>NC_137338.1:38645469-39330064 GCF_965287045.1 Carcharhinus amblyrhynchos | reverse complement strand
ACACCCTCACACACACACCCCTCACACACACCCCCCACCCCCCCACCCCACCCCCCCACCCCACCCCCCCACACACACACCCCCCACCCCCCCACACACACACACCCCACTCCCCCACACACTCATCCCACTCCCCACACACATACATCCCACACACACACACTCCACCACCCCCCCACACACATCGCCACACACACCCCTCCCACACACACCCCTCCCACACACCCAAAACACACATCCCTACCTCCTCCCCCACACAACCCCCCATACACACACATACACCTACCTTCCCCACACACACACCCGTACCCCCCACACCCACATACTCCTCGTCCCCCAACCCCCAACGTACGCCCCCTCCCACCCCCCCACACACGCGCCCCTCCCACCCCCCCACACACATACCCCCCTCACACACACACACACACCCCACACCTCCCCCACACACCCTCCCCCCACACACACACCTTTACCTCCTCCCCCGCACACACCCCCATTACACACACATGCCCGTACCCCCCCACACCCCCATCCCCCAACCCCCCACATACACCCCTCCTACCCCCCCTCACACGCCCCCACACATACACCGCCACACACAATCACCCACATACACCCCCACCTCCCCATACATAAACACCCCCACGTCCCCCACACATAAACACTCCCCACTCCCCCACAGATTAGCCACAAAAGAGGAACTGCTCGTTTGTGTCCCCCGCATTGTTTAATGTAACAATCATTCACCAGTTGGAGGTGTTTCCTCCACACCAATTTGTGTCAGCGTGTAGCGACTGCGTGACGCTTTACTTTGCTGGGTTGGCTGCTCTGCGCTGTGTACAGTTCGGGCTCCTTAATCACTCGCAGCCCTGCTCGGACCGAGCAGGGCAGTAAGAGTGCTGCACAACTTCCATTACTGCACTCCATATCCTTTTGTCTCAACTCCCGATTTCTGGCAGAGGGAGTTTACAAGATTCCCACACTTCACGCTGAAGAACACTTCGCGAATCTCTCATTTCATATGGACTGTAGGCATTCTATTCTATCCCAATCCAGGGAACCGTATCCTCCTCTCAGTACGAGCCACGCTACAAATATAACTAACGTCAGCTGATTTCTGTAATTCCCCCAAAGGAAACTTGATTTTATAAGAGGCAAGGGCCACGGCTTGTTGGTTTGTTGTCTGTCCCCGACACAAATGTTGCCAGTAAAGGTCTGCTTCCACATTCTTTGTTCTGTATTTTAGTTTCCAATTCAAATAAAGCAATGCATGTCCATGGTTATTTACTTTAAGGTGTACAAGGGCACCGTTAATAATGAGATTCGTGTAATTGGATATACGTTTCGGGTTTTTAATTATTCAATGGAATTAAATCTTTTTTTTCAGTGAATGTAATTGACTATGGCGAGGAACCCCCGGCGCGAAGTGCACCACCTGTCTCGGTGTTGCGCTCCGCCACAAAACCAGCAGAGCGACTTCACAAGACAAAGATGGCGAAAGCGCCCATCCCCCACCATTTAGTGCCACTTCCTCGACCCGAGCGCTTCACTGCGATACGTACAGCGGCAATCTCAAGCTTATTATCAAGATCGAGACGCCTATTTCCAAACAGATGCAGGAAACAAGCAATGGAAGGCACTAGAAAGGACGGATACAACACGTTACACAGCTTAAACCTACGGGGGAGGGGGGGTGGAATCACTAAAAGCAGCTTCGCTTTCTCGGACGTAAAGCTCTCTCGAAAGCTTGCATTATTTTCAAGTTGCATACGCGAACAAAGAACAATAAATGTACTGGGGAATGGGGGATGGGGGGGGTTGTTGGCAGGACTAGACTCGACACAGTATCGCTATTTCATGGCAAAACAAGACACAAGTACAACAGTAACAAAACTGCACACAACTCCGACAGCAGCCGTGTCTGTACATTAACAAAACATACAACTGATTGTTTTGTTTTAAAAAGAGCACCGATTTGGATCATAAACTACTGGGAGGTGAAAGGAATCTTGTCCATTCGGGTAGTATTGGCTCCTTCTGCATAAACAAATGCACCTCGACACCAAGCCGAGCTCACAACGTTATTACACTTCCTTTGTATCGCACTTCAAAGGTGCGGAACACATCATTTCTCACCAGATTCAAACACAAGCTGTGCGTCAGTTTGACTTTGGTGCGGACTTCACTTCAGCCAAATTAAAATTAAAATTCAGAGTTGAACTTTTCCCAGTGCGGCCGAGAACAGAGCTCCGCTTTCGCCATTGTCTGCACTTGGAAAAGTTACAAAGTTACAAAGAAAGTTTAAAACTAAAAAATGAACAAGACAGCTCAAATAATAACCCTGCCCCCACTTTCCCCTTCTCCACACACACACACATACAATCTCTGCAAAGTAACAAAACGGCTCTTTTAGTATCGAGTTATAAAGCTTATTCTGTTCCTGCGTCCATAACACCAACACAAGCCACTGAACTACATCCTACTTAACATTTCTTCGGTCAAGTTCTATCAACTTAATGCCACAAATTGAATAAATTATGATCACATCTGAATAGGTGCAGAGAAATTCGGAAAAAACAGGAATTGAAAAATGTACACAAGTTTTCTCGGAGCATTCCTGACTCGCCAGGATTTTAGCTTCAGTGCTCACCTATCCCAATCACCCCACACGAAAATCCTAAACCGATGGGGCTACTTAAACTCCCCAGTGTTCAAGGGAATTAGACTGTTATCTTTAAAGAATATGCAGGGTTACAGTGTATAGACAGGCTGGGCCATTTGTCCTCTATCTGCGCTTTAACAATACTAACATTCTCTGTAAGATTTATGATGCTTCAACATTTGCTTTGGGACAAACAATGGGAAATATCAAATAATTAAACACAACTGAATGGAGATCAATAATTAATTATGCCAGTAATGATCTCTGGGAAGTGAAGTCAGATATTGAAGGCTCAAACCGGCTACAAAGAGAAGTGGCAGGGAAAGAATCAAAGGTCCCCACTCGTGAAAAGTGCGAGTCTATGGGTGAGCAGCAAGGCTGAGGGTAGGCCATGGATTCCTTTTGCTCAAATAAAATACCAACACTTAAAATGTCCATTCCTCATACATTAACAATGGTCTCTTGTATGAGTTACTGCTGTTCCATCAGTATTTATGGAACTCTATCCCAAACAAAATTCAACACTTTCATCACAGGGTTAGGGAGAAAACTGGCAAAGAAGTACACTACAAATGTTAGAAGTGGAAAGGGTTTCCAGTAGCGTTACTTTTGGAGCACCATTGTACATCCCTGCGGCATCAATTCAGTCCACTCACTGTACCTACACTGACTCTAAAGAGCTATCCGTATAATCCCATTGAAATGGACTTGGGAAAGGACAGTACAATTTATCTTTTTCAGCTGGAGATGGTTAAAGATATGGGGAATGTGCAATGCCATCATTGACAGGGCTGGAGTCAGGACTTCTTATTCAGGCTGAAACAATGAGGTTCATTTGCTAGAGTTGCTTGAGGAAAGATGCTTTGTTGTTTCATTGAGTTATGATGGTTGTACCATGGACACTCAACACTGATTTAGGAAAAGAAATGTTGTGTCTTACAAATTTGGTTGTTTTTGAGACATCACCCAGTTAGTGAATCGATGATAACCTGGTAGACAACATCTGGCTGAAATTTGTAATCTGCCAGGTCACTCCAGACCTCATTACATCCTAGATCCAACCAGGGATAAAACAGCTAAATTCCAGAGGGGAGAGCCTCTGACATCAAGGCAGCATCTGAGGAAGTGAGATCAAAGAGCCCAAGTAAAATTGAATTTTGTGGGACTTTATTCCACTGTCTCGGATCATACTTAACATAATGGAAGATGGCTGAATTGATGAAAGCCAATCATGCCAGCTCTGGGATGTCACTGTAGGTGTTTCTCAGCACTTTGTCCTTGATGCAACCAGCTTCAGCTGTTTGATCAATGCCCTTCCCTCTAGCACAAAGTAGGGAAATGCACTGCTAATTGCATAGTGTTCAGTTCCAATTGTAACTCTTCAGCTAACGAAAAAGACCATGACTGCCTGCACGCAGCATGACCTGGAGAACATTTAGTCTTTGGTTGCTACGTGGTAAAAACATTTCCACCACACTAGGAGCAGTGTGGTGAGTCATATATCAAGGGTTTAAACTGAAGGGGGGAAGGGATCATATGAGTGGAGATGTGGTAAGAGGCGAACTGGTAAATCAAAAGGAAATAATGAGGTAATAGAGCAGGGTAGTGATTTAGGTAATGATAACCAGAGTGTGGTTGAAAGGAAAAAAAGCTTGCAAACTTAAGAGTGCTCTAGCAGATGCAAAAACAGTAAGAAGGCAGAGTTAAAGGCTCTATATTTGAATGCACAAAACATTTGTAACAAAATGGAATAAGAAGTAGATGTGTAGGATCTTATAGCCATCACAGAGGCCTGTTTGCAAAGTGAACAAGGCTGGGACCTGAATATTGAAGGAAATTTGACATTTCAAAAAGACAGGAAGTTAGGAAATGTGATGGGAGTTAATCTGTTATTTAAGAATTTCATTAGTACAGTAGTGAGAGTTGACCTTAGTTTGAAAAAACAAGGTGTAAAAGGAGTTTAAATGAATAAAAGAAATAGCAAAGGTAACAGATCACTTGTAGGAGTAGTTTATAGGCCCTCCCTATTGGGACTATGATGTTGTGGCAACATGGAGACATGGTTAGAACAGGGACAAGAACAGTTGTTGGCAGTCCCGGGGTATAGATGTTTCAGTAAGAGTAGGGAAGGCGGTAAAAGAAGTGGAGGAGTAGCATTTTTAATCAAGGATAGTTTAACAGCTGCTGAAAGGCATTTCGAGGGCAATCTGCCTACTGAGGTAATATGGGCTGAAGTTAGAAATAGGAAAGGATCGGTCATGTTGTTAGGAGTTTTCTACAGGCCCCCAAATAGTTATGGAGATTTGGAGGACGAAATCGCAAAGCAGATTATGGATAGGTGTGGAGGTCACAGGGTAGTTATCATGGGTGATTTAACTTTCCAAATATTGATTGGAACCTTTATAGTCGAATAGTTCAGATGGGATGCTTTTTGTACAGTGTTTGCAGGAGAGTTTCCTGACACAATATGTGGATAAGCTGACAAGAGGCGGGGCCACATTGGACATGGTACTGCGTAATGAACTGGGCCAAGTGTTAGATTTGTTTGTGGGAGAGCACTTTGGAGATAGTGACCACAATTCAGTGTCCTTCATTACTGCAATGGACAGGGATAGGGTCACATGACAAGGCAAGGTTTATAATTGGGGCTGGGTAATTATGATGCGATTAGGCAAGAATTAGGGAGCATAAGATGGGATCAGAAATGGTCAGGTATGGGCACAAATGAAAACTGGATCTTTTTCAAGGAATAAATACTGTGTGTCCTTGATAGGTATGTCCCTGGCAGGCAGGGAGGAAATGGCTGAGTGAGGGAACCATGGTTCACAAAAGAGGTTGAATGCCTTGTCAAGAGGGAAAAGGAAGCGTATGTAAGGATGTAAAAACAAGGTTCGGTTGGGTTGCTTGACTGTTGCAAGGTAGCTAGGAATGAGTTAAGAAAGGGCTTAGGAGAGCTAGGAGAAGACATGAGAAGTCCTTGGCGGATCAGATAAAAGAAAACCCCAAGGCTTTTTACTCTTATGTGAGAAATAAAAGAATGACCAGGGTGAGATTAGGGCCAGTCAAGGATAATAGCGGGAACTTGTGCATGGAGTCAGAAGAGACAGGTAAGGCGTTGAATGAATACTTTTCTTCAGTGTTCACTAAGGAGAGGGGCCATGTCTTTGAGGAGGAGTGTGTGATACAGGCTGATAGGATGGAGGAGGTAGATGTTCTGAGGGAAGATGTATTAGCAATTTTGAAAAAGCTGAGGGTGGATAAGTCCCCTGGGCCAGATGGAATACATCCTAGGATACTTTGGGAGGCAAAGGATGAGATTACGGAGCCTTTAGCTTTGATCTTTGGGTCCTCACCGTCCACAGGGATAGTGCCAGAGGACTGGAGACTGGCAAATGTTGTTCCTCTTTTCAAGAAAGGTAATAGGAATGACCCTGGTAAGTATAGGCCAGTTAGTCTTACTTCGGTGGTCAGTAAGTTAATGGAAAGGGTCCTGAGAGATGGGATTTGTGACCATTTGGAAAGATTCAGTTTAATCTGGGATAGTCAGCACAGTTTCGTGAGGGGTGAGTCCTGCCTCACAAATTTGATTGAATTCTTTGAGGAGGTAACTAAGTGTGTGGATGAAGGTAGAGCAGTAGATGTTGTATACATGGATTTTATTAAGGCGTTTGATAAGGTTCCCCATGGTAGGCTCATGAAGAAGATAAGGAGGTGTGGGATAGAAGGAAATTTGGCCAATTGGATAAGTAACTGGCTGTCTCATAGAAGACAGAGGGTGGTGGTGGAGGGAAAATTTTCAGACTGGAGGCCAGTTACCAGCGGTGTACCACAGGGGTCAGTGCTGGTCCAATGCTTTTTGTGATTTTAATCAATGACTTGGAAGAGGGGGCTGAAGGGTGGATTAGTAAATTTGCTGATGACACCAAGATTGGTGGAGTAGTGGGTGAGGTGGAGGGCTGTTACAGGCTGCAAAGAGACATTGATAGGATGCAGAGCTGGGCCAAAAAGTGGCAGATGGAGTTTAACTCTGATAAGCACGATGTGATTCATTTTGGTAGGACAAACTTGAATGCGGATTACAGGGTCGACGGCAGGGTTCTAAGGAATGTGGAAGAACAGAGAAATCTTGGGGTTCATATCCATAGAACTCTGAAGGTTGCTACTCAAGTGGATAGAGCTGTGAAGAAGGCTTATAGTATGTTAACGTTTATTAACAGGGGGTTTGAATTTAAGAGCCATGGGGCTATGCTGCAACTATACCGGACGTTGGTGAGACCACATTTGGAATATTGTGTTCAGTTCTGTCACCTCACTATAAGAAGGATGTGGAAGCATTGGAGAGAGTGCAGAGGATATTTATGAGGATGCTGCCTAGTTTGGAGGGTAGGTCTTATGAGGAAAGGTTGAGGGAGCTGGGGCTTTTCTCTTTGGAGCGGAAGAGGATGAGAGGTGACTTAATAGAGGTTTATAAGATGATGAGAGTGATTGATAAGAGTGGACATACAGAAACTATTTCCTCGGCTGGATGTAGCTGTTACTAGGGGGCATATCTATAAGGTTCATGGTGGGAGATAAAGGAGGAATGTCCAAGGTAGATTCTTCACCCAGAGAGTAGTTGGGGTGTGGAATAGACTGCCTGCTGTGATAGTGGAGTCAGACGCTTTAGGAACTTTCAAACGGTTATTGGATAGGCACATGGAGCACTCCAGAATTATAGGGAGGGGATAGCTTGATCTTGAGATTGGACATAGTTCAGCACAACATTGAGGGCCGAAGGGCCTGTACTGTGTTGTAATGTTCTATGTTCTATATGTTCCCCTAACAAGTATAGTTCCACCATAGGACAGAGTATACTGGGAAAAAATAAATTGGACATGTAAGAAAGGTACTGCAAAAATCATGGGTGACTCTAATCAACATATAAATGGGGTGAACCAGATTGACAAAGACAACTTGGAAATAAATTCATTGAGCATATTCAGAACAATTTCTGAGAGCAATACAATTGAAAGCTGAACAGAAGTAGGCTATTATAGACCTGATAATGAGCAATGAGACAGGATTAATCAATAACCTCAAGATAATGGAGCCTCCAGGTTAAAGTCATCATAACAATACAGAATTTCATATTCAGTTTGAAGGGGAGAATGGTGGGTCTAAGATTAGTATTTTAAATGAAAATGAATAAAATAAAGCAGGGTAAGCTAATGTGAACTGGGAATGTAAGTTAAAAGTTAGGACATCAAAGATGCAATGGGAAACTTTTAAGGAGATATTTAGTAACAGTCAGCAAAGATTTATTCCAGGGAGAAAGAAAAACTCTGAAGGATATATCATCTGCAGCTAAAAATGGAAGTTAAGGATTTTATCAAATTGAAAGAAACACTGTAAAATTCTGCAAAGATTAATTGTAGATTGGTCAGATTTGGAAGATTGGCCAGATTTTTGAGAATCAGCAAGAAACAACTTTAAAAAGAGGGAGAAAGGAGAGTATGAGAGAAAGCTAGCTGATAATATAAAAAGAGTTTCTACAAGTATTTAAAGAGGAAAAGAGTTAATGTTGGTCCTTAGTTTAGAGAGCGAGCCTGGGGAACTGATCATGGAAAACAAGGAAACGATGGGGGTGTTGAGTAGGCATTTTGTGTCTGCCTTCATTGCTGAAATCTTTGAAAACTTCCAAAAGATGCTTGAAAATCAAAAGGTGAAAGGGAGGGAGGACCTTTGAAGAATGACCATCACCAGAGAAAAGGTGCTGGGGTAACTATTAGGTCTGAAAGTTGACAGGCCCCCATAACATGATAGCCTGCATCCTGGGGCCTTAGAGTGGCTGCAGAGAATGTAGAGCCATTGATGATAATCTTTCAAAATTGATTGGATTCTGGAAGGGTCCCAGCAGACTAGAAAATAGTAAATGTAACATTTTTATTCAAAGGAGGAGGGAGACAGGAAACTATAGACCAGAAAGCCTAACATGTCATCAGGAAATTTATAGAATCCACTATCAAAGGAAGTTATAGCAGGATATTTAGAAAATTGTAATGGGATCAGTCAGAGTCCACATTTGTGAAAGGGAAATTATGTTTAACTAGTTTATTAGAGTTGTTTGTAACAAGTATAGTCGATAAAGGAGGATCTGTAGATATGGTGTGCTTGGATTTCCAAAAGGCATTTGATAAGGTGGCACATCGAAGATCGCTACACAAGATAAGAGCACATATTGTGTGAGGTAACTTATTGGCGTGGTTAAAGAGTAAGTTAGCTAACCGGAGCAATAGAATAGGGATATAGCTTGATATGTTCATTGATAACCTATATGTAGGTTTTGGGAGAATGATAGGCAAGTTTGCAGCTTCTGCCATGTTGTTTTAATGTTTTCAGTCTCTAGAGGATGCTGAACTACTCAACGAAGTTCCCAATATATTGGGGAAATGGGTCCATGTTTTGAAAATTATGTTGAGCATAGAAAGGCATGGTGCTTTGCATGTGAACTTGTCCAATTGATAAATTCTACTAGATGAGAAAAGACCAAGGGTTGTGCTTATACAAACTCGGTTGCACATTAGAGACTGTTCTTCTTTTCCCAGATAATAGCATACTTGCAGAACAGATGTGTAGTGAACGCTGATTTTTTAAAATCCTTCAAGCAAAAGCTAGGTCTGTACCTGACTGAGGTGCAGAATGCACCATATAAATGGTGTGTACCATATAATTTAGTTAAAGGATCAGTGTGAACATCTCACTAATTTCAGTCCTCTAAAATGGAGAGAGAGGGATTGTCCAGATTTTGTTTCCCTAATTGATTTGGGTTTTTATTTGTTTTCTTACCTCTCCTAGGAGTGGTTAGTGTGTCTGTATCTTGATGCATAATGCACTATAACTGTATAGAACACAAGATGTACCATTGGGTTTTTTGAAGTTTGTCATTTTTTAATGTTTGTGTATATTTCCCTTTTAAAATCAATTATGAATTCTGCTTTCCACAGTGGTTTTCTGACATGCTATTCATTCCATGATTGAGCAAAGGCTCTGCAAAAAACTTTTTTGGACCCTTTCTTTCATTCTTTGAGAAAAGATTTTAAATTCGTGCCCTCTAGTTACTCTTCCACTGACCAGTGGAATTACATTTCCTACTCACCTTGTCAAAATCCTTCAATTGTGAATATCTCTATTAGCTTTCATCTCAAGTTTCTAAACAGCAGAACAATTAACTGTATAAAAGTACTAATCCTGACCTAATTTCCTATCTCCCCTCACTACCACCACCCAATGTTACCACATGCAGCCCACCACCTGCAGTGTGAAGATCCATATCCTGGAAGGTCCTACAGCATGAAGATCCATGTGGAGTTGCTCTAAGTACCCACTGCTGCACATGGTGCTCCTTGGCCCACAGTAGCTGCAGGCCTCTATCTTCCTCTCAAGTTGTCCCCAGGCCGCATTCTAGATGTACGCCAACATGTCCATGCCACAATGGTCCGAACTGGTATGATATCCTGCTGGTGCTGCACATAACGGGACGAGTGGGAGTAGCAAATCTAGTCGGGGCTTCATCTACATCCTGTCAATAGGATACAATATGGCTTAACATTGGCCTCTGGCGGGAATGCCGAATTGCCAGGATGGACAGGAGAGAATATTCCTCCCATCATTTCACACCGGTAGGAAACTGATCGTTCCTCTCCTGTCACAGTGATTCTCTGCTCCACCCTCCATTAAACCTGTCACTTCTTAGGTTTTGCTATTTAGTGTGTTACAACCCTAAGTGCATCATCTTGATAAATTTCACACAATATATACTTGTCCAACTTTTCAATTCCTTCAAATTATTTACAGACCTCATTGGTTAATTATATATCTTTCTTTTCTTGCTTTCTTCAAATTCTGATGTACGTGTTACAAGTTTCACTCTGTCATATATATCTTCAGTTCAGTGATATCAATCACTCCTGTAATTAGTCCCAGTATCTGGGCGTTAACTCTCACTGTTTCATATCTACTTGCTTGATAGCATAAGCTAGGGTTCAATAAAGTATCCTCTTGCAACCCAAACTGGATACTCTTGTCTTCTGCATGTGTACTTCATTAAATCACCCCAAAAGTGGACCAAGCAAACATCTGATGATATGAAACCTGATATTAATAAATCATCTACTTCTTTTCATAGCAAAGTGAACATACAAAATGAAAGTCATCACCAGACTTAATCCAAACCCTACAACTTTTCTTTTTGTGTAATAATATGAAATAAAGAACATGCCTTGCAACCCACACAAGTGAGTCACCTTCCAAGACTTAAGATGATTTTGAACAACAACTCTGATATTTCTGACCTTTGTCTCAGCTAAAGCCCTCACAGCTTCTTCTTTGAGAACATCGCTGCCGGTGCAGCACCTAATTTCAAATCATCTCTGCTGGCCTGAATCATCCTGTTCTATTCATTGCCAAAAAACAGAACAATGAGCTTTTCCAATTGCGAAGACAGTCTAATTAATTGAATATTTTGTATTGAATGTGAAAAAACATTATCAATATTAGCTTAACATCTTGACAATCTGATCTTTTCTCCAATTGTAACCATTTGAATCATTCTGATAGTTTCAAATTGCACATCATTACATCTGAAGTCCCCTAAAGGTCTGTTCTTGGCACCTTCCCATTTCTCACCTAAATGTTGCTCTGTGCAAAGACATATCAGGTTGCAATAGGACACTGACAACACACAGTTGTATTCATCAATGCCTTATGCAATCTGTTCACTTCCTCCAACTTGTCACATTGCTTCTCCAACATTCATTATTTAACGACCAGAAATGTCTTCCAGTTGAATATTGGAAAGACCAAAGCCAATGTCTTCAATATCTACCACAAAACCCCATTCCCTGGTCACTACTTAAAGTTGAACCAGACTGTTTGCAACCGTGATATCTCATTTGACCTCAAGATGAGTGTCCAATCACATATGCCCTGCATGACAAAGACTTCCACATCTGTAACATTGTGCCAATATTCACTTGATCCTTCCTGAATGATCCTTTTTACTTCAAGATTCCACTATCCTAATCACGACCTTGCATCACATGCTTGAGCTCACCCAAAACTCGCCTGAATGCATCCTAACTTATGCCAAATCTTACCTTTTCCTGTGCTGGCTCACTTATGTTAGCTTCTAGTCCAGGACTGCCAAAATATTAAAAATCCCATCCTTATTTTCAATTCTCTCTACGATTGTACTCAGCCGATCTTATTAATCTTCTCTGGTCCTGCAACCCTGTGAGATATCTATGCTTGTTCAACCCTGGCCTTGTGTAATGATACAAAATGAAGAAAATGCCATGCTACCCCATATGACTGAGTCACCTTCTGAGACTTGAGTAAGATGATTTTGAACAGCTTCTGTGGTAATTCACAGCTTTCTTTGTATTTTCTTTGATCACCATGCCTCCAGCTGCTGAGGTCCCCCAGCTCTGAAATACACTCCTAAACCTCTCTGCTTCGCTCTCCTACTCTAAGATGCTCCTAAAAGCCTACCTTTTCAACCAAACTTTAGATCATTTGTCCTAATATTCCATGTGCCTTAGTGTCAAATTTTAATTGATAACCAGTATCTTGGGCCATTTAACTACATAAAAGTACTAAATACAAGTTGATGTACATTCCAAGCCACTTTTCTAAATACATTTTTGAATAAATATGCTTTGCTTTAAAACATAATTAAATTAATTTGTTTCCAAATCCATTTGTGGAAAAATTGTCAAATTGCTACAAGTTATGACAGTGGCCCTATGTCTGAATCCAGATCATTTACATTTGTTAAGAACAAGTAGACTTTACACTAACCATTTTCTGTCCCTGCGATAACTTCCTATCCATGTTTCTGTAACTCTGTTGATAGCATGCACCCTAATTTATTAAAAAGGTCTCCAATATGGAATTATATCAAACACCTTCTATAAATCTATATACACACCATCCTCTTTATGTAATTTATCAGTGCACCAGTATTTCCTCAAAGAATTCTATTAATTTGTCACACATGGTGTGTTTAATAAACCCATGCTAACAGTCTTGAAGTAATCAATTTCTTTCTAAGTATCATTTGTATTCTATGACAATTGCTTTGGAAGGCTTTTGGAAAACCTCAGGATATTTGAAAGATTGTGGTCAGAGATATTTCCACTGATTTCCCTCATCTTTCTAGAAAGTATATTACTAGAGTCCAGTATCTTTTGCAGTTTAAGCTACACCAACTAAAGTTACTGCATTGTGCATTTGGTCAGAAATACTCTTTCACACTACTTTGAACATGGGTGAATACAAATATCCCTGACATGCTTCCAAATTAATTGCTGGCAATTATACAGAAAGAACTTCTACCTGCACTACTTAAATTATCTACATAAATCTGCAGCTGTACAAATACTTGTCTTGAATGGAGCACATTTGCAACACTTAGAAGATTTGTTTTTTAAAAAGTAGATCCAGTCATATTAGCAGTTGTTGTAACAATGTGTAATTCATGAAAACCTTCACAATTGCTGGGTCAATATCCTGGAATTCCCTCCCTGACCGCATTGTGGGTCAACCCACAGCAAGCAGACTGCTGTGTTTCAAGAAGACAGCTCACCACCATCTTCTCAAGGGCAACTAGTGATGGGTAATAAATGCTGGCCAACCAGAGATGCTCATGACCCACAAACAAGTAATTAAAAAACATATATATTTAAAACTAAAAAAAGCAACAGAATATAATTCATTCAATCAACATCAATATATCAACTATCAGCAACAATTCTACCAGCAAATCAGTCTTGAGGACAAACCAAATGATCAGCTACAATTAATTCTGAAATCAGGTTATTCATAAAAGCGCTAAAAATACAGGAAACTAGCACCTACTTGCATTATGAACACATTTGCTTTTCACCCCATATTTCTGATAGTGACCAAACTGTCATTTTTTGAAACTGTATTTCTAAATCAATGATCAGCTTCTTTATTGCACACAACCAGGTCAGTTAATGTCTGTAATGGATTAACAAACCATATTTTCTGACATAATATAAATCTATGTAATATTCTGTAAATTTCACATGTGCCCAGACTTCCTGTCCATCACAGATTTTTAACATCTCACTTTGACTCATTAAGTTTCTGCATCACATTTGAAAAGCAGGGGAAAGAAACAAAGACAAACATTTAGAATGTACAGTCAAACGCACCGGGAACAGAACATACTGAAGCCACAAAGTCCCAATCTTCTTAATTCACTGGTGTATAAACTCACCCTCGGTGTACTTATCAGTTTGACTTTGTGGCCTTAAAAAAGACACATTTCTACATTTCTGCAACAGAATAATACATTGTATTTTACATTATGTAACATTCCTGTCATTATAAAATAATGACCAACTTGCTATTAGTAGCACCAGGAAGACTTGCTTACGTATAAGAAAGGCCTTGTGTCTAATGCACTCCAATACTATTTTGTTGCAGATGCAAAACATACGACGTAGAACATAGAACCCTACAGTGCAGAAAGAGGCCCTTCGGCCCATTGAGTCTGCACCAACCACAATCCCACCCAGGCCCTACCCCCATATCCCTACATATGTTACCCGCTAATCCCTCTAACCTAAGCATCTTAGGACAATAAGGGGCAACTTTAGCATGGCCAATCAACCTAACCCACACATCTTTGGGTAAACAATGAAAAAAAAGGCTAAAAAACAAGCCATTTTAAGATGAATGATTCTAACTAGCCTTATTCAATTCATAACTATCTTTAATAATCTCCATGCCATTCCTCAGCACAGGGTATTTCCCGGTGCCAAAGAAATTTAAGAGCAATGCCACATGGGATCTGGTTGTAACTAAATAATCATTAAGTCAAGAAAAGTTCATGTCGCATGACACTTAAAAGAAATAAGTAAATAGCATAAAAAGGGAAAGAAGCAACCACGTTAGTAACAGCATTATCACAATCCTAAAGCAGTTGGACTAAAAGTGTAAAATATGTCTACTTTGTTTCATGGAGAAATTTAAAAGCACTTTTTGATCTTCACATCTTGAAACACACAAGTTTTAGGATAAATTGAAAACTAGAGACCAGCACTGAAATGTATATGACTCAGACAGTGCTGTAATCTGCAATGACTAGATCAATCTCTTCCACAATAAATTAAATCATGAAGCTATCTCAAAATGATACTGTGTGCCTGCTATTTTTACCAGTTTATATAGGAATACTCAAACCCTGACTTTAAAGAGAAATCTTTTGTGATTTTTAAACTTTTAAACTCAGTAACATTGACACAGATGTTACTAGTTCAGCATCTCATTTCACCATTGGGATACTATTTGGATCTCTGACTTCCCTATCTAGTCCAATGTCCTTGAACATGTAAAGCACCAAGACAGTCCCAACCTAATTCATACTGTGCCCTATTATCTCCCCTTACCTTTCATAATCTCTCCAAATCTTTGATATGATTAACAACAGCATATTCCTCCAAATCTAGCAAAGTGTGATCAATCCTAGGCACCTTTCCCTCTCATCAATATGTGTTCCCTTTCTGCCTCTCCAACTCCATCTCGTCCTTTGAAGTCATCTTTGAGAAAAACAGATCTGGCCAAACTTTGGTCACTACATCAAATATCACCTTCTTTGGTTTTATATCATTCATTTCCAGTGCCTTTGTGCAGCACTTTAGAATGTTTTTCTATGTTTAAGGCACTACATAAATGTAGTTGCTGTTATTGAGTTCAATTCTTTTTCCTCTTCAATGTATTATACAAAGTAAAAATATTGATTGTTTTTTCCCCTCCCTAAGCCAACAATACTGAGGCCTATTGGGGAAGTCTGCATTTTCCAGGCTGAGATCATCTGACTCAGTTAATACCAAAGATTGAACCTGGGCCTTTCCTTGTTTGTGCGACTTAGTTACTCACTGTGTAAACCTGTTTGATCATTGACCGAACTACAACAATGACATTTTTCATTCTATTTATATATAAATCAGTAGTACAGTTGATGATTTTTCATATATCTATTCATGTTAAACTATGTTTTAAAAATCAACTCCACATGATGGAAAAAAAACATAGAACAGAATCCTACAGTGCAGGAGGAGGCCATTCAGCCCATTGAGTTCACACTCGCCACAATCCCACCAGGCTGTATTCCCATAACCCCATGTATCTATCCTAGCTGGTTCCCCCTGATACTAAGGGGCAATTTAGCATGGCCAATCCACCTAACCCACAATCTTTGGACTGTGGGAGGAAACCGGAGCACCCAGAGGAAACCCATACAGACGTGGGGAGAATGTGCAAACTCCACAAAGACAATGACCCAAGCTGGGAATTGAACTCGGGTCTCTGGCGCTGTGAGGCAACAGTGCTAACCACCATGACTGACTGTGTCCCTGTTGGTAGCCAGTTAGGAACAGCTTATAAATTGTAGCTTCTGTCCCTCAGTTGATTTGAATGATTAAAAAAGGGGAAATATGTAGGGTAAAGAGTTATCAGAAACAAGTATGATGCTGATATAATAATGATGTCAGATTACATGACCAAGAAGTAAGAGAGAACTGGAAAGAGGAACAACTCCAACCTCGTGTAGAAATCCAAATGCGTAAATGTTTGCTGCAAATAGAGTAATGGTTTTGAGAAGTGACAGATTGAAACAGCATATTTTAGGAGAATAGACAATCCCCAAAACTCCTATCTAGACCCAGATCACACATGGTGGCAGCAAATAAAGGACCCAGCAACATGTAAACAGAAGGTATAGGGGCTGGCAAGAAAGGATATCCCTGAGGAAAGGCAAAAGAAAAAAGAAATAGGATGTAGCAAGATGTCAGAATATCACGAGTAAAGGATGCAAGCTAAGACATAGACCTAGTGACTGGGAAGCAGTAAGCACAGACCCAGAGCAGAAAACTGCAGCATAGAAGCAGGAAAAATTCCAGGTCTCAGCAGAAGCATGGAATCCACACAAGCACTCCCAGAACAATTTCAGAATACAAAAAGCTCACAACAGGCCCACAACTGGGAGAAAAACATTCACAAAGTACAAAACTGCTTTATGATTACAGAAAAAAAATCAAAAAGCCCAGGTCACTACACAACATTAAACAGTGGTATCTTTCACTGATGATATGAAAGCAAGGCAGGAGATTGACAAGACTTCAACTTCTTATGAAGAAGTCATGCAAGCACTCGACTCTTATTTTAGCATCCGTCAGAATTTTATAAGAGAGAGGGTTAAATGATTTTAAAAAAGCAAAGATCAGGTAAAAGATTCATTCATCACTTATCTCTATAGGCTGGTAGGGAACTGCGATTATAAAATCTTTACAGGGTGAGCTGAATAACAACATGACTGTAGTCGAGGCCATAGACAAATCAACATCAGATCTCTTGCAGCCAAGAGACGTGTCAACACTTGTGAAAGCAGTGCAGATTGCATGGTGAACAGAACTCAGCAAACAGAATCGGATGTTTGTTTAACAGTAGTCCAATGGAGAAGATTCAGTGAGACTATTCTGTTTTTGGGCCATGAAAGAGAAGGCATGCCAAAGCATAGGCCCATCAAAATGGGGAAAAGCACATCAAACGCCAGTTTGAAATGGCACACAGGCAAAAAGAATGTCCAAAGGATGGGAAGGAGGAATGGGGGCAAAGGATGCCACAACTGTGGAAAAATAGGCCATTTCAAAACTCTGTTGCTAGAAAACACTGACAACCTTTATAAAGGAGGAGAAAATTTTAACACAAAGCCATGTACAAGATGTGAAATAACCAATAGCAAAGGAACCAACCTTCCTGGGGGAAGGAAATGACACTGAAAGCAAGTATTGGAGTATAGAACTCAAAGTAGATGGGAACACTCAGAGCATAAACTAGCCGCTGGAGCAGAGATCTTTATTTTATCAGAGGAAGCCAAAATGTTCAAACAGACTCCACTTAAGCCAGTATCTATCAAATTATATGGGTCTGGTGGGACAAAATGAAAGGCCAGCTCATGGCAAGGCTGAAATGCAAAGATCGAGAAATTCACAAACCTTTCTGTCATTCAAAATCAGAGTCCTCTCTAATAAACAGAAAGGCATGCCTAAAATTGAAATTAATTGGGTGAAGTTGCTGATGAGAACTCCAGAAATACATTTCAAAATGTATGTTCAGAATTGTTTACAAGCCTAAGGAGGTTAAAGACTCAATAGTACATATCCCTGATGCAAAACCAATTAGCATCTTTATACCAAGTAAAGTATACCAATGGAGAAGTCCAAGGTACAACTGAGGAGATGCAGCAGCAAGGATTATCTTACCAATTACTATACCAACAAAAGGAATGTTTACAGCCCAAAGCTAAATGACTCTAAGAATCTGCATGGATTTATCTCAAATAAAAAAAAATCAGTGGAATGTGAAAGACACAGTGGCCTCCATGAATAACAGTAATGCCAAACTGGCCAAGAGTATTTCATTTACCAAACTGGATGTGATTCAGTCATTATTATTTCAATAAATCTCCCCTTGGCATGGAATATGCTCCAGAAATTTTCCAGAGAACAACGTCTCACGTGCTAGAAGGCATGGAAGGACTAATATGACCTGTGGATAACATGCTTGTACATGGTGACAAGAGAAGAGCACAATCACAGAATCAGAGCAGCCCTAAGAGTCTTACATGGTGCAGGCCTAACGTTGAATGAAAAACGGAGTTTGCCAAACATGTGATCAGCTTTCTAGGTCACACAGTACAAGCCATTGGAATCACACTGAATCCACAAACAACTAAAATAATCATAGAATTTCCACAACCAAGGAAATTAACCAAGTTTCAAAGTTTCCATAGGCTGCTTAACCAGGTCGGCAAGTTACTATCAAATTTAGCAGATTTATTGAGACAACTATTGAAACACGATCAACATAGTGCTGGAATGTTGACCAGCATAATGCTTTTGAATGGATTCCACAACTTTTAATGTCTTTTGAAGCCCTGGCACCCTATGACCCAGAATTACCACCCAAGTCACAGCAGATGTATCATCTTCAGATCTAGGAGTATTTTTATTTTAAGTGTGGAGAGACTGCAAGTGTAGACCAATCTACTATATCTCTAGATCATTAACAGAAAAAGAACAATAATTTACCATGATTAAAATAAAGCAGCATTGGTAGCAATGGCAGCATGCAAACAATCTTTAGACTGTGTTATGGGTGGCATTTCAAAACCAAAACAGACCATAAGCCACGAGTTGCTCTTCTGAACAAGGAGTAAATTGACAATGCCACCCAGAATCCAGCAGTTCAGGTTATGACTGATGAAGTATGACTCCATCATAGAGTACGTTCAAGGGAAGTAGCAAATAACAGCAGGCGCATCAGAAGGAATCAAACATGGGGATTTACCCTTAATTAAGGTGGTAAAGCATATATATCTGAAATCACACAGTTTACCAATTACTTCAAAAAGTTTCAGGGAAAATAATTGAGATGAAGAATTTTTCCAAATCCAAGAATTTTGCCTAGTAGAATGGCCATCCCGTGTTCCCAGTGATCTAATACAGTTAGGTTAATGCAGTTCTTTGAACACCACAAGCATCTGAAAGTTATTGATGACTTACTAGTCTTCAATGAGAGAACAGTTGTACTGGGAGAACTTTGAACTTGATACTCCTCAAAGACTTAACCAAAACAAGTTAAGTTTAAGTTAGTTTTAGTGTCACAAATAGACTTACATCAACACTACGATGAAGTTATTGTGAAAATCATCTAGGATTGGCAAAATTCCACGTGAAAGCACAGCAATCAGTCTGGTGGCCAGGAATTATTCACTCTGTTGAAGAAATTATTTCTAATGATCTTACTTTTGCTATGAATAGCAAAGAATATAAAACAAACAATATTACCTTTTACTTTTCCATCAAAGCCATGGGGGTGCCTGACTTATTTAAATTTAGATGAAAACCTTCCTTATTTTCATTGATGACTACTCACAATGGAGTGAAGTAAACAGATTGTACAGTATCACAGCAGAAGCAGTGGTCCCTCAAAAGAATTTATGGAACACATTGTAGTGTCCAAAAATGGGCCGCAATTTGCTAATGAAATCTATTCGACAATTTTACAAACAAATCTGGCTTCATTCATGCAATCAGTTCACCTTACTACCCCCCAGTGATTGGAGATGATGAAACAGAGATGAGAGAAATTATGGACCATCAAACATTTATTGAAGAAAAATGAAGACCTTAACCTATCTCTTCTAAGTTATTGAACCTCACCATGACAAAATGGTTTCTCACCTGATTCACAAATGTGCTGGAAGCACAGAGCTTCTAGCTCTACCACAAAAGCTCAAAACCAAATATCACCTCAAACCAAAATGAGAATTGCAAGGAAAAACAGAGATAAAATCAGGCTTGCAACTTTATTTACAGGCTTAGAGCATATAAGTTACCAGTGCTGAAGCTCAAGGAAAGAGTTTGGTCTAAGACCAACAGAAAGAACGCATCATTGAAAAAACTCCATAACCAAGATCATGTCAGATTGAGAAAGTTCAGGGTATCAGAAGTAAAAACTTCAGTGCCTTAATATCCTTGGGGAAAAAGCCAATAGGAACTTGGGCTTATGATCTAGACTTTTAAAAAAATTATGCATGAGTGTCACTGGCTAAACCAATACTTATTGTCCATTCCTAGTTTTGCTTGAAACTAGGTGATGAGCTGCCTTCTTGAACTGCTGCGGTCTCCAAGGTGTGGGTACACTCACAGTGCCATTAGGGAAGGAATTCCACAATTCTGACCAAGTGACAGTGAAGAATGTCGATAGATTTCCAAGTTAGGGTGGTGAGTGACTTGGAGGGGAACTTCCAGGTATCTGCTGCCCTTGTCTTTCTACATGGCAGTGGTCATCGGTTTGGTAGGTGCTGCCTAAGCAAACTTGGTGAGTTCCTGCAATACATCTTGTGGATGACACACATGGCTCCCACTGTTCATCAGTGGTTGAGGGATTCAATAATTGTGGCAAGGGTAGCAATCAAGTGAGGTGCTTTGTCTTGTATGGTGTCAAGCTTCTAGAGTGCTATTGGAGAAGCACTCATCCAGGCAAGTGGAGAGAATTCCATTACACTCCTGATTTGTGCCTTGTAGATGGTGGATCGGCTCTGGGGAGTCAGGAGGTGAATTACCTACTGCAGAATTCCTCGCCTTCGACCTACTCTAATAGCTACAGTATTTATATGGCTGGTTTGTTTAAGTTTTTGGTCAATGACAACCCCCAGGATTTTGATAATTTGGATTCAGCAATGGTAATGCCAAAGGGCAATAGTTAGATCATCTCTAATTGAAGATGGTCATTGTCTGGCACTTATGTGGCACAAACGTTACTTTCTAAAAGCTCCACAGCCACCCAGGAGTACTGACAGAAGTGAGAGTACGGAATATCCTCAGCCTCAGAAGGAGATCAGGAGATTGGTCGAGGCACCTCAGAGACTAACTCTGAAGTTTGAGACTTTGGAGGGAGATGTAGCAAGTATGATGGGGTAAAGATTTGAAAGGAAATGTAGAGTAAAGGGTTAACAGCAGAAGCATACATGGTGCTGGTGAATTTTACTTTATTCATTCATGGGATATAGACATCACTGACTAGGCCAGCATTTGTTGCCCATGAGAAGCTGGTGACGTGCTGCCTACTTGAACTGCTACAGTTCATCCATATATTGTAGGAACATCCACAGTGCTGTTGAGAAGGGTTTTAAAGCAGTGACAGTGAAGGAATAATTATGAAATAATGGTGTTTGATCATGTGACTGAGAAATAAACAAATTCTGGAAGGAGGGGCAGCTCGAACCTTGTGTACAAGTCCAAATGTGTAAATACTTGCTGTGAATAAAGAGTAATCATTTTCAGAAACTACAAACTCAAGCAACATTCTTTGGGAGAATAGACAAAAGCCCCATTTAGACCCCAACCATACAAGTTTAAAGTTTATTCACTGGTGTCACAAGTAGGCTTACATTAACACGCAGTGAAGTTATTGTGAAAATACCCCAGTTGCCACACGCTGGCACAATAAAACAAAATACATTCTATAATTTATTCAGTGTTATCCTGAGCACAATGTTACCTTCAAATCTGGAAGTGAGTTAGATATACTACACTGTGATCGCCAGACTTCATTACAGCCTTGATCTAAATACTTGCAAAAGAATTGAATTTCAAAGGTGAGATGAGAGCAACAGCCCATCACATCAAATCAGCACCATATGTGACGTCATGGAGCTCAATAAAATTTAAGTCAATGGTAATCGGGGAAACTCTTCACCAACTGCAGTATTATCTAGCACTAACAAAGATAATTGTAATTTTTGAGGATCAATCATCTCAGCCACATTGTTTCAGAATTTCTCTCAACAGTATCTTACACCCAACCATCTTCGGTTGCTTCAACAATGACTTTAATTCCACCATAGGATCGGGATTTGAGTTTCAACAGATGATTGGTGTGTTCACTTTCATTCAACTCCTCAGATAATAAAGCACATACATTGAGACCTAGATAACATTCAGGCTGAAAAATAGCAAGCAATATTTGCATCACACAAGTGTCAGCCAATGATTATATCCAACGAGAAATAATTTAATCACGTCCCTTGACGTTTGAAACCATTGCCATCGCTGAATCTACCACGAATAAAATTCTTGACCTGAAACTGAACTGAATCATAAAACATCATAGCTGTATGAGCAAATTATCTCTTAGCTTCTCAAAGTCTATTCACCACCAAGGCACATGTCGGGAGTGTGGCGGAATACACCTATCTGAAATCAGTTGAAGCATTCAAAAGGGAATTTGGCTGTTATCTGAAAAAGAAGAATCTGTAAGGTTATGGGGAGAGGTCAGGGGAATGGCACTGGGTGAACTGTTCATTCAGAGCAATGGGCTGAATGGCCTCCTTTTGAGCTGTAACCGTTCGATGATTCTGTAAAATGGATTAGTGAAGCTTCAAAATTACAAGAAGCTCAACACTATCCATGATAAATACAATCTCATTGATTGGCATCCCAACCATCACCTTAAACATTCAAACCATGGCAGCAGTGCTTACTATATACAAGCTACACTGCGGCACCTAGCTCAGGTTTCCTCACACCTTTCCACAGCTTTCAGAATGATGCAAGACAGCAGACACATAGGAACATGATGAGCTCCCCTCTAAGTGACAGACTATCCTGACTTAGAACTTAGTTTCCATTCCTTCACTGTCATTGAATTAAAATCCTGGAACTCCCTAACAGCACTGTGGGCATACACGTATCACAGGGATTTCTGCAGTTCAAGAAGGCAACAGCTCTTCTCAAGGGTAATTAGGGATATGTAATAAAAGCTGGCCTCATCATCAGCATCTACATTCTCATGAACAACTTAAATGGGGAATGCCAAAATTATTGTGGTATGGGTTCTGGTCCTGCTCAAATCTCAAGTCATCTTACTCATAAAGTTGACCTCTGTATTAAATCTATATTAGGTAATGTTGCATATCCATTCTGTTGGCAGAAACCACCTATTTACCTGCCAGCTTGTCATAGAGTCTTGCAGCACAGAAAGGGGCCTTCAGCCCAGTGTATCTACTCCAGCTATCAAGTGCCTATCTATTCTAATCCCATTTTCCAGCAGTGAACCATAGCCTTGTATGTTATGGTATTTCAAGTGCTCATTTAAATACTTCTTAAATGTTGTGGAGCCTCTACTACCCTCTCAGGCAGTGAGTTCCAGATTCCCACCACTATCTTAGCGAAGAAGTTTTTCCTCACATTGCTTATAAAGCTCCGACCACTTAACTAAATCTATGTCTCCTAGTTGTTGGTCCTCTGCGAAGGGGAAAAGTTCCTTTCTATCCACCCAATCTATTTCTCTCAACTTTATATACCTCAATCAAGTCCCACCGCAGCCATCGTTGCTCCAAGGAAAATAATGCTGCCCATCCTGTCACTTTTGATGGCTGAAACACTCCAGCCAGGGCAACATCCTGGTGAACGTCCTCCACACCTTCTCTAGTGCAATCACTTCCTTCCCACAGCGTGGTGATCAGAACTCCGCACTGTACTCCAGTTTATACAGTTTCATCATAACTGAAGCATTGAATACAGGAGCAGGGAGGTTAACATAGGCAAGTATCCCATACACCTCCTGATCCGCTGCACTTCCTGGGGTCTGACCCTTCATTATATATCTCCTTGTTAGTCCTCCCAAAATGCGTTACCTCACACTTTTCAGAGTTAAATTCCATTTGCCACTATTCTGCGCATCTAACCAGCCTGTCTAAATAATCCTGTAAGGCTTTGCTCCTCACCATTTACCATATCATCAATTTTTGTGTCATCTGCAAACTTACTTATCATACCTCCTACATTCACATATAGATCATTAATGTATACTGTAAACAACAAGGGACCAGCACTGATTCCTGCAGAACACCACTGGACACAGGATTCCAGTCATAAAAGCAACCTTCAACCATCACCCTCTCCTCCTACCACTAAGCCAATTTTGGATTCAGGTTGTCAAATTAACCCTGGATCCCATGGGCTCTTTACCTTCTTCATCAGCCTCCCATGTGGGACATTGTCTGAAGCCCATATAGACTACATCAGCACCTACACACCTAGTCACCTCATCAAAAGTTTAATCAAATTTGTAACACTTGGTCTCACCCTGACAAAATCATGCTAATATCCTTGATTAATCCATGCCAACCCAAATGGAGAGTAATTCTGTCCCTCAAAACTTCTTCCAATCATTTCCATACCACTGAAGTTAGACTTTCCCTACTTCCCTTCTTGAATAGTGGTATCACATTAACTAGCCTCCAGTCCTCTGGCAGCTTTCCTGTGGCCAGAGAAGATTTGAAAATTGTGAGAGGCAGTGCATCTCCATCCTTGCCTTGTACAGCAGCCTGGGATTCTTCTCACCTGGGCCTAGGGGCTTATCCACTTTTAGGCCCCTTAAAACCTTTAATACCTCTTTCTTTTCAATGTTAAGTTGGTGCTTCAAGGAATATTTTATCTAGCAAGTTCAGTTGACGAGCAGAGGAGAATGGTTTTAGTACTTTCTAAATCTATAATCAGAAAATCTTTATGCCCTGAAATACACATGTGCAGTGTTTGAAATGTGAGGTACGGAAATAAGCAATACTTGGTCTGGGAAAAGTCTCTGGTGTAGAAAATATTCCTCGAATCCCAAAATTTTACAAGGTTACAACTAGTATTTCCCCACTTATTCAGAAACCTGTTTGTCTGATAAGTAAATTGTACTCCGCAAATCACTCTGAACTAATGTATTGTGTGGTGTGGTACTATTTGTGCACAACAGGAAATGCCCTGGGTTTGACCCCTTGTCTATGCTGAACAGTCGGGCGGCAGTGGGTATGATAAAATTTGCTGTACTATCTCCGGACAATAGAAGTTGGGGAGATAATCAGCCAGTTCCTAGTCACTACCCAGTGAATTCTGCTGGAAAATTCACTTGTGGTTTTAGATGAGGCCAGAAACATGCTGATTGGTTTGTCTCTTCCCACATCCCTCGGTGACTAAAAACATTTGATGTTCAATAAGCACAGCCACTGGATAAAGCTTCAGAGATGTTCCAGCAGTTGTGACTATATTCCTTTGTGTATATCAAGCATTAGGGAAAGAGAAGAAAAACAGAGAATCGTGAAAAAAAACTTTTAGTTTGACAATATAGTCATCAACTGCTATTTTCACAGGATTTTCAGAATAGGGCTGGAGATACATAAAGTAGTACCATGTAGAGTTTCCTACTCTTAGCAGCCACAAATATCCTCAGCTTCTCAAAGAAGCATGTTGAAGATTGGTAGATTTTTTTATGCAACCATAATATAGAGATTTCTAAGTTATTGTGATCTTTTACTTCTAATTCTCTCTTTTCTAGTCCCTTAAAACTGCATTGCTTAGACATCCATGAAGATATTGGGCAGCTGACATATCTACAAAACGCACCTGTGGTAGCCTGACAGAACATATTATAATTTAATTAGGGCAATTCATTTCAGGCGTTGTGAAATCATGGGAAAGCTCCATGAATTTCTACATTGGCTGGAGGTAGCACAACTTGTAACATTTTTGTGTAAAAAAAGACTCCAGCCAGTTAAAGTACTAGTTTCTGAATAGATCCAAATGATAACAATATATTTGTTTTAAACATAATGCAAAGTGAAATCCTTGTAGTTCTTCCTGTTTATAATATCAATTTACTCTACTCCATTTTGTGATATGGCCAGTTTCTCAAACAAAACTCAAGCTCACCTTCTGGTAGAATTCTCAGTGCAAAACAAGAGTGAGTGGCAAGGAAGGAATCTAACCAGCACTGTTTTATGTCCTCAGGCTATCACATTGCACTTCAAAGATAACAATTTCTTGTTTAGAGACTATTATTATTCAGGCAAATTGACTGACCACAGAATTTTAAATTAATTCTCAAGTCCATGCCGAAGCACAATAATATGTTACAAATTTTGATATGTAACATAGAATATTCTCTGGAAATGGCAAAGCAATTTTATACGATTTTGGCAAACGTTTATATCAAGACTTCAGTCCTGGAGACTTCAATCCAGAACTTAGTGCAATACTCTCTTGTACTAGTCATTTTATTTTATTAAGTTGAAAACCAAAGAAATTAAACATGATTAACTGGATACTGATCCGAAGCAAATATGTTTTAAATGTAACAGACAAGAGAGGATCATCCAATGATGACCACATCCGTACTTAACAACGTTACTGGTTATCTATGCACATACTATACCCTTCAAATATTTGAGGATAAAATACCTTCCAAAAGATA
This sequence comes from Carcharhinus amblyrhynchos, assembly GCF_965287045.1. Lineage (NCBI taxonomy): Eukaryota > Metazoa > Chordata > Chondrichthyes > Carcharhiniformes > Carcharhinidae > Carcharhinus > Carcharhinus amblyrhynchos. Next base: position 39,303,525 of record NC_137338.1, on the reverse strand, counting down.
ACATTCTGGTTATAGGTTAATTATTAGGGCACCTGAGCACCAAGGAGCACAACTAAAATTGAAATCAATGGGGATCAGATACAAACTGTCCACTGGCTGGAGTCTTTCCCAGCATAAAAGAAGATGGTTGGAGTTTTGGAAGTCAATTATTTCAGCAACAGATCATCACTTCACGAGCCCCTCAGGCTATTGTCCTAGGCCCAACTATTTTCATCAATAACCTTCCCTCCATCACAAGGTCAGAAGTGGTTTCCACACCTGTTCAGCTTCAACCAAAACACCTTCAATAACAAAGGAGTCCATGCCTGTATATTGCAAAGCTGGGCAGTATTCAGATTTGGTCTAAAATGGCAAATAGTAGTTGCGCCACACAGTTTCCAGACAATGGGCATTTCCAATAAAAGGGAATCCAATCATCTCCCTTCGACACTCAATGACATTACCATTGTCAAATTCCCCACCATCAAGATATTTGGGGTTAACAAGACCAAAAACTTAATTGGACCAATCAAGTAAATACTGTGGCTATAAAAGCAATTCAAAGGCTGGTCACTAACTCACCTCCAGATTCCTCAAAGCCTGTCCAGTAGCTACAAGGCACAAATGAAGGGCATGACAGAATACTCTCCATCTGCTTGCATAGATGCAGCACTAACAACACAAGATGATCAACACCATCCAGGACAAAGCAATTTGACTGGGACTCCATATACTACCTTAAACACTTGCTCCCTCCATTACCAGCTCACTGTGGCTGCAATGTGCACCATCCATAAAATGCAATGCAGTAATTTGCCAAATCTTCCAATACTACCTCCCATAACCTCTATCACCAAATAAAAAGGGCAGCACACGCATGGGAACATCATAATGACCAAGTTCCCCTCTAAGTCACACACCATTCTGACCTGGAAATATATTGATGCTCCTTCATGGTCACTGGGCCAAAACCAAGTAAGTCCTTCCCTAAAGGGACTGTGGAAGTGCCTTCACCACATGAACTGTAGCAGCTCAAGGCTACAGTCTGACCCATCAGTACCTTCTCACGGGCAATTAAGGATCGGCAGTAAATACTAACCTAGCCAGTGACACACATCCTGTGAATGAATACATTTTCTTCAAAACAAACTATGGTTGGTTTCAAACAACCTTTAATGGAAAAGCTCACCATAGTTATAAACTTAATGATGTTTCTTTTTAGATTCAACAGAACTAGTGAATGCACCAAACATGTTTAAATGCAGAATACTACCAGTTAATTTTTCTGAGATTCCTACCCATAGCTCACAATCAGTAATTTAAACGTACTATTAGATCCCTCCTCACATGGTAAACAAGTTAAACAGCTATCCTCTTTGTAACAGCAAGGACCAAGCTTTCTTTCCAAATACAAAGAGGCCTGGTGGTACAATGGTTAGCATTGCTGTCTCACAGCACCAGGGACCTGAGTTCAATTCCAGGCTTGGGTCACCGTCTGTGCAGAGTCTGCACACTTTCTCTGTGTCTGTGTGGGTTTCCTCTGGGTGCTCCAATTTCCTCCCATAGTCTAAAAGACTATGGGTTTGGTGCATTGGTCATGTTAAATTCTCCCTCAGCGTACCCGAATAAGCACTGGAGCGTGGCAACTTGGGGATTTTCAGAGTAACTTCATTACAGTGTTAATGTAAGCCTACTTGTGGCACTAATAAATAAACTTAAACTTTAAAAAACTGATGTACTCGATTTCTACTCATCTCTTGATCGGAATTAAGATTACTGACCTGAAGTCATTTTCACTGAAGCTAAAACCCCTCTTATTTTTAAAAAATTCATCCATGGGACATGGCTGGCCGGCATTTATTGACCAACCCTAGTTGCCCTTGGAGGGCAGTTGAGAGTCAACCACATTGCTGTGGTTCTGGAGTCACATGTAGACCAGACAAGGCAAGGACAGCAAATTTCCTTCCCTAAAGGACATGAGTGAATAAAATGGGTTTTTCCAACAATTGGCAATGGTTTCATGGTCATCAGCGTATTCTTAATTCCACTTTTTAAAAAAATTGAATTCAAACTCCACCATTTGCCATAGCGGAATTCATCGACTGAGTTTCTGGATTAAGAGTCGAGAGAGAATACCACTAGGCTCTTGCCTCCCCAGCTGCCTTCTCCAAAAAGCATTGCTGCTAATGCAATATAATGCTGATATCCCCTCTGTATGCTTTTGATTGTCTTTTCTACTGAGCAATTATTTTTGCTAGATTAGTTCCCTGCAAGCACAACAAGGTTTTTAATGCATGTACAAAATCAAAAGGCAATGAATTTGGGGTAGTAATAGGTGGAATGATGACACTACTGATGAATCAGAAAGTACCAATACATGGGATTAAGTGCAAGTAACTTCTGTTCTTTGCTCTATCTTAATATGCCATTGCGTACCAAAGGCTGGGGCACAGACGTCATGAATTAATGTCCATCAGATTTTATTGCACTTACAGACAATTTGCAATGGTCACATCAAAGGTGTTGGGAACATGATAATCAGGCACAGAATATTGTCAAAATTGATCACTGCCTGCTGCTCTTGAAAAATCTTTGTACATTTTAACTTCACACAGCAATAAAAATAGTTGGAAAGTACACATTTATTGGGTTTTGCAGCAACTTGCTGTTCGTCCAAAAGAAAGAAAGTGAACAGTAAAGAGACTGAGTGGGTATAAGCACAGAAAAGGAAGCTGCAACAAGGTTTTTGTAAAACTGATTAGTCTAGAAGCATTCCAATGAAACCATTTCACAAGGTAGTAGGTAGTTGTGTTACATATCCTATTTACTCAATACTAATTCCATGTCATGTTAAAGATAAATAAGTTATTTTCAGATCCACACGTAAACAAAGAACCAGCTTGATTCTGAATCCCTTTGATTTCATAGATGATGCATAGCAGGTTATCTGAGCAAAATAATTAAATCCTAATTTGCTCTTCTAAGTTATTAAGGTTTAACTCAAGAATGGAATAAGCTCTGATATGCATTGGGGTTCTACAATATTCAACTGAAAAGTGTGAACATTTTAATGGAAATAACAACTACTTTCATTTATAGGATGCCTTTAAAATGTCCAAAGGTCCCAAGGTGCTTCACAAGTGTCACCAAACAAAATTTGATACTGAGCCACATAACATAGCGATCAAAACCTTATTCAAAAACTAGATTTTAAGGAATGTCTTTAAGTAACGAGTAGTGTGGTAGAGAGGCAAAGAGATTTAAGAAGGGAATTCCAGAACTTTGGGCCTAGACAACTGAAGGCACAGTCACTAATGGTATGCACAAGAGCCAGATTTGGAAGAGGGCAGAGATTTCAGAGAGTTGCAAGGCTGGAGGAGATTACAGAAGTAGGAAAGGGCAAGGCCATAGATGGATTGCAAAACAAGGATAAGAATTTTAAAGTTAAGGTGCTTCCAGGCTGGGAACCAACATAAATCACTGAGCGCTGATGGGTGAATGGGGCTGGTGAGAGTTTAGGCATGAGCAGTAGAGTGGAACTAAGTCTGCGGTGTGCAGACGCTCAAACACCAAGCACTGCTGTTCATTCATTTCAAAGCTGTGACAACGTATTGTTTGCAATAAATTCTAATCAAGAAATCTACATATTTCAAAACTGCAGCACACATTGAGTGATGAGCCCCAAAAGAGTTATTTACATTTTTCCCTCTGCCAACTTTTTTCTCACTTCTAAAGGACTTGACCAGTTGGTAGAGATCCATGAACCCACCAATGCCTTGCTCCAATGATACCTCCAATATTCCTCCAGTAGATTTTTTTTGTTCGACACCTTTGGATTGTTTATTGTCTACTACCTTAATTGAAAATCCTTGCTTAAGTGATAATTGTTCATCTGTGAATTTTTGTGGTCAATACTAGTTAGCTACTGAATCAGAGGGGAGAAAAAGCATCAGTCAAACACAATCCTGTGCTTACCAACGTCCACTTTCATAGAGTTCCAATTGATGCAATTGGATAGATATCAGTCGTGGCAACTTGGTTGATTCTCAATAGTTGTATGATGTCAAATATAGCAACTCTATCTCAGCTAAAACAGTACAAACCAGCATTTAATTGTGGGATCTTCCTGTTCTGCCTACCCAGCCACTAACTGGGCAAACCCATTCAGCAATTGAAGGAGTGTGGCTTCCACCAATGCAAGCTACATCGACCATATCCTATTAACTTTTTTGGTATATGTTGTTAAAAATGTGCCTTGAAACACTGAAATGATTTATATATTTTGTAACAATTAATGCTTCATTACAGATTAACAGACAGATTTGATGGAGATGCCAATACAAAAGAAATTGGCTGAATGGCATCTCCCAACTCTATTAGTGTTGAAGCAAGTCCCAAAGTTCTAGTCTTATAACAGTCTCGTTAGATAACTAATCTAATTTAGTGCAACTTAATTAAGTTACCAAATAGTTTATTTATAAAGCTTTGCTATCTGGAGAAAACAGAAATTGTCATAGATTACAAGTTCTTATAAACGATCATTAAAATATTTGTTAAGTGTGCGACATGCCTTTACCAGCAATAATTGGAAACTTTTGGCGGTCTAAAATAAAGCTAATAAGTTAACTCATTTTTATTTCTTTTTACTGATTTAAAGCAAAACACTGAGATGGCCCAATTCACAATAAACTTTATTTTAAAATCACCAGGGTGGTTGTGCGCACGTGAATGAGACAAGATGCCACAACTACACAGCCTGCTGCAGTAATTTGGCAAGTACTCATGAACTGGGCTAGCATGCTGTTGTCATGATGCTTATACTGGCAACATAATGGAGGGTTAGCAGCATAAGAGTGAAGTGGCATTTAATAATGCTGTTTTGTTCATGCCAGCAGCATTGGAACTCTGCTCTTCAGATTTGGAGCTGCACTGTGTACAAGCAAGTCTAAGCTGTGCTTGTGCATGAAGCAATGCTCTTAAATTACAGTAGAAGTCATAATGCCCTGTGCATGCTACCACTTCATCTAGCCAAGCACTCAGCAAATTATTTGCGCTGTAAGTCAACTGACCTGATAGCAATCAGATTCACAGGTGAAAATGTTGGCCCTTTTGTACATCATAATATTATAACGTCATAATGAGCATTACATCAAGCTTCGTTTGTTATACTTGGGCCAAAATATCAATGCACAGTCAGATCAGCATCGTCCTGAATGAGGTTGATTTAGGGGTACATTTTAAAGAAGAATATTTTTCTGTATTATTGTTGAATTTATGCCAACACCGCCATAAGTTGTTCACTAAATTGGTTGCGTTAGTATTCTGGTGCCTTAAAACCATGGATTTAGGTAAAAGTATCCATACTCCATCAACATCTTAAATGCAATAAAGATACATGACTAAATGATCATGCCAGTGTACAAATACTCAATTAGAATTTACTGTGCAGTATATAGTAATGTCATATTATGGCCTGCATATTTTCACAGTAAAATAGAACACTCCTCAATTTACAGCATGCAAATGTTTTTCTTATAAAACAGTAATCACATATATTTCTATCCAAAGTGATTCACTGGTTCTAAAGTGCTTTGGGACAGCCCCAGACATGAAGAAGTGATATTCAAATCCAAGTGATTGCTTTATTTCATAATTTATTTAATGTATTTGCTGCTATAGATTGCTATCTTCAAATATTCAATAACTAAGTACGCATATTATTGGCTTAATTAGGGAATCGAGTAATGATTGACAAACAACCTTTCTTTTTAAAGCCAAGATGTACACTGGAAGGCTGGAGATATTACACCATTCATCTCAGTTTACCTCCAATATTCCTCCAGTAGATATTTTTTGTTCGACATCTTTGGATTGTTTATTGTCTACTACCTTAATTGAAAATCCTTGCTTCTCTTTATAATGTGGAATTTCTTCTTCCTTTTCCTAATCTCAGCAAAGCTCTGATTAGTTTTTATTCTTAATGACAATTTGCTTCAAAATTAGCCTAGCCCCATCTTCAGCTCATTGGTCCTCTTCTGTCCCCCCTCAACTTCATTACACTCAAAGTCTGCCACTGACAAGCATGATCATGCAGTTCCAGGGCTTTGTAAGTTGTGCCTATAAAAACAAAGACCTCACAGTGCTGCTCTGACTGTGAGGAGTGCTTTTGGAGTTGGGTGAAAACAGGGAGTTCGGTGAAACAGGCACTAGAAGCTACAAGGGAGAGTGTTGATTGGTAAGTAAGTGTTACTCTTGATTTTCTGAAACTGACAGTGAGTTCCGACTAAAAAAATTTTTAAAAGTGACATTACAGGGTGGCTGTGATTTGATTGGCTAACAGGGAACTGTACTAAATTTGAAAACCAATTTAAATTACTGGTTAGACATTGTGTTGAGACTGAGGTAATAAGGAGGTTTTTTTTAAAAAATTAAATTAAAAAATTTAAAACCCAAATTAAAAATGAAGTAAATAAAATAGAGATGGAAGGTCAGGTGATGTGTTGTTCATGTATGATGTGGGAGCTGGTGGACCCCATTGTGGTTCCCAGCGAGCATGTCTATAGTAAGTATTGGTTGCTTGAGGAACTCTGGCTCAGAGTGAATGAGCTGGACTCTGAGCTTCGGAACTACGACACATCAGGGAAGGGGACATTGTGTTCCAGGAGGCAGTCACACCCCTTCTATTAAATACCTTGAATTTGCTAATGGACAGGGTGTGGCTGCAAATAAGGCAGGTAGAGGGATCCAGGAGGTAGAGTTTGAGATTTTTGCTCACTGTGTGGATTGGAATGGGTACTGCAGGGAGGATGAGCAAACTGACAACGGCAGCTTGGTACAGGGAGCCATTCAAGTTGGGGGAGAAAAAAGAAATGTAATCGGGGATAGTATTATTAGGGGCATTGACATTGTTCTCTGTAACCAGGATCGAGAATCCCAAGATTAGGTTGCCTGCCTGGTGCTCGGTTTCCGGATATCTCATCTGGGCTGCAGAAGAACTTGGAGTGGGAGAGTAAAGATCCAGTTGTCGTGGTCCATGTAGGAACCAATGACATAGGTAGAGCAGGAACAAAGGTTCTGCTAAGGGAGTATAAACAGCTAGGAGCTAAATTAGAAGGCAGAATCAAAAAGTAATAATCTCTGGATTACTACCTGAGCCACAAGCTAATTGGCACAGGGTCAATAAGATTAAGGAGGTAAGTGCACAGCTCAAAGATTGGTGAGGGAAGAATGGGTTTGAATTCATGGGATATTGGCACCAGTATTAGGGAATGGGGGAACTGTTCCAATGGGAAGGTTTTCATCTGAATCGTGCTGGGACCAGAGTCCTGGTGTATCGTATATCTAGGGATGTAAATAAGGCTTTAAACTAATAGTAGGGGGGAGGGTTCAGTTCTATGGACAATTAGACAATCAAAGTTAAAGAAGAGGGTAGAAGATATTTGAATCATTGATAGTCACGAGTGAGGTGCCTGAAGATTGGAGAGCGGCAAATGATGTGCTTTTGTTTAAAAAGGGCTGCAGAGAAAAGCCTGGGAACTACGGGCCAGTGAGCCTCACATCTGTGGTAGGTAAATTGTTGGAAGGTACTTTGAGAGACATTTAGAGATGCAAGGACTGATTAGGGACAGTCAGCATGGCTTTGAGTGGAAAATCATGTCTCACAAATTTAATTGAGTTTTTTGAAGGGATAACCAAGAAGGTAGATGAGAAGGTGGATTGAGTTATAAGGAAAGGCTGAATAGACTGGGACTTTTTTTCTGGCATGTAGGAGGCTGAGGGGTGACCTTATAGAGGTCTATAAAATAATGAGGGGCATAGACAAGGTAGATAGTCAATATCTTTTCCCAAAAATAGGGAAGTCTAAAACTAGAGGGCATAGGTTTAAGGTGAGAGGGGAGAGATACTGAAGTGTCCAGAAGGGCAATTTTTTCATACAGTGGATGGTAAGTGTCTGGAACAAGCTGCCAGAGGTAGTAGTAGAGATGGATACAATTTTACCTTTTAAAAAGCATTTAGATAGTTACATGGGTCTAATGCGGGCAATTGGGATTAGCTTAGGGTTTTTTAAAAAAAATAAGGGCAGCGTGGACAAGTTGGCCGAAGGGCCTATTTCCATGCTGTAAACCTCTATGACTCTAAGTGCAGGTAAATGAAATTGAAGGCTAGTAAAATTTCCAGACCATGTAACAGAAGAGAGTATAGCAGGTGGCAGAAATCTAATCCAAGGCAGAGCAAAAAAGTTGACAAGTATGAGAAGGGAGGTGATCAATGCAGGACTGAGGGTGTTGTACCTAAATGTGTGCAGTATGTGGAACAAGACAAATGAGCTTGTTGCGCACATTGAAATTGGCCGGTACAATGTTGTGGGCATCACAGAGACATGGTTGCAAGTTGAAGAATCACAGAGGGAAAATGACCCTGATGGGGGCTATGTACAGGTCCCTGAGCAGTAGTCAGGATGTGGGGCAGAAAATAAATCAGGAAATAGAAAAAAATATATAAAAAAGGCAATATTACGATAATCATGGTGGACTTCCATATACAGGTGGACTGGGAAAATCACGTAGGTAGTGGATCCCAAGAAAAGGAATTTGTGGAATGTCTAAGAGATGTTTTTTTGGAGCAACTTGTGACAAAGCCTACTAGGAAAAAGGCAATTCTGGATTTAGTGATGTGTAAGACAGACTTAATAGGGAGCTCAAGGTGAAGGAGCCCTTAGGGAGCAGTGACCACAATATGATAGAATTTACCGTGCAGTTTGAGAGGGAGATGCTGGGATCAGATGTAAAGGTATTAGAATTAAATAAAGGTAACGACAAAGACATGAGGGAGGAGCTGGCCAGAGCTGATTGGAAAGGGAGCCTAGCAGGGAAGACAGTGGAACAGCATTGGCAGGAATTTTTTCAGAGTTATTCAGGAGGCACAACAGAAATTCATCCCAAGGAGGAAACATGTTAAGGGGAGAACGAGGCATCCAAGGCTGATGAGGGAAGTCAAGGCCAGCATAAAAGCAAAAAAAAAAGCACACAGTAGCAAGGACTGGGGAGCTTTAAAAGGGAGCAAAGGACAACTGAAAAAGCAATAAGGGGGAGAAGATGAAATATGAGTGTAAGCTAGTTAGTAATATAAAAGAAAATGGGAAGAGTCTTTTTTTCAATATATAAAAGGTAAGAGAGGTGCAAAAGTAGACATTGGACAACTGGAAAATGAGGCTGGAGAACTAATAATAGGAAATAAAGAAATAGCAGAGAAACTGAATAGTTACTTTGCATCAGTCTTCACGATGGAAGACACCAGTGGGATGCCAGAACTCCAGGAGAGTCAGGGGGCACAGGTGAGTGTAGTGGCCATCACTAAGGAGAAGGTTCTGGGAAAACTGAAAAGATCTGAAGATGGATAAATCACCTGAACCGGATGGACTACACCCCAGGGTTCTAAAAGAGATAGCTGAGGAAATTGTGGAGACATTGGTGATCTTTCAGGAATCGCAGGAGGGTCCCAGAGGACTGGAAAGTAGCTAATGTAACATTGCTGTTTAAGAAGGGAACAGACAGGAAATTGTAGGCCGGTTAACCTGACTTTGGTCAGATTTTAGAGTCCATTATTAAAGATGAGGTCGCAGTGCATGATAAAATAGGGCTGAGTCAGCATGGCTTTGTCAAGGGGAGGTCATGTCTGACAAATCGGAGTTCTTTGAGGAGGTAACAAGGAAGTTAGATAAAGGAGAACCAGTGGACATGATTTATTTAGATTTCCAGAAAGCCTTTGACAAGGTGCCACATAGGAGACTGTGAAATAAGTACCCATGGTATTAATGGTAAGATCCTGGCATGGATGGAGGATTGGCTGACTGGCAGAACCGACTGACTGAATTGGCTGACTGAAGAGGTCTTTTTCAGGATGGCAGCCAATGACTAGTGGTGTGCATCAGGGGTCAGTGCTGGAATCACAATTTTTCACAATATTCATTAACAATTTGAAGGAAGGAACTGAAGGCACTGTTACTAAGTTCACAGATGATACAACGTTATGTAGAAGAACAGGTAGTATTGAGGAAGCAGCGGGGCTGCAGAAGGATTTGGACAGGTTAGTTGAGTGGACAAAGAAGTAGCCATGGAATACAATGTGGAAAAGTGTGAGGTTATGCACTTTGGAAGGAGGAATGGAGGCATAGACTATTTTCTAAATGGGAAAATACTTAGGAAATCAGAAACATAAAGAGACTTGGGAATCATTGTTCAAGATTCTCTTAAGGTTAACGTGCAGGTTCAGTCGGCAGTTTGGAAGGCAAATGCAATGTTAGCATTCATGCCAAGAGGGCTAGAATACAAGAGCAGGGACTTCCTTCTGAGGCTGTATAAGGCTCTGGTCAGACCCTATTTGGAGTATTGTTAGCAGTTTTGGACCCCATCTCTAAGGAAAGATGTGCTGGCCTTGAAAAGGGTCCGGAGGAGGTTCACAAGAATGATCCCTGGAATGAAGAGCTCGTCGCATGAGGAAGGGTTGAGAACTCTGGGTCTGTACTTGTTGAAGTTTAAAAGGATGGGGGGGCAGGGGGTTTCTTATTGAAACTTACAGGATACTTACAGGATACCACGAGGCCTGGAAAGAGTGGACGTAGAAAGGCTGTTCTACTAGTAGGAAAAACTAAAACTAGAGGACACAACCTCAGGCTAAAAGGATGATCCTTTAAAACAGATGAGAAAGAATTTCAGCCAGAGAGTTGTGAATCTGTGGAACTCTTTGCCACAGAAGGCTGTGGAGGCCAGGTCATTGAGTAAATGTCTTTAAGACAGAGAAAGATAGGTTCTTGATTAATAAGGGGATTGGGGTTATGGGGAAAAGGCAGGAGAATGGAGATGAGAAAAATATCAGCCATGATTGAATGGTGGAGCAGACTCGATGGGCCGAGTGGCCTAGTTCTGCTCCTATGTTTTGTGGTCTTATTGTCAACTTATCTTGCTACCTGTCAATGCCTTGTCACCTTCGTGGCTGCAATCACCAGTAGAATTATCTCATTAGTTCTTTGTTAATTTCACTACACACACCCTCTAGCCTGCTTCTAACCCTTCCATTCTTCTTCTACACCTGTGAAAATTGCACCCAAATTCCTCACCATCCTTCTCCAACTCTCTGTAATCTGGTCTTCCACTCACATTGAATTTGTTGCTGAGTAATTTACCATGCCGCTATAATTAATTTGCTTGCCCACACCGGACATTAGAAGTTTCCCATCTCCTGAATGTAATTGTCACCTTGCTTCCACGAACTTTAAACTACAACACACATGGAAAACAACTAGCCTGGCAGTCCTCGTTCAGAACTGTCTTGACCAGTTCAAGAAACACCACCATTTTGTTCGTTAAGACTATAAAGATGCAAGAGCAGAATTAGGTCATTTGGCCCATCAGGTGTGCTCTGCCATTCAATGAGATCATGACTGGTCTTATGTAATAATCCTCAATTCCACTTTCCTGTCTTATCCTCATAACCCTTGGTTCCCTTACTAATTAAAAATCAGTCTATTTCAGCCATTGACATACTTAACCCAGCCACTCCAGTTCACTGTGGTTTAGAAAAAATGGATTAATTACTGAGAAGAAATTCTTTCTTATCTCAGTCTTAATTGGATGACCCCTTACTGTGAGATTATGCCCGCTGATCCTAAACTCTCCCACAAAATGAAACAACCTCTCAGCATCGACCCTGTGAAGCCCCAAGAATCCTATATTTCTCAAGAAAGTCTCATGACCAAATCCAGAACCTAAAAGTCCGCAATTATCCTGGAAGACAGAGGCCATCCAAAATAGCAACTCTTCATGTCAAAATGATCCTCCCCCAACACACTCCATACTCATCAGTAAATATAAAGTAAACAAATGGATTGCCTTGCTTTCAAAATCAAAGTAATCCATTCAACACTCAACCATTTACTATTCCCTTCACAGCCACATGGTCATGGCATTTTTCAACACATCTTGAGGCACTGATCTGCTCTTCTCAAGCTATCCTATCTTCCAGTCCATAAAAAGCTATCTTTGGCCTCTCATGACATTAAGTACATTGCTCTTCCAAATATAGTCTTAACTCAACTAACATTCCTGCTTTGAGTTCTTTCAATCCAATTTCCAACCAGACCGAAAAGCAGACACCAGCTTGTTCAACTTACCAATATTACCTGCGGGACTGCGAACAAAACTTGCATACTCTCCTGGTCTTCCTTTACCTCTATGCAGCATGTTCTTCCTAATCCATGTCAGCAGCACTGCTCTCTCACTGTTTGCTTCTATTTATCCTAACACTAATTTCTCAAACAACTTCTCTTCCAATGTTCAGTCGTTTTTGGTGAACCTAGCAGCCTAGGTTTGGACTGCTCCTATTCATCATTTGTGTATTTTAACCCAGTGGCAATATCTTTGGAAAGTGACCCACATTTGCCATATATGTATCCAACTCTATTATTAAACCATCACTGGTACAGGTGCTGCACTGCCTAGCTGCCTGCCCAACATCAAATGCCGGATGATCATTTCCAGTATTTTTTATTATATCAAGTCCTGGATAAGTTGTGATACCCTACCGCTTAACATCAAGACAACCAGAACCATTTTGCAAATACTTTGTGTGTCTGTCCATTGTGCATCACTCACGCTGTGCCTAGTGGTACACAACTTCAAGTTTATCGTCTTGTGAGAGTTCACGTACACTTGTGGCCTGAACCTCGATTTTAGTAGCTTCAGACCTTACCAATAGCTTTTAACTACAGTTAATGTTTTCTTTAGGATGGAATAGGCAGAGGGAACAGGCTGCAGGGTGGAGACCTTCCATCAGAATACAGGTGGGGAAGAGTCTACATTCTTATTTTTCATTTTTGTTTTTTCAAGCCCTGCAGAGCCACCACTCCCCTTCAGCTTTTCTATATTCACCCTCCACAGCTGATACTTAACCAAATAAGCATTTCCAGCATTCTCTACTTTTTATGTCATCTAATAATTTTTATTTCTTGTTTAAATTGTAGGTTAATGATAGTTTATCCCTTTCATTTGTTCTGAATGAAAAAAAATCAATCTTCATCTTTGTTGTTGTTCTGATGAAAAGTTGATCCACAAACACTGTTTCTTTGTTTTTGTTTCAGAATTTTGGCATTTATAAATTTTTGCTTTTATCTTTTTTTGCTTTGTAATCAATTAGTGTGGATTTCTGTGGACCAGGTCCTTCTGCACAAAATCCCACGCAGCTATCACTTCCATCGTACCAACCTCATTGGTGTTCCAATGACTCACCTCTAGATCCTGGTTTTCATTGCTTGTTTCCCATGGCCCTACTTCACAGGATTTGAGTAGCCATTCAAGTCATTCCTTAACTCCCGACTCTCAGTTTCTTTCATCTTTAAAGTAACATGCCCCTGTTTTCTGGAACGCTTCCAACTTTTCACCTACCTTCCTATTTTTCTCTCTGCCTTCAAAAATCTTTTTAAAATCTATATTTTTACTGTATTGATCTTTCACCCCTGCTCCAACATCCTTTTACTTTGGGGAAGCATTCTGGTCTGAGGCATGGATTCAAGCTCAAAACTGGGGACTTGGTTAAGCTGATTCTTCAATGCTGTTTGTTAAAGTGGGGAAGTCATGTATGTCTGCATCAGATGGAAATAAACAATTATATTGGCGCTGTGAAGTAGTGCAGAGAGATTTGTCGGTGCTATGATCAACAAGCACAAGATGAGGCAATGGCATTGTGGTGTTATCACTACACTAGTATTTCAGAGACCCAGGGTAATGCCACTGGGATGCAGGTTCGAATCCCACCATGGCAGATAGTGGAATTTGAATTGAATTTTAAAAAAATCTGGAATTAAAAATCTAATGACCATGAAACCATTGCTGATTGTCGTAAAAACCCATCTGGTTTCTTTGGGGAAGGAAATTTGCCATCCTTGCCTGGTCTGGCCTAAATGTTACTCCAGTTTATTCTTATTCAGTCCTCTGAAATGGCTGAGCAAACCGCTCAGTTCATGAATAATTAGGGATAGGTAACAAGTTGCGGCCCTGCCAGTAATGCTCACATCCCATGAACAAACTTAAAAAAAATCCCTTAGCCAAACCAGCAGAACAGATTAACCAGTTATTTACCGTGTTTACTATTTGTGGATTCGGGTGTGAATATTTGCCCACTCTCACCCATCTTTGCCTACAAAACAGCAGTGACATCATTTCAAAAATAATTAATTGACTGTGAACTATTTGGTAAATCCTGAGGATTAAAAGGCACTTTATATTCATGCGGTATTTTTTCCCTGCTTGGTGTGCACTTGTAAAGTGTTGAGATATCACTTTACCTGAACAGCATTGCATAAATGTGTGGTAACACTCTAGCTGCTTTGTAAGATTAGGGGTCATTGCTGCAGTCAGAGTAGAAAACATTAATTATCACTAAAGTTTGTGAAAAAAATCCAGACAAAAACATTTTCTGAACCAAACTTAGGGCGTTGTGATTGGAATCTTGGAAGCAAGCATATGCAAGAATGTGTGTTACCTCCATTTGTATGGTACAACTGTGAATTAGGTTGTCAGGCCAGACTCCATGCCAGCATATTGGCTGAGTTCAAAGATCATGGGTTCCAGACCCACTCCAGAAGCTTGATCATTCCGACGGACACGTCAGTGCCGTACGCAGCTGCCATCTTTCAGGTGAGACATTAAACTGAGATATAGTCTGTCCTCAGGGGTGAGAGTAAAAAAAATCCCATTACACTGTTGAAAGATAACCAGGGCATCCCATGGAGTCCTGGCCAATGTTTGTCCTCCAACTCACATCACTTAAGCATATTATCTCGTCATGATATCTTGGCAATTTGTAGGACCTTGTTCTGTGCAGATTGGCTGCCTGCTATACCCACAGCAGTGACTACACTTTAACAAGATAATGACTGGAAGGTGCTTTCCAGACGGGAGGTGGTAGCAAAAGGCGATGTAAAATGCAATTCCTTTCATCTGAAAAAAGTATTCGTAAGTACACCACCAGTACAATCACCGCCCCCCCCCCCCCACTCACCCACCCACCATTGGTCGCCTCTTATTACAATTCCAACCATCTTGAGCCCCCGCAACCAATATCAATAGCGTGGAGCTCCCATGGTAAAGCTGTAGGGTCAAGCTGTAGAGGATTAGAGTATTGCAGATAATAAATATATTTTGTAGTGCGTGCATTGTTTTGTCTAACGTAGATTATAGGAATCCAGTTCAAAATCTGGGCAACATTTTTTTTAAATCAGCACCCCACCACAAAACGGCTGAGGTGCTTGTGCAGAAACAAAAATCTTCAAATCACATGATGTGCATTAGAATCAGCTCCACACAGAGGACGATGCCTAAGTGGGAAGTGTACGCATAGATGTAACAAGCTCGGCTATGTCCACGCGTGTGGTACAGCCCGTATTAAGTAAACTCCCAAATGATGTGGATGGAATAGATTCGCAGGAGCACAATGAGTAATGGCGTGTCAGCAGGTAGAGGGAGCGCTTCACAGTCACGGCTTGATGGTCGCTTGGGACAGTGCGCGCTGCAAAGCCTCCCCGCACCGCGCACACACACACACACAGACTGTCACCGTGCCTGCAAACGGCTCGCTGGGAGCGACGAGGGCAATGATAGCTAACAGCAAAGCTCGCCCAGTCCCAACATTCAGCCCTGGAATGCAATTTACAAAGTTAAACGGCACCACCATCGATAGAAGACTGGATCTTTCTCCCAGTGGAAATTGCGCGATAAATAATGGAAGAGACCAAGCACAAAGCTTGACCACCGACTGTAATAATGACTAAGAGACGAGGTACAGCGAAATCATCAGAAATGAAACGGCTACAATAAAAACCAACACCATGAGACAGATCGAGGTAGCAGAAAACGTAATTGTTCTGAAGAGATAGGGACATCGTTCCTATTGTTCTCCGCTACACATAACCCGGTCGGTAATAAAGGAACTTTTGCCTTACATATACGCTGCACTTCCCAGCACGTTTTGTGTATTTAAAGACCGATTTCTTTAAACATTGTGTTCAGGAAATAAAAGCCCCCGTTGATAGGAGCGGTTTTCATTGCAAAAAGCTCAAAGTGCACAGTTTAATAAACTACAGACTGCGTTTATGAACCCCCATGCTGGCCGCAAAAATGCCCAATGACTGTGACTGCACAAGGCTAGAAACTACATTCATATACCAAATTATATTCTACCAATCCCCTTTCTGCCCGAGACTCTGAGTCCTTCTATAAAAATAAAAGTCACATTTAATCACAAATGCCATACTTGAATCCTTACAACACTTCCTCCTGCAATTAAACCATACACTTTATCATTTCCTCCTAAGTGGGAGTGAGTGCAAATGTACCAAATTCAAAATGTGTGAAAACAGTCAATGAGTTGCCAATTATAGCAACAGATGATACTTCAGATCGCCCCCAAACTAAAATGTAAAATTACTCAAGGGATGTGAGTAATTAAAGCTTGTCGGTTTTATTTCTACAGGGGTCAGTATCAGAGGAAAATCTTCAAAGATGCAGTGGAAAAGCTGTCGAGAACAGATTTGTCAGCACGTTTACCTTTGGAGCACCTACTAAATAGAGTTTTTACAGAAGCAATCTGTCATGGTTCCGGGAAAAATGGCAGCTAATAATGCCAGTAAAATTAATGAAATATTAATGTAAAAAACAAATATTTATTTTACAAAGGCCGTGGCAGGTTATAAAGGGTCCGATCGATCAATTGACAGATTAAATGAATCAATTGACGGATTTGGTTTTGCAAATCGGGCCCATCCGTATATAAAAAGCAGTAATGTTCTAACTGAGTGGAAATAGGTCAGAGTAATGCTGAACAGCGTCGCTGCTGAAGGCGAATGTCTCCTGAATAAATGCATTATACAAGGCAGACAACTTCCTGATACTCGGACAGGAGCGGGCAAACAGCTCGCCCGGCGCATGCCACTTCACAACACGAGGACTTAGGCAAAGTCTTTCATGGCTTCCAGCTTCAGACGTTCAGTAAATTTACTGCAGCGATGGTGGGGGATGGGCTTCTCTTCAAGCCTCATCTCCCCCACCACCAGCCACCACCGCCTCCCCCGCCCCCCCACCCCACCCCAACTTGGATTCGTAGACCAAACCAAAAAGAAGGTTGGCTGGCTCTGGGTACTCCAGCCTGGTCGCAAACTTTTAAAACAAAACAGCTTTACTGTGCAAAATAATAACACACAAGTTTCACTACAGACGCCTCGAGTCTGAAACTCTGAAACTTCGGCGGTATTCGAGTGAACAGCGAGCACGGTCCTGTTCTCAGACTACACGGGCGTTACGTACACCAATGAAAAGTGACACAGTATCTTTACTATATTTTCCTTCCTCGGCACCCAAAGGTTTAAATTGCTGCACCAGAGGAAAATATTCTCGACCACTGCTACACCTACCCGCGACGTCATAACCAGGCAATTTACAGCGGATGCGATGTCTCCACCTTTACTATCTACTCTCACATCTCCACACTGTGTTTTATATCCTGCTACACATGCTTAGTTACTCGAAGCGATACCAGACCCTATCTGGCTGCAGATTAAAAACGCAGCGACCCATTTTTTTGTGGAATATAGTACCCGCAGCGTTTTTCTGGGTCACCTTTTGAGTCTTTGTTAATAAAAAAAATACATAGGACCCAATCATAATTTCACCCAATGTGTATATTATTTTTGTTGATTTTTCAAAACTGACCATCTCGGATGTCTATTCAATCCTTGTATTCCTAATTTTGTGACAGACACTTTTAAATCGTATGGTTATGAGGGGGAATGGCTTCTACTTTAGCGAAGCCAAAACGACTAATGGATATTAAATCATATCGGAAATGCGCAAACCCACACACACACAGAGTATATAGCGGACCCCTACCCCACCCCCGCCATCGTTTTAAGGTCAGTGTTTTCTGCATTTCAGGGCTCAGCCAAAAGTGCACTGTATTATTTGAACAGTTGATCAAACTGTTCAAAAAATACAGCACGGAAACACAGGAGGAGGCTATTTAGCCCATCGTGCCTGTTCCGGCTCGATGAAACAGCGATCCAACTAGACGCACTGCTCTACCCTATATCGATCGCGCTGGAGTTTGGAGCCTGACACATAGGACAACACACAGAGCGACCTCACTGCACAATGTGGCTGTCTTGTTGGCCAAATATGGACTTCGACCCCCATGCCGTTCTTTAACTGCCGCATTCTGTCGCAGGGCCAATGGTCTTCCTTCCAATTCAAGTGCAGCACAGTGGATTTTTTTTTAATCCAAGCAAGTTCGTTATGCCAACTGCACGAAGATATTTACGTGTTTCAGAAAACTGTGCGAATACTGCTTCTTCAGCTTCCAGTTTCCTTTTATCGCTCCTGACGGGAGATGACCCCAGAGGTGCCACCAGTTTTCCATCACCTGTCCCTCATATGTTACTTTTGGATAGTGATTGCCAACAAGTGATGCATCACTGCAATCTTAATCCAAGTCCATACAACTGTACTTTCTAACACAGCACTCATAAACAGAGTCCAAAGTGACTTCTGTTTCTTAGTCCAGGAGATAGGAACACAAACTTAACGCAGTTTCATATTGCCCAACGGTGTGATCAAGATTGGATTTTTAAAGGTTAATTTGCAGCGTGTGCACGATAGAGGCCATTATTTATCGTCCACTCCTAGGATCCACATCATGTGTGGCACAGTGGTTAGCACTGTTGTCTCAGTGTCTGGGAACTGGGTTCGATTCCAGCCTTGGGTGGCTCTATGTGGAGTTTGCACATTCTTTTCCTTTGCATGTCTAAAGATGTGTAGGTTAGGTGGATTAGCCATGGTAAATGCATACGGTTAGGGAGGTGGGGTGGGCCTGGGTAAAATGCTCTTTCAGAGAGTCTGCGCAGACTCGAGGGATCTAGAGTCACGTACAGGCGGGAGCAGGTAAGAACAGCAGATTTTGTTCCCCAAAAAGGGCATTACCATAAAGACACTCCCTGATTTGCCAATCAAGAATGATTTCATAGTCACCACTAGATCTTTTTTAACTCCAGATTTTTACATAACTTAAATTTCACCATCTTCCACGGTGGGATTTGTACCAGGTCCCTAGAACATTCACAGAATCCCTTCAGTGCAGAAGAAGGTATTCAGCCCATCAAGTCTGTACTGACTCTCCAAAAGAGCATCTTTATCCAGGCCCTATCCCCGTAACCCCATGCATTCGCCCCACTAATACCATGACCTAAAAATCTTGGGACACTAAAGGGCAATTTAGTGTGGCCAATCCACTTAACCTACACATCTTTGAACTGTGGGAGGAAACCCATACAGATACAGGGACAGGGACAACATGCAAGTTCCACACAGTCACCAAAGGCTGGGATCAAACCCGGCCACTGATGCTGTAAAGCAACATTGCTAAATACTACATCACTATGCCACCCCTTGCATTACTGTGCTGCCCCTTTACCCAGAACGTTATCCCACGTCTCTAGATTACTGATCCAGTGACGGTTTCACAATGCCATCAGCTACCCTATAATGTTCACTGGTGGCCTGTACCTGCAGTATTTTGGCATGATGACAAATCCAGCTTCTCTATTAGCACTGGAGATGTTGTACCACTATTCGCCTAGTATAATTGTAAGTGTCTAGCTACTGTTGTTCTATTTACTTCTGAACAAAAAATGAGACGAGTCAACAGAATGGCAATAGGCTTCTCGTAAAAATCTATGCATGCTGCTGTTTACCATTTCAACGGGCACATGTAATCAGAATAACTGGCCTCCACTTCAGAAAATCCACAACTCCTGATTCAGTAATAGTCCTATATTGCACCAGTCCCTTTACAGCAGAGTAGAATTTATATTGAATCTAAGTTAGCACTCATCTACAATTAGACTGAGATGAGTCTTGTTAAATAAACTTTAACTTTGTTTACAGTGGGATTGATATAGAATGCATAAATTGACCCAGACATCAGCTGACCTAACATCTGATTTGACCTGTGGAACGCAATACAACCATGGCAGTAATCTGTGCCTGGATTAGTGCCAGCCTAATATAAATAAATGTTCAATTTTCAAATGATTTTGTACATATATATTTATACTATTAAAGTATTGTGAACCTTGTATATTTCAATCTAAATGAAATTTGTTAAAATTCAAATTTTCTCTCAGTCCACTTTTGAAGACATTAACTTCCTCACTGGGATGCAATTCCATAAATGGTTGCTGCCCTCCATTATCTGATGCAAGTGACTATAATTTATTGGTGAGGTTAGATGATGAGTACTGGCACATTATCCCAAGAAACCAAGTCATCATGCTCATCAATTGCTCACCCACATACACACACTTCCAGCTGTGGTTGTTCAGTAGTCGCTGGAACAGAAAACTTCATAAATCTCCTTAACCTAACAGAGGAATTCCTTGGCTAATTATAATAACCTACTCTCCACCCCAGGAAAATATTAGGTTAGACCATGTTCAATCCCTTGCCTATCAGATTCAGAAATGCTGATTTTTTTTTATTAATTCAAGGGTTGTGGGCTTCAATGGCTAGGCAAATATTCAACAGCCATTCCCAATTGCCTTTGTAAAAGTGGAGGTGAGATGGCTTTGTGAACCGCTGCAGTCCATATGGTGTAGATACATTCACAGTGCTGTTCGGGAGGCAAAGAACAAAGAAAATTACAGCACAGGAATAGGCCCTTCAGCCCTCCAAGCCTGCACTGACCATGTTGCCCAACTTAACCATAACCCCCTACCCTTTTGAGGACTGTATCCCTCTATTCCCATCCTATTCATGTACTTGTCAAGACGCCCCTTAAAAATCACTATTGGATCCGCTTCCACTACGTTCCCTGGCAACGAGTTCCAAGCACCCATTACTCTGTGTAAAAAATCTGCCTTGTACATCTCCTCTAAACCTTGTCCCTTGCACCTTAAACCTACGCTCCCTAGTAATTGACTTTTTCACCCTGGGAGAAAGCTTCTGACTATCCACTCTGTCCATACCTCTCAATCTTGTAGACTTCTATTAGGTCTCCCTTCAACCTCCATTGCTCCAGTGATAACAAACCAAGTTTCTCCAACCTCTCCTCATAGCTAGTGCTCTCCATACCAGGCAACATCCTGGTAAATCTTTTCTGTGCCCTCTCCAAAGCCTCACATCCTTCTGGTAGTGTGGCGGCCAGAATTGAACACTATTTTCCAAATGCAGCCTCATTAAGGTTCTACAAAGCTGCAACATAACTTGCCAACTTTTAAACTCAATGCCTCAGCCGATGAAGGCAAGAATGCTGTATGCCTTCTTGACTACCTTTTCCACCTGCATTGCCACTTTCAGTGATCTGGGTACCTGTACACCCAGATCCCTTTGCCTATCAATACTCTTAAGGAAGGGTTCTGCCATTTACTGGCAGTTTCATGATTTTGATTCAGCAACATTGAAGGACTGGCAATATATATCCAACTCAGGATGATGAGTAGCTTGGAAGGGAACTTCCAGATAGTGATGTCCCCATGAGTCTGCTGCCCTTAAGACTTCTAGACGGCATGGATGTGGGTTTGGAAAATGCTGTCTAAGGAGCCTTGATGAGTTCCTGCAGCACGCATCTGGTAGATGGTACACACTGCTACTAGTGTGCATTGGTGGTAGAAAGAATGAATGTTTGTGGATAAGGTGCCAATCAAGCACGCTGCTTTGTGTTTTGGATGTTGTCAATCTTTGAGTGCTGTTGGAAGAACAGTCATCTAGCAAGGGAGGTGTATTCCATCACAGTCCATTCTTGTGTCTTGTAGATTGTGGACAGGCTTTGGGAAATCAGGAGAGGAGTTACTCACCACAGGATTCCTAGCCTCTGGCCTGTTCTTGTAGTCACAGTATTGATAATGCCTAGTCTAGTTAAGTTTCAGGTCAATGGTAACCTCCAGGTTCAAAGAGCCCAAGTGGAGAATTTTACAGTTACTCAGAATGGCAATAACAATTTGGAGCTGGGAGTGGGGGTGTAGTCAGTGCTGTTGATTGAATAACCAGAGCTCTTATTCAGACTGTACAATTATATCCTTAATATCTGTAGTGGCTGGTCTTGGTTAGATTAGCTCGTGGAATGGCAGTCAAGATTCGTAATGTTGTCCATATCACTGAAAGACAACAATTTGAACTGATACTACTTGTGGACATGGCTTACTCTTATTTACCTTCCTACTAAGTGTACAGGTATACAAATGAGAAATAAAACATGCAGGAGATTGCTCCAATTGGGTGAAGGGGAAGAATAAGTGTCACAATTAGTTCATGTCACAAAGAGCTTCCCTTCACAACTGATTGAGAAACAAAAGGAAATTGCAGTGGCAATCTCAATGGGTGGGGAAAAAAGGGAAATGAAATTGCATAAAGATTTGCATAAGCTAGGAATTATGAAGTCCATACATTTGACTGCCAAAAGTAGCAATTATTGCAAGAATAATAATACATACTCATTCAAGCATTATATTAACTTTCTCTCTTCCTGTCAATTCAGCATATGTTGAGTGGCCTAATATATTGACATTTACTAATTGCACACCAATATTCACTCTCCGTGCAATATATAGATTTCCAGTAGTTTTCTGAACAGATCTTCAGAAAACTGAAGATTAGTACTCTATTGTATCAATATAAAATGTGTGTTAGCGAGATCTGCCTACTCTGATCTGAAGATATTGCAAGATGAGTCCAATTTACAGTTTAATTTAATTCAACAGTGTGATTTCTGTATGACCAACTACAGAGCAATAAGTGGTCAGCTCTTGGGTGCATTTGCACCCAAAATTTCCCTTTAATTGCACTATTTTATGGACCAAGTATTCCTGTTGTCAATCGACTTTCAGTGTACCCAATAGTGGATTGAAAAACATAAATAATTCCTCAGCAATTTGCACATGCCTGACACATCCATCACTGAAAGATTGTAATCACTGGACTTAGATCCATTTCACATTTAATAATTACAATCTTTTCTGTTTGCTCATCAATTTTCTTTGTAAATTGAATTGTTAAAAAACTAGGTAGACAACACCATATATTAGTGGACATATTGACCAAAAAAATGGGAGAAGAACATGGCTGCGTGACTACACTTCCTATGAGGCTAGTGTCAATTCCATTAAAGGATAATGACAAGTGGAGATCAGGACTTTCCCCATTAAAAAATTTAAATATCTGGACGATTTTCCAACATAGGAATCCTCAACCACACCTGCTATCAATCAGTTTGAATGCAGCATTAACTCCCACTCTATCAGTTGGGGAATGGGGTACAATGGAGGGAGTTCTGGGTGATAAGTATTGACTCCTCCTCTTGATGATACCTTGTAGAATGTGCACTTTTGTGAACATTTTGGGTTCTTATAATGTGTCCTACAGGTTAATAAGCTGCCTATAATTTCCATGTTAGGTTCACACTTAACTCAGATACCAAAGGGCCATGCTTTAGAGTCACCATTTGTTCATGTGTTTATTTATTTTCTTTTGAAATGATGAAACCAAGTGGCACTTGCAATGGATTGCAGAGTTACTGCTCAATGATCCACAAATAACTGATGGTCAAGACTGAATATCCAGTATTGATGATCTTACTGAACAAATTCACAATATTGTCGCAAAGTGAGACATGTTGCTCAAGCTTGTGTCTTGCACTCATCAGGACAAAGGTAAGATTGCCAAATTTCAAGTGATGCCAGCAATTTATACTACAGGACTGGTTTGCAAGTTAACTCCGATTGCAATACCTCAGCCAATGGCCAAGGTGTTACCATGGAGAAAGCAATGGGGAACTATAGACTCCCCATGCTCTGGGTTATTTTACAAAAAGGACAAAAAAAAGCACAAGGCTTGACATATTCCTTTTGTTTGCAAAAAACAGATCTTTATTTGCAAATATAAAGAAACCATGTTACGAATTCGACTGCTTATCATAAATTGATTGCTATTAGTGCATTTTACTCAGTTCATAAGATGAAGCAGCAGCAATGTGATCAAATGACAAGAAGACCCATGTCACATTGTCATGTGTGGTCAGGTGATGCAGTAACAATGCTGCAGGCCACATATACATTTACAAACCTTCTAGGTCAAACTGAAAGAACAATTAACTTAAATTGCATTTGCAATCCAAAACACGTAGTTGTAGTAAATTATAACTTCTGCAATCTCTGCACTTGTTCAACGTTAAGTACCATGCAGTGTTGAACTGAACCATGCAAACAATGTTTTGGGTTGAATCTTCACTATCTGGCAGCATGAACAAGTTGGGCTAAAGGCCTGTTTCCATGATGTAAACCTCTATGAGTTGGGGAGTCAGCTGATCTTTTTAATATCTGTCATTTGGGAATGTGAGCATTAAAACTGCATTATTCTTTGCAGTTTAGCAAGGTAATAAGTTAACCTTGACCCATGTTTCTGGCTGCTGTTGAATGCCACTTGGTAAAAGTACATGTATGAAGACAGGATGGAGCTCAGGCATAATGTATTCCATTATCCCCTCCCAAATCTGTGCCTATCTTTCCACAATGCCATGTGTGAAACCCAAAACTGAGATTCAGCCCTGCCACAACATGAAGCAACCCTAATCAAAGTCTTAAACAACCCTAAACAAAGTGACAAATGATATTCAATGGGACTACAACAAAGGTGAACTATTCTATTTCATCCTCCTCAACCTATCTGCAAACTTTGACACAGTTGACCATCTTCCTTGATATTTAAGCTGAGTCAGACTTCCCTCACCTGGTTCTATTTTTATCTGTGCAATAATAATCAGAGAATTGCCTGCAATTGCTCATCTACATGTTTCTGTTGAAGATATCATCCAAAAACACAACTTCCAAATATACACTGATATCACCCAGCTTTATCTCACCAAACATTCTTGATTAATTAACAGGTTGTTTTGTCATGTTGGATGAAAAGAAATTCCCTTCAACTAAAATTTTGTTAGACCAAAGCCATTGTTTTCAGTCTCTGCCATGAACTTCACTCCCTAGCCAATGACTGAGGTTGGACCAAATGGTTTGTAAGCTTAAATGTCGTGTTTTACCCAAAATGAGCTTGTTAGGTATCTAATCCATCACCAAAACAACTCAATTCTATCTCTGTGACATTGTCCAGTTGCAATCCTGCCCAAGCTCATTTATCATTGAAGTCCTCATCCATGCCTTTATACCTCCAGTCTCAATTACTCCAATGTTGTCCTACCAGCGTCCAACTTTCAACCTCCCATAAACAAATCCTACTAAACTCTGCTGCCCATATCCTAATTCACACTGAGTCAGCTGACCTACATTGGCTCCTGGTGCAATCTTGCCAATATTTTAAATTGTGTTCAAAACTCTCCAAGTTCATCCCTTCCTACCTCTAACTTCCACCAGCTCGATAAGATCTGAGCCCTCCTCAAATTCTGGCCTTTTGCACATCCCCATTTTTAATCACACCACCATTGGCAACCATGCCTTCATATGCCTTGGCTCTAAGTATTGGAAATCATTCAATAAACCTCCCCAGCTCTTTCTCCTCCGTAAAACTCATCTTTACAGTCCACGTTTTTGGTCATCTGCCTTAAAATATTTTTGTGGCTGGTTGTCAAATTCAATTTGATAACACTCATGTGAAGGACCTACGGTCAATTTGCTACTTCATAGACCTATATATATGCAAGTAGTTGCTGCTACCATTATCTAGAAACACATATACAAAAATTCACTTAGGTGAAGCAGTGAAGGCTGGTGAACACCTATGCCCTTAAATGAATGAATGAAAGTTAATCAGAAAAAAAAGTCCTTAAGCTACAAAAGAGGGGTTTCTTTGCTGATGAGGATCAAGTGAATCAACATTTTAGGTTTTTTTTTGCTGGATATTAATTTCATATCTGCGATGTGCTAAAGGGTTGAAAATCAATACCTTCGTATTGGGCACAAGTGTATAATGTTCGCAGGTCCATTAAATGGCACACTTACATTGCAGAGCCACTTTTACTGGAAGCTGTCTGCTATGTGCCAGGGTTATTGATGCTCCTTTATGTTGATTCTGGTTCAGGAGTGAGAACAGGACCGCAGTTCTGAGGGAACTTGAAATGTACAATTTTCCTTCAGAATTACGTTCGCAAATTTCGCCAAATGGCGAGTTTCCGGAATTCTTAACTAACCTTTGCAGAAATGATAAACCGTCGGGCACCGTCGATGACGGAAGAACTATTAACTACTGTTATTGCTGAAAGCTTCTGCAATCTTCTACTGGGCTGGTGCAGTTTCTGACGGTCAGAATGGGGTCAATTCTAATGACTCTCCAGCCTTTTGCCTAATAGTTGGTTTCGACCGGCGTCCGGAGCTGTGTTTTCTGTTAGATATGATTTTTTTTAAACCCAAAAAGCCTCGTTCGATGTGTCATCTTGTGTTTAGAACTTAATATGGGGCTATAAAACTTTGAAACGAGGTGGATACAGGCAAATTCTATTCATTGCACTTAGCACGTTTACGAAACTGATCGCCAAAAAAAAACAGAACAAACACATTTTGCAGAAGTGCATTGCTGAAGTTGCGAAATGAGCAACAGAAATCGTCGCCAGTGAGATTAGCCAAATCCGGGGTTTATGTTGCCTCTAAAACGAAGTGCGGTTTGCAATCCTTACCCACATTGCCCGAAATACAATGTCTTCAATCTTGGGCTTTCAGTCCGCTAATGAATGAAGGATTTCGCACCCGGGCTACGCTCCAATAGCTTTCTAATCCACATATTTATGCGAATCTACTGTGGCACAGTTCTACACCTAACCTTGCGGATTTCATTTTTCCGTTCTGATTCTGGCGGCTGAGGTATTGTTTTGATACCAAAATGAAACACATACACAACCCTCCAGATACGGTGGTGCTTGTTATTTTTTTTAAATTGCATTGAAAACCCCCAGTGATGCCGGAATCATTTTGTGTCGGCCGCCAGCAGCTCTGATGCAGATTAATTATCCGTTTCGGCTTAGTTTACCACTCCCCTGCCCCGGGTGACCCCAGAGCCGAGCGACGTCTCAGACGGAAACTGATGAATAGAGATCAGTTACAGCGCTCTGCATCTCACCTCCTGCTCACAGAGATCCACCAAGGGCAGAGGCGCAATACCTTCTGTGCAACCAACGCAACAGACAGCTACAGGATTGCACGGGAGATACGCTTCAAAACTGCTCAACATGGGAGAAGCCTATCCCATTAGTCTCCGGTTTTATGTACCGCCCCAGACTGAACCGTACCCAAGATAATGGAGCTATCCTTCAAGACACTTCATAGGTATAAACACGTTAGCTCCTGTACACACTGTGCACAAATACATTCTTTGTAAATAGTAAACACAAATCTGCACCGACGTGATTGAACAATAACTGCGAAGAGTACCTGGAAGTGGGAATACCATGGTGCTAAACACAACACCTTGTCTCCTGGGCCAAATTAAACAAAGGATTACAATATGTACAGCGCAAAATATTCATTGTTTTTGGCAACAAATGCCAATTTAGAAATGGTTAATTATACCATCTGTGCCTGTTATTGCGTGCATTTGTCATAATTTTGCTCCTTGTTTGTTTAAGTAATGAACCATTATTGGGTTCTCACTACAACAGCCACACACTGCAATATAGCTCCTTCAATGTAGTAACAGATCCCAAGACATTTCACTGGAGGATAGGTAAACAAAACGGACACCGAGTCAGATAAATAGATTTTAAGGCAGGTTCGGTCAGAAAAGTGAGCCTTAAAGAGAGCTTTCTCTTTAAAAGCCTTTAAGAGGAGTGAGTTTCCTCCGGGTGCTCCGGTTTCCTCCCATACTCCAAATATGTGCAGGTTAGGTTGGTTGGCCATCTTAAACCACCTTTTAGTGTGAGGGGGATTAGCAGGGTAATTACGCGGGGTTATGAAGATAGAACCGGGGGGGGGGGGGCGGAATTGTTGTCGGGACAGGCTTGATGGGCCGAATTGCCTCTTTCTGTACTGTAGAGATGCTGTGAGGAGATCTAAAAGGACGGAATTTCAAAGCCTTTGGGATCTAGTCAACGGAAGGCACAGCCTTCCAGTAAGAGACAGACAAGATGCCAGAGCTGAAGGTGTCCCGAATCTCAGAGGGGTTGGGAAGGGCCAGATCTTAAAGGGAATTGAAAAATCAGCCTGAGGATTTGAAAGTCATTGCCGGACTGGGCAAACATAGGGATGATGGGTGGCAGTGCGAGTTCACATATGTGAGCAGCAGAGTTGGAGCAGCCCAAGTCTGCAGAGGGAAGATGATGGGAATGGGAATATGGCGTCTCAAGATAAGAAAAGCGCGGAGGAGAGGTCTCAGTAACAGAAAACTGAAGCGGGGCAGGCATGGCGATATTCTGGGTGACTGCTGGAGGTGAATCTGTGGAATCCTTCGCCGCAGAGAGCTGCGGAGGCTGGGTCGTTATGTGCAAGGTTGAGATAGACAGATTTTTAATCAGCAAGGAAAGCAAGGGCTATGGGGATAAGGCGGAAAGTGGAGTTAAGCATTATATCAGACCAGCCATGATCTCATTGAATGGCTGTACGGCCTACTTCTGCTCCTACGTCTTATGATCTTGGGGCTGGAGCTCAGGTCAAAATTAGACGCCAAGCTTGTGAAGACCCGGGTTCAGCCTGAGGGGCTGTGGGCCAGGGAGGGGGATGGACTCAGTGACTAGGGAATAGAGATTGTGGTGAGGACCAGAAACAATGGCTTTAGTCGTCCAACATTTCAGAGGAAATTTCAGATCAAGTGACTTAAGTTCAGGCCTCCAAATTCGTGGCTAGAATCATATTTCTATTTCGGAAAATGTGAATGTGCAACCTTATTCAAGACAGCACTTTCACATGAACATAAAGTGTCCTCAATTTGCTATCTGTAATGAGATTCATTAGTTTTTTTCTCCCCCCGATATATTAAAAATGTGAACCTTTCGCACACGTGGAGGAAAGGGGAACTCAAAATGCTTCATGTACAAGTGTAAACTGTACGTCATATCACCTTATTCTTCACCCGGTGTTTCGCCGTGGGGCCACTTATCCACGCTCGGTGGAGTGTTTGTGAGTCTCCCATCTCCAGAATCACCTCACTGTGTAGAGCGCTTCAGCCAGCCAGGCAAGTCCAGGATCCAGATTCGTGTTAAGTTCCGCTGGAGGAATGGAAGCCTCCCCTTATGGTTCCTATGCATGCGATGCATTCGCTGGGCAATCGTCAAGCCAAGTCTGCCCCCGGCACACAGCCAGCGTCTGAGCTTCCCCCAACATCATTCACAGTCAGAATCGCGGAAAACTGGTCTTTTCTCGACACACACTCTGTTCCGCTCAAATTATACAAGAGGGCTTTTTTTTAAAAAAAATCCGACCGGAGTGGGATCTCACAATGCCCCGTTCAACCTTGATACGCTGGGTTGTGTACGCGAGGAAAAGGAAACGATATATAAGGAAAGTCTACTCCCAGTTACACAGAGAGAGAGAGAGAGCGCTTGGACATTAGAGCTGCTTCTCAAAAAAAGCGTCCAAATGAAAGAGCTCACGCCATGGTGCTGCCAGCAGAAACTGCGACCTCCCGGCTCCCCACCCAGTGAGATTAGCAAGCGGAAAGCTAATCTCTGAAGTTGTAGCGCCGCTTGCTTTGCACAACAGCCTCCACCAGGATTATCTCCGAACTGAAGAGTCTCGGGCCTGACTGCTACTTCCTGCGTTCAAGAATGTGGCCTCGGGAAATAAATTAGCTTCAATAAAGCGAAACAAAATAGCAGTCACGTGAGCGTGGCTACCCATTCACCAGCCGCTTCGCCCACAACTTGAGCTCAAGTTTCTGATCTCCTGTCTGAATCTCGTGGAAGGCGATGTTTTAATCCAGCATATGCCACTAATAGTTCTGATCATTTCTTTATGCACCACCTCCCCTGCAGTTCATGTATTGATTCTGATCACCTCAACGCCTTTAACTCCGCTGACATTTCCAGCCCCTCTCGGTTTTGATTATCTTACATATCTATTCCTTCCCAGTCCCCAGATTAGTGCCGCGCCATAGCGGGGGTATGATGGGCCGGGCTGTTTCTTCTTGTATGTTAATTCTCAGGGTGTGCCGCCCTTTCCAGAGCCTACATTTCAGAGAATTTGGCCATCTCTTTGCAAAGGTCGCGGCCATGCCTCTTAAATCATTGGCAATAGTTTGACATAAGCGAGTGGCTGTTTAGGTCACCTCCGAGTGCCAGTTTAGTGTTGGACTGGGGTCACATATAAGATAAACCAGGTAAACAAGCAGGTTTGCCTTCAATAAAGGACATTCGTGAACTAGTTGGAGTTTTCTGACAATCTGACAGTTTTACTGATGTCAATATTTTAGTTCCAGTTTTTAAATTTAAATCCTCCACTCGTTATAGTGGGATTTGAACCTGTGGATAAATTTTGGCCCGTGGATTACTGTTCCTTTAGCTACATAGGATCGTGTGTATTTCATAGCCTTAATGGCACGAGCTTTATATATCATCCAGTATTTTCCATCTTGTTTTAAAGAGAGGGAAGTGTGTTTAGACGATTAAACAGCAGCCGAGTGAAGCTGTGATTTCCCTTTTGTATGCTCTCTTTTTCGATCTCTGTAGTTGGGGGAGGAATGAGGATGCTTTCCAGATGCTGTGGACCTGTTGTTTATTTCCACCATTTTGTTTCCATTGCCAGTTTAGACAGATTTATTCTCATTTTATCTTGTCTGGCCTTTGTAACAAGATCAAATGAAATCATTAATATTTTCACTTTGCCTCCTTTTCCTGTTTTTATGTTAAATTCTAGTACTGTCAGATAACCTCTAATATCTCTTAACCAAGTCACCATTTTTGAATTATTGCAAAAATTGGGGGTAGCAGCCAGCTTCAGCCTGCACTTGACTTTCTATCAAACAATCATAGGACAGCACCTGTCAGCTGGAATCTAGGTAATGACTGGGACTCGTGGCTGAATTTTACTGGCCACAAAGTTTGTTATCCCTGTTTGTGGAATGCAATTATGTCCTAATAGTGATTTAAATAAAAAAGATTCTCCTACTATTTCCTTTCATTCTTTTTGGTGATCATAAAATCCCGACAGTGCAGGAGGCCATTCAGCCCATTGAGTCTACATCCACAATCCACCCAGGCCCTATCCTCCTAGCCTCACATATTTACCCTACCAGTCCCCTGACACTATGGGGCAATTTACCATAACCAATCAATCTATGTGGGAGGAAACTGGAGTACCTAGGGGAAACCCATGCAGATAAGGGGAGAATGTGCAAACTGCACACAGACAGTGATCCGAGGCTGGAATTGAACCCAGGTCCTTGGTACTGTGAGGCTGCAGTGCTAACCAATGTGCCATTGTGCTGCTCTGATGTTTGGCCATTGGTGATGACTTATCTTAATGTAATCAAGAACTCTAATCATTTTGAACACTTCCATTGGATATCTTACCCTTCCTAGCTCATCAAAGTCTCCATTGCCCTACTCATGCTATAGGGCAATGGAGACTTGCCATTTTGGAAACAAAAACCTCTCATGGCTGATATCAATTTAGTGAATCCCTTCTGCCACTTCTCTGTTCCCTTGACAGCCATTCCCTAAAGTACAACACTCAAAAATGGACAAGGGATTTCTAACTACCAATTTGTTCCATACAATCTACAATTTCGTATGCATTTTTCTGGTAGTTTTATCAACCACTCCTACTCCTTTTAAAATATTTGGATATCTGAACTGTGTTGTCCCTCTCATCTCTTGAGCCACAAGGCCATAGATTCCTGCCTGACTTGAGCATAAAGGCAACAAGGAATGGGCAATAAATGCCATCCCTGCCAGTGACACAAGCATCCCAAGACTGAATTTTTACTGCAGTACTTAGGAAATGCTGCTCTGTCAGAGGTGCCAATATTCAGAGAAAACAACAAACTTGAGTAGACACAAAAAAAGCCTCATGATATTATGTGTGGGTGCTCTCCCAATGCCATGGCCATCCAAGATCTATACCTCAACCAGCACAATTAAATACACTGACTTAAAAACTCAAGTACACCATTTGTGGGAATTACACTGAGTCAAAATTGTGAGGTCTAAGAGACTCCTGGTATTCCATCTGTAGTCTCAGTTGTACAATAAGCGTGGTGGGAAATAGGGAACAGGCCATGCTTCTTGATGATGGGGAGAAATACTGATGGCGATGGAGGGGGTTCTTCAATGGAGGAATACTCCTGTTTTAGCATTTCTACTCCAGCTGGCTCCACATTCAAGTCAGTTACCTGCTAATGTTGGAACAGGGACTTCAAGCATGTTTTAGCCCCATATTTTATGTTCACATGTACAGGACCCAAAAACTACTTCTTGTGGGGACAAAGAATGCCTCTTGCTTTTACCCCATATGACAGCAGAGGTTTTCTATTTGGGAGTCAGGGCATGCTTCTCGCCCGCATTGTGGGGCATTAGTAGTTTGTATAAGTACTCAATTTCAAGGCCATTTCTTCATTACTTGTGAGATCTACTAAATTGTCACTTAGTGTTAGGAGATTAGTAGGATAAATGAGGAGTATGGGGACAGGATTTGGGTGGGATTGTGGTCGGTGCAGAGTCGATGGGCTGAATGGCCTCCTTCTGCACTATAGAGATTCTATGTACATAGTAGTTAAGATGTTTCACTCGGAGTATTACAATAGCGACTATCATTTTAAAGTATTACATTGACCGGAAATCGTTTAGAACGTACTGAGAAGGCGAAAGATTCCTACAGGAAAATATTTTTCTATCGTTCATTATACATTAAAATGGGGTATGGTTTTAGGATCCCAATTGTACAGCAATTGTGGTGCTGTGAACATGATGTTATGACAGCCTGCAAGCAACCTTCCTGCTTTTTCTCCCTATAGGAATCCTTTGCCATGTCGGTACATCCTTGTGTGTTTCGTGGTCAATGAAATACTTTCAAATGGTAGTCACTGTTGTAATATCCCAAGATAAACATCTCAGCTACTTTATACACAGCAACCAACAGCGGCAGCCTTAACCAAAATCTCAAGTGATCCCCAAGAACTCATTTCTTAAATCAATTACAATGAGACATCGCGGCGGCGTTAAATAGAGCAAAGAGTGAGCGTTTGTGATCAGAAAGAGATTCGTGTTAATGTAAGAAAAATGCCACTAAAATAATGCTGTCAAGTAACACCCCAGAAACCCCTAAAGACATCCGCGTACAGCACAAATATAACCTGAAAACGTCGAAAGTGCGTGTAAATGAGATGTAAACTTGAAATGAAGGGGCAACTAAACTCAGCCACAGCCGAAGAATGAAGACCCTGCAAGAAGGGGAAGCTGCTGGAAGCCCCCCTGTGCCACAGCAGCAGCGCAGTGAGCGAGTGCATCTCCAAAGAACTGAAGAAAATCCAGCAATTCGACCTCCCGACTAAAAGTCGAAACTGAAATCATAACCCCGACCAGGAAATGATCAGTACACAGCTGAATTTCCCCTTCAGGCGAGCCTAAACCGAGCAAATTCACAACCCTGCCCCCACTGATCACAACCCCACGCCACTGTGAAGCACAAATCCCCAGTCGCCTCCCGTTGAGCATGAATCACAATCTCCTCCATACACTACCCCCCGCCCACCACAACGCGCAGCTGGAAAGACCACACACCCTCACTGGCTGAGAGGATGAACAGTCAAATTATGTGAAAGACGAGAACTAAAAGGCTCCAGTGACAGTAGCCGCCAAGCACCCTCGGATTGGAAGCAATGGAGCGACTGTATTGCAAAAGATAAGCGTTGAGGCTCTAAGCGGCTGCCGTCAACACAGGTAACTTGCATCAAAAGACGTTCCCCCCCCAAAAAAAATGAGCGGAAACCGCCTCCTCCCGCTGAACATGGACTGGGAACTGCCCTTCCTCCCGCTCGCAATGAATACAAACAACCTCCAAGCTCTTATGATGAATCACGACCTTTAGTCGCTCCCCGCCTCCAAGGTGAACAGAATTTAATGGCCTTCCCCTGAACCCCACCCGCAAAGTAAGAACGTATTGCAAACTGGAATTCCCGCAGTACATTAACAGCAATCTTCTCCATACACCTCAGCTCTCCCCATGTACCCTCTACCTCCTCCCTTCCAAATGTTGGCCCCTCTCCCTACGTTTTCAATTTCCTCTCCCTCCTGGCCCAATTCAATTATCCCTCACCGTGCGGCATTCGATCCGTGTGCAATGCTGGGAAGGATGATAAAGGAACCGGTTTATTTATGTCTTTAAGAGCGCTGCCGCGGGAGCACCAGTGTTCAAGCCCCACCAACTCGGCAAACATCCATTAACCAGAACGCTGCTTCCTGTCCTTTCACCTCCTACCCACTACCCAGTTGTGTGTTCCAGGAAATGTATGGTGTAGTAATAATGATAAAATCCTACTCCGCCGAGGACGTTCACATTATTATTGTACAAGCACAAGTTTTGTTTTTTTTTAACTCAGTGCAAACGTTATTTGCCAAACTCCTCCTTCCCAAGAAAGGCCCAGCAAGCGTCCAAACCATTTGTCTGACTTTGGGTGAATATCTGGCCTGTGTGGTTAATGTGTAGGATAAATTCCG
This sequence comes from Carcharhinus amblyrhynchos, assembly GCF_965287045.1. Classification (NCBI taxonomy): domain Eukaryota; kingdom Metazoa; phylum Chordata; class Chondrichthyes; order Carcharhiniformes; family Carcharhinidae; genus Carcharhinus; species Carcharhinus amblyrhynchos. The sequence goes on along the minus strand of NC_137338.1, from coordinate 39,268,866 downwards.
GATACAACATTTTAAAGCCTCAAGGTTCAAGTGCTGTTGTATTATTCATAACCAACTCATGAGTGACAATGCAAGCTGTCGAAAGACCCACACAGGCAGATCTAACCACTCACACGCTGCTTTCATTTACTTCCTTGTTCGCCCCCGCTACTAGAAACATACTTTGACGCAGTGGATAGGAACACAGTTTCCGACACCGTTATACCTGCTCCAATTAAAAGTGGCTATTCCAAAGGGTTGGTCGGTGCAAGGAAAATCAAACCATCTACAAAGAAATCCAACCGGACTGACTTGTTCTCCGTGTGCCAAGTTTCTCGAGCACTCTGCAGTCTTATGCAAAACCACGAATATATGCAGTTCCCGTTTACCATTGCTGGTTCAGACAACTTTCCAAAAAGCATTCCAGCTGTAATCGGTGACCGCCGCCCGTAAATAAGACCTTAAGACACAGGAGCAAAAGTAAGCCATTTGCCCCGTCAACTCTACTCCGCCATTTAATATTGATCTAATCTTCAACTCCACTTTCCTGTCTTATTCCCAGGATCTTTGATTCCCTTACTGATTAAAAATCTATCTCAGTTTTGAACATGTTTAATGACCCAGTCTTCACCAGTCTCTGCCGCGAAGAATTCAACAGATTCACTACGCTCTGAGTGAAGAAATTCCTCCTTATCACTGTCTTAAACGGGCAACGCCTTACTCTGAGATTGTGCCCTCTGGTTCTCGACGCTCCCACAGGGATATTAACACAATTAAACTATTTCCAGATAAAGTGTCAGGTAACAATCCTGTTTCAAATCATCTGTAACATACATCTACATGTTCTATCCTTGACATCATCATCAAATGGCCTAGGTTGCAGTGTTTCAGCTCTGAAGAGGTTGGTTAGACTGTGTTTTCTTTCCTTAGAGAATAGAAGGCGGGGGAGGGAAGCGGGGTGGCGCTGGCCTATAGATAAGGTAGATAGGAAGAAACCTTTCACCTTAGTAGAAGGGGTCAATAACTACTGCCATAGATTTAAGGCAAGGGGCAGGAGATTTAAATCTGGAGATCACTAGAAAGGGTGGTTGAGGCGGGAACCCTCAACATTCAAGACCATAAGACAAAGGAGCAGAATTAGGCCATTCAATCATGGCTGATATCTTTCTCATCTCCATTCTCCTGCCTTTTCCCCATAATCCCCGATCTCTTTATTAATCAAGAACCTACCTATCTCTATCTTAAAGACATTTACTCAATGACCTGGCCTCCACAGCCTTCTGCGGCAAAGACTTCCACAGATTCACCACTCTCTGGCTGAAGAAATTCCTCCTCATCTGTTTTAAAGGATCGTCCCTTTAGTCTGAGGTTGTGCCCTCTAGTTCTAGTTTTTCCTACCCGTGGAAACATGTTCTCCACGTCCACTCTATCCAGGCCTTGCAGAATCCTGCAAGTTACAGTAAGATCCTCCTCATCCTTCTAAACTCCAACGAGTACAGATCCAGAGTCCTCAACCATTGCTCATTGTACAAGCTATAAGAAGCATATGGATGAGCATTTGAAAAGTGAGAGCATACAAGGCTATGGATGAGTGCTGGAAAATGGGATAAGGATGGTTCGGTGTTTGATGGCGGGTGCAGACATGATGAGCCGAAAGGCTTCTTGCTGGCCTGTAAAATTCCATGGCTGAAGGATGACTTTTATTTTAGGTAAATTGGATTGAGTTTATCAGGATATCTTAATGTGTCTCACAGGACTTAAATCTAAGGCCTGCGAAATGCCAACAGCAATTGTAATTTCAGAACAAGGTGTAAAGAAGCTTTTCTTTAGCATGGAACCAAGAAACGAAAAACAAGTTAGCGGAAGCATCTATTTCCAGTCATCGTGGAGTTGGGACAGTGTATCGTGTGCATTGTTGAACAAGAGTTGCAACAATTCCCTAGCGCAAATATGCGGACTGCACTCATTAGAGTGAAACAATTTCACTTGCAGCCAGTCTACCATTCCATGTCTGTCTGGCTTTGTGTCCCTGCCTCCCAAAATGCGACGCTCCCTCAGCCCCAAACTAGCGCGATGCTGTGAAACGTCAATCAGCAGCCGAAGGCCTGTTGGTGATAATAGGCAGTCAGCCGCCGCAGGGCTTTCTCACGCTTATATATATAAAAAAAGTTCAATTTTACACCAAGTCCTAATTAAGCCACGAGGATAAATAAATCAGTATCGGAGAGAGAAAAAAAATATATGTCCAGCAAACGACCACTCTTTGATTGCTGGATGTTCATTTTTCTCGCAAGTTTTGGGGTTTTTATTTATATAAACGCTGCTCCATTAGTTCAGAACTGACTCATTCCTATCGGAAAAATCGGCCAACTACTGGAAACCTCTCCACAATCGACCCAGACACCGGGCACACAGTCCAACAGCAAACATAGGAAACTGAAAGTACATAACTTTTTCAAATAAAATCAAGGGCAAACGATTACCAGAATCTAAACAAGAATCACACATACTATGTTAGACAGATTTCAGCTCGAACTCAGAGACATGTGAAGAAATGGAGAGCGAGTCTTATAAATATCGGGTTCTGTACTGAGGACATCAATCAGCCATACAACATTAATCAGGGGAACTAGGGCACGCTCACGATGTCGCTGTTGTACACACGCAGGCTGTAGCCTTGTCAATGGTCTATATTTCGTGTTGAATGTGCTCAGGCTGAAGAAGCGGATGGGAGAGAATTACGAATGTGCAAAACATTCTGAAAGCGAGAGCAGACCACGAAACACCTGGCAGAGCGATCAGGCGAGGAGCGACTGAATGAGACGCCTCAGTGTGGTATCGCGGCTTCATCTCGCATTACACGCCTGTGTCAGCAGAACGGCCGTGAACTCATTTCCTCCTCACTGCTGCACCGCCAGAGGAGAGGAACAAAACGCATCCAACAATGGCTTTTTGCAGAACAATCGGCAGGTTTTTCCCCGCATGGTGACCAATTCAATGAATGAAATAAAACACACACACACACCCGCGCAGTTATTTAGGCGACCCCTTTGCAAACTAAGCAGCGCATGTTACATTGTGATCCGGAGTGAAATGCAAAAGACATTGTTTTTTAAAAGTTTGAGTTATATTATGCTTACTTTCCGGAAATCAATAGTGCTAAGTGGGCTGCATCTTAAAGTTATAACCTGGGCGAGCCTGGCAGGCATCTTTTAAACAGAGTAAATGTGCAATGGATAAAATACGTAAATTATGTCACGTCATGTAACCACTCCCCACCCCCCCACCACCCCAACGCCCCCCCCCACCCCACCCACTCACACACACAGTGCTGCCAAACCTCGTGCAATCGCACACTTCACAGGCACACTGAATAGACATGTTTATGTGAACGAGGAGACTTACAGATTCAATTCCCAAACCCCATCAAAATGTAACACATCTCTCCCACGTCCCTGGGACAGCTCAGTCCCGGCAAGACTCGCGATCTGCCGAGTCCAACCTCAAGAGTTGCAACTGCTACCCAACAAAATACACAACAGCATAGAAACACAGAAAAAAGTCTGAGGACACGTACCAAAGAACAGCTTCTTCCCTGCTGACATCAGACTTTTGAATCGACTTACCTCGCATTAAGTTGATCTTTCTCCACACCCTGTAACACTACATTCTGCACTCTCTCCTTTCCTTCTCTATGTACGGTATGCTTTGTCGGTATAGCGCGCAAGAAACAATGCTTCTCACCGTACACTAATGCATGTGAAAATAATAAATCAATAAGCATGCTTAGCCTTTATTTCAAATTACGGGAGTGTACTTTACAGCATTTTCCATTCAGCCTACAGCGGTTTAAACTAAGAGACTGTGAACTGCATGCTGGGTGAGTGGTTTCTCATCCATTTTAAACGCAGACAGTAGGAAATACTGTTGGCTCACACAGTTCCGAGACCTCTCTAGCTCTGGTATTTTAACCACCCCCTTTTTCCTTTTCAGGCAGTGTGTCTCGTCTCTCCTTCCAGCTTGTACGCGCGGGCTTCAGAAACATCTGAACTTCCTTCCGCTCGGCTGCACACTGAAACCCGTTCATTTCAAGGCAGATCGGCCTGGAAGAAAAGCGCGCCACGCTTTCCCAACTTTCCGCCACCGTTGATGCATCATCATTTCCACACCCCCTCCCCTCCGGGCACCTGCGAAACCGCTCGGCATATCCAGACAACCAGAAATTCGCAAAGGCGAGTGAAGGAGGCATCAATCAGCAGAAACCAGCTCGACCAGGCCCTGCCTATCAGTCCACAGCAAACACATTACTGCTTTGTATCACAGCTCCACATATCTTGATAGCTGCGAGGCACTGCTCCCTCCCCCTGATTGTTGCAGGCAGTGTTTCGCCAAACAGCTAATGTGCAAAGTCATGACGGTTCGCGCGTTCCAGAATGCTACACCCCCACGGGGGCCTCAGTAACACCCAGCAAAATCGCCTTATTGGGAACACAAAAATATGGCATATTTCAGCGAATGTGCATTGTTTGGCTTCAAACGGTTCCTCCAGCCTATCCTAAACTGGTCAAATCGCGGGGATTTTATGTTTTCAACGCGCGGAGACCCTATAAATAAGGAAAAATGAAAGCCCCAATTGGTATTATTAATCTGCGGCCCTTAAACACTATTATTGTATTCATGTAACTCCAATTTACTCCTTCTAAGAGTTGAATTGTCATTAGGAATTTTACAGGCCAACCCAACTCACGGTCACAATAATATTCAAGATATTTTGGATCAACGCGCTCAAAGCGATTTGCATAATCCTTTAACCCTCTTAAAATTGGCCGGCCTCTTGTAACAATCAGTAATATTTTTTAAGGAATCTGTCAGTCAGTGAGCAGCGAATTGGGACAGCGTATGAGCCTCGCCTCAAAATGGACATTAATAGTCAAGACCAACAAAGGAATACATAGGGCAGCATTTGTCAAATCCACTGGTGGCGATAATGTTAATGTTCGAAATAAAACACCAGAAGTTATATTGCATATCACAAGCGAAGAAGCGTGCTCCTATTTTCAATTGAAAAAAACACCCTCATTTGGATTAAATCAAGGAAGCCATAAGGTGTCGATTTTGGGTTTCCAAAGCAAGGGAGTAAAACAAGGGGAAGGTTTGTGTGGCAACCTTGAATCCCCAGTCAGCTCCAATGATTATATTCGAACAGTTGCTGTACAATGTATTACTGGCGGTCCCTAACTGCAACTCTTCCTAAATGGGTTTTGTTTTTCACTGCCTCTTACGTTCACCCTGACAATTAGTCTCGTAGTATTTAGTTTACTTGTACGCTCTCCAAGGACCAAGCTAAGATTGAACTTTAAATAAGTTTTGTCACTACGCAGCTGGGTTCAGGTGATTAGAGGGCAACACATTTTGGTACATTTATTAAAATGTCTCCAGTCGCTTTACAAATCAATATGAATGCTGTTCTCAACTCTTAACCAACTTAACCAACTTCATTTTACTTGGATGTGTCCCATCAATCCTGACAGACTGGATTCCTCCGTGTCGTTTTACTACCTTGAGCAGTATCTGCGGCCTGTATGGATATAAAGCTGCCAGTTGAAACACTGTGAGGGGTAACTGAGATTTAAATTATTCGCTGTCGCAAGAGTAGAAAAAAAATGCCCAGCATTTGTACCAATCCCATGGGCGGCTTTCAAAGAGCCTCTGGTCGCGGAGTGCTTTGTGTTCTCAATTTTACAAAGACCAAGATTATGGTCACAGATACAAAAACGGATACAAATTCAAATTCACAGTGGACCCGTACTGAGATTGGCATTAAAAACATTAAATCATCTGGATCAGACAATTACAAAATACCAAATAAGCAGTTTCATTCAAATTTATTGAAAAGCTGCTACAATATCTTTTTTGACTGTTTAAGTAAATCAAATCTGGTCGACAGCAGAGTTCAATATTTTAGAACAGACTAGTCCATAGAGTTAACATTTTATTAGACAGGTCCATATAGTCAATATTTTATAACAGACTAGTCCATATTGTTAATATATTGTAACAGACTAGTCCATACAGTTAATATATAATATACGAGTCCATATCATATAGTCAATATTTTACAACAGATTAATTCATATATCAATATTTTAGGCAACCATGGAAACATACATAGAAACTTAAAGCAGAAGTAGGCCATTCAGTCCTTCAAGCCTGTTCTGCCATTCATTATGATCATGGCTAATCATCAAATTCAATGTCTTGATCCTGCCTTACCCCACTTCCCTTGATCCCGTTAGCCTCAAGAGCAATATCTAATTCTTTCTTGAAATCACACAACATTTGGGTCTCAACTGCTTTTTGTGGTAGTGAATTCCACAGATTCACCACTCTCTGGGTGAAGAAATTTCTCCTCACTCAGTCCTAAAAGTTTTACCACTTATCCTCAAACTACGATGCTTAGTTCTGGATTCCCCCACTATCGGGAATATTTTGAATCTATCAAGTCCAGAATTTTATGGGTTTCTATGAGATTACCTCTTCTAAACATCAAAGCATATAATCCTAATCGATTTAGTCTCCCCTATATAACAACCTTGTTATCCCAGGTATCAACCTGATAAACCTTCACTGCATTCCCTCTATAGCAAGAACGTCCTTCCTCCAATAAAGACACCAAAACTGCATGCTTTACTCCAGCTATGGCCTCACTAATGCCCTATACAATTGCAGTATACATCCCCATTCTTTTACTCAAAAACTCTCACTGAGGAGGCCAACATACCATTTGTCTTCTTTACTGCCTGCTGTACCTGCATGCTTACTTTCAGTGACTGATATACAAGGACACAAAGGTCTCGCTGAGTATCACCACTCTCAATTTACACCCAAATAATAATCTGCCTTCCTATTTTTGCTACTGAAGTGGATAACCTCACATTAACCACATTATACTTGATCTGCCATGCATATGACCAGTCTGTCAGCCTGTCCAAATAACACCGAAACATCTCTGCATTCTCCTCATAGTTCACCCTCCCATTCAACTTTGTATCATCTGCAAATGTGGAGATAATACATTTAGTTCCCTCATACAAATCATTAATATATATTGTGAACAGTTGGGGTCCTTGCACAGATTCCTGTGGCACCTCACTAATCACTGCCTGCCAATCAGGAAAAGCTACATATATTCCAACTCTTTGTTTTCTGTCTGCTTTCTATCCATCTCAAGACACTTTCTGCAATTTCATGCGCTTTAACTTTACATTAAAACCTGCTACGTGAGACATTGTCGAAAGCCTTCTGAAAGTCTAAATAAACCACATCCATAAGTTCTCCCTGGTCAACTCCACTAGTTATATCATCAAATAATTTCAGTAGATTTGTTAAGCATGATTTCTCTTTCATAAATCGATGTTGACTTTGTCTGATCATACTACTTTCCAAATGCTGTGCTATGAAATCCTTGATAATGGATTCTAGAAATTTCCCAACTACCAACGTTAGGCTCACTAGTCTACAATTCCCTGTTTTCACTCTACCTTCATTTCTGAATAGAGGGCTTACATTAGCTACCTTGCAATCAGTGGAAACCAGTTCAGAGTCCAAATAATTTTGGAAAAAGACGACCAATGAATCAAGTACTTCTCGGGTCATTTGCATAAGTACTCTGTGATGAAAATTATCAGGCCCTGAGGTTTATCTGCCTTCAATCCCATTAATTTCAACAAAACCATGTCTCTACTAATGCTAATTTTTTTCAGTTCCTCACTAAAATTTGTGTTTCTCAAAACTTTCAGTACATTATTTATGTCTTCCTTTGTGAAGACAGAAGCAAGATATAAAGTTAATTCCTCAACCATTTCTTTGTTCCTCATTATGAATTATTACAGACTGGTCCATATGGTCAATACTTTATAGTAGCCAAATCCATACAGCCAATATTTTTTAGCACATTAGTCCATTTAATCAATATTTTCAAAAATACTAGTCCATATAGTCAATATTTTACAATGGACTAGTTCATATATTTAATATTTTAGAACAGGCTAATCTATCTCCTCTTACGTTGCACACACATGAGCCAAGATCAAAATGCAATCTTAAAGTGAGGGGATATTTTTGAAATATACGTATTCATTCTTGGTTTGAGAGCATGCTGGCAGGGCCAGTATTTATGGCCCATCCCTGATTGCTCTTCAGAAATTGACAAGAGTGCCTTTTTGAACCACTTCAGACCATGTGCTATAAATTACACCAACAGTGCTGTTAAGGAGGGACTTCCAGGATCTTGAACTAGTGAAGAAGAAGGAATAGTGATATAGCAGGATGATGTGCAACTAGGAGGGAAACTCGGTGGTGGTGGTGCTCTCATGGTGGCTGCTGCCCTGGCTCTTCCAAGTGATCAAGGTTGTGAGGTTGGCATGTGCTTTTGAAGAAACCTTGGCAAGTTTCTGTAGTGCATCATGTAGTTAGTACACATTGTTGTCATCAAGCACCATTGGTGGAAGGAGTCAATCTTTAACATGGGGGATGAGGTGTCAAGTAGGTTGCTTTGTCTTGGATGATGTCAAGCTCCTTAACATAACAGGCTAGAAGATGAAGGCATGTAAAATCACAGGCACCAATGCACCCCTCCCTGGTGAGCTCAATGCATTCTTTGCCCATTTTGAGGAAGAGATCAGTGAGAGCATGCCTTCCACCTCAGGAGCCTTGGCCGAATCCGTGTCTGAGGTCATCATCGCAGACAGCAGAGCAGCCTTGCAGCCTTCTCGAAAGTCAACCCACAGAAAGTGACTGGCCCAGGTGGGGTACCCAGACGAGCACTCAGATCCTGTGCAGACAAGCACTAAATTTTAAATTAATCTTTTATTATTGTTTGATATTGTACACCAATTTACCGAAGCTTGTGAAGCTGGGGAGATTAGTTAAGGCAAAGCACTTTCTCTGCATTACTATGATATCCACAAATAAGATGAATCAGTGGTGGAGGGCACAGTTCCAATATGCATAGGTAATGAATATTTTGTGGGGACAAAGGAATTTACCATGAAAAAAGTTAAACTATAATTTTGTGAATTGGACATGTACAAATGGAATATTTTAACATATTATTGACACAGCTGAGGAGATTCTGATACCTCTTTTCTGAGACTGCATCCCCTTGATCTAGAGCTCTCAACCAGGGGAAACATCCTTCCTGCATCTACCTTGTCAAGCCTTGTAAGAATTTTCCAAGTTTCAATGAGATCACCTCTCATTCTTCTCAATTCCAGAGAATATAGATCATAGGACAATACCACCATCCCAGCAACTATCCTAGTTAACATTTGTTCCACTCCCTTTATGGCCACTATATTATTCCTTCAGGAAGCAGTGGATAACTAACACAATCAACAAAGCAACAAGGAAGATGTAGTTCATCTTAATTCCAAATACACAAAAGTATTAAGAAACATATTATTACAATACTTAATGCCCTTGCATGCTGGGCAACATCTACTTTCATTTGCAGTGTGGTTAATGTAGAAAAATATCCAAGCAAAACTTGACACATTGGAGATATTAGGAGAGGGGACCTAAAGGTTGAACAAGAGTATAGGTTTTAAGGAGTGCCTTAAAGGAATAGAGAGTTAGAAGTGCAAAGAGGTTTCAGGAAGGAATTCCAGGACTGACAGATTAAGTGGCTGAATGTGCTGCCACCTAAAGTGACACAATGATAATTGGGGATGGGCAAGAGATCATAGTTGGAGATGCATTAAGACTGGAGTAAGGATAAGGGGATAGAGCAGGAGAATGGGGATCAGAAAAATATCAGCCATGATTGAACGACGGAGCAGACTTGATGAGCTGAGTGGCCTAATTCTGCTCCTATGTCAAGAATCTTGTGCATGAGGGTGTTCAGTGCAGAGCAAGAAAGAGGTGCTGCTTTTTGTCTCCAATATTTGAGGCAGGTCACATTACACATTTAATTGAATCTGCCTATAATGTAAATTAGTCAGTTGTTAAAATAATTTAAGTTGATTAAAGTCAGGCTAATTAAATAAAACAGCTCTGTAGTGATGGCACTGGTGTGCCACAACTGCAATATGTGGGACCTTGGGGAGAGCCTTGTGATTTCAGACAACCACATTTGCAACACATGTCTGCATCTTGAAGAACTTCAGCCCAGGGGGATTGAATTGGAGTCTGAGATGCTGAAATTACAAGGCATCAGGCAACATACTTTCCACTGTATACTAACATGTGACAATAACCAATCAAATCAAAGGGGAAAAGTTATCTGGACACTTCGATCCAGGAAGCAGTCATACCCCTTTGGTTAGGAAGTGGTGCAGGTCTAGTTAGTGGTCACAGACAGGAGAATGTCATTGAGAGTCAAACAGATAAGGGAACCCCAGGTGCAATGCAGGTAAAGTCTCAGGCTTTGCTCTTATCCAACAGGAACAACATTCTTTCAACCTACACATAAAACCAAAGTCTGCAGGTAAATGAGCAAGCTGTCCAGGGCACCATGGTACAGAGAGGAGGGGTGGAGTGATAATGAATGCAATGGTGGAGGGAGACATTACAGACAAGGAAAGAGACTGATTTGTGGAACCACATAAGGTGTTTTCAGAGGCTGTGTTGCAAGTCTTGTGCCAGAGTTAAAGACATCGATCTCCTCATGGCTGAAGAATAACTTAGTGAAAAGGATCCACTTGTCCATGTCCACATGGGAACTAATGACTTAGGGAAAACGAGGTCTGCTTCGGGAGTTTGAGGAGCTAGCACAAAAACGGAATCATTGGTCTGATTTTACTGGCAAGGCCACCTCAAATTAGAACCGGACAAGGCTCACAGAGCGGCATTCCCCATTGGCCTCAGGCACGATCTTAAGAGCCTTGTGCGGCCATGCCAGTAAAATCAGGGCCATAGATTCTCAAAGGTAATTATCTCTAGATTGCTACCAGAACCAAGTTTAAATTTACACTAGGTTAAGCAGATCAGAGAGTCAAAGGTTTGGCTCGAGTGGCATGGGAGACAGAAATTTCAACCCATGGCTTCAATCATCAATACCAGAGAACTGGAGAGAGTTCCACTGGGACAGGCTCCATTTCTGTTGTGGGCAAAGTTTTGGAAAGAATTATAAGAGATAGGATTTATAATCATCAAGAGAGAAATAATTTGATTAGGGATAGTCAACACGATTTTGTGAAGGGTAAGTCGTGCCTCACAAACCTTATTGAGTTCTTTGAGAAGGTGACCAAAGAGATGGATAAGGGTAAAGCAGTTGACGTGGTGTATATGGATTTTAACAAAGCATTTGATAAGGTTCCCCATGGTAGGCTACTGCAGAAAATGCAGACGCATGGGATTGAGGGTGATTTAGCAGTTTGGATCAGGAATTGGCTAGCTGATAGAAGACAGAGGGTGGTGGTTGATGGGAAATATTCAACCTGGAGTTCAGTTACTAATGGTGTACTGCAGGGATTTGTTTTGGGGCCACTGCTGTTTGTCATTTTTATAAATGACCTCAATGAGGGCGTAGAAGGATGGGTTAGTAAATTTGCGGACGACACTAAAGTCAGAGGAGTTGTAGACAGTGAGGATGGATGTTACGGTTTGTGGAGGGACATAGGTAAGCTGCAGAGCTGGGCTGAGAGATGGCAAATGGAGTTTAATGTGGAAAAGTGTGAGGTGATTCACTTTGGAAAGAGTAACAGGATTACAGAATATAGGGCTAATGGAAGGACTCTTGGTAGTGTCGACGAGCAGAGAGATCTCGGTGTACATGTGCATAGATCCCTGAAAGTTGGCACCCAGGTTGAGAAGATTGTTAAGAAGGTGTATGGTGTGTTAGCTTTTATTGGTAGAGGGATTGAATTTCGGAGCCATGAGATCATGTTACAACTGTACAAAACTTTGGTGAGGCCGCACTTGGAGTATTGCATACAGTTCTGGTCGCTGCATTATAAGAAAGATGTGGAAGCATTGGAAAGGGTGCAGAGGAGGTTTACCAGGATGTTGCCTGGTATGGAGGGAAGGTGTTATGAGGAAAGGCTGAGGGACTTGAGGTTGTTTTCGTTAGAGAGAAGGAGGTTAAGAGGTGACCTAATTGAGGCATACATGATCAGAGGATTAGAGAAGGTGGACAGTGAGAGCCTTTTTCCTCAGATGGTGATGGCTAACACGAGGGGTCAGAGCTCTAAATTGAGGGGTGATAATTATAGGACGGATGTCAGAGGTAGGTTCTTTACTCAGAGGGTAGCAAGGGCGTGGAATGCCCTGCCTGCAGCAGTTGTGGACTTGCCAACTTTAAGGGCGTTCAAATGGTCAGTGGATAGGCATATGGATAACATTGGAATAGTTTAGGTTAGAGGGTCATTAGATTGGTTCCACTGGTCGGTGCAACATCGAGGGCTGAAGGGCCTGTACTGCGCTGTAATGTTCTATGTTCTAAGTTCGATTTACACCAGGCGGGGAGCATTTTCACGATGAATCATAGAACCAGGCTTGTGAATTGGGCTTTAAATAAAAAGGTAGGGGGAATTTCAAATGAGGGGAAATTTGTGAACCTAAAGAAACAAACTAAGGTCACAGAGCAGAGAAAGATAAGCAGAGTGTGACAGAAAGGGACAAAGTGTATGGTACATTAGTGAATTAGGTCAAATAGGGGACAACTGTAAAATCTTATTAAAGACAGCTTTTCTAAATATATCAAGTATTCATAATAAGATAGATCAGTGTTTCCCAAACTGCCTTCAGTGGGGGGGTTCCAAAGGACTCATCTAGTAGTTCTGGCATTTTAAATTTGAAACAAATCTGTCCTTCCAGGTTGTCTAATCAAAGGAAGATTTCACATCGCATCTACCGATCGGTACACTTGGCAGCCAATCAACAGCCAGTGTTCTTAGAAGCTGGTCTCTATTTGGATAAGTAGGAAATACTGATCAAGACAGCATTGAAAGTCACTGCGAAGCACAAGAGCAAAAGTGACTGGACAACAGAGTCAGAAAGGCCACAGGCACTGGGTGAGGGGAGGCTGATTCAGGGGCCTGGGCGAATCATGAATGTGTGTCTGTACAAGGGAGAGAGACAGTGGGGGGGGCGAGCGCATGCGCGCCCCAGAGAGGGGGGCGCGAGCACGTGCGGGATAAAAGGATGAATGTCTGTGAGACAGAGAGGTGTGATCGTGTGGGCTCACTTACCTTTACCACTTCACTGGCCGAGGTTTTATTCAGCGAGAATCAGGTATGGTCCTCAGCAATGAGGACTAGACATGATGGCCTCACTGGGGGATTGGAGGCCACTGAAGCCCCTGGGTGGTTGGGTGCAAGGCTGTGTCTGCCTGACACTGTGGCACTGCTCACCAACACCCTGGCGCTGTCCACTGGGCACTATAATTGTGCTGGGGCAGTGCCAAGATGGCAGAGCCAGAACAGGGTGGAGCCATAACAGGTGGAGGAAGGGAGCTTCACAGGATCGCAGGGAGGGAAGTCTGCCAGGCTGGGAAGGAATGGGGGAAATCCAAGGGGGTGGCAATTGGCAAGGAAGGGAGGGAACTCTGCAGGGGGGAAGTGCTTAGATGTGCAAGGGGAAGGTCCTGATATCTGTGGGGGTGGTGAAATGGGGTTGTACCGAAAGCTCAGCAGCCGTCTTCACTAATGAACTGAGGCTCCATGCCCCCCACCCCGCTCCCCACCCCTCCTTCCCTCCTGCTAGCGGGAATTGCATCCTGGCATTTTTTTTGCACCAAGTGCCGTAAGATTGCATTTTCAAACTTGTCCAAAAGTGTGTCTGAAACACTCCTGTTTTCTTGCTTATTCAGCATTTAGTGAGAGGGTCGTGAATCAGTGGAATGCACCACCCCAGAGTGTGGTGGATGCAGGATATTCAGTAAATTTGAGGAAATAGATTTTTAAATCAGTAATGGATTGAAACGTTATGGAGATTGGGCAGGAAAATGGAGTTAAAGCCAAGATGAGATCAGCTATGATCATATTAAATTGCAAGGCAGGATCAAGCGGCTCAACTGCAGACTCCTGCTCCCAGTTCTTATCTGTGTGTGTGTGTGTGTGTGTGTGTGTGTGTGTAAGTGTGTGTAAGTGTGTGTGTGTGTATTACATGAGAAACAAAGTGAGAGTGTATACATGTGAGAGAGTGTGCAATGAGGGTGTGTGCGCGCGCGTGTGAGGGAGAGCATGTGAGCGTGCTTCTTTTGGGTGAGTCTGTGTGCATGTCTGATTTGAGAATACACCTCTTCAGAAGTACTCCCAATATTAAGCATGTCTGTGAGCCAAAATAGCAGCATCACATCTCCCAATAAACATGGCAATAAGGTAAGGCTTTTGTTGAATAAAATAACTTTTAATTATAATGTGTATGTATATACACTTATATAAACTTGCTTTTGTATGTTTGTATTTATCACACAAAAACAATCAATTCTTTGTAGTTTAACTCTTCAACATAAGAATGAGTGTCTGGGGTTTTGTTAGTACTCCAAGCAGGTCAAAAATGTTCCATGGTTGGAAAAGTTTGGGAAACCCCAAAATGGATAAACTAATGGAGCAAATAGAGATAATAGTTTTTATCTAGCCATTGCAGAGGTGTGATTGCACTTTAATCAAAGTTGTGAGCGAAGTATTCCAGGGTGCATATTTGACATTTCAACAAAAACAAAACAGAAGGAAAATGGAGCAAGGGTAGCCCTGATAATAAAGGATGACATGAGTTCCGTAATAAATAAAGGTCAGGAAAGCCAAATAAATTCAGGAAATACAAACCAGCAAGCATCAATAAGTGCTGGTGGGAGAGGCTTATAGGCCCAATGGTAGCTATATTATTGGATATTATATCAAGAATGTAAAGGAGTCTGTTTAAAAAAAATGCAATAAACATGGGGACAATCTTCATATGGACTGGACAAATCAAAATCAACAAAAGTACTCTGTGAGATTAGTTCATGGAATGCATTCAAGGCAGTTTCTGAGAAGAATATATCATGAAACAAACCAGGAATCAGGCATTTTGTGCAATCTCATAATAAATGATCCTCTGGGAAAGAGTGATCATAATATGCTAGAATTTCACATTATTTTGAGAGAGACATACAAAAGATCAAAACCAGAATATTGCACTAATTTAAAACTAATTGCATAAGTAAGAGGGCCAACTTGGCAAATACAGATTGGCACATTAGTTTAAAAGGTATAACAATAGATGAGCAATAGTGAACATTTGAATAAATATTTCATAATTCTCAACAAATACGCATTCCATTTAGATTTTTTTTGAAGAGATACATATGTGTCTAACTAAAGCAGTTCAGGATAGCATTAGATTCAAAGAAGATTTTAATATTTTAACATTGCCTGGAATAATCAGCCTGAGGATTGGAAAAGTTTTAGAATCCAGGCAAATGATAACCAAAAATAAATGTTAAAAATATATAGAATGAGAGTCAAATAGCCAGAAATATGAAGAAAATGCTAAGAGTTTCTACAAGTATGTCAAAAAGGAAGAGCAAAGTAAAGGGTGAATCACTTAGAGGCTGAGACAGAAAAAATTATAATGGGGAATAAATAAATGTCAGAGATATTAAACAATTACATTGTATCCTTCTTCACAGGCCTACATCCTATCATCTCAAAGGAATTGGAAATAGAGATAGTGGATGCATGGATCTAATGATGGGTGGCACAGTGGTTAGCACTGTTGTTTCACAGCACCAGGGACACTGGTTCGATTCCTAGCTTGGGTCACTGTCTATGGTGCAGACTCGATGGGCAGAACGGCCTCTTTCTGCACTGTACGCTTCTAATGCATTCTAATTTTGCAAAGTTCCAAACAGTCCCAGTGGATTGCAAGATGGTAAATGTAACATCCCCATTCAAGAATGGAGGGCGAAGCAAAACAGGGAACTACAGCTCTGTTAAATCAGGAAAAGGCTGGAATTCATTGTTAAGGAAGCGGTGACAAGGCATTTGGAACATCCTAACATGATTAGGCAGAGACAGCATAGCTTAATAAAAAGGAAATTTTGTTTGACAGAGTGAGTTTTGGAGCTTTTTGAGGATGTAATTAGCAGGGTAAAGGGGAATAAATGGAGTCAGTGAATTTGAATTTTCAAAAGGCATTTGTTAAGATGCCACACAAAAGGTTAATACAGAAAATAAGGGCTTGTGGAGTAGAAAACAGACAGAAGGGATAAATGGGTCTTTGTCAGGGTAGCAGGTTATTGCTGCTGAGGTGCTACAAGAATCAGTGCTGGGGCCTCAGCCATTCAAAAAATATATTAAATGACTTGGCCAAAGGGATGGAGTGTGATGCAACCAAGTTCTCTGATGATACAAAATTAGGTGGAATATTAAGCTGTGAGGACAGAAAGATGTTCAGAAAAATATATACAGGTTGAGTGAACAAAAAGGTGACGGATGAAGCATAATCCAAGGAAATGTGTTTTTTTAAATGGTGAGAAAGTATTAAATGTTGGTGTTCAGAGGGAATTGTGCCTCCTTTTACAACAAAGAAAGCTAGCGTGCAGGTACTGCAAGGAAGGCAATTGTAAGAGGATTGAAATGCAAGAGTTACAAAAATCTAGATGCAATTACATAGGGCCTTGGTGAGAGGATGCCTGCAGTACTGTATACAATTTTGGTCTCCCTCCCTAAGGATACACTTGCCTTATAGATGAGGGCAACAAAATGTTCACAGATTGATTCCTAGGATGAGAGGCTTGGCCAGAGTGGATAAATTGAGAAGAAACTCTCTCGAGTTTAGAAGAAAGAATGAGAGGTTATTTCATTGAAGAGTATAAAATTCTGAGTGGGCTCGGTAGGATAGATGCTAAAAATCTATTTCCTGGATGCAGAAAGTCTAGAATTAGAGAGGGGTTGGGGGGGCTGTCGTTGGTTGAGTGCGGCAGGAGGGTGGGTGTGGTGGGAGGATGTGACAGCACTTTGGACTAAGGTGGGAGAATTTCTTCATTCAGAGTTTAGTGACTTTTTTTTGCTCAGTCATTGAGTATACTCAAGGCTTAGACGGATAGATTTTTGAAGTTTAAGGGAAATGGGGATTGGGAAGGAAAGATTCATTGAGGTCAAGGATCAGCCATCATCTTAATAAATGGCAGGGTAGACTGTAGCCAAGTCCTTTTCCTATTTCTTAAGTTCCTTTACATGTACTGTAGAGTGGTGCCTATTTAAAAAAGGTCAAGAACTGCACTGCTAAATCAAAAGAGAGCTTAATAAAAAAAAACTCTTCAATGCTTTTAAATAATCTCTGACTGGTTTGTTTAACATTAGGTTCAACTCACCTTAAAACTGTGCACTGCTTCTCCTAGATTGATTTAATAAAAAAAACTAAGAACTGGTAACTACGGGAGGGTAAATTATTTCCATGAACACACAAAAGGCAGACATACTTAAATAACTTCAATACAATACAAGCTAAGAGGGGAAGGGAGGTATATATATATATGAGAAGCTTTCCAATCGCAAGCAATCGTATCAGATCAAATGACGTTTTCAAAATAGATTTATTTGAGCGTTGATAAAACCAGTCATGCAAAAATCCTGTTTCTCAGAAGGGAACCTGTTGATTTGGCTTTACATGTGTTTTTTTGTGTCATGAGAGTTCAAAAATCTTATCTCTTTTTTCAATTTATCATTTTTAAATCATGTATTCCGTACTTCTCCATATGTTAGATGAAAAGTTATTTCAAGATTTACATTGTTTTGGCCAAACAACTAAAGTGACACAAAATAGAATACAAAAGTATGAGGTTATTTCACCCTGGAACTATGATTGACACTTTGATCCCCAGTTCTCCCCTGATTAGAGGCCCGCTGGTTGAATTAACAGGTATAGCATGTCAAGAATGAGAAGTTGATAGGGGACAAGGCCAACAGACCAGACTCGCAGCTCAGCGGGTGAGTGACAGGCCGGAGCTAACACTCAAACACATGTTCTGTATTTTCCAACGACCAGAACAATGCGGGAGAACGGCAGTAGATAGCGTACGTTCCACTCGGAATAGGCAGAGGCGCTTAGAACTCTCAACCTTACTTTGGAAGTAAATCACCTCTAAGTAATATTCTGACTCCCTAAAATGTTGTACAGTGACACAGTTCTGCATAAACTTTTCAGCACAAATATGTCAATAGAATTCAAGAACCAAGGGACATGCAATCTGCTTTTATTTTGCACCATTTCTGCCAAATTACAACCTGAACAGACCCAAGATTAATATGGGGATCAGAATCAGCAGCAGAGATCTAGGGGTATTGTTTCCTTGACTAACTTAAGAGAATGCTGTGAACAAGTTGGCACATGATGGCAAAAATGAGTTTATTTGGAAATAAAAACACAGGTTTTGTGGATGTAATTATGCCATGCAACATCGTACATTAAAAGAAGCAGAAATGTTAGCAGTGATTCAATAGGCACAAATAATTGACCAAGTGTCAAGGCCTAACAATTTTAAACAGCTGGTATCATGGATGGCCTGTTATGTCAGATTCTGTCCCCAATAATTAAGTGAAAATAGACATGAACAGTTTGTCACTTATCATAATATTCTGGTTTATCATAAGGTGCATTGCCAGTTTCTGGGCTCTTGTCTCAGTTTTAAATCTGGGCCCTAAACTCTGCAATCCCTCTCTAAACCTCTCCATCTTTTAATCTTTGGCCACGTTCTTGGTCACCTATCCCAATTCCTATGTGGCTCGAATTCTGTTTAATAAGGTTCCTGTGAAGCACCTTGTGATGATTTATTATGTTAAAGGCAGAGTTTTACCAGCATTTCAAATGTTCATAAAGCAGGAAGGAGTATTCCTTTATTCACAAAGAAATACACTGAGGTTAGATTGAGCTGCCATGTTTTGGCTTTCTAACATTCATAGAATCCTACAGTGCAGAAGGAGGCCATTCGGTCCATCGAGTCTGCGCCAACCACAATCCCATCCAGGCCCTACCTTCATAACCCAATGCATTTAATCTAGCTAGTTCCCCTGACACTAAGGGGCAATTTAGTATGGACAACCCGCCTAACCCACACATCTTTGGACTGTGGGAGGAAACCGGAGCACCTGGAGGAAACCCATGCTGAGAGAATGTGCAAACTCCACACAGTCACCCAAGCTGGGAATCGAACCTGGGTCCCTGGCATGTGAGGCAGCATGCCAACCATTATGCCACCCAACATTTAAAGCTTTTGAGATTGAATTATGTTTAACCATTATGTCTTGAAACAAAATAAATTCACGTAGGTTTTGGATTGCCCACTCCGAGTCAGTGGCCGAATGGTATTGTCACTTGTCCCGAAACCCAGATCAGCGCTCTGGGGACACGGGTTTGATCCCACCACACGCCAAGTGGTGGAATTTAAATTCAACAAGTAAAAGCTGGAATTATTTAGCCGGGTGCAGTGGCATGCGCCTGTAATCCGGCGACCCGGAAGCTGAGGCTATCGGATTGCTTGAGATCAGGAGTTCTGGGCTGCTGCGGACTATGCCGATCAGATGTCCTCACTAAGCTGGGCATCGATATGGTGTCCTTGGAGGAATCTGGGATCACCAGGTCATGTAAAGAGGGGTGAATAGGCCCAGGTCAGGTAACGGAGCATGTCAAAGCCACTGTGCCCATCAGTATTCAGATCGTGCCTGTGAATAGACATTGCAGTGCAGCCTGGTTGACACAGTTAACTAAAGGGATTGTAGGTATTGAGTATGTGTATTGCAACCAAGTTGTGAAGTGTCATAGCTCATGAGTCACTTCAAAATGATACAATTGTCTCAGCTCAGAACCATTAGCCATGGTACACCTCATTCACCTTGAGAATAGATGCTTTCGTGCATGTGCAGGAGTGGCTTCCAGGCGCATGAGGGGTGATATGGTTTTTAAAATTCAACACCAATGGAAGAGGTATACCTGATTTTGTTTACTGGCATGTTATCATAAGGAGAAAATTAATCTCCAAACCCCCTTCTGGATGACTATACTAAGGACCCAGGGCTTGCAGGTTTTGATCAAATGACATAGATTGAGCATAAGGATTAAACCTTTTAGGACTCAGGTGAGGAGAAATTTCTTTGCCCAGAGAGTAGTGGATCTGTGGAATTCACTGGCACAGAAAGTACCATAGAACCCTACAGTGCAGAAAGAGGCCCTTCGGCCCATTGAGTCTGCACCAAACACAATCCCACCCACGCCCTAACCCCTTATCCCTACATATTATACCCACTAACCCTCTAACCTACGTATCCCTGGACACTAAGGGGCAATTTCTTAGCATGGCCAATCAACCTAACCCACACACCTTTGGACTGTGGGAGGAAACCGGAGCACTTGGAGGAAACCCACACTGACACAAGGAGTAGTTGAGGCCAAAATGTTGTGCGATTTCAAGAAGAAATTATATACAGCTCTTGGGGTTAAAGGGATCAAGTGATATGGGGGAAGGGCAGGATTAGGGTATTGAATTTGATGATCAGCCGTGATCATAATGAATGACAACAGAGCAGGCTCAAAGGGCCAAATGGCCATAGAACTGCTTCTAGTTTCTATGGCTGTGGCATACACATCTGGGCCTGGACAGTATTTCCAATTAGGTGTTCAAATAAATAAATCCATGAAATAGAGACAGGGTACAAATGTAAGCATCTTGGAATGTTTTGCTATGATAATACATGTAAAAAAAGGTTAATTTTTCCATGTTTTTGAGTTAAGATCTAGTTGATGATGCAAGTGCAGCAGCTGAAATGATGCAAGTTTTAATCCTGGAGCAGTCCTTCTCCTGATGAGCTACGAAACAAACTGAAGTGTCTTACCTTCCCTTTTTACATTGCCATCCAGTCTGTTGGCACTGTCAGCCAACAAAGACTTTACTATTTAGCTTGATAGTCAGGGATCAAAGGGCTAAGAAGGATTGGGATGGCAAAGACTGTTGGGATGCTCTTCATCCACAGAATGTCCCATATGGTAGCATCTCAAGTAGCCTCTCTCAATCAAACTCCTACTGCACAACTTCATGTATAGATCAGTTAAGTGCATTGAATTTACTTTGACTATGCCAATTTCCTGTCTGAAATAAAAACTTAAATTATTTGTACCCATCATTGTCACATCAAGTGATTCATTCTCATTTGAAATGATTGGAGACAAGGTATCACAGAAAGAATGGTCCCTTTAGATTGAAGGGAAGATGCATTTGCTGGTGGCATTAAACTGGAGGCAGAGGTTGAGAGGGTGGTGGCAAATGACTACAAGGCGCAGCCCATCGTTATTTGATAGGGAGGGGTAGGGGTGAGAGGCAGAGTACAGGAAATGGAATGGGCACAGTCAAGGACATGGCCAATGGTGGGGATGAATTGAAGGAAACAGAAGGCACATCCAAACCATGGTATCTTCTGATTTCTTTCTATTCTTGCACTCCCAAGCATTACAAATCTCAAAAGACAATATAATATAGACGACTATTATTTTATGATTTGTACCCTCCATTTTCACAAATTACAAAGACTACAGACTCCGGTGCAAGTCCGTGCATGAAGAACTTGGTCATGCATGAAATGCATTTTATCTGGACAAATTGATAATATTGCATAGACCAACAAGAGAAACTATCAATATATTAACATATGTTGTTAAATAAAATGCAGTTTGTCTGTCTTGCTTAACTGTTAAAGACCACTAGAAACGGAATGTATTGTGGTTCTGAATTGAGCTTGTTTTCCACCTTCCTGTTTTCAGCCTTGATAACCTCCTGCATGAAATGCCATGGCTTTGCACCAAGGTTTCAAAATAAAAAATGTACGCTGTAGTGTGCTTATGGGTAACATGTTACCAAGAGTGCTTCAAATAGGTTTCGAACTATTGATTGTATTTGTCCTTGATTTTTGTAGCTTGAGCTCTGCAAGTACAGAAAACACCTTATCCTGTTTTGGACTCAAGCAAATCAACCCACAAGAGTAAAACCATATTTGTATTAAAACTTTCAAAATAATTTGAGTTGCTTTCAGGCTGGAATACAGTTACATTAGTGTAGCAGTAAATCATTCTTTAAAATATAGTCCTGACATAAACACCACAAGCATGATCAGCGCCCAGAAATGTGTAAAGCTGCAGCAAATAAAATGTTTGCAAAAAGGTGAAAACGAAATCTTGACTGTACTATTTACATTCTACTTTTGCCAGTGGATAGAATTTGCTGGATGACATTATAGTGGAGGAGTCTAGTGTCTAATGACCAAAACCACCCATTATCCACAACACACATATACTAATTGACTACAATAAACTATTAGCCAAAGGACTACAAATGAATTCGTTCTCCTCGTGTCTGCGTGGGTTTCCTCCGGGCGCTCCAGTTTCCTCCCACAGGCCAAAGATGTGTGGGTTAGGTTGATTGGGCATGCTAAATTGACCCTACTGTCAGGGGATTGGTAGGGTAAATATGTGGGGCTACGGCCTGGCTGGGATTGTAGTCAGTGCAAACTTGATGGGCTGAACGATCTCCTTCTGCACTACAGGGATTCTATGAATTATTTCCCTGTTTCTGCCAATTGACTCCAAGCCCATCCCCTTTTTTAAGGTATCAAGTCCTCAATAGCATTCAATTCCATGAGCACCAAATGCTCTCTAGTATCTTACTCAAGTGGCCATTTTTGATGT
Organism: Carcharhinus amblyrhynchos; assembly: GCF_965287045.1. Lineage (NCBI taxonomy): Eukaryota > Metazoa > Chordata > Chondrichthyes > Carcharhiniformes > Carcharhinidae > Carcharhinus > Carcharhinus amblyrhynchos. The sequence goes on along the minus strand of NC_137338.1, from coordinate 39,246,231 downwards.
TTCAGTATAGACTGGGAATGTTGGAAGTTTATGTGACCACTAGATGGAATCACAGCTGAGCTACAATACAAGCAGACATATTTTGTTCCATCAAGGGTTATTGGGCACAAGAGTGGAAGCTCTGGTTAATTTTGCCTTTTCTAAATCACTGGGATACAAGCCAACTGTAATCCCATCCCTACGGCTGCCCCACACTTAAACAACTTGTATTTTTATTTAGTGACCTTAGCATAGTAAAATGTCACAAGGCTCTTCACAGGAATGTTATCAGACAAAATTTGGCACGCAAGTCATCTTGTTCAGGCAGGTGACCTAAAACTTGGTCAGAGAGGAGGTAAGGAGCACCTTAAAAAGACGGGAGCATGAGCTAGGGCTAGAGAATCGGATAATTTAGGGAGTGAATTCCAGAGTTTAAAGCCTGATCATACTTGTGGTGTTATGTCAGTGACTACTTTTAAAAGAATGATTTACTGCTATACTAATGTAACTGTATTTCAGCCTGAGAGCAACTCAAATTATATTGAAAGTTTTAATACAAATATGGCTTTGCTCTTGTAGGTTGATTTGCTTGAATCAAACACAGGATAAGATGTTTTCTGTACTTGCAGAGCTCAGGCCATGTGATGCTACAATGATCAAGGACAAATGCAATCAATAGGCAGCCAGTAGGGCAATAGAATCAGGGATTCACAGGATAGAATTGGAGGAACGCAGAGAAATTTGATAGTTTTAGAAGTGGGGAACGGTTACAAATGTTGGAAGAACACAAATCAGGGTCACACCTGGAATGTCAAATCTAATGTTTAAAGCTGAAAACACCATGCTTATTCTCCTCAATGCTTGAATATGTATTTTGTCTTGCTAAGTGAGTTGGTCCAAAGCTTCCATGTGTGACAACAAAGGTGCAGGATGGAGGAAAACAGGTGGACATAGGAGGACCAAGCTTAGAAATGACAGTGTTTGAGCTCTGAAAAAGCACAAAGAGATGGAATAACTGTATGTGTAGGAGGTAACAGAGCTGGGACTTGGAGTATGTAACAAATTATGGAAACAGATGCAGGGAATTCTACAGGAGAATAAAATAAAAAAGAGACTAAGCAAAAGTATTTTTCCAGGACAAAATAAAAGAAAAATAATCAGGAAAATAAATTAATGATAAATATTAGTTTGAGGCAGAAACAGAAAGGAAAAGAACCAGTGGAGATGGATCTGTTTAAAAAAAGGAAAACAAAGAGAAACAAGATTTAAAAGTGAATTTTTACAAAGACATAAAGTTAAAGAAAAATTAGAATTGGCTTATCTTTTCAAATTGTAAATAGATATACAATAGAACATGTTGAAATAATAGTGAAAGAATGGAAAGCCTATTAATAACATCTGTAACAGTTTATAGAAAAATAGTGCTTTACATTTTTCTAAAAAGAAAATAACTGCCCATGCAAAATTGAAATTCTAAAATCATATTGTCCCTGGGTATTAGAATACTGTGATTCAGGTTGTGTTAGGTGACTGTAGCTAAAGAGCAATAAAAGACAAATTCTAAAAACAATGTTTTGATTGTAAGTGTTTAACCTGACTTTGTAACAGCAGTTATCTTGAATATGTCACAACAAACAAGCCCTAACCTTGGTTATTGATATTCACTATCCTCCGAATGGCCAATATTCTTTTGGAGTAAAGCAATATGGAGGCATAAAAAATATTACAGTGCTTCCCAAACTTTCTCCGTAGGTGATGCCATTTTACTGCCTCAGACTGTGTGTGACCCCAGAGTGAAGAAAAGAACAATCAAAGGAATATGCTGTTTGTTTTGACCAGCCAATTGCTGGGATGTATGGCCTATGTCCCTGTTATCACACCATTTCATGCAAGACATTACATGCTGCCACTTGCATGCAGTGGCTGTGATGACCCTTCATCAGATTTGCTCTTCGTCAGAGTCCCTCAAGCAACTCTTGACAGCTCTGACAAAGGGTCATCCTGACTCGCAACTTTGGCTCCACTCTCTCTCCACAGATGCTGTCAGATCTGCTGAGATTTGCCAGCATTTTCTGTTTTTGTAACTTGGAATATTGAACTAGAGAAGATGGGGTGGAAGGTCACAGGTTCAGTCACTGGTCTGTGCCAGTAGTTAACACGTATTAGGGGAACGCAATATTAATTGTTGTGATGCCAAGGCCCAGAAGTAAAGATTTGCGTCTCTTTAGTGTCTTTCATGGCCACCAGATGACTCAAAAATGCTCTACACCAATGGTTACTGAAGGGCAGTCACTATTATTATGTAGGAAGCTTGGCAGCCAACTGTGTACAGTGAGCTCGCCGAAAGAACATCAAAATCACTAGATAATCTATCATTGTGAGGTTGATTGAGGGATAACTCCCTTCCTCTTCTTTAAAAGATTGGTATTTCATAACCACTTCAGAAGGCAAAGGGAGTGTTAGTTTAATGGTTCATCTAAAAAATAACTCCTTTGATAGCATGGTACTGAATAAGTGCTACACTATGTCAGCCTTGAATTTAGTGTTCAATTCCTCCAGCAGGGTTTGAACCCAGGATCTAATGATTCAGAAGCAAGAATTCTACCAATGCAGCCACAGCTGATACTAGTGATATATTTATTCAGGATCTTGCTAGCTCTTAATGCTCTTAGACAGCACCTTCCAAATCCACAACCACTGCCATCTAGTAGGACAAGGGCAGCAGATTCCTGGGAAAAACCCATGACTTGGAAGTTCCCATCCAAGCCATATATTAAAGTTAAAGTTTTTTAAAAGAATTTATTTTAGTCACAAGTAAGGCTCACATTAACACTGTAATAAAGTTACTGTGAAATTCCCCTAGTCGACACATCTCCGGCGCCTGTTTAGGTCAATGCAGCTAATCAGCACGCCTTTCAGACTATGGGAGGAAACTGGAGCAAATGGAGGAAACCCATGCAGACACAGGGAGAACGTGCAAACCCCACACAGACAGTGATCCAAGCTGGGAATCGAACCCAGGTTCCTGGTACTGTGAGGCAACAGTGCTAATCACCATGCTGCCCATGCTATCCAGACTTGGGAAATATATTGCTGTTCCTTTGCTGTCGGTGAGTCAAAATCCTGGAACACTGTCCCTAACACCATTAAGGACGTATCTGCGTCTCATGGATAGCAGCAGTTCAATGCTCACTGCCACCTTCTCGGGGGCAATTAGGGATGGGCAATAAATGCTGGCTGACCCAATAATACCCACTTCCTATAAATGAATTTTAAAACTATATCCAAAAATCTCTTCTACAAAATCTAGATAACTGGATATCAAGTGAGGTCACAGTTCACCTATAAAGTTTTATTAAAACAGCCTACTCCAACAACAACTTACATTTAACATGAACACCTTTAACATCACAAGGCATTCTACAAAACTGTTAAGCAAACCTGGACTCTGAGCCACATTAGGAGCTATGTGGATAAGTAGGTGACCAGAAGTTTGGTCAAAACCAGAGCATGAAATGAGTGTCTAAAAGGAGAGAAGAGTAGGGAGGCTCTTCTGTCTAAGTCTTAGAAATGAGGTGCAACTCTCTGGATAATTTTCAGCATAGCTACCAATATCTATCAAACTATACCCCAGAGTGAGACATCTCATCAGCAACAAAGTGAAAAAATAATGAGGAAAAACAAATAGAGAAGTGAGCACCACAGGAGACAACTGAATGGAGTCCAGAGACCACATCCAATGTTGCCATTCATCATGGAAATAGGCATGCAAAATTCTACTAACTGTCCTGGCTTGAGACAATTCACACCTCTTTAACTTGTGATTAACCCCTTTCCACTTGCACTGTCTGTACCTGTAAAGACTCACATTCCAACCATTATCTTGTCTTTGTCTATATGCCGTGTTTGTGAATCCTAACTCTCCACTCACCTGATGAAGGAGCAGCGCTTCAAAAGCTCAGGATTCCAAAAAAACCTGTTGGACTTTAATCTGGTATTGTGAGACTTCTTATTATGCCCTTCCCAGTCCAACGCCGACATCTCCACATCATGGAATATCAGTAGGTTCTGTTGAGCTTCTTCCTGATATTTTGCCAAGGTCAGAATTCACCACCAGCAAATTTGAGAATTTAAATCTGTTACTAAAGCGATTATTTGTACCTATGAATCACATACTGAATTCTGAATGAGTTGGTTTAATTTGCTGCCACTCTTTCCTTCTGGAAATTGTAATCCTGAGTGATTAATTTGATAAAAATTTAAGAAAGTCATCTCAAGACATCCTATAATTTACCCTTTGCTGAAACAAACATTATACCAATTGACACAAAAAAAACTCCTACCCCAACTATAGGTGCACTGGCCATGCTAAAATTCTCCCTCAGTGTACCCGAACAGGCGCTGGAACGTGAGGATTCGGGGATTTTCACAATAACTTCATTGCAATGTTAATGTAAGCCTATTTGTGACATTAATAATTGAACTTAAAGTTATGCGACATGCTTGGTATCAAAGTGTCCTGGTCTTTCGCTCTAAGTACATTTAACATTTGTTGTGCTATCCTGTTGGATTGACACCTCCAAACGGTTGGCTGAGAAACTGCTCAGAAAAGGAAACCATATGCAATTAGCATAATGAAGTTGTAAATCGCCGGCACTGCAGTGAGTAGACAACCCAGCAGCTCACTGTTTCGCCATCGTTTCATTTTGTGATCAAGGAGAAATAGTTCTCAGGAGGTTCTTTTTACATGTGGTGGGGGGGAACTGTGCTTTTGTCTGTACAAAGTCAATGAAGAAAAATCTTACTCAGCGATCTGCCCAGCAATGTCCTCTGGATGTGATTCACTCGGCCTGCGCGCAGCTCTGCCAGTATCCCGCCCCTCTGCACGCACGGTCAGTTGTGATCAGGGCTGTTCTGTCCGATTGCTGTTGAAAGTGGAACCATCTCTCGGTACGATCGGGTTGAGGTTTATAATATTGCACAGCTGTCACCTGAGGCATGGCTTGGGCACAACACCATTGGCAGGCTTTCCCACAAGTACAGTAATATGCGTTTATAACACACTGGCCAGCGTGGTCGCTTTCTGTCTACAAGGGCGAGCAGACTTCTGCTATTTCAACATGCCCCTTTTGGCCTCCTTAACTAGTCCGCGTTGGGCACCATCTCCAACACCTCACCTCACAACACCACTTACTCTCATTGCAAATTGTGCTCTTTCCTGCTGTACGTGGGAACCAACACCTTACTCTCCCTTATTTGAATAAAATAGCGGAAATACATGGAGCCCCACTCCCAAGACGTGTTAATTCAACCGATAGTATGGGCGATTCGTGAGAATGTATCATCTTTTCAAATCTAACACCCCGTAGAGGGCGCGAATCTTTCGCGAAACGGAAATATTCACATGTAACATGTTTTATATGTATATATAGAATACAAGGTAGGTGGCAGCAATTTACCCCAGCCACCCACCCCCACCCACATGGTTTAATTGGAAAACATTTTCAGTTGCGTGCAAGCGCTTAGACTGGGGAGAGCTTCCAAACGCTGTCGCCTCAGTTTAATGATCAGGGATTAGAAGGTAATGTAGAAGTGCCTATTTATTATTCCGGAGTATTGCGAGGCAATTTGGAACGCATCCAGGCATCCAAAGAGCCTCTGGGGTTCGGTGATGAAGGACTTCACCCAGCTTCCAAACCATCAATAATATCTAACATCACACTTGACACCGGTGTGCACATGCCTGAATCCATCAAATTAGATCCCAATAAAACGATACAGGGTTTCGCAGATTGCCCGGTTTTTAACTATTTCATAATCTAACAGTCACGAAGGTAACTTCGTCGAATCACTCCTCCTGTTTCCAGCAGTCACTAGATGTTCAACCTCTTAACATAATGAAAAGGCCGGACACTTTATTAGGAGCGCCAATAAGTTTTAGGATTGTATATCTGGCGCATGGTGTCCCTACAAGACTTCACCGTCTCGATACCCATTCAAAATGTACAAAGTCAAGGGATCAGATTCCAGCTGGGCCCCTTAAATTCCGGGGACTATAATCGCCGCTGTATTTAATGTATGTAGAACCGCTTAGCTGCAGCAAACAGTTAAAGATCTTTCCAGCTGGCAGGCGCTGATCGCGTGACACACCAGAATGAAAGAGGCTTCCTCAAAAACGATCCCTTTAGCCCATAAAACGCTTAGTTGCATCAGTTTATCGGCGCCGTAGGGACAGGAAGAGAGCCGCAGTTGTGTGCGGCTTTATGGCAAGTTTAGTGTTTCAAGTTTGAAATGTTTAAACGATCATCAGTGGATGCTCCCAGCATCGGGCACAAAGGAAAGACAATCTTCACAACTGACGCAGCCTATTGCTGGGACACACACACACACATTGCATACACTACTCCCACACGCTCCTCCGATTTACACACACCAACAATGGCTTACCTTCACGCATCAATTCTCAATCTGACTCATACACATTGTGATCTCCCCCCACTCCTCCCCCGCGCCTCTGGACACGACCCCACCAACTCCCTCAATTCATTTTCTGCCTCGACTTCCCCCAGTTCATGACTAACTCCGGATTCTCTCCTTCCACAGCCCGGAGCACTCGCACACAGCCGGCAGCGACATACTACCGCCCAGATCAATCTTGTTCTCACTCAACTTCGACACGCACACATTTAACCATTTTTAGAGCGCCTTCAGGCGACTCGCATAAGTCTTACCAAACACATACTGATACCGAGCCAAATAAAGGAGACAATGAAGAGGTGACCAAAAGCTTGGTCCAAAGGGTAGATGTTAATAAGTGTTTTAAACGAAAGAGCGAAGGGGAAGCGGAATGCCCTGGAAAGAAACTCCACAGCGCCTAAGGCCTTAGATAGCCAAAGGCATGGCAAGGGAAAGGACGTGGAGATGGACAACAGACCAGAGATGAAGGAACGTAGCATTCTCAGATGGTTGTAGGCCAGATAATTGAAAACAAGGATGAGACTTGGAAATAAATACAGAAAATATTGAAAAAACTCAGCAGGTTTGGCAACATCTGTGGAGAGAGAAAGTGAGTTAAGGTTTAGAGTCTGCACCGCTCTTACTTGGAAGAGATGAGAATTTTAAAATGGAGGGGTCAGTGGCCTAGAAGCAATACTGGGATGATAGATGAAATGGACTTTAAGAAGGCCAGGAGGCCAAAGTTCTGTTTTGAGTTTAAGTTTATGGAATTGGGATATGGAGAATGGGCCAAGAGAGTATTGGAATGCTCACATCGGGAAGTATCTAATGCATGGATAAGGTTTCAAAGTAGATGAGCTGAGGTGAGGACACCTGCAATATTTTGCTCACCTAAGATGTTATGTGACTTTGATTAGGGCCATTTCAAAGTGTGGGAGGGACAGATTAAAAAAGGTTCAAACACCAGAAAGATTCAAAAACAGAAAAGGTGGGCATCAATTTGGGAGGTACCAACACATTCAATGATTTAGGAAAGGGAATTTGAAAATAGAGAATTATTGAGGAGAGTTGAGGAGAGCCAATTACTACATCAAGTGGCAAAAACGTCAGGAAGGGAGCTTGGGTGATTACCAGCCTAGTGGGAAGTGTCACAAAAGCAGATAGGCTGGGTGGAGTCACTGACCAATCCACATCCAGATTTGGAGACAGGAGTAGAGGTGTACAAGTTCAGGAAATGTTAATAGGCGGAATCAGTTGTTGAAAACTTAGTTAAGGCCCCTTCTGCAACAGTTAAACCATTGTTACCTTTGGATGGGATCAAAAATTCAGCATAGGTTACAAAGTGAGCCTAAAAGCTTCCTAATTTGTATGCCTCAATACCAAGCTATGTGGTGTATTCAACAACTGAAACCCAACTGCACATTTCTGACACACAGAAACACACATTTGGAAACCAAAACAATATAGATCATAGACTGTACATTTAATCTACTCAATGTACATGCAGTGTGACTACATATTTATTAATGGTAGATGAAGGTTGTCAAGTCTTGTTGGATTTATTCCAATAGATTTCATTATTTGATCTCCAACTTCCAATATCCCACCTCTGAACATCTGCCATTGATCACCTTCAAACTTGGGTTCAACGTTTTCCCATGAAAATGGAAGAATGAACAGATTTCAGATCCTTTTGGATATTTTTATTCTTTCTCAGAATGTGGTCATCCATAACTAATCGCACATTTTCATTGCCCAACCCTAAATGCTCTCAAGAAGGTGGTGGCAAACTCCTTTTTGAATGATGCAGGTACACCCACAGTGCTGTTAGGGTGCAAGTTCTAGGATTTTAATCCAGTGACAGTTATGGAAAGTTCAGAGTCAGGAAGGTGTGTGACTTGGAGGGGAACTTGGGTGGTGTTCCTATGCATCTGCTGCCCTTGTCCTTCTTGGTGGTTGAGGTCATGGGTTTAGAAGATACTGTCAGAGGAGCCTTGGTGAGTTGTTGCAGTGCATCTTGTAAATGGCACACACTGCTGCCATCTTGGCTATCAAATCATCTATTTCCCCTCTTATCTCCAAAACTTTTGTGCTAATAAACAAGCCTTCAATTAAGCTGTCATGGGATTTTTTTCCCTCACTTTTTTTTGTAACACTGTCCAGGACATTAATCTATAATTCCCAGATACTTAAGAATTATCCTGGTAGGTTGGCAACTCTGGTGTAAGTGACATCTCTTCCAGGTGCAAATGCATAGCCAGAGCCCCATAAAATAATATTACTTAGTGAGGGCTTCAAAAACAAAATCAAGAATTTTGTGAATTTTGTGAAACCAGTAGCTGGTCTCAACTGTGTTCCCCACTATTTGTTTATTCTGTCTAGACTGCCGTTAAACTCAGTCCCAATCATGCCTCCTCCTTTCATAGAATCCCTACAGTGCAGAAGGAGGCCAATTGACCCATCGGGTCTGCACCAATTCTCCAGTAGAGCATCTTAACCAGGACTTATCTCTGTAACCCTTTACAAATTACCTTACCTTACAAATTATTTACCTTACAAATCCCTACAATTTACACAACTTTGGAAACTAAGAGGCAATTTAATAAGTAAATCAACCTAATCTGCACATCTTTGAACTGATGTGCAGGTTAGGTTGATTTGCCTACTAAGCACAACACACTCCAAGGGTTTAAACTAACAAAATCAAATGCAATGAAAATCTTCTTTTCGAAGAAATGAGGGGTCGGGAGGATCGAACTGATCTGGTCAATTCCAGTTTTGTTTCCAAAAGCTGTTGTTTCTTTTTCAAAACTGTGCAGTAAGTGGACTGTACTAAGAATTATACAGGGTGCGGGGTAATCGGAGCACCTGGAAGTAACCTACACAGACACAGGGAGAACATGCAAACTCCACAAGTTACCCAAGGTCAGAATTGAATCCGGGTCCCTGGCTGTGATGATACTGTGTTATTTTGATATATTTTAGGTTTAAGGTGGAGTTGCTTTTAGAGACAAGGTTTTGTTACAAGAGTCAGTTAGAAACTCAAATGCTGAGAATGCCAAATAACACCTCATTTTAGCTAGGAATATGTTACTTTGTAAATGAACCTTTTGATTATCTAGGTTCACCTGGGATTTAAGACTAGGTATACAGAGTCATATGGTTAATGAGACAAGCTATGCTTTCAAGACAGAGCAGATTTGTTTTTATTTTAAAGTAAAGGGGAATTGCTGCTTGAAGATGGAGAAAGAAAGAAGTGACTCTCTCTCCAGCGGCTTTCTGAAAGCTCCAAGACTGTTAACCTAAGTTACAAACAAGTATGCCTGTGTTCTGCTAATTGTAAAGAGGGGTTTAAGTCTACAAGAGAAATATCACACAATTGGAAATCACAGTGATAGGTTAGTAGTTAAGAATTTTATCTTGTCATGTTTATGTATTGTTAAACATTAAGCTAACTCATTTGTTATAGTTAAACTGTTATTAAGTAAAATTTGTTTTGATAAAAGTTCCCTAGTTTTTCAGTAGATTTGTACCTGGAATAGAACATCCAATTCTCACATTAATGCCAAAATAGAAAATTGGAGGGGTCCAGTCTGACTTCATACTATCTATTGCAGTTGCTGATCTAGTACCCTAATACTGGCACTGAGAGATGACAATGCTACCCCTTTGCACCTACTTTTCCCTCAGTAGCAGCCATCTTTGTGGTTAGCAGCCAGCCTGATCAATTTTAAGTTCACCTCATTCATAAGCTTGCTGCACTTTGTCAGATTTTCTCACTTACTTTTCTATATGATTTCTCCTGAGCATGTCACTTCTGCCCTTTATGAAGATTTCCCAATTTCCACCTTAAACTGTTACATGTAATTCTATGCTGAACGCTTTGTGCGTGGGCATATGTGCATTCCCCTTTCTGTTCGTCTACAAGATATTTCCTCTTGTGGGGCAATCTAGAACTGGGGGGTACAGTTTACAAATAAGGGGTTTCTTATTTACAGATGAAGATGAGGAGGAATTTCTTGTCTGGGGTGGGGGGTCTTTGGAATGTTCTTTCACATAGAGCAGTGAAAGCAGGATCATTGAATATATCCCAGGCTGAGTTAGCAAATGAACTGTAGCAGTTCAAAAAGGCAGCTCAGCACCACTTTCTGAACAGTGATAGGGATGGGCTATAAATGCTGGACTGGCCAGCGACATCCACATCCTTTGAATGAATAAAAGCAAGACAGATTTTTGATCTACAAGGCAGTCAAAGGTTATGTGGGGGCAGGCAGGAAAGTGAAGTTAAGGCCACAATCAGATCGGCCATGATCTTACTGAATGGCAGAGCAGGCTCGATGGGTCAACAGCCTAGTCCAGCGTCTATTTTTTATGATCTCCTCGGAAACCTACCTAGCAACTTTGAGTGGACGCTTATGCAAAAGTTCTCCCGACAGTGTAGCCAAAATGGCTTAGAGGCAAAATTTCCTCCAGGTTGGAAGAGAGAAAGAATTTCGACTGGTATGTCGTTTACGTGGACTTTTCTAACCTTTACGAAGGTCTACTGTGAGTGCACATCCCTGCCTCAAGCACACTGACACGCACACCTCTCACAACACCCATGCATATTCCATTAGCGCTTACAACACATGCATCCCATAAATACCAGCCTCCACTGACACTCCTAGAATGGCCTTAATGACGAACCCTCTCGGTTAAAACCTTAACTCATCTGACAGATAGATGTTTCGCAAAGCAACATGCATCACATCTGGTCATTCATTCGAGGGAACTGCCGAATGCGAGTAGACGGATAACGCTGGCTTTAAAGCTGTGCTTCTGAGAATCAGCATCTCTGCCAAAGTTGAGATTTGAAATGTTATTTCATAACAGGGTGGATTTTGTGAGACGCAGGAAATCAAATTTAGTTCCTTTTTTTGGTTAAAACAATACCCATGTACAATTTCCAGTAAAAAAAAGTTTGAATGCTATGAATACATGTAAACATGAATCCCTATCATCCACAGTTGATTTTCATTAAGTTCCAAAATAGTTACCCTTTATAAGAATGGGCTCGAGGGGCGTGGAAAGCGTCTTGGTTTCACAGAAGCGGCAATTCGTGAATACTTACTGCAATTGAAAGTGGACTAAAACATCTCACATAAAGACCGCGAATAAGCAAATGACCTTCGTACGGCCCATAAATGAGCCAGTGACAGCCACAAATGTTACACCTAAATGACCTTTATGGGCTTCACCACAGACAAATGAGGTACTTTTGTGCATTCAGTAATTTACTAGACAACGCACACAACGCCAGCGTGTTGTATGTTGTATGCCAGCGTGAAACCATGTGAGGCACAGATGTCCGTTACGACTTTATAAAGTACAGGAGATAGCATCATATTGGCTCCAAGCTTCATTTTATGGTGCGGTCAAACTGGAGTCCCCTTAGCATTAGATACAGATCAGCACTGCCACCCAACCTCCGTCATAAGACAGACATGCTTCCTGCTGATTATAAACGCAAGCTGTCTTTTATGACCTGTAATAAATCTACACAACACGCTTCATTAAAGTACAGTAGTACATGCGGTTCCCATCAAGTCTATTGCACTAACTACAGTAAACGGTCAATTGCTGCATTCTGCACTACTTTCAGCTCGTTCTCAAACATTAGAAAAGGAAGCGCGGTGCCCCAGAATGTTCTAGATCGTTCGCCCTTTGCGTAGAATCAGCACCCCTCTATAAGACTCACCGCCACCGATACATCAACACTATCTACTTATCTAAGTAACTCCTCTTCCCAAGCACAAATGTATATGCTCTTCGGGTTAGCTTAGTGTCATCGCGTAAATCAGTTCGGGCACATTCAGTTTACAAGTAGCAACAAATGGACATACCTTTAAGCAAGATTATTCATTAATTTGCATCTATGTAATGCACAACACATTTCGCCAAACAGCGTGCTACCACTCAGTAATATGCTCAAGCGGCTGTACACGGTAAGATGGAACGCACGCCAGGTTAACGCAATATTGTCTGTGAAATGAGCAGTCTCCACATATTTAGTCATTCAAGTATATACAACAGGACATTCATTAAACTCAGCCAGGAAGCGAAGCTAATTATAAAATCTGTTTTTGACAGTGTTCATATATCCTAACTGATACGCATTCTAACTGATTTAAAGAAACATTCCTGCGTGGCAGAATAACGCATTTTATTACAATAATTGAGGAGATGGTACAGTACAGCAGAAAGAAATCCAAAGCGAGCTAGCAAATAAAGCATGTGTGCATAGTGTTTTACTTTATGCAGTGACCCAAGGCACAGGTTTATCACATCTTACACACTACAGATTAATGCATTCAATATAAATGATTAATGTGAAGGTAATGCTTATCAGCAGAATAGTTAGTTTCCTAAAAGGAGTTGCTGACACTTGTCCACTGCAATTTAAACACACATGATGATATTCTATGGGTAAAGTCACTTCTTCATGTTGGTCCAATGTTCCGCCATAAAATGCAATATTTGCTGAAGTGAGGACTCCACACACTGATATCTTACCGTACATCTCTTTAAACGAAATGTGCATGTCTTAGGGCTACACACCCTTCAATTAGAAGCAATACTGTTCACAGTAACTGGCCGATGACGGGTGCTAGTTATGCCTGTGTGTTATTGTGTGTGTGCTATCCAGCAGGATAGCCCGGGTCATGCCTCAAGGGAGCAGCTGAAAGCACGTGAGATGTTGTATAAGTTTTACCGCATGACCCTCCACAGAACACAGCTGGTTGCACTTCACCGCAGCAGGAATTCGTTTAAACTTCCCTCCTTTTAAAAAATGTTAAAACCAACAATAACGTCCAACTCCCAAAATGGCTGCGTTTTTTTTACACTGTCCGAGCTTCCCCCATGTGTGTCTGCGTCTGAAACCTTTCCGCCAACACGCCAAATCTTGGGAGTAGATATATAAATAAGTGGCACAGTGTGAATCGTTGGATGATTCTTCCACCGAGGCTCCTATAAGCCACTATTTCAATCCTCTCCGTCTGATCTTTCAAATCGCAGCTAATAAACGTTTAGAGCAGATGTCGTGCGATCCTTGCTGGCTCCATAATTACCATGTAATTTGCTGAATGATGGTAATACGTGTAAAGGACTCTGCGTTTACCCTCTTCCCACTCCGCTAACAAAAGATTCAAATTGTATCCAAGGTCCAGTAAATTACAAGGCAGTGTATTAAAAAAAAGGTTTTGCGCAGAGTGATTAGAACTTTCTAGGGGTTGACTCCTTTCCAAACTGGCAGATTGTGTTTGTAGAATTGGTTGCGCTGAGGGATAGTTTGGCAGCACGCAGCACACATTTGTAATGTTCTTGTCTGGGGAGTTGTCTGTTCCACAAACAGTCATGTGGCTATCAATGAATCTTCTGAAAAAGCGAAGATGGATTGACAGCGACTTCGCCGCGGTTTTCGAACGCTGTTTCTGGCATCTGTCCGACTATTCACATTTAATAACTTGGTGTTGGCTTTACCAATGATTGTTGGCAGTTTCAGACAGTCGTACACATAACCATTCAATGTCTGTGCCAAACTGATTGGTAATTGTTTATGGTCGCACTTCACCGCAGCAGGAAGGGTTTATTGTTGATGAGTTTGTGAAGATGGCTGAATGCATGGTTTTGATATTACACTATCGATTCAACAGTTCAAAACTTACTCGCCACGGTGACACAATGGTTAGCACTGCTGCCTCACAGCGCTAGGTTCAATTCCGGCTTTGGGCAAACTGTCCGTGTGGAGTTTGCACATTCTCCCCGTGTCACAGATTTTCACAGTAACTTCACTGTAGTGTTAACTGTAACACTAATAAATAAATAAAAAAAGCTAAATTGTCTGCGTGGGTTCCTCTGGGTACTCCAGTTTCCTCCCAAAGTCCAAAGATCTGCAGGTTCGGTTGACTGGTTATAATTAATTGTCCCTTAGTGTCAGGGGGCTTAGCAGAGTAAATACATGGTGTGACAGGGATAGGGCGTGGGTGGGGTTGTTATTGGTGCAGGCTCCCTGGGCCGAATGGCCTCCTTCTGCACTGTAGGGTTCTATGATTCATCATAAACTTTCATTTTTACAATACATCAATTTCCTCCAGAAAGGTCTCAAAGCACTCTATAAACAGCAAATTAATTTCAAATCCATTATCCAGAATTACCAAGCCTAGCCCGTGCTTGATGGAAGGAATGGTGATAATAGAGAATAAAAAAATCCCATGCTCAAAAAGTGGCACCACAGAATCCCTCACGCCATCTATTACCCCAAATAAACGTCACTCAATGAAGAGTGCAGGAGGGCATGCTAGGAGCAGCACCAGTCAACCTAAACATGAAGTGTTAACCTGGTGAAGCTACAACACAGGGCTATTTGTATGCTATACAGCATAAGCAGCAAGTGACAGAGCTGGTCATGCCACATCCAGTCACGAATGGTAGTGGACAATTGAACAACACACTGGAGGAGAAGGCTTCACAAATACCCCCCTTTTCAATGATGGGGGAGCCCAGCACATTAGTGCAAAAGATAAGGCTGAAACATTTGCCACAATATTCAGCCAGAAGTGCTGAGGGCATGATCCCCCTCAGCTTCCTTCAGAGGTCCCAGGCATCACAGATGCCAATTTGACTCATTTGACGTGATTTCAAGAAATGGCTGAAGACAATGGATACTGCAAAGGATATTGGCCCTGATAATATAACTGAAGATTTTTGCTCATGAACCTGTCATCCTCTAACCAAGCTGTTCCAGCTATATGGAAAATTGCACAGGTATGTCCTGTACACAAAAAGCAGGACAAATCCAACCAAACAATTATTGCCCATCAGTCTACTCTCAGTCATCATTAAATGGAAGAAAGGGATGTTTAACAGTGCTATCAAGTAGCACTTGCTTAGCAATAACCTACTTACAGATGCTCAGTTTGGGTTCTGCCTGACCTTGTTATAGAATCCCTGCAATGCAGGAGGCCATTTGGCCCATCGAGTCTGCCCCAAAGACAATCTCACCCAGCCCCTATCCCCCTAACCCCACAAATTTACCCTGTTTATCCTCCTGACACTAAGGTCAATTTAGCACAGCCTATCAACCTAACCTGCACATCTTTGGACTGTGGGAGGAAATCAGAGCACTCGGAGGAAACTAACACAGATGCAGGGAGAATGTGCAAACTCCATAAAGTCACCCAAGGCTGGAATTGAACCCTGGAGTTGTGAGGCAACAGTACTAACCACTGTGCCGCCTTGGTTCAAATACGAGCAAAAGGGTTGAACCCCAGAGTTACCATGAGAGCTATTGCCCTTGTTATCAAGACTGCATTTAACTGAGTGTGGCATCAAAGAGCTATTGAAATACTGGAGTCAATGGGAATCAGGGGAAAACTCTCTACTGATTGGAGTCATACATGGCATAAAGAAAGATGGTTGTAGTTGTTGGAGGTCAGTCATCTCAGCTCCAGGACAACAATGCAGCTGTTCTTCAGGGTAGTGTCTGAGGTCCAACCATCTTCAGCTGCTTCATCAATGACCTTCATTCCATCATCAGGTCAAAAGTGGAAATGTTTGCTAATATTTGCACAATGTTCAGCACCATTCATAACTCCTCAGCTACTGAAGCAGTCCATCTCCAAATGCAACAAGACCCGAACAATATTCAAGCTTGAGCTGACAAATGGCAAATAACATTTGTGCTACACAGTGTCAGGCAATGACCATCTCTAACAAGACAGAATCTAAACATTGCCCCTTGACATTCAGTGGCACTTCAATCATTGAATCTCCCACTGTCAGCATCCTGGGGTTTCCATTGACCGACACTTAACCAGGCTAGCCCGTATAAATACGGTGGTTACAAGAGCAGCTCAAAGTCTGGGAATTCCCTGGTGAATAATGCACCTTCTGACTCCTCAAAATCTGTCCATATTCTACAAAACATAATTCAGGAGTGTGATGGAATACCCTCCACTTCTCTGGATGAGCTTTCAGAAGCACCCAAGAAGCTTAACACCATCCAGGTCAAAGCAGCCCATTTGATTCATACCCCTCCACAAATATTCACTCTCTCCACCCCAATGCACAACAGCAGCAATGTGTACCATCTACAAGATGCACTCTAGGAATTCACCATGGCTCCATAGGCACCACCTTCCAAACACACAACCACTACAATCTAGAATGACAAGGGCAGCAGGTACATGGAAACGCCACAATCTGGAAGTTCCCTCCAAGACACTCAACATCCTGACTTGGAAATATATCGCTTTTCCTTCACTGTTGCTGGGTCAAAATCCTGGAACTCCCTCCCTAGCAAACTGTGGATGTACCTATATGACATGGACTGCAGCAGTTCAAGACATCAGCTTACCACCATCTTTACAAGGGCAAATATGGATGAACAATAAATGTTGGTCTGGCCAGTAAATCCTACATCCCTTGAATGAATAATAAAAAGGCAGGCGGGGCTATGTCTAAAAACCATGCTGATGGAGTGCATTGCCAATAACAAAGCAATAGGTCTGCTTTTTAAGTCAGCATGATTATGTGCCAAACTCTGGGTTTGAGCTTAAAGCAGACTATTTGGATGAGAAGCACAGTGTTGCAAATTGAGATAAGCTGACCACAGACACAACCTGAATTATTAGGAATTTTCCAATCAACATTTCTAATTTCCCAGGAAGGCACTTTAAGGTTCTGCGAGCAATATATCACCTTGGAATCTGGACTTTTCCTCTAGAAAAATGGGCTTATGGTCACACATGCGAAGTTTGCTCACACCTGATTACTTGACCAGTAACTTTCAATTGCAAAATTGAATCTGTGCTAAAAGTATGCATGCACCTCATTCAAATTACTCCATTAAACATGGTCTTCTGACAGAATTCCCACCTATGGAATTAAGTATGCCATTTGTTTTATTTACACTAGGATCCTGGGACCTGGTTGCACAAGCAATACAACATGTTTTTGGGTATGGTATTTTAGGTTTGCACTTCCTGTTCATTTTAACCCATATAGTAGCTGTTTTTGCTGAAAGATCTGCCATTTGTGCTGCCAGTACTTTTTTAAATTTTTCTTTGGTTGCTGCAGGCATTTAAGAGGTTCTGTGCAAAGTGCTGAGCAGTGACATTCCTTGCAAGATTCTTGCATTTGCTGAATTCTAAATTAGGAAGAGGAGTTCCTCTTTTGAGAGGAAACCAGAGTGGATGGGAGTGGGCGGGGAAAGAGGAATGGCTCTTAAGGTGCAAGGGCCTCTCCAGGCATGACTGCTAACTCCACTCTGAAAAGCCTGAATAGCAGAAGTAGGACTTGAGCTGGAAGCCCAAGTGTCTGCTTTTTTTTGTTCAATGTAAATTGTCTCCACCTGCAAGAGAAGTATGCCATCAAACTATTGCAAAATTGAAGAGTGTATTCAAAAAAATAATGGTTGTTTATAATGCTTCAAATGGCATCTTCCTATCCGGGCACAGTCCAACTATGGTTCAAGTCATGCTTGATAACTACAAAAGGAGTGTTGTTCACATGTCTCTGCTATGCCATTACAATCACTTGACTACATTTGTCTGCACCTTCTCCCTTTGTGGTGAACTGCAGTACTTTATGAGCTGCTGCTTTTGCAGCAATGTGCTACAGGCCAAACTTTACCTTCTTGTTGTAGTTTATTCAGATTGATGGAGGAGAGAAACTCGTTTGAAAATTGGATCAGGTCAGGCAACCACACTGCAACTGCAGGCAATTTAGTCCACAGAAATCCTCACTTTTATTTTGAATTTCATTTTGCAGCACTGATCATAAACTAAATGATGATAATTCCTATCATTCAATATTATGATCTTTAAAAGTAGCACTGCCTCTTCCCTCATGTTTGGCACAGTAGTCGTTTCAATAGCACATTGATAAAACACTGTTGCACTGAAAAGGTCTCGATTTCTCTTATGTGCCTGCCAGTGCCTCTACATGATTCACAACGAAAGCAAATATCCTCAAAGTTCAAGAAATCCAACTCCAAATCCTCTACTCATCATAAATTCATGTCATTGTATTCGTTTAAAATTGTTTCACACCTACTACAAATTTAGACTGCATGCCCAGTATCAAGGCACAATGGTGCTGCTGCCTCACAGAACCAGGGACCTGGCTTTGATTCCAGCCTTGGGTAACTGTCTGTATAAGTTAAGTGGATTGCCATGGTAAATGCATGGGGTTACAGGAATAGAGCAGGTGAAGGAGGCCTGGGTAAGATACTCTGTTAGAGAGTCAGTGCAGACTTGATGGACCAAATGGTCTGTTATGCACTGTAGGGATTCTACAATTCTAAAGAGATGGAGTGTGACTGCTGCCTGACTGTCTTTCAGATTATGCCATAGTGTGTAAAATAAGATCAGTCATTCATAGATACAGAATGCCATGTGGAAATATGATGTGACTATAACAGAAAACTGACTCAAAGGATAGAACTGGGTGGTAAATATTCCTGTATATTAGGTTTTCATAAAAGATAGGAAAGGAAGAAAAGGGGGAGGAATGGCAGTACTGATTAAGGAGAGCATTGCAGTGCTGGAGAAAAGGATGTCCCAGAGGGATGAAGGACAGAATCTACCTGACTAGAGCTAAATAAATTTGGTGCAATTAATTACATTGCTTGGTGTAGTCTGCATGCAACCAACTTGTGGAATAAATTTGCAAGGTAATTACAGAGAGATGCAAAAATCATAGAGTAGTTATAAAGGAGGACTTTAATTATTCAAATATAGACTGAGAAAGTAGTAATGCAAAGGAAAAATGGGGACAAGAGTTCCTAGTGTGTTCAGGAACATTTTCTTACTGCAGTAATTTTCCAATTCTATTTAAAGGGTAAGCATTGATAGACCTGGATCTTGGAAATGAGGTAGACCAAGTGGATTAAACATCAGTGGAAGGACGTTTAGGGGACAGTAAACATTGCATCAAATGGTTTAGGCTGGCAAGACAAAAGATCAATCCAGATTTAGAACAATTAACTGGGGAAAAGCCAACTTAAATGAGGTAAAAATGGATCTGGGTCAAAAAATTGAAGTTAAAGGTTAACAGGAAAAATGGTAGCTGAATAATGGGATACCTTCAAAGAGATATAGATTTCCTACAGCGCAGAAGGAGGCAATTTGGTCCACCAAGTCTGCACCAACTCTCCAAAAGAGCATCTTACCCAGCTCTACCCCTGCATCCTATCCCCATACCCCATGCATTTACCACGTCCACCTAACCTGCACATCTTTGGACTGTGCGGGGGGGAACCCATGGAGACACGGGGAGAATGTGCAAACTCTACATAGTTAGTGACCCAAAGCCAGAATTGAATATGGTCCTTGGCACTGCAAGGCAGCAATGCTAACTACTGTGCCACCATGCTGCATAGAGGACATAGTGACCAATATTAGATGTGATTCTTTGATTGGACAACACATATTAAACAATCCTGACTGTGCTAACAATTAGACTGGCAACTAATTTAAGATTAACAGTTAGGCTCGCAGTGTGGCTCACTTATGCATGCAAGAAGCTACACATATTCACACATCTTTTGTAAACAGAAGGAGCATGACTGCATATTGTGCCTTTTTCAACTGAACAAATTTTGGGAACAACCATTTACAATGGAAATGCCTTGACTAGAGCCAACCTGTCTGGTTTAAATTTAAACAAAAGCTTGCCTTTATCAGAGTCCACTTGCCAAGCAATTAGCACTTTCTTCTCAGGCAATATAAATTGTTGTGCCTTTACAACTGATATTCTTGTGAATCTGTCCTGATAAGTGCAAGATGAAAAGCTTCAACTGCATGTTTCTTTTTCATCAATATTTCAGTTCTGTATGACCAAATAGTTATTTGTATATCAGAAACAAAGGTACAACAAAAACCAGATTTGGGATATCAAAACATATTTTGACTCGTAGGTTAGTTAAAAACCGATAAGCTATCAAATTTCACAAAGAATGTATTTGACCCAAGGTTGTGCCAGTGTTCATTTTCAAGTGTATTGATAATGTTAAAGTGACACAGTCCCAGGATTGAATGAATCTTTAGGCAGGATGAGATTGAACAGAGTGGCAGCAGGATGACTAGTTTACATTGTGGCGCACACAGTTTGGTATGAGGTATACAAATTTCTTCCATTTTTTGATTTGATCCATTTGTGCTGTTATAGTGTCTCAATAAATGATGCACCATAAGCAGTACCTGCTTGAAATAGACTGGCACTGTTAACTCACTTAAGTAGAAATGGTTTGGCAGTGCAATTAATGACACTAGAAAACATGCAGTCAATCTCTCAGGCCATGTACACTCTGAAAGTGAGGCATTTGTTTTTGTATATGACTTGAATTTTGGTGTGCCTTCATCCCACATCAAAGAGATGGGCTAGAAAAAGGTATTTTCTGAGTTTGAATTCCTCTACTCCCAGTTATCCTGCTACAAACCAGCACCCTCTGAAGACACTGATTTCTTGAAAATGCGCCTAGCTGTCCCAGTGCATATATATTGTGGGATATCCAACAACCTGGCTGATTTCCTCCTGAAACATGAATATTTGGTAGTTGCAAGGCCTTAAGGCCAACCTAGAAATCCTCATCTGTAAACCTAACATAATCATTCTTAACAAGTGTGACTATATCAATAGACTGCACATTGGCATTTCTACAATTCCATGTGCAAATGATTAGCCTCATTGGCAACCTTGTAAATAAGGCTCGAGCCATTTGTCTACCAAAGAAGTTTGATGCTTAAATACATCAATCTTGGTGCATCAAAGCCATCCTGAAGGACAATGGTTACCCCGATTAGATCATTGTTCACTGTATATCATGCAAACTCATGAATGTGCCTAAAGCTGATATTTTTGGTCCTGAAAAGTGCCCAATCTACCTTGAATTACCCTAGAAGGGTAAGGTATCTAAAATACTTGAGCAATCGAGAAGCTAGCCATTTCATGCTGTTACGATGCAAACAATTACACTGACAACCAATTTAAGATCATCAGCTGGGTTCATTGTGTCACTCACTTATGCATGCCAGAAGCTACATCTATTCACAAACAGGACCTTATCCTTTGCAGACAGTGGAGCATGTCCATGCATTGTGCATCTTTCAACTAAATAAAAGCTTGGGGGAACAGTCATTGCCCATGCCAATGTCTTGATCAATCAGCATCAACCTTGCTGGTTTCAATTTAAACAAAAGCTTGACAGTTAACTGTTCCCTGGCACATTCTCCATGGCAATGGCTCTACCAGTTAGAGTTCACTTGCCAACCAATCAGCACTCTTCTTCTCACAAAGTATAAATTATTGTTCCCTTTATGTTTTGTATTCTTGCAAATCTGTCCTGGTGAGACCTAATGTACTTTTACACCCAATTCTCTCTGCTTCTGCAACCCCATTATATCTTTAATATTTTGTACATTAGGGGACAGCAGTTCTTCTTCTTCAGCATACCGAATAACGGAGAGTTTGTGCACAATCAAGGCATATTCTCTCAAAAGAGAAAGGTAGGGCAAACAAAATGACAGCTCCAGAGATGACAAAAGAAAACTAAGAAACTAAGAAAAGGAGAAAAAGTGTGCTTATCACAGAAATCAAGTAGAAAATACAACTGAAAGCAGGACAGATTCTGAGGGGAAGGTGAAAAAGCGAATAAGAAAGGCAAAGAGGAACTATGAAAAGAAACAGCCAACATAAAGGGAAATTCAACACACACACACGGAAAGAGAGAGTTAACTGAGATACTAAATTAATACTTTGCACCTGTTTTTAATGTTACCCAGACCATGGTGAAAGAAAAGCTAAATCGGGCACAAAAAGCATTTAAAATTAATAAGGAGGACATATTGGATAGGCTGTATTTACTTAAAAGTTGAAAAGGCACAAGGACTGGGTAAGATCCAAGGATACGGAATGAAGTGAGTGTGGAAATTGCATAGATACTGACCATAATTTTTCAGCCTTTCCTTAGACTTGGGATTGGTGCAAGAGGACAGGAGAATAGCAAACGCTATTTGTTCAAAAAAAAGCATAAAAACAAACCCAGCAACTAAAGGCCAATCAGTTTAACTTTGGTGTGGGAAATCTCCTAAAATTAATAAGCTGGGACAAAACCATAGTTGCTTGGACAAATGTGGATTAATTAAGGAAAGCCAACCTGGATTGCATGGAAAATTGTGTTTCACTAACTGGCTGGAGATTTCTGAAGAGGTAACAGAGAGGATTGATGAGTGTAATGCTGTTATGTGGTGTACATGGACCACAGACAATAGACTTGTGAACAAAGTTATAGCTCATGAAATAAAAGGGACAGTACCAACATGGATAAGTGAATTTGCAGAGTGACGTGAAACAGAGAGATTGGGGACATGGTGGCATAGTGGTTTTGTTACTAGCTTAGTAATCCAGGGACCAGCCCAGCATGGCAACTGGTGAAATTTGAATTCAAAAAAATTTCAGAAGAGAGTAGTGGTTAATAGATATTTTTCATACTGGAGGAAGGTTAGTAGTGGATATTAAGACTAGTAGTGGACATTAATCACCTAGCCCTTGGTGCACAGGGCACAGTTTCAAAATTTGCATTGATACAACATTTAGAAGCTTGGTGAACTGTGAATAGGATAGTCTAGAACTTCAAAAGGTAATAGACAAATTGGTGGAATGGCCGGACAGGTGGCAGATGAAGTTTAATGTCCAGAAATATGAAATGATTAATTTTGTTAGGAAAAACATGGAGTGACAATACAAAATATTAAAGGTATAATGGGGTTGCAGAAGCAGAGGGAACTGGGTATGTATGTACATTAGTTAATGAAGGTTACAGTGCAGGTTGAGAGAGCAGTTATAAAGCATATAGTATCTTAGGCTTTATATTAGGGCACAGAATACAACAGTAACTCATAAAACTATTTGGGCCTCACTAGTTCTGGGCACTGCACTTTAGGAATAATGTGAAGACATTAGAGAAAGAGCAGAAAAGAATCACAAGAAAGAGATAAGGAACTGCAACTGTACAGGGCACTGGTGAGGCCGCAGCTGGAGTACTGTGTGCAGTTTTGGTCGCCGTACTTACGCAAGGATATTTTGGCCTTGGAGGGAGTGCAGAGGAGGTTTACTAGGCTGATACCAGAGTTGAGGGGGTTGAACTATGAGGAGAGGCTGAATAAACTAGGCTTGTACTCGTTAGAGTTTAGAAGAATGAGGGGAGATCTCATTGAGACATATAAGATGATGAATGGGATGGATAGGATAGAGGTGGAGAGACTCTTCCCGCTCAGAAAGGACAGTAGGACTAGAGGGCACAGCCTCAAGATAAGGGGGGGGGCAGTTTAGAACGGAGTTGAGGAAGAACTTCTTCACTCAAAGGGTGGTGAATCTCTGGAATTCTCTGCCCGTTGAAGTGGTGGAGGCTGCCTCGCTAAATATATTTAAGACGTGGGTAGACAGGTTTTTGATAGGCAAGGGGATTAAGGGTTATGGGGAGAGGGCGGGAAAGTGGAACTGAGCCACGACAGATCAGCCATGATCTTACTGAATGGCGGGGCAGGCTCAAAGGGCTAGATGGCCTACGCCTGCTCCTATTTCTTATGTTCTTATGTTCTAACTGCAGTTGTGAAGATAACCAGAGAGAAAAACTGCAGTTGTGAAGATAACCGGAGAGAGAAACTATTCAAGCTTGTGATAGGATCAAGAACGGGGGTACAAAATTAAAGTAATTGGCATAAGAAGAAAAAGTGATATGAGGAAAAGCATTTTCATACAGCAAGTGGGTAAGATCCAAAATGAACTGTTTGAAAGTTTGGTACAGACAGATTCATTTGAAGCATGCGCCCTAAAAGGAAATCCAACCTTTATTGGAAAGGAAGAATGTCCAGTAGGGTTAAAGTGAAAAGGTGGAGAAATAGGACTGGGCGTATCGCTCATTGGGAGTGCCAGCATAGATATGACAGGCCACTTGGCCTCATTCTGCGCTGTCACAATTCTGTGATCCAACATTGCTAGAATCAGACTGCTTTTGTAGTATAACTGCAGGTTTAGTGTGAAATTAAACTGCTTCACACTAACACTACAGTTACAATGTGAATGAACCCTTAAAAGTAAAGATGGACTTGAAAAGCACAGGTAAGTAGTTTCACAATTTGCTTTATAAAATTTAATCTCAGGTTTTCCTTTCCAACAGATATTGACTGGTATCTCAGCAGCTGGGATGTATCAGTTCTCTGGACCAACTATCTCCTACCACAGAAAAGGTTAAGATTTTCATTCAACTAACAATGAATTTTTTTTGCTGAACATAATGGGAGCACAATACTGCACGCTGCCTTGAGTAAATCAAGATGCATATGTAAGGATTACTTTGGAATGGAGCGGAAAGTAAATGAGTGTGGTGTACGTGTGTGTGTGAAAGCAAGTGTGCGTCAATGTGTGAGTACGTGCATAATGCATGTGGGCATGAGTAAGTGCATGCCTGCTTGTACATGACAGTGTATGTGCTTAAGTGAGATGCGCTTCTTCCTCACATTGCTTTTTTAAAGCTGTCTACGTACTGAACTTGCAGACACAATCCTGCGCAGATGCCATGGTATTGATTACCTGGACCATAATGAGGTTAATCAAAAGTTAAAGGACATGCAAAGTGCCTACATCATTCATTGATTGCTGCACAGATAAAATTGACACTAACAAGATAAATATTTTCCATGTCAGGAATCACTGTTATTTAATGAAGTGTAAAAACGTAACATTTGTCTGTTTCCGTAATATAATGGCCTATAAGATTAGTATGAAAATAGGATCCTCCTGATTACAAGTCAAAGTTCTAAGGTGCTAGCGGGAAGAAAGAAAACACAAGAAATTATGGTAAAATACAAACAAACAATAGGAATCAGAGGCCAATTTATAATGTGTATCATTAGACTTCTGAAAATCATTACTGGTGGTCTTGAATAATCAGTTCTCATATTACATTTAGCATTCTATGTGAACAATGGAATTTCAAAATTTCCAGTAAATGCCAAGTTGTATGTGACAGCACAATGAATAATGTCGGTGGGTTTATTTAAAAGATCTGTAAAAGCCCAAAGGTATGATCAGCAAGATTTACAGTGCCATTGTGGTAGCCAGTGTGCTGCATTTCCAACACACTGCACCAAAACGGTCCCAAACATTTTTAACTCCTCCAATCAATTAACGTTAGTACCAGGAATAAATCAAAATTTACCATTCTCTCAGACCCTATTCAGCAACATATAGAAGGAAATGTCTGTTTCTATTGTCCAACTAGATCTCTTTCTTTCAATTCACATATATGTTTTACCCAGAAACAAACATATCACAGTAATAAAATTATTGAAACAGAAATAGCTTCATTACAGAAATATTTACTATAAATTTTCAATGCAAAACAATTCACAAAAATAAATGCTATCCTTTGTTTTTATTCCCTAACATTTTTCTTTCTGTCCTCATACTAAGCCAGGTGGTAAGGTAAGCTGTGGGGAGGACACAGAGGCAGCAGAAAGATATAGACAGGTTAACTGAATGGGTAACAAGATGGCATATGGAGCATAATGTAGGGAAGTCTGGAGTTAATCACTTTGGTTGTAAATTGAATAATTTTTAAAAGGCATGAAACTTTTAAGTGTTGATGTTCAAAGAAACTTGGGTGTGCTTGTATAAGAAATGGAACAAGTTAGCGTGCAAGTGCAGCAAGCAATTAGGAAGGCAAATGGCATGTTGGCCTTCATTGCAATGGGATTGGAGTATAAAAATAAAGAAACTTTGTTAGAATTGTGTAGGGTTTTGGTGAGAACACATTTCGAATATTTGGGCAGTTTTGGTCTCCACATTTAAGGGGGTTATCTTATAATAAGAAGCTAAGTAAATTGGGCTTATATTCAGAAGAATGAGAGGCAAACTAATTGAAACCTACAAAATTCTGAAGGGGTTTGATAGGGAGATGAGAGATTGTTTCTGATGGTCAGGAAGACCAAAACACGGGGACATATCCCAGCATAAAGGGCCGATTGTTTAGGACTGAGATGAAGAGAATGACTTCACTCAAAGGGTTGTGAATCTTTGGAATTCTCTATTCCAGAGGGTGTGGATACTCCATCTTTGAATACATTTAAGATTGGAATAGGCAGAATGTTGGTGCCTGCAGATCATTCTTGTGTCCTATTATGTGTTAATTGCTTCCAACTGCCTCTGATTTTTATTACAAATTGTTTTACTAGGATTTCATTTACAGCTTTCCTTCCACTGTCTGGAGGTCAGCACAAATATTTTTAAAACAGTTTTGGTTGCTTAAAAACAAGCTTAAAAGTCTAGTTTTGTTACCAACATAAAACCTATATACATCTTCCTATCAAAGATGTACCAGGTCAGTTTTTCAAATGAAAACCACAGTAATAAAGATAACAACAACTTATATTTATGTGGCACCTTTAACATAATAAAACATGCCAAGATGCTTTACAGGAGCATTAAGAAGCAAAATACTGGGCCTCATGAAGAAATATTAGGTCAGATGACTAAAATCTTGATCAGAGGGGTGGATTTTAAAAGTGGGTTAAAGAAAGAAATGAGGTAAATGGGAAGAGAGGTGTGGGGAGGATATTCCAAAGTTTGGGGCCTAAGCAACTGAAGGCATGGCCACCAATGGTGGAGTGATAATGATTGGGAAATCAAAATCTGGACGTGCTTATGGTTATACAATCATTAAGGGGGTCCCTTCAGCTCGATACTAATTGTCTGTAAGCTTCACATAGCTGCCAATCCCTATTAAGTATCCTCTTTGGGAGACTGAGCCTAATAAGGGTTTGTATAAAAGAAAGGCAATAGCAATAAAAAAAAGAAAGTTGTCAGGAAAAAAAATCAATATTGACTGCTTCAAAATATGATCATCTAAATTGAATCAATGATACAGTAAATTCTTTGACTCCCACTGATTATGGAAAGTTTCAAATGAATTGGTGGTTATCACATTACCACACTTTATGATCACCTCGGCATGTACTAAATGTGAACAAGCAATAAGCAAGAACTTTTGCCATGATTATTCATATCATGGACAAACATTGGTTGATTCAGGAAATCAAATAACAAGTTTTTGACTGAGTTAAAGGTTGGAGGGGGGTTTGTTGTGCAGTTACCTGGAAGTCAGTTATATCATAGAATCCCTACGTGCAGAAGGAGGCCATTTAACCTGTCAAGTCTATACCGACTCTCCGAAAGAGCATCTTACCCAGACCCAACCCCTTACCCATGGATTTACCCCACTAATCCCCCTAAACTACACATTTTAAATCATAGAATCCCTACAAGACAGAAGAAGGCCATTTAGCCCATCAGGCCCGCATCAACAACTACCCCACACGGTCCCTGTTAACCCCAAGTATTTACCCTACTAGTCCCTCTGACACTAAGGAGCAATTTAACATGGCCAAACAAACTAACCTGCACATTTTTGGGCCATGGGAAGCAACCTGGGCACCTGGAGGATACACAGACACATGGAGAACATGTAAACTCCACATCGATTGTCACCCAAGGCCAGACTTGAACCCAAATCCCTGGCACTGTGAGGCAGCAGTGCTAACCACTGTGCCACCCTTGAGACCCTTGCTTTTTCCAATACATATTTAGATCTAAGCCTTGGTGTACATGGCACAATTTCAAGTTTCTGGATTATGAAAAGCTTGGATGTAGTGCGAACCGTGAGGAGAATATTGTAGAACTTCAATAGAACATGAGCAAAGTTGGTGGAAAGAGTAGTCAGGTGGCAGATGAAGTTCAAAGTGGAGATGTGTGAAGTGATTAATTTTGGTGGAAACAAAATTGAAGGATGATATAAAATAAAGTGTTCTCCCACTTCCTCACTGTAAACCTGCACATTCTTCCATTTCAGATAACCATCTAGTCACATTTTGAATGCTTTGATTGAACCTGCCTCCACCGCATTCTCAGGCAGTGCATTCCAAACCTCAACCACTCACTGTGTGAAGAAGTTTTTTCTCATATCACTTTTACTTTAAGTCTGTGCACTCTTGTTCTTGATCCTTTCTTGAGTGAGAATAATTCACACATGAACATACGAATTAGGAGCAGGAGTAGGCCACTCAGCCCTATGAACCTGCTTCAATAAGAACATGACTGATGTGATTTGCAATCTCAATCCTGCATTTTACGCACAATATGCTTTTCCTTTAAATTTGGAACTGTCTTTAACCTTTTTAGTTGTTCCCAGGATGGTGCGTCCTTCCCTTGGAATTTTTCTTTATCATTTGGAATGTATCTGTTCTGTGAATTCAGAGATATCCTTTCAAATGTCTGCTACTGCATCTCTATGGACGCTATTCACTCTATCCATGTCCCTCATGATTTTGAATACCTGCAGGAGCAGACAGACCTGATTATTTATGTGCATAAGTCATTGAAGGTGGCAGGTTGAGAGAGTGGTTAATAAAGCATTCAGTTTCCCTGGCCTTATTAATAGGGTCATAGAGTACACTAGCAAGGAGGTTATTTGAATTTGTATAGGGTATAGTTCAGCCTCAGCTGGAATATTTTATCCAGTTCTGGGTGTGGCACTTTAGGAAGGGTGTGAAAACATTGTATAGATTAACAGAAAAGACTCACAACAATAGTTCCGGGGATGAGACACCTCAGTTATGAAGATAGGATTGGAATCTAAACCATTTTCCTTGCAGGATGAAAATTGTGAAGAAATTTGATAGAGGTATCAAAAATCATGAAGGGCCAGGATAGGGAAAAATGGTTCCCACTTGTGAAAGGATGGGGAATGAGAGGGCACAGAGTATGAGAGTATTTGGGAAAAGAAGCAAAAGCAATATACATGGGATTATGGGGATAGGGCCTGAGTGGGATTATGGTCGGTACAGACTCAATGGGCAGAATGGCCTCCTTCTGCACTGTAGGGATTCTATGACACGAGAGAAAACTTCTTCATGCAGCAAGTGGTTGAGATCCAAAATGCACTGCCTGACAGTGCAATGTAGGTTCAATCGAAGCATTCAAAAGGGAATTAGATTGTTAGCTAAAAAAGGAAGAATGGGCAGGGTTATGATGAAAAGGTGGGAGAATGACACTAAAGAAATTGCTCAGAGAGTTGGCGCAGACATGATGGACCGAATGGTCTCTTTCTGCACGATGACAATTTTGTGATTTGTTCTACCGATGGCCAAAGGGGAA
Source organism: Carcharhinus amblyrhynchos (assembly GCF_965287045.1). Taxonomy (NCBI): domain Eukaryota; kingdom Metazoa; phylum Chordata; class Chondrichthyes; order Carcharhiniformes; family Carcharhinidae; genus Carcharhinus; species Carcharhinus amblyrhynchos. The sequence continues at coordinate 39,216,543 of NC_137338.1, read as the reverse complement.
AGAAAATCACAGAAAATGCAATCATAATTTATGAAGAAACTTCTTCAAATTGTAAAACCTGTAACATTTACAAGATACAGTGAGAACCCCATTCAAGTTGATGGGTTTTTGATAGGAGAGGGGATTAAGGGTTATGGGGAGAGGGCGGGAAAGTGGAACTGAGCAGCGACAGATCAGCCATGATCTTATTGAATGGCAGGGCAGGCTCGAAGGGCTGGATGGCCTACTCCTGCTCCTATTTCTCATGTTCTTATGTTCTTAAGTGGTAAAGGTACTCACTGCCTACCATAGTATTATCCAATAATCATCAAACAAGACCCCAGAGGTGCTGAAAAGCACCTCTGAAGTCTTCCCCTGTGGATAATTGCTTGTGAAAGATAATAAAACTTCATGTTAAGCAAATATTGAAGACATACATAGTGAGCAACACAAAATAATGCAGGACAGCCAGTGTCCAGAAGGTTAATATTTAGATTAAGTCATTAAAGACAATTGCGATGAAATCATACTGTCTAATGTTGCCTATGCAGATACTTTAGCGCAGAGAATTGCTTCATGTCAAAAGTTGATTTTAAAAATTAAAACACAGTATCCACTGACTACTCAAATTATTCAGTTAGTAGTTGAACAGCAAAAGTTAAGAAAATCTGTGCTAAGTTGGCTGATATCAGCTAACAGGGCAGGATGTTTTCTGTTTGGTAACTCCTTTCATCTCTGTGCAACTCTACCTTTCTTTTAAATTTTATTAGTCACAATGAGGCTTACGTTAACGCTACAATGAAGTTACTGTAAAAATCCTGTAGTCGCCACACTCTGGCGCCTGTTTGGATATACTGAGGGAGAATTTAGCATGGCCAATGCACCTAACCAGCACATCTTTCAGACTGTGGGAGAAAACCAGACACCCAGAGGAAACCCATGCAGACATGGGGAGAACGTGCAGACTCCACACAGACAATGACCCAAGCCGGGAATTGAACCCAGATCCCTGTCGCTGTGAGGCAGCAGTATTAACCACTGTGCCACCGTGCTGCCCTATATGTTACCATCCTTTGTCCTTTCTCCCCAATATATTGCTTAAAATCAATTTTTTGACCTAATTTTGTTTGATAACACTCCTGTGAAGCACCTTAGGACATTCCACTATGTTAAAGATTCTACACACGTTCAAGCTGTAGCTGTAATTATTCTTTGGGTTCTACATTCAATTTTTTTGTCATGGGTTAAACCTCATGTTCTTATCCTGATTGCTATCTGGGAAAGTAAATGGAACTGCACAGGTGAGGACAGATTTTCTTTGCAACATCCTTGCTATAACTGAACAGTTGGCTTAAAAATGGCCATCTGAACAAAGTACCTGATAGTGACTGACGGTATCTCAGAAATAAGTGACTGCGTTCACAAGGTAAGGCGGGGGAGATCCACAGATGCACAGGTTACATGGATAGCCATGCTAAGTTACCCTTAGTGTCCAAAGATGTGTAGGTTAGGTGGATTAGCCATGGCAAATGTGTGGGGTTACAGAGATAGGGGTGGGGGAAAGAGTGTCCGAGTAAAAAATCTGTCCAAGAGTTGGTGCAGACTCAATGGGCTGAATGGCCTCTTCTGCATTGTTGGGATTCTATGATTCTATGAAAAAAATAGTACAGTTCCCAGCAGCATTTAATTAAAATATTTTTATTGTTATTACAATGCAACTTTAGTTCAGTTCTAAACTGAGGTTTCTGGCATAGCTATAAACATTATGGAGGAAAACTGGGTGTTACAATTGGTTAGGCCCAAAATAATGAAATAAAAGTCTCCCCTATCTGTAGATGGTATGGATTTTTGTGGACAACCTCTATCCAGTTTTTTTAATGTGGGTGATTCTACAGTACAGACCAATGGGTGTTTGACACAGAGTGGGATGAAATTCAATTTTGGTAGTACATAAATTGCATGGTAGAGAATTCGCTGTTTGTTATACACCTCTTCCATTCAAGTCTCTTTACAAACTAACTGGCAGGCTAATCACCTTAAACTCAGTAATCACTTGGCTTTGAGGATTCTCTTTTGCTTAACAATAAATAAAACAATTGAAGTCAGCAGAAAGAAAAATTTAATAGTGCATATAACAGTCAACCACTTCACAACCACACATCTTGTGCCTCTGCCCACCACCCAAATACCAGTTCTCATCAATTGGCAGAAATTTCCCTGTAGATAGAAAGCAGTAAGTACATACACCAGGCATACAGGCACAAATGCAGGACCTTAAATAACATATCTCCAGCTCACAACTCAAATCACTGTTCAAATGCAAGAATGGTAATGACTGCAACCTTCAGTGTAAGTACACTTCACAAAGTACACTCTGAAACTGCCCACGTCATTGGCTAGACTAAATGATTCAACGCAGAGTACCAGAAATTGGCCAGGCTTTCCTGCTCTGTGCTTGCCAAGCTGCAATTTCTTTCTGACCATTCACTTTAATGGATTGAAAATTATGGGCTGGCAAGTGAAGAAGTGAAAAATTCCAGCCAGGAAATTCAAGGCTAATAGCAGTATTTAATTTTCCATTATGCTAAAACACTTAGGTGCTAAACTTCGCTAAAAACAGCTTTCTATTTTGACAAATGAGTGTGGGCTTAAAATAACTTGTACATATGTTACTTGTACTGTGAAAAAGTCATCAGTGGCAGAAGTAGCTTACATGACCCACAGTCTTAGGAATTCAATGCAAAAGAAAAAAATTGATACAGATGAATGGAAGTGCACCCAACTACTGAGGAGGAGTTCGGATGGTTCAGATGTACAAGTACAATAAGTAGTATCAACTAGATGGTGATTGTTATGAAGAAACCAAAACCCAGAGGTACACTCCAAAAATGCAGATTAATCTTTATTAATGATTTACAGCTAAGCAAACTAGCTTTGCCTTTGTCAAAGCAGCTGAAAAGTGTAAAAGCAGCAAAGTAATGATTCATCAACCCATCATTGATATAACAGGAGAACAATCCAGTTTGTTTGCTTTTATACTTGGAGACTTAAAGTATTGAACTAAAAAAGTTGTTGTTAACACACAATTTGCATTAATTAAACTGCCTATTGCATTATTCACCAGTAAGTCTGATATATAAATGAGCTATTGAATTGTTCTGATTTGTTTTCAGATGCAGATGGAGTGGAAAATAAATTAAGAGATGTTTTACTCCCTGCCTCTAAGTATAAAAGCACTGTTAAAAATATAAAATTGTCTTGGCCATAACTTACTGTCAAGTCCATCGTTTCTTACAAAAATATGAATGTACAAACAAGGAGCAGAAGTAATGCATCCATTATGGTTGCATGGCTCGCATGTGCTGGCTGGTTTGGAACTTATCCCAAAATTCAGTTGCATTAAGATTCCATTCATGGTTTTTGAATAACACTACAGATGAAAATATTGTACATACAGTTGTTTTATTATTGATGAATCCACATCACAGTATCTAGAGTGAATCCAGCACCTTATGGAAGCTGGTATTATTGCAGGAACATTTCCATTACAAGAAATTAGGAAGCATTAATGAAGCATTAGGCTTCATTTGGAGTACTGCTTCTAGTTCTGGATGCCACACTTAAGGAAGGGTGTGAAGGCATTGGAGAGAGTACAGAGAAGATTCACAACAATGATCCTGGAGATAAAGAACAGTGGCTGTGAGGATAGATTGAAGAGGTCAGGACTGAATTCCTTGGGGAAAAATGGGAAGGAGACCTAATAGAAGTATTCAAGATCCTGAGGAGTACTGAGAGAGTAAATAGTGAGAAACTGTTCCCAATCAAGAACTCGAGGGCACAAATTCAAATTAATTTGCAAAAGGAGTAGAAGTGATGCGAGGAAGAAAAATTTCACCCACAGTGTAACCGGAGTCTGGCATGAACTCCTCAGAATATTGTGGAGGTAGGTTTGATCAAGGTATTCAAAAGAGAATTGGGTTGCTATCCAAGAAGAAAAAATGTGCAAGTTTATTTGGATAAGGCAGAGGAGTGGGCTTTGGTTGAATACTGTTTTGGATAGCCAGAGCAGACCTGATGGGCCAAATGGCCTATTTCTGCACTGTGAAGACTCTGTTGCAATATTGTTACACAAGATAAAAGCAAAATACTGTGGATATTGGAAATCTTAAATAAAAATAGAAAATGCTGGAAAGAATCAGCAAGCCTGGCAGCATCCATGGAGAGAGAAACGGAATTAACATTTTGCATCAATTTGACTCTCTTTCAGAGTCCATGTGACTCTTCTTCCTCTGAAGGAGAGTCATACAATCTAGAAATGTTAACCCTACTTCTCTCTCTACACATGATGCCAGACCCAAAGTCTTTCCAGCATTTTTTGTTTTCATTACATAATGATGTTGGCATTAGCATTGATGTAACTGGAAGGTTGATCATATAAAACTAGCAGAATGGCAAAAGTTGGGGACAACAAGGAGTAGCAAAGTTGGCTTCTAGTTGCCCTCCAAAATGCTATTGTTATCTTAAGAAAAAGTACTCACAACAAATCACAATTCTGATGATCTGAAATATTACTCAAGATGTAAGAAAGCTGCCAATACATAAGCAGCAAACAGATAAACTACAAAAATAATCAGCAAATAACCATCAATGAACAGTTATTAACGCGGAGAAAAGGAATCAAAGGAATTACTGAAAAGTTTTACTGTCGCAGTATCTCAGGAAATAAGAAGCAATTTTACACAGGAGAAACTGAAACCTCAGGAGAAACCAGAATACTCACAATTTTAGTATCTTATTCAATCTCAGCTGAAATTCCAACTCAAGTACTTTCCATCACAAAGACTGCTTACTTCCACTTTTGTAATATCTATATCTGCAACTACTTCAGCCTAGCTTCTGCTAAAACTCTCATCCACACTGTCCTCATCTCCAGACACTACTATCCCAATGTTCTCCCTTGGCTCCCAGTGCCTTGGATTTAAATTTTTCATTTGTTGTGTTGAAAGCAATACCTATTTTTGTAATCTCTGTCAGTGATGGAATCTTCTGACAATTCTGCATTCCTCCAACTCTGGTCTCTTCAACAACCTCCATTCCCATATATCTACAACTGCCAGTTATGCATTCAGCTGTCTAGATCCTAAATTCTGGAATTCTTTTCTTGAACCAGTCTAACTTCCCATTTTGTTTGTGTTCTTAAAATTCACCTGTGACCAAGATTTTAGTCATCTCCCCTAACATCTCTTTCTTTGGCTCATTTTCAATTTTTGTTTAGTCATACTCCTATAAAGCACCTTAGGTTATTTCCTACATTACAGGTGATATTTGAACTTGTTACCAATTACAACTATATAGAGTAGCCATACATAAAAATGTTAGACCAACTGAATCTTTTGTGCTAGAAACCAGAACTTCAATTATGCAGAGATTTTTGTATTTCATTCAAAGAAATTCTTACAAGGTACAAACAGTATTTAAATAATATACTGATTGCTCCAAACTATACGCATATTGTCTTTGTGGTAATACCTACCATTTTGAAGAGACATTGTTAGGTTCACAATGAAAACAGGACAGCTGTTAATGTAGCATGTTTCCTTCCCTGTGAGGACAGAGCACTGAGAAATTACAGCATTTACACCACAAGGGACAAGAGGAAATAAAAACTCAAATTGGGACAATATCAACAAAAACACAAGACTGACATGTAATGAGCTATAGCACAAAGTAGGTCATTCTGCCAATCATGTTACTGCTGGCCCTTTACAGGTGCAATCTGAATCTCATCACCTTGTTCTACTTTCCTGTAGCTCTGTACTTTCCTATGCTTCAATAGCTTGTCTGTTCTTCCCTTAACAGATGCAATGGTCTCTGCCTCAACAATTCCCTATGGTAAAGCATTCAGTGCTCCAACAGCTCTCCGATACTGTCCCATAACTGTGTGGTCTGGATGTTGCTGTGTAATTGGTTCTATTCAACATGCTGAAAATGGTAGGATTGTTAGCCAAACAAAGACCATCAAACAATGTGACACAATGACTCTGAGTTAGTTCATTTTCTGTGTAGTTCTTGGGGTGCCACACTTTTGTTAATATAAAAGATATATGATTGGGTTTAAACATGAAATAGTTGAAGAAAAAAGAGCTTTTAACATTTTATAGGATACATTAGATGTTACAGATATTCAAAAGATGAAAATAAGTGTCTTTGGCTTGCATCTACTCCAGTTGTATAGAGGTGGCCTGATTCAATAATGGAGTATAGTTTCTACTTCGCACCATTTGAGCTGTTCACAAATATCAATGCAAGCGGAGTGGGAGGTGATTTGATTTTTCTAGAACATAGGTTATCTCATCCAACACTGTTCGGAAGTTTTTGCTTCCATGAAAATTATTACAGATTTTAATCGTTCTGCATGAATGGGGGCTTCCTGACATGAGTCGGTTTCCACCCTGACGGAACAATGCTTCTGATTAACCCTTTACATTCCATTTGGGATCTTTTTACAGAGCTTTCTTATATACTTTAAAGCCTCCTCAGTTGGAGTTTTTCGAACCTTTCTCACACTACAGTTCTCTTACACTAGGGGTTAGTCCCAACCCTTCGCTCTGCATGAATGAAGGCTTTCACTGTGCTTAGCTGACCGGAACCGAACCAGTGTTCAGGATGCAGACCAGAACTTCAAGGGTCACGGCCTACATAATGAGTTGGCCATATGGCCGATAAATATTATATAAGCTGTCATTTGTGCGAAGGGTAAGCGCCATTATCTTGCCACAGAGCATTTTTAGAAAAAAGTTACCAAGCAAAATGGGTCCCGTACTTACCTTCTAAGTTCTGGAAATGAATGACAAGCTCGATTCCTACTGGTCTTTACAAACCTCCACATTGGACTTGCTTTTCCCTTCTTAGAAATTTACCAGATTTTCGTCCCGGAGTTATGTCCCTGTTGTGTTTTCACACACAAGTTTTGCTTTTTTTAAAGTTGATACTGGACTAACCTGGATAAGCCCACGGTCTCTTTCCCACTACTGGCCCTCGGGATCCCAGTTGGAAATGTGTTGATGGGTTATTTTTGTTGTTTCAATAGGTTTGGTTTGTCCTGCGTTGCCACGTGGTTTGATGCAGTTATTCTCCTGACAGCGAAGTCAAAGCCGAGCTTTCCAGCTCTTAACAACGTGAACAGGACGTGCAGCGTTCACAGACTCGATATTGTTCTGTCAATAGCAGTGGGTCACTTGGACTCTCACCAGAGAACAGGCAATGCAGCACGGAGCCGTCACTCTGCACAAGTGCTTTTTTTTAAAAAAAAGCGATTGGACAGGCACCCTCCAAATTAAAAAAAAAACCCGCAGCTTTGGAAAAACAGATATTTTGGATTTTGCAGAAATGTCCTTTTATTGAACAGCATCCTGATAATAACGGCTGGCGGACCAGAAACACGATTTTCAAGCGTTTCAAGTCTTCATTAAAAATGATCGCCCTTTGTTTTTAACCGACTTCACAATATGCCGAATGAAACCCGGAGGCCGTTTAACAAAATACTGCTCCGGCAGCAGAGGTGAGTTGGGCACAGGGTCTATAAATCGATACAGGATGTTAAGCAAGTCCTGGGACAGTTTACCTTGTCGTTCGTTCTCTGTGATCCGACATATATCCATCGTCTCGACTCAATTCCCTTCATGTAATCTACGTGCAAGGTTGAGTGAGAGAGTACATTCGGTACACTGTTGTATGACAGGCAGCCAAAGCAGCAGCAGAATTTAAAACACTCTTTGCTGCACAGAATTGTGTGTGTGTATGTGTGTGCGGAGGGGGGAGGGGAGAGGGGTAATCACCGTTTAAATTCTGCAGATTTGAAATATTCCTCTCGACTGAGAGGACAAAGAACACTTATACCAAAACAAGTAGGTAACAATTATTTCTGTTGACAAGTAACGTGAAGAACAAAAACAAAAATCTACATAACCAAAAGAAACAGTTTGGGATGAATATAGGTGCTACTTTATGCCATCCCACTGAAACTGGCTAGATTGGGGTGGAGATAATCCCCGAGGTGATGCTGCCTGCGGTGTGCCGAGTGGATAACCTGCATTCAATAAACTTGCTCATTTGGAGACTGGCTGGCACCAGACAAAAATGACACCTAAGCGCTGTCCAATAGGTTAAAAATAAAACGAAGAAGCCTGGTTTGGTCTACACGCGACTTAAATCTCCCGCTACACGGCTGATTCACGATGACCCCTGAAATAATCTAATGAACTCTTGGTTTGTCAGAACAATCGTGTGCGGACAATAAGTGCTGCTTTGTCAACGTCCACCCATACCCCGAGAGGAACACGCAGCCTTAATTGTTTGAAGTCTTTTTTTGTTTTACAACGTTGAAGCTGTCATTCGGCGATCCCTGCCCTGCATCCTTAATGCAATGTTGATCACAAAATGACAATATTTTCCACTGAAAATAAAGAGTAACAGCATCTCTGGATATCTGCTGAAATAAGCTGAGCTTTGGAATCCTCCGCAGTTAAATGGCTTACCACAGTCGCTGTGTTGGTTCACACTTTGATGAACGGCCATGAGGAGGTACTAGAAGTCTGATAGATGCCGGGACCAGAACTTCAGAAGTGATTAAATTGAGGAATGCAACAATATATTCAACCCATAATGGAAAATACAGCAACTTGTAAAAGCAATATTTCAGCTATTGCCCATTCAGAGTTTTTTAAAAAATCGATTGCAACCCTAACATTTTAAAAGAAAAACTCAGATAGGACACAGCAACAAGAGGGAGAAATTCAGCCAAGATTCCCTGCTGGAAGTGCAGGATTGGCTGTGATGTCCTCTAAGGTTGAAAGGCCTACACAGAATCTCTGAACTCATCACTTGAGCTGGATGTGATAAATCAATCACTGGCCACAGAACTATACCCCCCATGAGGAGTCGTGACCTTAAAGAAAGGAAAAGTGGAAAGAGGAAAAATAGGAAGTGGATGGGAGGGGGTGGAGAGGAATAAATGTGAACATTCAGTACTGGGAATTGAAATAATATAAGAAGTTTACCAGCAGAATATTGTGTCAGTAAATTACTGCAATGAAGAAATGTGATCTGTTTTACTATGTGGAAGTTTGGCTAAATTTTCCTAACGGTAGACATTTGATGTATTTTGACAGCAATTGTGCACAATGTCAACATGGTAATGCTGTGATAATGCAATATTTTTAAATTTTATTACAACAGTAAATCATAATCACAACATTTTATAACTAATCATATACAAGTAATGATAGAACTAGTTAATAAGTTTTGCATCATAAATAAGTCTTTGTCATTTTGAATTGATTGTTCCATATTGGTGATTAAAATGCCAATATGAAATTGAAAGACACAACACTTACTTCCTCTTAAGGGCACAATACAGTGAAGTTAAATGATAACTATTCCAAACATACAAGTGCTGAATATTTGCAATTTCAATAATCCAATGTTCCTCCAACTACGTTGCAGCTTTAAGGAACACATTATGACTACATACACTAATACTTACAATGGGAGGTGTGTACAATAAACACAAACTGGGAGCACGTTGAAGGATTCAAGCTAATTTTCTGATGGCCCCTAGAATTCAACTCAACTCAGAGGTATGAAAAATCCAAAATTCAAATAGCAATTTCTCTGCTTATTGAATAAGGAGGCTGCCTCTGATTAGCCCACATAGTCCTTTGTAAGTTGGTGTGCTCTGAAAAGAGGAGGAATTTCCTGGAAAAAAATTCCAATATCCACCTGCTACTTCCTGATGCAACTCAAAGTTAAGAGAAGTCAATCTGAACAAGTGGTTAATTTCTTAATAGTCAGGAAGATAAGCTGGAACTCAGCTATGATGAGAGTTTGGTTGTAGCGTTACATTAAAAGTATCCAGCTCTGCCCAATGCTGTAGCTTGCCATAGGTGGTATCTAGAGATGAAAATATTTCTATTGGGTACAGAAATTCATTATCACAGAGGTCCTCTCAGGTACTCAGGCTACCACTTTCTCGACATATCCCCCCAACCAAATGAAAAGTTTCACTAAATCTATCATTCATGCAAGATCATTTATAACTGTGTTGTGTTTAATAATTTTCCCTGGTCACTCACATCTCCGTATTTCAACTTTGTATTTTACTTTACAGATTAAAGAATTAATAAAGAAAATAATTTAAAAAGAAACAAGCAAATCAGAAGAGATAAAGCAATGTTGTTAGAAAACATCTTTCCTTCACCAATGGATTTCAATTTTGCAATCATGATCCCAGTGGATTATGGCTGCATGTTCCTTTGCTCTTTATTATAAATTTTTCATTCCCCTCTTCAAAATTGCCCAAAGGTACCAATCACTTTCCATAATTTGAGAAGCAAATAAATTCTTATAATCCTAGCATGAAATCACAAGGTTATTTACTGTTTTGATAGAACTGGACTTAAATTGCCCATGGAATTTATAATGTTCTAATGATAAATGTTCAGCATTAGCACACAGAAAATCAACTAGGTGTGGAATACAGGTCTGATTTCTGCTTATTTTAAAAAAACTATTGGGATTGTTCAGGGATCACCAACAATTAAATCTGCAACAAAATCTGCATCCTGAAAAAAGCATATTTATTATTAAATCTTTTTACACGATTTCCTGTCTAAAATCTTAATTAGCAAGTTATCATATTCGCATTTTCTCAAGGTTAAATTTTTGTGTCAATTTTCCTGTGATAAATTTGTGCCTTGACATTTTGCATTAATATCTCGCATGTCAACAGTTATGATTGTAATTATAAACTTTAACCACAAGGTGGCTGTGAACTTAACTGCCATCACCATGGACTTTTCTAACTGTTCCCTCCCTGCTGCTACATTACAGCATGGAAACAGGCCCTTCAGCCCAACTTGTCCATGCCACCCTTTATTTTAAACCTCTAAACTAATCCCAATTGCCTGCATTTGGCACATATCTCTCTACACCCATCGTACCCATGTAACTATCTAAACGCTTTATAAAAAATAAAATTGCACCTACCTCTACTTCTACTTCTGGCAGTTTGTTCCAGACACTCACCACCCTCTGTGTGAAAATATTGCCCCTCTGGACACTTTTGTATCTCTCCCTTCTCACCTTAAACCTATGCCCTCTAGTTTTAGATTTCCCTACCTTTGGGAAAAGATATTGACTATCTACCTTGTCTATGCCTCTCATTATTTTATAGACCTTCTATAAGATCACCCCTCAACCTCCTACGCTCCAGAGAAAAAAAGTCCCAGTCTATTCAGCCTCTCCTTATAACTCAATCCATCAAGTCCCGGTAGCATCCTAGTAAATCTTTTCTGCACTCTTTCTAGTTTAATAATATCCTTTCAATAATAGGGTGACCAGAATTGCACACAGTATTCCAAGTGTGGCCTTACCAATGTCTTGTACAACTTTAACAAGATGTCCCAACTCCTGCATTCAAATGTTCTAACTGATGAAACCAAGTATGCCGAATGCTTTCTTCACCACTCTGTCTACCTGTGACTCCACATTCAAGGAGCTATGAACATGTATCCCTAGATCTCTTTTGTCTGTAACTCTCCCCAATGGCCTACCACACTTAATATCACACTTAATTTTCAACTTCAATTTCAAGATATTTTAGTTGTAGTTATTAATGGTGCTATGACCCTTCCCTTCAGGTGTTTTTTTTGCTCCTTCACTTTGTAATCCAAATCTGCAACAACATCAACTGTTTCATCTAACTTCTGTGGTGCCCATTGATCACCCCTGCCAGTTGATTGAAGGAGAGGAGACACAGATAAATATAAAAGCAAAAGAAGGGACGATAGGAAGGAATCCACAGAATAGGGAAGTAGTATCAAAAGTTCTTCAACTGTGCACAATTTATTGCCACACTTGCTTGCTTTGTGAAGATATTTTTGCACTTCTGCTTCAGTAATTCCTGCTTATCTATCTAAGAACCTTACATCTGTGTGCATTTTAAGTCTGGGCTACTTGACTTCCCGTTGTCAATTTTTTTTTGTCAGACTATATACCTCAACTTTTCATTTATAAATTCTTATGTCCACATTTAACACGAGTTATTCATTTCTTAATATTTTGTTTTTTTTAATCAGTACTGTTCAAAATAAGGAAGTAATAACTCCTTAAAAGAATTAAAATACAGAATTTGCAATAAATAAATTGAATTTTCCTTTGCGTTTTGTAATTATCTTTGTTGATCTCTTCAATAAATGGTCCCAGGTTCTCACACAAGCCTGTGCTTGGTTGGAGTTGTTACTTTTATCTAAACCTGTAACATGGAGCTGAATTTGGATTGTGCAGTCTGAACGTATAAATGTTGCAAATTTTCCAGGAAGCATTATCATGTGGTCAGCTCTGTTGAAGCATTTTTGTTTAGCTTCTTGTTGTCAAGACTTACTTAAAATAGTACTGAAAAAAAAGACAACTTCTAAAATCTTAATTCAATATCAATTCAAAATTAAGGGCAGATTTCTTTTATTCAATTAACTGATGTGGGCATCACTGACTGGGCCAGCATTTATTGCCCATCCCCAAGGGCATTTAAAAATCAAACATATTGTTTTGAATCTGGAGTCATATGTAGACCAAACCAGTTAAGGACAACAGATACCTGCACAAGCACTCAGGTCCTGCATGGGGTAACTGGTGAGGGTTTTTACAGACGTTCTCCATCTCTCTTTACACCACCTCAGGTTCCTATCTGCTTCAAGAAGACTACCATCATCCCGCTACCAGAGAAGTGATATCATCTGGTGGCTCTAACACCCATCATTATGAAGTGTTTCAAAAGGTTATTCATGGCACAAATCAATTCCTGCCTTTCAGACTGCCTGGATCCACTACAGTTTGCCTATTGCCACAACAGATCACAGTAGGCGCCATCTCCCTGGCCCTACACTCAACCCTGGAGCACCTCGATAACAAAGACACTTATGTCAGACTCCTATTCATAGACTACAGCTCAGCCTTTAACACCATTATTCCAGCAAAACTCCTCTCCAAACTTCGTGGCCTGGGGCTCAGCTCCTCCCTCTGCACTGGTACACCATGGTGCTGTTAGAAGGAAGTTTCAGGGTTTTGATTCAAGGCAGTGGTGATATATTTCCATGTCAGTGTGGTAAATGGCTTGGGGCGATCTTCCAGGTAGTGAGGTTCCCATGTGTCTGATGCTTTTTCCTCCTAGGCAATAATGATTGAGGGTTTGGAAGGTGTTGCCTAAGATGCCTTGGTGAGTTCCTGTGGCGCATCCTGTAAATGGTTCACATGGCTACCACTGTGCATTGGTGGTGGACAGAATGAATGTTTATGGAAGGAGTAGCTTGCCCTGGATAGTACCAAGCTTCTTGAGAGTTGATAGAGCTGTATCCATTCAGGCAATGGTAAATATTCCATCACATCCCTTCTGGGTGGTGGACAGGCTTTGGAGAGTCAGGAGATAGGTTACTTGCCACAGGATTGCTTTTCTCTGGCCTGCTGTTGTACACAGTAAAAAGTCTGACAACACCAGGTTTTAGTCCAACCTATTTATTTGATAATATACTCGCAAGCTTTCGGGTTAGCCCCTTCGTCAGGTAGTATATGGCTAATCCAGTTCCATTTCTGGTCAATGGTTACCCCCAGAGTGTTGATAGTGGGGGACTCAGTAATGATATCACTGAGTGCCAATGGATGATTGTTAGATTCTCTTGTTGGAGGTGATCATTGCCTGGCACTTGTATGGCACAAGAATTATTTGCCACTTGTCAACAAAAGCCCGAATTATGGGTAAGATGCTTTCAGAAAGTAGGGGCAGACTCAATGCGTTGAATAGAACCTTCTGCATTGCAGGGATTCTATCAATATATTTGGGAGGGAGAATGAAGAAAGGTAATTTAAACTAAATCATACACATTAAAGGACGTGCAGGAACAAGAGAGACTTAAGGGCGCATTCTCTGAAGACAAAGTTGGGTTCAAATGTAAGGACACCACAGTCAACCCATTGGCACCCAATGACTAAACTCACACACAAAGAAAAGATTCCTCGAGTGAGGCACAGGGCTCAGCGTAATTCAGCCATATCTGTGTAAGTCATCAACTGTAGAGTTAGAAAAGAAAGAAAATGGTGGGAAGCACAAGGAAATTAAAGCTGATTTGTGGCAAAAATCAGAAAGGTTTGAGCCAAAATAATTCAATTAACATTAGGGACTCATTCTAATAACTTTTGATGCTTTTAAAATGTATACAGAAGCATCAATTTAAGATAGGCAAGGCACTTGCATGATTGCACTATTGCAGATATTTAGGATATCATTAAATTCATGTAACAAACAGCTGAAACTGCAGAGCAAAAGGTTTCACTTTAGCTTGCACGTGATTTTTCATTTCACAGCCTTGGAATTAGAGGTAAAATCAGTTTCAATCTGAAGTGAAACAAGTATGTATAAACTGAGATTTTAGTTTGGATACAGTTAAAATAAACTCTTGAAACTGCAATGACTTGTACATTGAAACTTAAACTACTGAACAAAGCACATGCAGTACTGATCACCACAATTTGGATTTAATTAAAATTTCAGAAGCCCAACCTGAGAAACCTTTCCCTTTTCAGCATAAAGCCAGCAGAATTCTGAGCCAGTTCATTTGGATAAGACAAAAGTAAATAAATAATTTACTGCAGATTGTTTCATTTCCTGAAACATCTTTTGTTTTGTAACCTCTGCACATATAAACCTACATTTCTAAAGCCAATGCAACATGCAGACATGATTTTTTCTTTAAGGTGTTTAATTTTTCTCTGGTCTTTTGAGATCAGTTTTAAGTTGAGTGAAATTACCATAGTGGCAACTTTCGATAATAGTAATGTATAATAGGTTACGCGTTACATAATTTTGAAGGAGCAAGGAGAACACTGAACATCATTACTTTTAGTTTTTGAATACCTCCCCTCTTTTTCAAATTATTTGCTATTACCACCAATTGAAAAGTTATTCCCTCCAACCAAAAGGTATCTGAGGATTGCAGCGTTCTGAATAGTTCAGCAACTATCACAGCATTATTCACAACAAGATTTGTTTGATCATTTTGTTTCCTTTCCTAAAGAATAGACTGTTTCATTGTCATGCAACATATTATCTGGACAGGTGGAGAACATCCAATCAGAGCAAGATTGTGGAATTTAAAAGTCAATTGAGTAGTTTGGAAGTTAAACACTACCATCAGGGGTACTGAGTTATGATAGTTGCCCAGTTAATTGAAAGGCACTACATAAAATGAAAGTGCCTTTTTGAAATGGACACAGAATTTCTCCTGATCTACAAAAGCATTAAATATATATCGTGTTTAAGTGTTATTTTTCTGATAGCGTAGAAGAATGTTCCATCATTTTATTCACAACATATAAGTAATTCATCCAGCTTTGACAAAGGGTCAACTGGACTCAAAATGTCAGTTCTTTTCTCTCTTTACATATGCTGCCAGACCTACTGAAATTTTTCAGCATTTTCTCTCTTGGGGTTAGTAATTCATCCAGCTTTGGACAGAATAAACAGTAACATTTAACCACTCAGGAATCAGGAAATGGAGGGAAAATTGATGTCATAATATTCTGCTCACTGAAACTACTGGTATGGTGTCAGACTGCAGACCCAAGCTTAAATTTCAGGTCCCTCTGACATTTAAGCTCTGATGCTCTCTATGGCCAATTAGCAACAAGGTCATGAGAACAATCTAGTTCACTAGAACACTTCATTTGCTGGAATAGAAACCCAAGCACAAATTCCATTTGGTTGGTTGATATGTAACAGAGCTGGCAATTGTTCATGGAAAAGTCTCTCAGACCGAACTATCCTCCTCAGTCAAGGTCAAAAATATGTATGAAAAGTGAAGAGAGAGGAGTAAAGAAAGGAAAGTCTTAGTTCATTAGTTCTAAGCATCTATCACATTATACTCTAGGTTTCTTCATTGATAAACTTCTGACTCATAACCATCATTGTTTGATGGGGGACAAAGGCAGGAGTTCTATAAGAATCCAAAAGATAAGAAAAGGCTGTTCTAGCCATTAAATCTTAACCCTTTGTTATGTGAATTCTACCTTTTTCAACTTGCTGTACTTTGAGCTTTCTTAAAATGTTCAACTGTATTGCTTTGCTTGGCAATCCCTTCCAAATATTTGTTTTATTTTACAAACTGTGATTATTTTCATTTCCAAATTAATGTTTTTTTCATTAATTTATGAATTCTGGTTCTGCAGATGCTCCTTATTTTCAAGATTATAAATTTGCCATTTAATTTATCTAAGCCATTTAATAGTTTATGTACGTTGAGGTAGTCCCACATCCTCCCGGGCATTTAGTCATCACTCTCGGTTATAAAGAATAAGATTTTTTAAATTTGTCCATCTAGTTCCTCCTTTATATTTGGAATCATTGTTGCTCTTCTTTGATAATTGCACATCTTTTTCATACATTAACCACTGCTGTGTACACAGTCCTCTAGAAAAAGTTTATGTTTATACTGGGATCCTTTTTCTGAAAGAGACACTTCATGAGCTATGAATCAGACATCAGTGTCTAAAGCATGCAGAAACTGAGAGTACAAACTCAGGGGCAGCTATCAGAATTCAGCACTCCAAAATTAGCTCTTGTAATGTCTCAGACCATTCACAGATGCTCATCTTCTTGAGCCTATAAAAATCTATTAGCTTCTAAACCCTCAGTTCTATTAAAGACTGCAGTCAACAGCGGACAAATTGGGTGCCTCCTCCAGCTGCAATTTGATAGTGTAACAATATCTCAAATGTGGTTTGATCAGTGCATTATGGAGATTCATTAGAACTTCAATACACTTACGTTCCACTGTTAGAACTATAGAATCCCTATAGTGCAGATAGAGGCCATTTGGCCCATCAAGTCTGCACCAACTCTCCGACAAAGCATCTTACCTAGGGCCATCCCCCTGCCCCACCCCCATAACCCCAGGCAGTTACCATGGCTAATTCACCTTACCTACACATCTTTGGACACAAAGGGGCAATTTAGCATGACCAATCCACCTAACCTACACATCTTTGGACTGAGGTAGGAAATGGAGCACCCAGAGGAAACCCACGCAGACAGGGGAGAACGTGCAAACTTCACGTTTTGTACTCCACATGGAATCAAACCCAGGTCCCTGGCACTGTGCAGCAGCAGTGCTAACCACTGCACATTGTGACAACCTATTATAAAATAACAACTCTTACTTTTCACTTTTTAATTAGGTTGTCATATTGTCTAAATATTGACAGCAACATATACACTGTTACTCCAAGGTTATATTCAGAGTATCACTTTGTGAATTCTATTCCATTCCATCCATTACATTCTAATGTTGTAAAGTGTTTAGCTCAATGTGCAATAGGATGCCAGTTAGCACAGTGGGCTAGATGGCTATTGTGTGGTTCAAAATAGCATCAACAATATGAGTTCAAACACTTGGGATTAACTCCTTACCTTACCCTGAGTGTAGGCGGCAATGAAAAACCACCATTGACAAAATACTGCCAAGTTCAGGAACATCAGCAGATAATAATGAGCCAAGAACCTACCTTTGGGCAGAACACAGATGACATGAATGTGCAATGCCATACTTTTTATTAATATTGTATTACATTTGATTTGCCCTTTTTTACCCATTTCTGCTGGTAGGATCTCTAGAGCAAGAGGACATAACCTTAACATCAGAGTGAAGCTATTCAGGAAAGAAGTTGAGAAACATTCTAACATGGAAAGGGAAGTAGAAGTATGGAACTTTCACTTTAAAAATCAGGAGCAGTAATTCAATTTTAAATATGAGATTGATAGGTCTTTCCTAGACAAAGGTGTTGGAGGTTATGGGATCCTGGGTTTTCTGAACAGAGGCATAAGGTACAAATATTAGAAGGTTATTCTAAGTATACATAGAATATCATTTCTTCCTTGGACTACTGCATCCAATTCTGAGCACCACAATTTAGGAAGAAGATGAAATTTTCATTATGGTACAGGAGACTTACCTGAAGAGTTCAAGGGATGAAGGATTGAGTTGCGTGTTTAGACTGGAGAAGCTGGGGCTATAGTCCTTCAAACACAGAAGGCTGGTTTGATAGACTCATCTTAAATTCATTAAGGGTTTAGATAGAGTAGATAAAGAAAAAATATTTCCAATGGCTGAATGTTGAAAACTAAAAAATTAAAGGTGATCAGCAAAAGAATCAGAGGTGATGTGAAAAGTGTTTTTGTGCAATCAGTGATTTGAATTTGGAATACAATGCCTGACAGTTAAACTTTCAAAAAGGAACTGGTTAAAAGATTACAGAGATATGGAGAACGAATCAGAGAGCGGGACTACAAGATTACTCTTCAAAAGAACAGAGATTCGATGAGCAGAATGACTCCCTTCTGTGCTACGCTATTTCAAGTTTAACACAAACAATCCAGAACTTTCTCCAGATTCTTACACACACTTTTCAGCTCTCTGAATATAATCCATAAATTTGGTAATCTGGAGTTTGATTTATCCAAGCTATTTATCTAAATGTAAAACAATAAAAATCTAATATTTGCACCCAATATTTTCTCCTACTTGACATTAAATGTTCATTAGTACACTTCATTCTTTAGTTTTTAAACTAATTTGATGTAATCTTTTGAGAATCTTCACCTTAATTCGCAGTCTGTAACCAGAGAGCCCTGAAAGACCTAGTAAACTCCTTCCTTAAGAATTGTATTCTCTGATATCTGTAGCAACCTCATGAAAATTCAGGTTTAGTCTTACATTTCTAGGCTCCTCAATGTGTTGTTAGCGTTTAGGTACTCTTGTGGTTTACACCCTTTGATTAATTTACTTGGTGTAGAAATTAGGCTAGCAGGCTTGTCATTGCCTGGATTAGGTTTATCATGTTTTTATTACAAGGATTATATTTGTTGTTTGCCAATTTTGTGGTAGCGCACAAGTGTACCAAAAAGTTCATGACAGTTGGTGCCCCACAAATCTCTTCTGTGCATCCCTGAAAGAGATCTCCCAGTCCCATGCTTTTGTTCATTTTCAGCCCTTTCGCCTGTCCACTACCTCCGCCACCTCATGGATGTCACATAACAACTGAATACAGTATTTCTGTTCCTCATCAATAAATACCTCCAGAAAATATTCACTTTTTTTTGTTTTTTCTATCTCTTGACTGCAGCAGGACTTATACAAATTTGAACTGAGTTCGTCTACAACTCATTTGCCATAGTGTGACTGGAATAAGGTTTTATTATAATAGGTTATTATATCTATATATCTATTATATC
This sequence comes from Carcharhinus amblyrhynchos, assembly GCF_965287045.1. Classification (NCBI taxonomy): domain Eukaryota; kingdom Metazoa; phylum Chordata; class Chondrichthyes; order Carcharhiniformes; family Carcharhinidae; genus Carcharhinus; species Carcharhinus amblyrhynchos. Next base: position 39,197,228 of record NC_137338.1, on the reverse strand, counting down.
TTTTAGATTGCTTTGCATGTTCTTGTGTTCAAAAGGTTCACTTTTTTAAAAAAACATGCTTTGATTTTGTGCCTAATTTGTATCAAGGGATTCAATCACAGATCATTTGATTGATGACACCAAGATCGGCAGCATTGCAAACAGAGTAAATGGAAGCACAAAATTAGAGATAATGATTGATTAAGCAAATAAATAAAATTGTAGCAAATAGATTTCAATGTAGGCATGTATGAGAGCAGCCATTTTGGACTTAACTGAATGGACAGGTACCTTCTAAATGGTGAAAAGCTAGAAACAATGGCGATCCAAAGCCACTTAGACATCCAAATACATAATTCATTAAAATGTCATGAACAGCTACTGAAAATATACTATAATAGTATAAAGGCAAAATACTGCAGGTGCCAGAATCTGAACTCAGTAGGTCTCAAAGCATCTGTGCAGAGAGAATAGAGCCTTGGTCAGAGCTGAAAATATATGCTATACTATATCTGTATGACAATATTTGTTCCACTTAATATCATGAAAACATTGATTTAATTACTCACCTTCTTAAATCCCAGGGAATAAAAAATTCATTTGTGTAATTTCTCCTTGTAATTTGAACCCTAGGAGTCAAGGTATCATTCTGTAAATCCACACGACACTCCCCGAGGCCACAATCCTTCTTCAAATGTGATGCCCAGTAATGCTCACAGCACTGCAAGTTTGGTCGAACCATGGCTAGTTCAGCAGCTGCATGATCACTATCTATTCTAGCCCTCTAGTAATAAAGCTAAAGTTCCATTATTAAGAAAAACAGATAAGGTAGCTATAGCAAAACTACTTCTTCTGGCTGGGGAGTCCAAGACAAGCGAAAAAGATCAGTCCAAAATGAGATAATAGGCCTTTCAGGAGTAAATGAGGAAACACTACTTTACACAAATGGTAATAAAATGTTTGATGACTAGCCTGGCATTGCCCACTCTGCACCAGATTCACAAGCCACTCAAGATCTCTTCAATTTTGCTTTTAAGAAACTCAGCCTGTCCTTGAAAGTTGCCAAAACAAAACTCATATCAACCCAGAAGACCATAAAATGTAGAAGCAGAAGTCGGCCAATTAACCCATCGAGTCTGCTCTGCCATTCAATGAAATCATGATTAGTCTGAAATGATATCCTCAACTCCACTTGCCCGCCTTATCCCCAAAAAGTTTGATTCCTTGACTGATTAAAAATCTGTCTAGCTCAGCCTTGAACCAAACAACCCAGCCTCCACAGCTCTCTGAAGATTCACCACACTCAGAGAAGAAATTCCTCCTCATTTCTGTCTTAAGTGGAGGGCACCTTACTCTGAAATTATGCCCTCTAGTCTTAGACTCTCCCACAAGAGAAACAACCTCAGCATCCTGTCAAGCCCCCTGAAAATCCTATGTCTCAATAAGGTCACCTCTCTTTCTTCTAAACTCCAATAAAATCAGACCGAACCTATTCAATCTCTTCTCATAAGGAAATCCTTCCATACTCAGAATCAACCAAGTGAACTTCCTCTGGAATGCATCCAAAGCCAGTATATTTTTTCTTAGATGTGGGGAATGAAATTATTCACAGTATTCCACTTTTATACTCGACACCCCATCCAACGAAGGCAAACATGCCATATGCTTTCTTCACTACCTTTTCCACCTGTGCTGCCACTTTTAAGGATCTATAGACTTGCACACCCAGATCTGTGTGTGTCTATGCTCCTGATGGTTCTGCTATTTATTTTATAGCTCCCACCTGAATTGAATATACCAAAATGCATCACCTCATATTTGTCTGGATTAAGTTCCATCTGCTACTTCTCCACCCAATTTTCCAGCCAACATCCTGCTGTATCCTCTGACAATCTTCATCACTATCTTAGTATCATCCTCAAACTTGTTAATCAGACTAGCTACATTATCTTCCAAGTCATTTATGTATATTGCAAACAGCAGATGTCCCAGCACTGATCCCTGCAGAACACCACTTGTTACAGTCCTCCATTCAAAAAAACACCATTCCACTGCTACTCTCTATCTTCTATGGCCAAGTAAGTTCTGAATCCATCTGGCTAGTTCACCCCTAATCCCATGAGATTTAATCTTCTAAACCAGCCTGCCATGAGGGAGCTTGTCAAATGCTTTACTAAAGTCCATGTAGGCAACATCCACAGCCCTTTCTCATCAATCATTTTTGTCACTTCCTCAAAAAACTCAATTAAATTAGTGAGACATGACCTCCCCCATATAAAACCATGCTTTCTGTCACTAACAAGACCATTTGGTTCCAAATGTGGCTAGATCCTAAGAATCTTCTTCAACAATTTCACTATCATTGACATCAAGTTTACTGGCCTATAATTATCTGGGTTATCCTTGCTACCCTTTTTAAATAACAGGACAACATTGGCCACCCTCCAGTCCTCTGGGACTCACCAGTGACCAACGAGGAAACAAAGATTTCTGGTATAGCCCAGCAATTTCATCCCTTGTCTCTCTCAGTGATCTGGATAGATGCCATCTAGCCCTGGGGATTTGTCTACCTTAATGCTTTTTAATTCACCTAACAACTCCTCCCTCATAATGATGAATTGTTCTAAACGGTTTACACCATCATTTTCATATTATCTGCAAACTTACTGATCACACCCTCCACATTCAGGTCTAGATCATTCATGTACACAACACGAGTCAACAAAAGTCCTAATGTACCAAGCAATTATTGTCCATCATGGTCCCGTACTGCAGTGAGACCTGGACTGTGTATCAGCAACAGACAAGGATGTTAGAGAAATTCCATCAACAATACCTCCGCTACATCCTCTAAATCCAATGGGAGGACCTTTGAACAAACACAAATGTCCGTCTTGAAGTTAAGTCCACAAACATGCAGGCAAAACTCTAGCAAAATCAATTTCAGTGAACTGGACACTGCTTCCTAGGTCCTGTTTTCTCAACTCACAAATTACCAACATTCCTTGAGAGGGTGGGGACAAAGAAAAAACTTCAGATACACTGAAGTTCTTCTTGAAGTGCAAATGCATTCACCTAGCATGACAACACTAAGCTTAGCAATTGGGAGGAGCTTACAGCCAATTATTCAGAATGGAAAAGCTGCACTACATTAGGAATCTTGACACATTAATGATGAGGCAGAGCAATGGCAAATAGAAAAAAGCCAGTAAGCACTGCACTCCAAATCCTACAACCTCATGGGATGCCCTTCTTCATGGTCCCAAAGACCTGCAGATCAAGAGTCAGTCTGTTCAGTCATGTGGCAGAAACCTATGACTCCGAATAAATAGCATCCTCAATTCAAGGGATAGCATCCAAATAAATAGAACCCTCAATTCAAGGTCTTCTACATTCAACTAAGTTCAACAATTTACATCAGAATCTCTATCTCCATGTCATTTTTGTTTTGCTGATTCAGTTTTGTCATGTTTCTTTCTTTACTGTATTTGGGTGGCTGCTATTTACACCTCATCTTGACTCATCTTTTGTTGCTTTACTATTCCCATTACTTTGATTTCTGTATCAATTAAACCTTTTGTCAGTTAATTCTTCCTGCCCTTTCCCCTATTGCAGACCTTCCCTTTTGATCTTCCTCTCCACCTCCCTACTTCAAAACCGATTACATTTCATAAGAACATAAGAAATAGGAGCAGGAGTAGGCCATCTAGCCCCTCGAGCCTGCCCCACCATTCAATAAGATCATGGCTGATCTGTCGTGTCTCAGATCCACATTCCCGCCCTCTCCCCATAACCCTTAATCCCCTTGCCTATCAAAAACCTATCAACCCGCGTCTTTCTATCTTTCCTCACTTCTGAGAGAATTATCAACCTGAAACATTAATCTTGTTTCTCACTCTACTGATGCTGCCTGACCTGCTGAATATTTCCAACACATCCCTCTTTTATTTCTTCACAATGAGTATGCTTCTAACTTGAGCATTTTATTTTTAAATCTCTCCAGTTCTCAGGATAGACACTTTTTTTTACATGATTCTCCTTTATGTTATATTCAATTTCTAGATTTAAATCAACAGTGTATATTTCCATAGGTTGATGAACTCAGATGAAATTACTCTGCTATTGTAACCAAGACATTTTTTAAAAAGTTTTAACACTATAAAGCATGATTTTAACCTATTTGTATTTATTATCCAAGTTCACTTTCTATCTTATGTTGGTCCTCCCCTTCTGCCTCAATCATACAAGCTTTAGAACTTCCTCTCCATAATTATTCATTCTTTTATGTTCCCTTTGATGTTCTATTTCCAGGTGAAGTCATCCTCCTAAAATCAGCCTGATTCTCTTAGCCTAGCGCCAAAATAGTCCCCTTGTTTATAATGGGGATTCTTAACCTAATTGTTTCTAGGGCCTCCTCATATGTAAACACACTTCTTTTTCTGTATAAAAATTAACTGAACAATTAAATATTTAAATTCATTATTTTACTTAAAACCCAGTTGCTTTCTTCCACTTTTTTTCTTTCTGGGCTGAGATTTTCACTTTTCTTTGCACACTGAATCTCACGTAATTATCTTTTCAATTTGCAAGTTGTTTGCTCAAAATTCCAGCAAGCAACTTTTTAAATTGCATATACTGCATAAATGAGATACTGGACACAGTTCTAATTCCCAGATAGAAACTCCACTGCAACTTTCCAACGCTGATAAATTCACTCAAGGAATTACAAATTCATGATATACATAAGCAATATCTGCATTAATGCATTCAAGACAATTTAGTTTTTTTTTATTATTCATTCATGGGACATAGACATCGCTGGCTGGCCAGCATTTATTGCCCATCCTTAGTTGCCCTTGGAGGACAGTTAAGAATCAACCACATTGCTGTGGCTCTGGAGTCACATGAAGGCCAGACCATGTAAGAATGGCAGATTTCCTTCCCTAAAGGACATTAGTGAACTAGATGGTTTTTCCTAAAATCGACAATGGTTTCACGTCAACAATAGATTCCTAATTCCAGATTTTTTTTATTGAATTCAAATTTCACTATTTGCTGTGGCGAAATTCAAACCGGGTTCCCCAACCATTAGCTCAGTTGATGGATTAATAATCCAGTGATAATACAATTAGGTCATCACCTTCCCTTAGCAAGACAGTTAGCTCAAGTTGAAAACAATTTGTTAAAAGCTCTGTCTTGACTAGTGTTTTTCCATTCAAATGGCACAAGTATATATTGAATCCACAAAAACACTTCTCCAAAATGTGGGCTTTAGTGCAATGGCTGTAACCATCCAGCACAGATATTATCTTTGTCAGCTTCTACTTCAGGAATAAGGATTTGTTAAATACTGCTGTTTTATTGATGATGCATCAACAAGGGGGATGGTTTCCATTAGGAAAAAAGATTTAATACACAATATACCTATATAAAGCTTTATTGCCAGATTCCTGTGTATTTTACAACAAATCTCTGGGAGCAGAAAAGATTTTATCTTGCAAACACTAATATTGTCCCGATTTGCCCAGTTTTCCGCATGACAATTCCAGCATCTGGGTCTGGCTTTCCAGGAGCAACATCACAATTATAAACACCGCAACTGCTAGAAGCTGCAAATTTGGGAAGCATAATAAATTTTTGAAGCCCATGAACTAAATTATTGAGACATAAAGCAACTGGAAGAAAATAAGAAAATCAAAGAGCTAAGAAATTGAGTGGAGATTTGGACAGTGAAATCACATGCAGCATGAAATGTTGGAGTTGAAATTGGAATCACGAAGAAAACAAGCCCACAGAATTTTGCCAAATGATTCTCCATCTAATCATGTCGCTGGGGAAATAAGACAAGACACAATCTTCCTCCCTCTTTTTGGCATTGTTTTTTAGTGCTGTTCGCCAGGCAAAGATTCAGTATCATATCTCCGTGCCCTTCCTTACAGACAGATTGGACGATGGGCAAAACCTGGCAAATAGAGCTTAATATGAGGAAGTGTGATGTCATTCACTTTGTAGGAGGAATCAAAAGGCAGATTAGCTAAATGTATTTGATTTATTATCATCACTGTATTAGTCCACAATGAAAAATATTTCTTCTTGTATGCATCCAACCCACTAAGCTGGTGTCATCAGCAAACTTGAAACTCAAGTTAGAGGCAAATTTGGCCCCACAATCATACGTGTATAAATGTATAAATGGAGAGAGAAAAAGGTCCAAGAAGCTGGTAAGAAGGTAAACAGCCTCCAAACAGCATTTTGGCCCTTATTGCAAATGTGCTGGAGTTTAAAAACAGGGAGATTTTGTTACAACTGTACAAGTGAGTCCTCACCTGGAATACTGTGTACAGTTTTGGTCCCCTTACCTTAAAAAGGATACAGTAACATTGGAAGCAGTCCAAAGGAGATTCACCAGGTTAATTCCTGGGTCGAGAAGGTTGCCCTATCAAGACAGAATTAATAGTCTGGGGTCTCTCTTCCTTGGAGTTTAGAACAACGAGGTGTGATCTTATTTGAACATATAAGATCCTAAGAGGACTCGACAGGGTAGATGGTGAGATGTTTACACTAGTGGGAGAGTCTCAAACAAAGGGACATAGCTACAAGATAAAGGGCTGTTCATTTAAAACTAAGGTGCATAGAAATTACTTCTCATAGAGGGTGGTGATTCTCTGGAATTCTCTGCCCCAAACAGTAGTGGAGGCGGGATCATTAGAGGTATTTAAAGTTGAGGTGGGTAAATATTTGAATAGATTGAGGAACAGAGGACTATGGAGACAAGGCACAGAAAAGGAGTTGAGGCTGACATAGGTCAACCATGATCATATTGAATGGCAGGATAGATTAGAATGGCCTGATGACCTATTCCTGCTTCTATTTCTTGTGTGATGGCATGCCCCCCACCCAATCCAGAGTCTTCCTCCACTCCCATCCAGGGTCTTCCTTCCACCTCCTCCTCCCCAGCCCCGCAAACAACCATGTCCAAGGTATTCCTTCCCCACCGTAGTCACCCCACCTCATCCAGGGTATTCTTCCCTCTCTATCCACTTCCAGGGTCTGCCTCCACACTCTGCGTCCAAACATCAATCGCTGCATTGCATGTGGACCAGCTTGCCTTTTCAGCACCTCCACAATTCAAAAAAAATGTGTGAATACAGAGACATTACACTTTGATTCACTCTCATTGGGTGGCATCCCTTGATTAACAAGGCATCTTAGCTTCCAGTTGTTCTGACTCAGATTCTGAATAGTCTAATATCAGGTCAGTTCATTTTCTGCCCCTCTTGCTTATTTTGCGGATCTCTTGAAACCTTTTCCTGGACCCTGGTTGAGGGCTCCTGATCTATAAATCAGTGCTGGAGAACATGTTAAAATAGGCCTATTTTTAATCCATTTTCCTGGTTCATGCGTGAAGAATGGCAATGGAGGAAGCTACCTGAAAGCTACCATTACAATTTGAACCATAACACCGGAGCACTATTGGTTTCAGAGGTGGAAACCTCGGGAGCAAAGATACTATACTCCTAATTAAACAATTTAAACCAAATTAAGTTGAACAAAATATTATAAAAGCCTTGTGCTAATAAACAATACACATACCCTTCACAACATCTCTTTCTTGATCGAATGGTAAATAATACATGAGCAACATGAACACTTCCCTTCAGAACTCGAATTGTATTGAAGATTCAAGGTATATATTTCATTTAACTTGATGATGTTTTAAAAAGTCAGACATGTACTTAATCCAAATAATTTGTGGCATATTTCAACTAGAAGTTTAATTTTATCTATTAGCATCTGAAGTAGGCTTACATTAACACAGCAATGAAGTGATTGTGAAAATCCCCTAGTCACCACACTCCAGTGGCTTTTTGGGTATCAGTCAAATGTTAATGTAATTTTGAGGCTTTCATTTAACAAAATTATTTTCTTGGGTTTAAACACTTCAGTATTTTTATGTTGTAAGTGTTACTTTCTAACATTAAAATGTAATTTAACACAGCCAATGCACCTAACCAACACGTCTTTCAGACTGTGGGAGGAAAGCAGAGCACCTGGAGGAAACCCACGCAGACATGGGGAGAATGTGCAAAGTCGCACAGACAGTGACCCAAGCTGGGAATCGAATCCGGGTCCCTGGCACTGTGAGGCAGCTATGCTAACCACTATGCTACTGTGCTGCCCAATATTACCTGAAATGTACAATCCTCTTTAACTCAGCAAAGTAACAGTAAAACAGAAATAGCAACGATGATAATAGAATTCATGTTGAAGTGAAATAAATCCCAATTTTGGTTAAGTGCCATATTTGATGCTTTAGAGTATTTTGTCTTTGCAGATACACGAAGTGAAAGAAAACATGAATTGCAGCCATAACTACGAAATTGTACAATTTAAGCCTCATCCGCTTTTGAAATGCCCGTTCCTCTATCAATCAATTATTTTCATGGATACCTGCAGGGTATAAAACAATGCCTTAATATCAAAATACCATACTGGGCCCAATAGAGTTAATTTTGGTGTGAGGATTGATACAGAAAAGATGGACAGCATTTGAATCTGACGTATATATTTACAATGGCCATGAAAAACCAGTAAGTTATTATTGTAGCTGTTTGCCAATGGCACAGATGCTCACTCTGAAGGATTGCAGGCTTAAAGATTTGAGAATAAAATAGTTGTAACCTTCACGTTAAACAACCTCATGAGTCTCTGTCTATCCTAAGTAACATTTCATCACAACATAACTTCTGTCAAGTAATTTCATAAGTGGCAACAGCAAACATGTTTCATTCTTCATAACATCTATGTCGCAAAAGGATCTTCTTGGCCTTTTATCGACTTCAAAATATATCGATGCATATAAAAGACAAAGAAAATATTGAGAATTTTAAGGTTTGTTCATCTTCAATGGCTAATTTACCTTGCGAAATTATAATTATGGTTAAATAAATGTCACAAAAGCCTAATTGGAGTTAGTACAACATAAGCAGAAGGAGAAATGCTACAGTGATATGAATTCATTGCAGATAAATTGCAGCTGCAATGTCCTTTTACAACAATTTACAGTATGAGTCAACTTCTCACAATTCACAATAATTCAACCAACAAAACTGCCTCTGGGTATTAGGGCTGAATTTAGAACAAGGTCATCAGAATAGGGGATTTCTATAACAGAGATTATGCTCTGAAAAAAAATAAACTGGGTGGACCAAACATGGAAATTTAAACAGAGCCAGTATGTTAAACTCTTTGTAGATTATAACAGAGCTTCATAAAATATCTGTTAAGATTTATTTTTAATTTTTTAGTGAGAAATTATATAGGCTCTGGTGTCTAAGAAGTAGAATCAGACTGGGTAGAAATAAAAATAGCAAGGGAAAGAAGTCCCTGGTGGGATTAGTCTATTGGTCCCCAAACAGTAGTTCTGCAGTGGCACACAGTATAAACCAAGAAATACTGAGCTTGTAAGAAAGGTACAATAATCGTGGGTGATTTTAACATGCATATTGACTAGAATAACCAAATTGGCAAGGATAGCCTTGAAAGAGAGTTCATTGAACGTATTAGAGTGTGTTTTTTTTAGAGCAATGTGTTGTGAACCAACCAGAGAGAAGGCTATTCCAGATTTGATGTTGTGTAACGAGGAGGGATTAATTAATGATCTCATAGTTAAGGATCCTCTAGGGAAGAGTGATCACAACATGCTAGAATTTCAAATTCAGTTTGAGGACAGAAACTGGAGTCTCACACTGGCATTCTGGATTTAACCAAAAGAAATTACATAGGCATAAGGACAGATTTGGTACTTGCAGACTGGCAGAAGACTACAGAGTTGGACAGTTGATGAACTGTGGTAGATATGTAAGGAGATATTCAACTCCTCCCAACTAAAATATATTCCAGAGACAGGAAAACTAGTTGGGGGTTGGGGGGGGAACTTTTATGGCTAAGCAAGGATGTTAAGAATAACAAAGACAAAAATGAAGGCATACCATATTGCAAAGGCCAGTAGCACACAGAAGATTGGGAAGCTTTTAAAGATCACAAAGGGTCACTAAAAAATAATGAAAAGAGTAAAGGTAAATTATGAAAGGAAACTAGCACAAAGTATAAACATGGGCAGCAAAAACTTCTATAAGTATATAAAGAGGAAGAGTTAATATTGGTCCCTTGAAAGATGAGGCTGGGGAGTTAATAGTGGGGAATGCAGAAATGACTGAGACGCTAAATCAATAATTCGCCTCAATTTTCACGGTGGAGGACACGAGTATTATCCGAATAGTAACAGAAAATGCAGTAACAAAAAATCAAAATGCAATCCATCAGAGTCAGTTTGGTTTTATGAAGGGCGAATCATATTTGACTAATCTGCTTGAGTTCTTCGAAAATGTAACCAGCAAGGTAGGGCATTGAGGATTCTGTATACGTAGGGCAGGGTTTTCCGACCATGCTTGCCCCGAAACCAGAAAATTCCAACCAAGGTCAACGGACCTTTCCATGGTCTGCCCCGGCCCGCTACAATTCCCATGGTGGGTGGAATGGGGAAGTTCGCCCTGGAGTATCTGTACGTCCAGAAGGCATTTGATAACGTGCCATACAAGAGGTTAATGTACAAGGTTAGTTCACATTGGGATTAGGGATAATTTATTAGCTTGGATAGAGGATTGGCTAACCAACAAAAAGTAGAAAGTCAGGATAAATGGGTATTTCTCGGGTTGTCAAGATGTAACTAGTGGGGTGCCACATGCTTCAGTCCTCAGGCCCCAACTACTTACATTCTATATTCATGACTTGAATACAAGGATAGTAGTTACCATAGCCAAATTTGCAGGTGACACTGTAACAGGTGGGATAGTGAGTTGCAAAAATGAAATAAAAAATTTATAAATGGATATGGATGGATTAAGTAAGTGACGCAAAATGTGGCTGATGGAGTTTAACAGGGAAAAGTGTGAGGTTATCCATTTTGGTAGGAAAAATGTAATAACAAATTATTATCTAAATGGAGAGAAACTTTGTAGTGCTTCGATGTGGTGGAATTTGGGTGTTCTCATGCATGAATTTCAGAAAACTAGTATGCAGGTCCAGCAGGTAATAAGAAAGACAAATGGAATCTTGGCACTTATTGCTAAAGGAATAGAATATGAAAGTAGTGATGTGTTGCTGCTACTGTACAAAGCAATAGTGAGATTGCACTTAGAATATTGCATACTGTTTTGGACCCCTTGAGGAGAGGTGTAGTTGTATTGAAGGCAGTTCAGAAGAGGTTCACCACATTGATTCCAGAGATGAGGGGTTTCTCTCATGGAGAGAGATTGAGCAGTTTAGGCCTATATTCCCTGGAGTTTAGAAGAATGAGAGGAGATCTATTTGAGGTGCACAAGATTATGCGGGGAATTGATAAAATGGACGTGCAGAGGATATTTCCTCTTGTAAGGTAATCTAGAGCAAGAGGTCATAGTTTTAGGATAAAGGGTAGCAGATTTAAAACAGAAGTGAGGAGAAATTAGTTCTGTCAAAAGGTTGAGAATCTATGGAATTTACTACCCCAGAGCATGATGGATACTGAGGCTTTGAGTAAATTTAAGGAAGAGGTGAACAGACTTTTAATTAGTGAGGGTTTGAAGGCCTATGGTGAACGGGCAGGTAAGTGGAGTTGAGGCAGAGATGAGATCAGCCATGGTCATATTAAATGGTGGAAGGGGCTCAATGGGCTGAATTGCCCACTTTTGCTCCTAGTTCTTATGATTCTAATGAAAAGATCGACTGAAATTTGTCAATCTTAATTCAATCCAATAGTTCAGAACAATTCATAATTTTCAATTTTTTCCTAAACCGATTGACATGACACTTTGAATTTTGAGACTGTGATTTTTATCAAAGCAACACTGTATTTAGTAACCTTTATTCCGTGTAATCTATTTTATCGATATTACAACAATGAAAGCTATTTCAAAGTTTCTGTTTATTCTTCCTTAGATGCAAATTCAGCACCCTGCACCTTTTTCTTCTTTGCAATAAGTGTTGAAATTAAAACTTATCATGAGGTCTCCTAATCCATTATTTAATTACTCACCTAAAACTATGAATTCCTTAACTAGGATTACAAAGAAACAGAAACAGGCCATTTGGCCACTTTTTCCTATTTTTCCTCATCTACTTTGACCATTGTAACAATTCTTTCCCTTAAAATGTCTGTCTAGCTTCCATAAAATGCATTTACAGTGTACTGTTTGCTTCAACCACCCTGTGGTATCAAGTTCCATTTTCATACCATTTTTGGGGAAAGAAGTTTCTTCTGAATTCCCCTGTTTGATTTATTGGAATTCCCCACTGGATTTCTTGGTGTTTATTTTGATGGTCCCAAGTTACTCTCTTCCCCACAAGAAGGAACATTTTCTTTCTATCCATTCAATCAAAATGCTTAATAATTTTAAAGACTGCTATAAGGTTGCCCCTCAGCCTGCTTTTTCTCAGAAGAGAAAAGATCCAAGCCTGCCAATTATTTCCTGAATGATATTCCCACTCATTTCTGTATATCTTATCTGCATTCTCTCCTGTGCTTCTACGCCCTTTGTATAATATGGTGACCAGAACTGCAGGCAATACTATTTAAGTGTAGTCTAAGCAAGCTTCAATACATCGTTAACATTAATGTCCACTAATCAAGATAAAACCCAATGCGTGGTTTGCATCTTTTTCATATCTTGCTTGTTAAATAGTGTGTCGTTTGTATTATAAAGCTTAAGTACATACAGTTGGAGGGCCATTGATTGATTCAGTACCTTGACCAGACAAAAAGAAAGATGTCTGGAACACTGGGCATTGGTTGAGAAGGCAAACATGTAACATTGCTAAAAGCAATTATTTTAGATTTATTTTAGACAGAAGACAGACACTGACAAAGCCAATAGTAAGAAGAGGAATGATAACTTACCCACATTCGAATGCAGTAAGAGAGTTAAAACACAAAACTATGATTTCAAGACAGACAAGTTGACATTCTAAATGCAATTCAAAATTTTTTACTCTGATTAAACTTTCAGTCAATGCAAGGTACTGAAAGGCATAATGGGAAAATTCAATAGTTTAGAACCAAAGGCCTTGGAATTCTTAGTTAGCATACTCATATCTGGGAGATCAGTATAAGAGTACATATTTTGCAACTTTATGAATACTTGGTTCGTAACGAGACACAGATTAGGCATGATCCTGAACCCATGAACAGCCTCAAGATAAAGGGGGCGCGGTTTAGAACAGAGTTGAGGAAGAACTTCTTCACTCAAAGGTGGTGAATCTCTGGAATTCTATGCCCGTTGAAGTGGTGGAGGCTACCTCGCTAAATATTTTTAAGACGCGGGTTGATGGGTTTTTGATAAGAGAGGGGATTAAGGGTTATGGGGAGAGGGTGGGAATGTGGAACTGAGCCACGACAGATCAGCCATGATCTTATTGAATGGCGGGGCAGGCTCGAAGGGCTAGATGGCCTACTCCTGCTCCTATTTCTTGTGTTCTTATATTCTTATGTCTGCTCAACTTGGTAGTGAGCTGGTGCGAACCTCCACTTTGATCTTTACGGTAGTATTTATCATATCCAGGCAATAGGGAAGTGGCTTTAGCCAAGATGGGATTAATGTCCGGTTAGTAATGGACAAATGAGAAACCATTATGCTGGAAATTACTAAGCAATTAGCTGAAGTAATTGACAAAGATTTATATTGATGTATGGACATTAAAGTAAATTATTTTAAACTGCTATAAGGCGGAGAATCAGATTAAGAAAACTGTCCTTTTTTTACTGATAACATTAGAACTTATTCAAGTGATCTGGATATTCTGTATCTGAGACCATGAATATAATTTTTCCCCATTGACCACTGGTTTTTAAATAAAGTTTTATCTTAATACTGTGACATTGGTTTCTTGAACATAATTGTCACGTCATTGGAAAACCCCGCTAACGTTTACATTCTGTAAATAAATCTAGCATTAAGTTTTAAAAAGGTCATTGGTTTGCTAGTTCCCCATCTGACTTCAGAATGAATTAACATGGCAGCAAAGAATGGTTACCCAATGTCAAAGATTGGACACACAGAATTTTTTTCAAACAAGACATTGTAATCGGATTACTTTCGTGAATAATAGCTGAAATAGAAAATAACGGGTGGGATTTTCCGGCCATGCTCATCCCAAGGCCGGAAATTCCCACCCGAGGTCAACGGACCTTTGCATGGTCCACCAAATTTTCTTTCCACCCAGGCAGGCAGGACAGAAAATTCCACCCTGTGGGTCTAAGACTAATATTTTAAACTTAAATAAAGGCAACTATGTGGGCATGAAAGCTGAGTTAGCTGAACTGAACTAGGATACCATGCTAGGGGCAGCATAGCCGCACAGCAATTAACACTGCTGCCTCACTGTGCCAAGGACCTGGGTTCGATTCCCAGCTTGGGTCACTGTATGTGCGGAGTCTGCACATTCTCCCTGTGGTTTTTTTAAATCATGTACTCCGCTATTGTAAACAAACTTTTTCAGATTTTGCTTTGTTTTTCTCATTGTTATTGGGCTGTCAACAAGAGTCTTTTTATTGCTGCTTAAATGGGGGTTTGTTTATTTTTACTGGGATGTCTATGACTCTGCATTGTTAGCAGAAAAACTGGTTGGCAGGTCAGGTGACAGGAGTGTTTTTTCACTTTCAGTTTGGAGCTGCAGGTTTGAGTTTAGTTTTAGAAGGGGCATCTCTCTGTCTCTCCGATTTTGGAAATTCTGCAGGTTAGATGAAAGCAAGATCTTACCTTTCTGAAGGGGGGAAATCTGCTGTTGGTGGCTTACCTAAAGTCCCTGGTGTTTTGGGAAGCTATTCTTCAAACTATTCTGAATCCATCCAGAGAACTGTAGACTTAATCCAAAGGTCTCAAGTCCAGTATCACATGAGCATTAGTCTTTGCTGTGTTAAACCTGTGAAAAGGGTCTTTTATCTACGGGATTGGTTTGATTGGAATACACTAGATACATTTAAGGTTATATATTATAGTGGTTGTTTTGTTACTTGTTTGTAATTGATAAAAGTTTTTGCTAATTTTATTATTATAGATGTTAACTATATTCTTAAATAAACTTTGTTTGATAAAAGTTCCCAAGTGGGTCATTTGAATCATACCTGAAGTGGAACATCTCATGCTTATCCTAGCCAAATTCAAGATGCAAAATTATGATCTAGACAGACCCCATGGAACACTTGAGTTTCTGACCTGAACCATAACAGCGTGCCTCAGTGGACCCTTTTCAGAGCAGCAGAATGTGACGAGTAGAGTTCTGCAGGGCTCAGCAACCTCAACTCTTTACAGTTTATATCACCGACCTAGATGGGGGAAGTGAAGGTATGGTAGGAAAGTATGTTGTGAAGCAGGCATAAGGAGGTTGCAGAGGAATATCAGTTGAGTGATTGGGCAAAAATCTGGCAGGTAGAATATTATTTGGGGAAATGTGATGTAGTTCACTTTGGCAGGAAGGAAAAAAAACAGAGCTTTACATAGAACAGCTCCAGAATTCTGATGTGCAGAGGGATCCAGGTGTTCTTGTGCATGAGTCACAAAAGGTTAGTATGCAGATACAGCAAGTAATTAAAAAGGCTAATGGAATGCTACAGTTTATTAAGAGGAATTAAAAATAAAAATAAAGATCTTATGCTTTGGTTATATAGGGCATTGGTGGGACTACATCACAAATACTGTATGCAGTTTTGGTTGCCTTATTTAAAGAAGGATGCAAATATGCTGGGAGGTGGTTCAGAAGACACTTACTGGATTGATATTAAGAATGAGCAAGTTTCTTTGGAGGATAAATTGGACAGAGTAGACTTGTTTTCACTGGATTTCAGAAGAATGAGAGTGACTTGATATGAAGTATACAAGATATTCAATGATCTTGACAAAGTGAATGTGGAAAGGATGTTTCCTCTTAGTGGACGAGTCCAGAACTAGGGGACATAATTTTAAAATTTAGGACAGAAATGAGGAGATTTCTTTTTCTCTCAGAGGGTTGTGCAACTTTGGAGGTCTGCCTCAGAAGGTGGTGGAGGCGGGGTCATTGAATATTTTTAAGGTAGTGTTAGAAAATTTCTTGTTAGCCAATGTTCTCTGAATCTGAATCTTATGACCAGTGGAAAAATGAAGTGAATAAGTGTACACAAGTTATGTTCTTACAGAAGAGAAAACAAGGTATGGTCTTGGCATTGTCACTTCCTAAAAAGTAAAATCAGTATTGTGAGCTGGTCAGTTGGATTCTGATAAAGGTTTGGATCTTCTAACAAGGTTCAAGGATAACATTTACATAACAATCTAATTAATGAATATGAGGCATGGGTTGACATCAATATATTTTGAAAGATGGACAGTCATTCCATTGATAAATACATCATAGACTTTAACAGACTGTATAAAAGATTGTAGAAATTCAACCTGGAGATTCTGTGTTCAATGCTTGCATTTAAATTACTGGATTGTGTTAACATGTCTCCAATGCGTGAGCTCCTGGTGCTAACTAGAATTCAGTTCTCATCAAATGTCTGCTACTTTAACAAATTTCCAGTCATTTTCAGAAATCTGTTAGTGCAATTCTACAGTGTCAAAGAAGGATGGAGGACTCAGTGATCGCAGCCTTTCAAGATCGTTCACATACAGGCGCAGAAGTCAGAACAAGAGAATAGTTACAAACAGAAGGAATCAGAATGTAAATGCTTTTAGCAGATCTGGTAAACAACAGGATTGAAGAACTAATGATAAATGAATGAATCCCAAAAATGCCTAGGGAATTTTTTTAGATTAATTCATGAGATGTGGACATAGCTGGCTGGACCAGCATTTGTTGCCCATTCCTAATTGCCTTTGAACTAAGTGGCTTGCTTGGTCATTTCAGAGAGCAGTTAAGATTCAACCGCATTGCTGTGGATCTGGAGTCACAAGTAGGCCACAGGCAAGGATGGCAGGTTTCCTTCCCTAAAGGAATCAGTGAAGAGTTTTTACAACAATCAGTAATAATTTTATGGTCCTCAGCAGACATTTTAATTTCATCACCTGCTGTGGTGGGATTCGAACCAGGGACCCCAGAGCAATACCCTGGCTTTCTGGATTACTAGTTCAGTGATAACGCTACTAAGCCACTGCCTCCCTATTAACAGTTCAGATGTGAGTCAAAATGCCATTGTGATTAATTACTCCAAAGAACAGAAGGCAACACATGGCGCAAGGAGAATTTAGAAATTCAAAATGATTGTAAGAATCACTCAGAGATTGTAACAGTCACAATAAACTATGGTATGGTAATGAGTGCACTAGTCCCAGGTTAATTTAGTTGTGCTTGTTGGGTTGTAGAATGTGGATCAGATTATTTAAAAAGTTATTTAGATTCACTCTGTAGTAAAGATCAAAATAAGGTTAGGGAGTATGAAAGTCAGGGAAGTTTACCAATGACGAGTTCAGAGATAAATGTGAAAATATGAATTCTGTGGTCATGAACAGAGCATCTCTAAGCCCTTTCAGCAACAGACTTGGTGAAATAAATCATGCAATGATCGATGAGATGTTTCATAAAATCTTAGCTGATCATCCAAACTCAAGCTCTGGCATAGGCAGTGCATACAAAGAATTTGCTTCAAATGATTGTCGGCTATAGTCATCAATTGGTCAATGGCATCCCAAAATATAGCAAGAACCATTTTTAGCAGCATTTTGGATCTCTCCCATTCCCTGATCCTCCCAGTTGTTGCTGACCTTCCCTCTCACTGGCCTTTATGGTTGCTGCTCAGCTTTCCTCTCACTGACCCTTCTGTTTGCTGCTGACCTTCCCCACCATGGCTGATTTCCCTCTTGCCATTCAAAGCTACTCTTCCTGCCTCTCACAAGCTCTCACTCACAGCGAGGGTTCAGGAGAGGGAGTGTCAATGAGTGTGACTGACAGGGTCAGGGAATAGAAAAGGCAGCAGGCTGAAGAATCAGGGAACAGGAAAGACAGCAAACTGGAGGGTCAGGAAGCAAGAGAGATAGTTGCTTCGCGGGAGTGATGGCGAATTGGAGAGGCCACAGCCAGAGTCAGCATGCAAGAGAGGCAGAAAGCCAACAGTAAGTAGGAAGAATAGAAACATAGAAAATAGAAGCAAGAGTAGGCCATTCAGCCCCTCAAGCCTGTGCTGCCATTCATTTTGATCAGAGCTGATCGTCAAAATCAATATCCTGATCCCCCTTGATATTGATTTTGATGATCAGCCATTAAACTGTGCAGCATATCTCTTGTATATCTAATTTATTTTATTATAAAAGTTACTTCATTTCTGAATTCAGAGGATACAGCAGGATTTAGATTGGTTGGAGACTTGGGTGGAGAGATGGCAGATGGAGTTTAATCCGGACAAATGTAAAGTAATGCATTTTGGAAGGTCTAATACAGATAGGAAATGTACATAAATGGCAAAATTCTTAAGAGATAGGCAAAGGGATCTGAGTGCACAGGTACACAGGTCACTGAAAGTGGCAACGCAGGTGGGGAAGGTAGTCAAGAAGGAATACCACATGCTTGCTTTCATCGGCCAGGGCATTGAGTTTAAAACTTGGCAAGTCATGTTGCAGCTTTATATAACCTTAGTTAGGCCACACTTGGAATATAATGTTCAATTCTAGTCGCCACACTACCAGAAAGATGTGGAGGTTTTGGAGAGGGTACAGAAAAGATTTACCAGGATGCTGCCTGCTATGGAGGGCATTAGCTATGAAGAGAAGTTGGAGAAACTTGGTTTGTTCTCACTGGAACGATGGAGGTTGAGGGGTGACCTGATAGAAGTCTACAAGATTATGAGAGGCATGGACAGAGTGGATAGTCAAAAGCTTTTTCCCAGGGCGGAAGAGTCAATTACTAGGGGGCACAGGTTTAAGGTGCGAGGGGAAGTGTTTAAAGGAGATGTATGAGGCCGATTTTTTACACAGAGGGTGGTAGGTGCCTGGAACTCGCTGCCGGGGGAGGTAATGGAAGCGGATACGGTACTGGCTTTTAAGGGGCGTCTTGACAAATACATAAAAAGGATGGGAATAGAGGGATATGGTCCCTGGAAGAGTAGGGGGTTTAGTGAAGCCGGGCAGCATGGTCAGTGCAGACTTGGAGGGCCGAAGGGCTGTTCCTTTGCTGCAATTTTCTTTGTTCTTTGAATCTAGGAATTAGCAATGTGAAGTATTGCAATTTATAGGGTAAATTTTTTTTTTAAATGTAAAATGTCCTAGAGAACCTAACATTAGTTATAATGGGAAAATCTGATTTGCTTAATGTTGTCTCATTTAAAGTTTCCCTTCTCTGGAATGCATCTGCAGAATTAAGCAAGGACTTACTATACCTTCCGTGCTGTGTGATAGTTCATGTACACTAGAAGGGACTGCAGTAAATGCCTTTTTTTTCGCAAATTTGAATGCTTCATATGGAGAGTGAAAGACATTCACCAAAGCAAAAATCTCAGAAAATTTAGACAGTTCCTCAGCATTGCAGTAAGAAGGGTCAGGAAGAGTGGAAAGGTCTGAGTAAGGTGATAAGCTGTGACGACAAGACAGCGGTTTTCCAACATGGTGACCAAAATATTAAGGTCCATTCATCCAAGTTAAGCGGAATTGATTACAAACTTTCATCATCTGAGCAATTAATAAAAGGCAGTGAGGCAACCTGTACTTTACATATGCATTTGTTTGCCAGTTATGAGAAACAGAGTACGGTACATAAGGGGTTAGCTGGCAATCGGCAGAAAGATACCAATCACAGAACAAGGTTACTGTGTCCAAAGGATAACTGCCTAGAGTGGGTTCCTGGGTGAGGTATATACCAGACAAGTCCAGTGAATGGAAGAATGCAACTATCGTAGAGATAGCGAGGAAAGCTACTGGCAGTTTAAACATTGGCTAAACATGCAAGATGATGGCCAAGTAGCAATGTCTGTGGACTGGCAAAATGAGATGAAACAGCTGGAAGCAAGAATAAGTAGTGCAAGTTCTTGTCGTGGATGTGGAAATGACTGTAGTTCTTGGACATTATCACATACCAGTGATAGCATCTCTGCACATGGGAGGGAGAGATCCTGCATCAATCCAGAAAAAATATAGGAAGGCAAGTAGAGGCTGTAGCTTAAATACATTATGCAAAAGAACAAGGACTACAGAATAAGCTAGGATCACTACTAGAAGTAGAAGCCCTTATGACTGGGCTGTTTTGGTGGTTGCTGACAAATTAGGAGATAAATTAATAAGAGAGACAAAGCAAAAAGGGTTGGATATTGGAAAGAATTTGAAATGCCAGATAAAGGACAATCAGCATTATCATCCAGGTGCCTATGAATGGAAATGTATTTCCAGACGGGACATACACGACTAAAGTGAGATTTGTGCTCAAGTTTCGAAGAAAGACTTTGAGGTCAAGATATTAAACTGGACTACCCCATGTTGAGAAAAGTAATCCTGAAAATGTTCTTAGCTCCATTGGCCACATATTGACAGGAACTTGATTGATATAAAAGCCACATTTTTGCAGAGTGAAGAATTTTAGAGAGAAATGCTTTTGAAACCAACTAAAGAAGCAGGTGATGTAGAAGAGAAGCTGCAGATATAAAACAGAAAGGTTTATGCACTGAGTCTTGGATCAAGGGTATGATATTTCTCGATTAGGTCTGTCATGCGGGAAGTTGACTCTACTCAACTGAAAGCAGATCGAGCAATATTCCGCTGGTACCACAGAGAGAATCTCTCAAGCATCTTTACATACACGTTGATTATTTTCCATGGGGAAATTCGATGGAATTTGAACAGTTTGTTATAAATAAGATTAAAGGGAATTTGAGATTGGAATTGAGGTTTGCTGGCCTTTAAATGTATAGGCTTAGCATTTAAGCAGAATAGGTCAGGAAGAAACAGAATAGTTAAGAAGCATTAAGAACATAAGAAATAGGAGCAGGAGTAGGCCATCTAGCCCTTCGAGCCTGCCCCACCATTCAATAAGATCATGGCTGAAGTGACTCAGTTCCACTTTCCCGCTTTCTCCCCATAACCCTTAATCCCCTTGCCTACCAAAAACCTATCTACCCGCGTCTTAAATATATTTAGCGAGGTAGCCTCCACCACTTCAACGGGCAGAGAATTCCAGAGATTCGCCACCCTTTGAGTGAAGAAGTTCCTCCTCAACTCCATTCTAAACTGCCCCCCCCACCTTATCTTGAGGCTGTGCCCTCTAGTCCTGCTGTCCTTTCTGAGCGGGAAGAATCTCTCTACCTCTACCCTATCCATCCCCTTCATTATCTTATACGTCTCTATAAGATCCCCCCTCATCCTTCTAAACTCCAACGAGTATAAACCCAGTCTATTCAGCCTCTCTTCATAGTTCAACCCCCTCATCTCTGGTATCAGCCTAGTAAACCTCCTCTGCACTCCTTCCAAGGCCAAAATATCCTTGTGCAAGTGCGGCGACCAAAACTGCACACAGTACTCCAGCTGCGGCCTCACCAGTGCCCTGTACAGTTGCAGCAAGACCTCCCTGCTTTTATATTCTATCCCCCTCGCTATAAAGGCCAGCATCCCATTTGCCTTCCTGATCACCTGCTGCACCTGCAGACTGGGTTTTAGCGACTCATGCACAAGGACCCCCAGGTCCCTCTGCACCATAGCATGCTGCAGCTTTTCACCCTTTAAATAGTAATCCCTCCTACTATTATTCCTGCCAAAGTGGATAACCTCACACTTGCTAACATTGTACTCCATCTGCCAGGTCCTCGCCCACTCGCTCAGCCTATCTAGATCCCTCTGCAGACTTTCCACACCCTCTGCACAATTTGCTTTTCCACTTATCTTTGTGTCATCAGCAAATTTCGACACCCTACACTCAGCCCCCTCCTCCAGATCATCTATATAAATGGCAAATAGTTGAGGCCCCAGCACCGATCCCTGCGGCACTCCACTAGTCACCAACCGCCAGTCAGAATAGCACCCATTGAAACCAACTCTCTGCCTCCTATTAGACAACCAATTCTCTATCCACGCTAACACCTTACCCCCAACTCCATGCCCCCTAACCTTCTGAAGCAACCTTTTGTGCGGCACCTTATCAAACGTCTTTTGAAAATCGAGAAACACCACGTCCACCAGTTCCCCTCTGTCTACCTCACTAGTTACATCCTCATAGAATTCCAATACATTTGTCAGACACGACTTCCCCTTAACGAATCCATGCTGCGTCTGCTCTATCAAACAATTCTTCTCAAGGTGCCTCGTTATTTCTTCTTTGATGACGGATTCAAGCATTTTTCCCACGACAGACATTAAACTAACCGGCCTATAATTCCCTGCCTTTTGCCTGCTACCCTTTTTAAACAGCGGCATAACATTAGCTGTTTTCCAATCTTCCGGCACTTCCCCGGAATCCAGCAAGGTTTGGAAAATAATCACTAAGGCATCTACTATCACCTCTGCCATTTCCTTCAGAACCCTGGGATGCATTCCATCTGGTCCTGGGGACTTGTCCACCATCAGTCCCGCTAGTCAATCAAGCACTACCTCTCTAGTGACAGTGATCGCATTCAGGCCCTCAACTCCTACCATCCTTCTATCTTTAATACCTGGCAAACTATTCGTGTCCTCCTCCGTGAAGACTGAGGCAAAAGACTTATTTAAGACCTCAGCCATTTCCTCATCCCCCACCACTAAATCTCCCCTCTCATCCTCTAAGGGTCCAACATTCACTCTAGCCAGCCTCCTCCTCTTTATATATTTATAAAAACTCTTACTATCCTTTTTTATATTTAGTGCTAGTTTAGCTTCATAGT
Source organism: Carcharhinus amblyrhynchos (assembly GCF_965287045.1). Taxonomy (NCBI): domain Eukaryota; kingdom Metazoa; phylum Chordata; class Chondrichthyes; order Carcharhiniformes; family Carcharhinidae; genus Carcharhinus; species Carcharhinus amblyrhynchos. The sequence continues at coordinate 39,174,412 of NC_137338.1, read as the reverse complement.
CTATCCTTCCTTTCTTTATCATCTTCTTCGTCAATCTTTGTTGATTTTTAAACCTCTCCCAATCTTCTGCTCACCCACTACTTTTAGCCACTCTAAACACATCAGCTTTTAATTTAATATTCTCCTTTATTTCCTTCGATAACCATGGCTGATTATCCCTTCTCCTACGATCCTTCTTTACCATTGGAATAAATCATTGCATGGTTAAATTGTCTATGTACTCAGGCAAGGCCCAGTTTCAATTTTGATGTATTGGAACCAAGTATTATGATGAAACATGCTATAATTTAAGATATTTTGAAGAACATTTTAAAAAATTAAATATGGAAAATTGTAATACTCATGTTTCTAATCTTGGGTGACCCAAAGTACATGAAATTATTCCTTTTTAATCAGCACCTCCCATGTCAATCCTCTAGCAAGGTATTACAAGTACAGCTGAGTTTATAACACTAAGAATGGAAAACATTGTTCCTTGGCTGGATAAGCTAAGAAAGTAAAAAGGCTGGTTAAAAATATCTCAGCTGCAGAAACACTGGTTCTAGTGGAAACAAATACGGGATTTTACTTACCAAATAATTGAAGGGAAATCCAATGCAAGAGGTATTCTGAAATGCTTTGTTGGTAACCAATCCCTGTGAGATAATATACATTTAACAAAGATTTGATTGAAAAGAAGTTGAGGATTAACCTTGTCAAGTTAAGAAAAGATTCACCTTGCTAGTGTAAGAGGTGCTAGAAGGAAAAGAAATGTCCAAGATGAAATGGGTTGGTGCAAGTCATCAATTGTCAGATTGCTTTACAAAGAGTGCAAGCACAAAAAGTCTACGGGCAGCCCTCAAGGAGAAGTGTGTTGTGTTATGTAGTGTATAGCATATGGAAAATCATTTTTTCCTTTCTAATTTTTTTGATTTGTTTTGAAATATTATTTGTGTGTTATTAAGTGTTGTTTGTCATAAAGAAAAGGAGAGAACATGTTCATGGTGTGTGTTAAGACACAGGCCAGAAACTCCAAGGTATATTGTGCAGTTAATCTAATCCTCAACTTTTGCATTTGATTTTGGCATTAGGGTGAGCATAAGGTGTTTCACACCCGGTGTGATTCAAATGATCCACTGGGAAGCTTTTATTAAAACAAACTTAATTTAACAAACACAGTTAGAATATAACAAAAAGAATTAGCATAACTTAAACCAATTAAAATACTTAGACATGGCAAAGTATAATCCTTAATAGTTGGCTATCTCTGTTGTTCTAATTTATATCAATATCCCATAGACATATATCGTTCTTCAGAATTAGTTAACGCAAAAACAAGTGTGCTCATGTGGTGCTGGATTATCAGTCTTTTAACACTTTTGGACAGAGATCCAGACAGCAGCTTCCAAAACTGCAACTCTTGGAGAAAGATCCATTCTCATAGCAGAATCTCCAAGAAAGAAACTTATCTCCTAGCAAATTCCTGTCTCCAACTTCAGAAAGGGGAAAAGCGAGACAAAAGCATCTAAGCTTGAATATTCTATGTCAGCTCAGCTTCCCCATCACTTGACCATACCTGCCAATCATTCTAATCAAGCCCCAGTCTGCAGAATCACAGAGGAAAACAGAACAGTATTAGTTCAGATTGAAACTCACATTCTAGTCATGACAAGCAATTGTGATGCTGCAGCAATAATACAGGATGCCAGGAGACAGAGCGGCTCAGAGTACTTAAAACTGCTACAACAGACTGTGTATAAGAACATGGTTCAAAAACATTTTTTAAAGACACAGTATATTTGCAGAAGCTAGTTGTAATATGTTAAGGATATATAGGTGGAAGGCATTGTTTGATTATGTATCTTGAGCACAAATAGAGAGACACTGGATGAAGGTAAGGGAGAAGGCAGATATATGTAATGTTGTATTGTAAGTATTATATCTAGTAAAAAAAAGTCATTCAGTTTCCTACTTAATCTGGCTTCAGAACTATTTAATTTATAAATTTTAAGTTTATTTTATTAGTGTCATAAGTAGTACCGTAACAGTGCAATGAAGTTACTGTGAAAATCCCGAATCACCACACTCCAGCGCCTGTTCGGGCACGCTGAGCGAGAATTTAGCACAGCCAATACATCTAACCAGCATATCTTTTGGACTGTAGGAAGAAAGCGAAGCATCTGGAGAAAACCACACATTGTTAACCTGGGAGATAGCTTTTAGTGACTGGCATATTTGTGCTCCGAGATCTTTGTTCCTCTATCCCACCTAGACTTGCACTTTCCAAGTGGCCATCCTATTCTTCCTACCAAATATACTGCCTCACATTTATTTGTCCTGAACTTAATTTGCTGTTTTATTGCCAAGCTAGAAGTTTATGAATGCCTTCTTGTAAATTGTTGCAACCTTCTCCAGTATTGAATATTCCCCCCCATCTCCCATTTGATCTCATCGGCAAATTTAGTATTTTGAATCCAAAATCCAAATATTTATTGTAAATTGTGAACAATAGCAGTCCCAATATTGGTCCTTGTGGAACACCATTTTCCACCTTCTGCCACTCTGAATAATGACCCTTCACTCCTACTCTCTACTTTGTCTCGAAACCAGCCAGCAATCCATTCTGCTACTTGTCCTTTGGTTCCACATTCTCTTACCTTATTAATTAATGTATTATGAGGCATTTTACCCAAATCTGAATTAATTATATCTATTGCATTCCTCCTGCCTACATCACTCCTTTCTCCAATGATCCTCCCTCAATCTTGCTTTCATTTAACAACTTATAGATTTTTAAAACCAAAGTGTAGTATCACATGACATTATGTTCTGATTGGAATGGTCTTGCTTAAAAATAAATATGTATATGGACAACCATTTTGTCCATGAGTAAACATGGTTTTTAAATAATTGCAAGGGTTTCACTTCACTATTATACCTAAAAGTGCACTATGTATTGATCACTTTTGTGTGATGGGTCATCCTGGAAATCAATGATAAATCCCATTTCTTTTCTTGAATTTCCCCATTTGAACCTCATCCCTGGGTCACTGCTCGTGTGAAGTTTGCACATTCTCCCCTTGTCTACATGAGTTTCCTCCGGGTACTCCGGTTTCCTTCCACAGTCCAAAGGTGTGGGGGTTAGGTTGATTGGCCATGCTAAATTGCCCCACAGTATCAGGAGGATTAGCAGAGTAAATACGTGGGATTACAGGTATAGGGCTTTGGTGGGATTGTTGTCAGTGCAGGCTTGATGAGCCGAATGGCCTCCTTCTGCACTATAGGAATTCTATGACCAACATGAACAGCCAGGTGGTTGGTCCAGTTGAGTTTCTTGGAGCACATCAGTTCCTAAATGTCACTGTGTTTGTGTCTAAGGTAATTTTGGAAGGGAAACGTTTAAAGTTTACTTTAACCTGATAAAAATACTTATGACCTTACGACTTTCATCCCTTTTCACCATCATTTCCTCTGTAACCAAATACTTCCAACTCGTTTCTAGTGATAGTTATGATATCAATGTTTCATTTGATTCTGCTTAAGGGTTAAGAACCTGATATTGAAACATAAGTGAGAAAAACATTAATACAGCAATTTGCTAAATAGTTTTCAGAAATAGAAATCTTAATGTTCTGAAATCGAAGTGGCGACACCAGCATTAGACAAGTTTGCTTTCCTCGCTGTATGCTTACAAGCTCCAAGTAAAATTATTTTGAAAAGCTACCCAAGATACATGCATATAATAATATTTTGATGCTGACATGTTACAGAAAACATTGGGTGAAACACAGAGGGGAGCATAGAGAGGATGAAGAGAGATGAGAGAAAGGAAAAGTGGAGAAGAAAGGCAAGGTTATAGAGAAAGGAAAGGAGACTGAAGGGAAGAAAGGGAGGAAATTCAAGTCAGAGTTATTTGGGTAAATATAATGTTTTAAGTTATTGATTAGCAAGCACGGCAGGAGACATGTCCAACTGATCCTAATTCTGGGTCAGAAGCTCTGGATTTAAGTCCCACTGCATGGAAGGTGCATTCACAACATGTCAAAACAGGTTGATCATCAGCAGAACGAGCAAGAAAGTTTCCTGGTTAGCCATACCACATAAGGCAACAAAAAACTACTGAGGTACTTTGCCAAACATTATCATGGACCGACCCAATGGAAGTCTGTGATCACTGTAATAATCTTGCTGAGGCCAGCCTTCTGTCACCAACACCCTTTATTTACAATGTGCAAGAAGTACCTTTTCTGCAGCTATAGTGTATAGGTCATGACTTGGTGTCCTTCACCTGCTGGTCTGAGTGGAGGCAGCTGATTTTAAACTCTTCCCCCACTGCTACTTTCCAATGGGTGAGCTTCCAATCATTTAAATAGGGGAGGTCATACTCTACAAGGCCCAAGGGGAGATCTACTGATGGTTCCCCATCATAATGTCTCTCCTCGCAGAATTCTGTTTCTTCCCCAGCAATCCTGCCATGGGAGAGGCTTTTCTGCCACTTCGAGATCGAATTGGGGTCGACTGTAGGCCGGACCAGATCCAGGGGTATGAAATCGATCAGAGACCTTCACTTCCAAAGAGAGCACTGTAAAGTCATAGAAGCCAGTTCTTCCTGAGGTCTTGCTTCAATTGAGTGCCTGTCTCTTCCATTTTCATTTCAGGATCCATGTCCTCATCACCTAAAGGGACAGACATAGGATTGAATTCTTGTCATGACTCGATGTCGACAGTGATTGTCCCCATGGCTGGTGGTGAGGCCTGCACTGGCATGGGCTCCCTACTCCTGAGATGGTCCAGATGCTTCCTGACAATTTTGGCCTGCTCTTGGGCCTTGTAAGACATGGGCTCTGCTTTTCGTGTTATGATCCCAGGGATCCCGAGACCGTCCCTGAAGTTCCTCACATCGACTGAATTGCCGGTTCGGAACTTTTTCTGTCCTTGTAGAATCATAGCTCTCCTTCTAGTTCTCTTGTTGGATGCCATCCTTCCCATCAGGCCTGGGAACAGTAGGCTTAATATTGTCCAAAGCATCCGTTCCACTAACAATTCCGCTGGGATGCTTCCTGCCGCTGTGTGAAGGATAGTCCTATAGTCAAATAAAAATCATACCTGTTTGATCTCTGTGGATGCTGTGGGTTGCTTCTTAATGCCAAGCTTAAAAGTCTGCACTGCCCATTCAGCCAACCCATTCAATAACAGGTGATAGGGTGTTGTCCTAATGTATTTAATTCCACTGGAAAGCATGAAGGTCTGAAACTTGGGTACTAGCAAAGGCAATGCCATTGTCAGAGACCAGCACTCCAGGTATCCAGTGTGTACAGAAATGTTGTCATAGTTTCTTAATGGTAGCATGGAAAGTGGTGGAGCTCATGCAATGTGTCTCCAAACATTTGGAGTGTATATCAACCTTAATTAAGAACATGGAACCCAAAAAAGACCCGGTGGAGGCCTGGTGATGTCATTGCTTCCCAGGCCTACCAGGCCAAGCCCTTGGACGTAGGGAGGTTGAGGTTTACAATGTGTAGCTTCAGTGTACAAGTCAAGCCCTGGAATCCTTCAACTGCCAGTCTGAGTGGAGCCAGCTGGTTTTGAACCCCCTGCTGTTCCTCCCCTTTTGGGCAACCCTCCACTCACTTAATAGGGAAGCTCATACTCTACAAGGCCCACAGGGAGATCCATTGATGATTCCCTATGGCCATCATAACAATCCCAAATGCCCTCTTAGGGCATGGTAACTGAAGGACGAGGAGGCATCTGGGTAGGAGAGGATCAGAAGTTGTTGGTGCAGCTCAGGGACACAAGAAGTAATTATCCCTATCTATCTATCTAGTGATACTAAGTTCTGTTACAATCATGAGAAATGACCTTGGTTTGGAAGATCAAGATGTAAAACTAGTTTGAGTGGAGATAATAAATAGCAAGGGTAGTTTATAGATCCACCAACAGTAGCTACACTGTAGATTAGAGAAGAAGTCAAGAAATGATGGGGGTTGTAAGAAAGGAACTACAATAATTGCAGGCAATTTGAATCTTCATAAAGATTGAACAAATAAAATTTGCAATGGGAGCCCAGAGATTGAGTTCATACAATGTATTTGAGATAGTTTCTTAATATATGGAACCAACCAGGGAACATGCTATTTAAGCCAAGTAATGTGCAACGAGACAGGATTAATGAATGATCTCATTGTAAAGGATTGTCTAGTTAAGAGTGATCAGAACTTGATGGAATTTTACATTAGGTTTGAGGGTGAGAAACCTGGTTCTGAAATTAGTGAGTTGAACATAATGAAGGCATTTACAAAGATATGGAGATAAAGTTGGCTAAAGCAGATAAGTAGCGGTAGATGTTTAAGGAAATACTTCACAACTTTCAATCAAGATATATGCTGAGGTTGATCAGGAATAATTTGCAGATGGTACCTGAAAACCTGTTAACTGGGTTCAGTAGTAATAATCTCACTAATAAGCAAGGCATTTATAAATTAAAGTCCTGTTCCAAGACTTGAGTACATCATACGCAAGTGCAGGGACCGTTCTTCCGGGACACCCTGGTCCACTCCTCCATTACACCCAACACCTCACCCCCCCGCCCCCGCCCAAAGCACCTTCCCATGTAATCGTAGAAGATGGAACACCTGCCTCTTTATCTCCTTCCTGCTCACCGTCTCAAGTCCTAAACACCCTTTATAGGTGAAGCAGCGCTTCACATGCACCTCCTTCAATCTAGTCTATTCCTAGCTCTGACGAAGGATCATCTACACTCAAAATGTTGGCTCTATTTTCTCCTGACAGATGTTGTTAGACCTGCAGAGATTTTCCAGCATTTTCTGTTTTTGTTCCAGATTTCAGCATCTACAGAATTTTTTTTTTTGCTTTTATCGAGGTGTAGAGGGATCAGACATGCCCCCCCATCCCCATAGTATAATTCGCTGCTGATTCTCTTTGCTCTCAGCTCTGACAAAGGATCATCCAGACTCGAAATGTTGGCTCTACTTTCTCCCCGCTGATGCTGTTAGACCTGCAGAGATTGTCAAACATTTTCTGTTTTTGATTCAGATTCCAGCATCTGTAGTATTTTGCTTTTATCTTAGAGAAAAAGAGGCATTGCATTTTGCAGTCCTCAGAGTTCCACAGACATACATAACATTTGTTTCAATGATGAGATAACAATGAACTGAGGAAATTAAAAGACAAGTCAGCAGGACACCAAATTGACACATTTTCCTGCTTAAAGGCAACTATTATGGCACAAAAGACAGACCTGGTGATCTCCAGAGCCTCTGGTAACACTGAACTGACATCAACATAGAATTCATTTGAAATACTTGCTCAATTAGATAAGATTTTGAAGTTTCCACAAAGCGTTTACATAGTATCAAACCTTGCACTCGCTATTCACACTGCCCACATTAGGAAATGCAGTGTTCCATTTGAACAGTAAAACATATAAGCAATATTTCTCACTGGCCTCCAACTTCTGTTCTTCTTTAATACCTTCCCTCCAAAGATTCTGATTCATATTTGGGTAGAGGAACCATTGCTTTACCCAAATGGCTTTGAGTTTAGCATGTTGCTTGGCCTCAGGCATCGTTACAGCAAATTCCAAACCCATCATCATCTGATAAACATATAAACACTCATTAGAGTTTAGAAGAATGAGGGGAGATCTCATTGAGACGTATAAGATGATGAATGGGATGGATAGGATAGAGGTGGAAAGACTCTTCCCGCTCAAAAAAGACAGTAGGACTAGGGGGCACAGCCTCAAGATAAAGGGGGGGCGGTTCAGAACGGAGTTGAGGAGGAACTTCTTCACTCAAAGGGTGGTGAATCTCTGGAATTCTCTGCCCGTTGAAGTGGTGGAGGCTGCCTCGCTAAATATTTTTAAGAAGCGGGTTGATGGGTTTTTGATAAGAGAGGGGATTAAGGGTTATGGGGAGAGGGCGGGAAAGTGGAACTGAGCCACGACAGATCAGCCACGACAGATCAGCCATGATCTTATTGAATGGCGGGGCAGGCTCGAAGGGCCAGATGGCCTACTCCTGCTCCTATTTCTTATGTTCTTATGTTCTTATATGTGACAATCAACAATAACACTTGTTTAGTTTTCTTTCTCTGCGGGACAAGTAGAGTATCCCACCACTGTACTACCAGATTAGCCAACTAGACAAAGAGATCAAACTTTGACTCATGCTGATTTCTGTGATCCAGGAACACACATGATGCATTATCCATTAAACCATGTGAGGAGATGTAAAGTTCTTTCCATTTACACATTTAATACCAGCCCTGCAGATTTTTTTTCAACTTATTTAAAACAATTATTTTGTTTTTCATAAATTAACATGCAACGGTCTAAATAATGTCAACAGAACAAAATACAGTTCGTTGTGCATACTAAAATCCTACAAATACTAATTTTATTGGGAAGAGTAGTCGATCACTCATCACAGACTTCTGTTTTCTTTCTATCCATTTCTCTGACATTAGCAGAAAATTGACATCAAACATTTGATATAACTGAGGCACAAGTTTCACTGCAGAGTGGAATACACAGCAGGTTTATTTCTTTCTACGTACCTAATTTAAAGCTGTCTGTTTAAAAAGTCATGTGCAACTCACTTCCTGAAGTAGTCCAAATGTTTAACAGCAGTTACTGATTATGTAAAAAAAGGCAGGTCACATGATCAAAACTCACTTGTTAAACAAGAGTAATTGTCAGGATTAAAAACGGTCATGAAAGTCTGGGATACAGGAGTGGCACTGATGAAGCTTAAACTTACTAGATCAAACTAAAATTTAAAACCTAAATCATTATGTTACTGAGCCATTTCAACAAAATAATTTGCAGTCAAAGTTCACAAAACTTTAGTGATTAAGCAAATAAGAAGCAGGTACAGAGTTTCTCACTTTTTCCTTTCTGGCTGCATGCAAGCATAGAATCATAGAATCTTCAATGCGGAAGGAAGCCATTTGGCCCATTGAGCCTGCATCGATAACAATCCCACCCAGATCTTATCCCCATAACCCAAATACTTACCGTCCTAATCTCCTGACACTAAGGGGCAATTTTTCATGGCCAATCAACCTAACCTGCACATCTTTAGACTGAGAGAGGAAACTTACGTAGGCAAAGGAGAATGTGCAAACTCCACACAGACAGTGACCCGAGGTCGGAATTGAACCTGGATCCCTTGCACTGTGAGGCAGCAACACTAACCACCCCTTACCTTTCCTCCCCTATCCAGATTTCACTCACTTTGGCCTAAAACCATTTTATCTTTTAATAATAATGATTCTAACAGAAATGTTTTGGCTATAAGGATTTGAAGTCCTATCTGTTTCACAATTTATTCCTATAGTTTTCACAATGAAATTACACATATAGATTAAAAAGACAATCCAAATCAATTCATTAAGCTTTATTAGTTACTTGTGGTGAGGTCAATCAATTTCTTGGATTCTGTTGTAGGGAAAAGCAAAATACCTATTTTGTGTCTCCAAAGAAGGTTACACCTCATTTATATTTAGGTTAACACAAATACAAATTGGATTCCATTTCATTTCAGAGTTGTCTTCAGGTCGAAACTTGAACATGCAAACATTGCTACGGTTCAAGAAGTCGCTCTGCCTGATGGTCAAACTTGTGTGTCATTGATTGGCTTGGGATAAAGACAACAAAATCAACACATGTTTTATAGTACTTTAATATAGTGAAACATCACAAGGTGAGTCATAGAAGTGGTAATCTGGCACAATTTGACACCAAGCTGCACAAAGAAATATTAGAACAGGTTAACTAAAGCTTGGTCAAGGATGTAAGTTTTATAGAACAACTTAAAGGAAGAGGGAGGGATAAAGATGTGGAGAGGTTCATGAAGGGAATTTCAGAGGTTAGGACCTAAGCAGATGAAGGTACAGCCTCAAATGGCTATGCAAGAGACCCTCGAATCCAATTTGTTTTACATTGTCTTTTGAAAAGAGGATTTGTCATTGTAATGAGCTCATATCCACCCAGTATTTGGCCAAGAACAGCATAACTGGATTTAAAGCAGCAAATGGGGGGGGCGATGGCCGAGTGGTATTGTCACTAGACTACTAATCCAGAAAATCAGCTCATGTTCTGGGGACCTGGGTGTGAATCCTGCCATGGCAGATGGTGGAATTTGAATTCAAATTAAAAAAAAGTCTGGAATTAAGAATCTACTTATGACCATGAAACCATTGTCGATTATCAGAAAAGCCCATCTCACTCAGTAATGTCCTTTCACGAAGGAAATCTGTCATCCTTGCCCAGTCTGGCCTACATGTGACTCCAACTCTCAACTGCCCTTGAGTAACTAGGGACGGGCAATAAATGCTGATCAGCCAACAACACCCATATCTCACGAATGAACAAAAAGTGTTGAGATTTCTGATATCTCCCAGGTAAACGTATCATATGGCGTAATCCTGAGCTATCTAATCTGTCGGGGCCACAATTCAATCTCTTGCCTTTGCTGATTTCTGCTGAATTACCCAGACAACACCTAGCCTCAAATGATCTCATGCAAAGCATGGGGGTGGGGGGAACCACACACACTTTCCAATATTGTTTAGCTAACATATTCCCGGTAGAAGATTCCACATGTGGCTATTATGGGAGAAAAGTAATAAGTTTGACTATAATGATCCAGCAGAACGAATTGTTATGTGGATTTGTTATTAGAGGGACATTGTACTCACAAAACCATTCCCCACTGTACAGTACCACTTTCAGGAATGGGGGATCGAGGGAGAGAGTTAGGGTGGAAATACATGAAGGAAAATGTAATTGCTTTAGGCCCGAAACTGCTAATTGCAATGCAAGGGTGGTATGGTGGCATAGTGGTTAGCACTGCTGCCTCACGGCACCAGAGATCTGGGTTCGATTCCTGGCTTGGGTCACTGTCTGTGTGCAGTTTGCACATTCTCCCTGTCTCTGTGTGGGTTTCCGCTGGGTGCTCCAGTTTCCTCCAACAGTGTAGGTTAGGTTGATTGGCCATGCAAAATTGCCTGTTAGTGTTAGGGGGACTAGCGAGGGTAAATGCATGGGGTTGTGGGGACAGGGCTTGGGTGGGATTGGGGTTGGTGCGGGCTGAATGGCCCCCTTCTGCACTATAGGATTCTATGAGTGAAATTCCTGATTTTCATTTAAAATGAAAAAATACGGTGGATATAAACTTTATACTACGAAGTGTTGTCTATTTCATACTGGTGCCTATTATTTTGTCAAAATGAATGTGAATAGCAATCCCATCTCCAATTAGAAAGACAACAGTTTCTCTGGGTTATGTCAATGCAGTTTAAAATTACCCACAATTGTAGACACCAACAGCCTAGCAGTGAGACTGAATTAAAGCTGTCACATTTTCAGATTAAGTCACAATCCTTCAAACCAATTAGCAAGCTCAATTTGCAATTTTTAATAAATTATAGCCATTATCATAGAATCCTACAGGGCATGAGGCCATTCGGCCCATCGAGTCTGCACCAACAACCCCTATCCCCGTAACCCCACATATTTACCGCGCTAACCTACACATCCCAGGACACTAAAGGACAATTTAGCACAGCCAATGCACCTAACCCACACATCTTTGGACTGTAGGAGGAAACCGGAGCACCCGGAGGAAACCCACGCAGACAAAGGGGGAACGTGCAAACTCTACACATTATATTCTTAGTCTGGAAAAAAGTTTATATATAATAAAATTAAAAATTCTGAAGGGTCCTAGAATATAAACGCTGTTGCTCTCTCCACGGAAGTTGCCTGTTTTGTTGATCATTTCCAGCATTTTCTGTTTTTATTTCACATTTTCAGCATCCGCAGTATCCTGTTTTTGTTTAAATACGTTGCCAGTCTCCGTTTTTTACAAGAGTAAACGCAAAAGATCAGCGGATCAGGCAGCATGTGTGGGGAGAGGGTTAATATTTCAAGCCTAGACTCGTCTTCAAAACAATTAGTCAATGCTGACCACGGGTCTATATTTGAAACCTTAACTCATGTTCTTTCCACAGATACTGCCAGAGCTGCTGATCGGCCCCAGCATTTTCTGTTTTGTGTTTCAGATGTTCAGTATCTGCAGTTTCGTTTTGATGTACGGACACACTACACCGACTGCAGTTGTTCATTCTATCCTCCCGATTTGCAGGAAGGTATAGCAGCCAATTTTGAAAATTCTCAAAACAGGTTGTAGAGTAGCAAATTTATGTAATAGAACTTTTTAAAAAAATTGTAGGCTGATCAGCCAACAGCCAAAACTCATTATTAATCCTTTAGGACATGATGTAGGGAATCGTTTACTAATGTTGGTTGAAATGTTGTTGGAAATACATGTTGCAGTGGTGACAATCACTGGAAATGTGTGCACACTAACAGCACATACAGGTCACTTATTTCAAAGCAATGAGGTCTAAAAAAAAGTGCCTTGATATAGTTGTGCTCAGTAAATATGGATCGATTAAAGATGCTCATTTGACACTTTTAAATAAAGTATTAACTTGTGCCATTCACATGTAAACATGGACAGTGGTGGCGGGGGCGGGGGGGGGGGGTGGTGGGCGGTGCAGAGGAGATTGCAAGGGCCGGTCAATACCCATGGCAGCTTCAATACGGCACATCCTTCCGTCCTGCTGCACCACAAAATGATCGGCCACACGCGGGAATCATCATCAAATGATGCGTCTCACATTATTTCAACGCAACTTTGTGTTTACAGAAAATTGTTGTACAAGTCACAGAAAATGGTGCCGCGGAAAGAAGCAGTCGGGATATCACTGCAGTCAGTCTGTCTGCCAGCCGCCTATTGTTCGTATCGTTTGCTCTCGTCCTTACGGGATTCGATAACCAATTCGAGAAGGTGTAGTCCATCTCGGTGCGATAGTTTTTGAACCAATGTGGAACTTGGACAGGAAAGATTGCTTAGACATCCTAATTTCTCATTTCCCACGCCTCCAGCAACTCACCCCACCCCCCGCCCCACCACCACCATCATGATAGCGTTTGATTGGCATGTTTCTGACCCTGCTTTCCTGAAGATCTATAGGGCATTGGTCACCAATGAAAATAGCTTATGTTTATGGCGTTCGCGCATACTTCACAAGGAAATATGGATCTGTAGTTCAGAGAACGTGACTCACAGTCACTGGGTTAAATAATGCGATTTATTGCTGCGTGCTCAGGAGCCCCAAGACACAAAACGGTAACGATCGTCAGAGCACAGCACCTTGTTAAGGCTAATTGTTTCGACCATTCTAAACCCAGGGATACCTGGGTGGGTTAGCCTTCGTTGTGTAGTCTGCAGGTTAACGCGGCACATTGAATTCGCTTTAATATCGCGGCAGGTCCGCGCCTCTCTACTTGCTCCGACCCCACAAGGATGCAAAGGGCAGATATTTCCAGCACGGTGCCAATGCTGCTCCTCCCCCCCACAGTTGATGCACTTCGAATGTAAAATGCGCCAGGGAGCACAAAATCCTGCGCTGCTGAACGATCAGCACGCTTTAGGTAAAGATCGCTATTTAACCTAGGGTAGCAAGTATGATTGGCATGTGATCGGGGATGTTGTACACTGCTGCTGCCCACTCTTTTCCCGCTCCACAGTCGGAGCCATTAGCCGAAGCCATTGTCTGTGAATAGGCAGCCAAAGCTAAGTAAATATTCCATGAGCCTTAACAACAAAAGTAGCTCCTCTTCCCATCCACAATCCTCCCTCCGAGATTCGGCCTGTACAATCTATATGCACAATCCCCGATGCATACCAGGAGGAAGACATTGCCATGGGCGAGGGAGGATATGATAGCAAACTTTTTCGACTCCATTTTCGAGTGCGGTCTGTTGCGATCGACAGGAGGGTTACGATCGACATGGGAATGCCTGTCATTTGATAAGAGCAACAATACCTTTTAACCACCATACATAGTTGGGCCTGTGCAATGTGAGTTAAATACGTGAGCGATTAACGTTGTAAACACCAAACGAGAGTTTTTAAATTAAAGTCATTGGTTTCAGTGCAGAAGAGACGGCTCTGAGACGTGTTTACCACAGTTACGTAAACGATTTAAATGTTAGAGAACACATGGGCAACGTAGAACAAGATCGCAGCATGATCGAGGCATCGAGTCAAAATCAAAGCACATATTGTGAAGCCAGTTGAACTATTGCAGTTAATTTAGTAGAATAAGTCACAATTGTTTGCCACATCCATAGATTATTGTACAGATCTGCGTACAAAGTCCAGCAGGATATTTCCGCTGTTAATCCTGGAGACAAGAGTGCAACAGAACACCACTTTGCTAAGTGTCAACCCGCTTATTTAATTAATGTTCCGAATCATAGTCAAACTGCCGTAAAGCTGAATTGAGAAACCTGCCTGGAAGGGTCATCCCCACTGAGTTCTAATTATTTACCGGCAGAAACCTTTTTAAATCTGCCGAAAAACACAAGTGAAAGAAGTGAAAACTCCCTCAACAAGCCTACCACAGCACTGTGCACCGAATAAAGTTCTATTCCATAACACTTTCTAAAGCGTGACCGATCCCTCGGCAGAAAACGCTCGAACATCTCTCGGAAATCCCAGAGAAGTCTAGGTCACTATAAATCACATATTCAACGTTATAAGGCGCGAATTAATACTGTCTGCTGTGTATAGTACTGCTTTGTTCCCAAAGCGTTTTTATACAGATTTAGCGGAATTGGCAAATACAAGTGCACGACTCAAGGGGTCTAAAGCTCCCTGGTGCTTCGTGTGTGACCTTCCTGTGTGAGACTCACATGACTGCTGGCAAAGATGGCAAACCACCACCCCCCCTCAAAAAAAATCATCATTTTGTTAACAGCGTATTCACACTGTTCAAAAATTGTACACCCCTGTGTGGCCCTTACTTAAATTCTAATTTGTGGGTTTAACACATTTATCAAAAAAATGACTGCCAGTAATTCAGGTGTCAGTGAAATGCTAACGTGCTCCTACAGAACGGTATGCATTTGATCTGTTTATTCAGAATGTTGCAGAAGACTGGCGACATGACTGATACAGCGAAAGTGACACCGATATTTTTAGACACATGCCGCGGGAGAATCAATAAATGCGCCTAAAGCAATCCTTTCCGGATTTCCTACCAAACGTAATAGGTAGAAACTGGAGCAATAGGGACGGCTCGAACACAGCACTGTGTGGGAGGAAGACAATTATTTAACCAGCAATTTGGCCATGTGATGAAGGTACATAACTGGCTCTGAGTATCGTAGAAATGGTTTAAATTCTGAAACGAAAAAGGTTTCATTCAGCAGAAGGCTGACCACCAACAACTACCTTCAAAGGTTTAAGGTATCTATAAAGCACAAAGAATTTCTTAGCAGGGCTTTACGTTGCCAATGTGGTGACCTTGACCACTCATGTTTAAGATTGGCAGTAACACCCATATAAGTGGTGGTGCATATGGCGAGTGGGAGCTGAAGCAACCATGCAAGATTAAAATGCTAATTTCCCTACTAAAACATCCACCAATGTGCCATACTCGATCGCCACATTATCTGGTGAGCACTAAAACACAGCTTACTCTACATAAAACCTATGAAAACGTGTCTATTTTTCTTGCTAATTGCTCTGCTTTTAAAGTCCTGTGCATTGCTGTTACACACTGCTGTTGCTCACCTTCTCCTTGTGAATAATTGTGGCAAAGTTTACGTAACTGTTGAATGAACATTTTAAACAATATGCAGTCTATCAGATAGAAATGGCAACCATCCGGATACAGCATAAATCAGAGTATCTGGTGGACTAGTGCACTGCATGCAGAATGCTTCACCCGATATATAGCTTTCATACCAAAGAAACTGGATTTTAACCCTTTATGATTGGATACATTACAGCATGCAAGGTTACATTTTTAAAATTATATCCTTCAAAGGAAGAGTTTTTTCATCTATTTCCTAGAATCTCGAATGCTAATAATAGCTACATGCAATAACGTTACATTATTAACACAGACTGTTCATAACATATTAATCACAACGAATATGATCTGTTGTTAATAAGCTCCTCCCCCTTTCCACTACTTGATCGAATAAGTACTTTGCGGAACAGTACTTTTTAGTCTCATGTTGAGTCGATTTTTTTTTAAAAAAAGGAAATAATACACACTGCCAGTCGATTAAACCGAGGGTAAAAAAAATCAATTGTCCCGCTTTTGGTAACGTGTAGCATATTGGGCATCTGTAAGATGAGATTTGCATTTAATAAAAATGAACACTAGTCAATTATAAATCGAGTGAAGAAATTTCCGAGCAAATTGCAAGACACAGTTGCTTCATGAACTTGGGGTATTTCATATAAATGAATCTGAGCATTTTGAAAAATTAAAAGAGTTAAAGACCTACTCAGAATAACAATCACGTGAAAACGTTTTACCAAGGATGTATTTAAATGGAATATAATCACCCTACCCTACCTTTTACATTTTTGTCTTGAGTTTATATGCTCCTGTCAGGTGTCATTCCTGGGTATCAATCCATAGGAACTGATTGTCCCCTGCTACAATATTCAAGTCACCATCCTTTATGAGTCTTGACAGTGAATATTCATAAGCTATTCATCGATGGGAACACCACAGCTAAGCCAGATCTTGTCCTCATTCAGTGTGCAAATGTGCACTCGCAAGCAGAATTACTCACAAGCAGGAAAACAGTTCTATGGCTGGATATATTTCCCTTGATTTTCATTCATAATTGTAGTTAGGAATCCAACAAATGTCATGGAGCCATGAACATTTTCTGCTCCTTAACCAGGGGTGGTAAATGCAATTATAATGTCAAACTCTGGCTGAGTTGGTCAACTTAGCATTTTAATCTGGGACCATGCAGGTCTATATGTCTTAGTGTTTAGTTACGCTGACCCATCAGGAAAGCTGCGTTTTTCTTAAAAATTGTGACATTCGGTCTTACTAACAGATGATTCCTTAATCTTTCTCATAACATTTAACATATATGAATTAAATGATTTTAACAGAAAAACGGTGTTCAATTTCCTTTCATTAAATTGAATTTTGGAAGCATCAGTACGTTTAGTAGCCAGTTACGCCTTTCCCTTAAAGATTTTATAAGATATCTACCTTCTTTAAAAACAGCAGATTTCTTATAGCACCTTACTATTGCACATTCTGCATTGCACAAAGTGATCACAACTTCACACTGATAACATTTGTGATGTATAACTTCAGGGAAAAATTTGACATTGGATTTCAGACCATCTCCATAAAGTAGTCTCACATTTTCTGTTGCACTATATCTTGAATCAACTTTTTTAAAACAAACCTTTATTGTAAAGTTAAAAGAACTGTGACAAAGCTTTCTGATAACACTAGTTAGTCTCCTACATTATCACAGTGACCATACTTTGAAAAATACTTCTTTGGCTGCAAAGTGCTGAGACATCTGGTGGTTATGAATAATGCTATGTTTCTTACTATAATCATAGCTTGACAAACTTGTGGCAAAGGCTTATATTTGAATAATGGCCACCACAAAGGGACTGGAAAATGACTAACGTACAGACATATAACCTGGCAAACAACATGGAACATACAGCACAACACACGAGCAGCCTTTTCAGCCTACCAAGCCTGCACTGACACTGATGTTTTTCTAAACTAAAGACCTTTGGCTCTCTGTGGTCCGTATCCCTCTGTCCCTGCCTATTAATGTATCTGTCAGGATGCCTCTTAAATGTTGCTATTGTATCTGCTTCTACCACATCCTATGGCAGCGCATTCCAGGCGCTTACCACCCTCTGTGTAAGAAACTTGCCTCTCACATCTCCTTTAAACTTTCCCACGTTAAATCTATGTCCCCGAGTAATTGACATTTCTATCCTGGGAAATAGACTCTGACAATCCATGGCTCTTATAATTTTGTAAATTTCTATCAGGTTGCCCTAAAGCTTCTGACATTCAAGTGAAATCAAACCAAATTTGCCCAATCTCTTTTCGGAGCTAATACCCTCCAAACTTGTACCCTCTCCAAAGTCTCCACACCTTTCTGGTAGTGTGGTGACCAGAACTGTATGCAGTATTTCAAATGTGGCCTAAGTAAAGTTGTATACAACTGTAACATGACTTGCCAATACTTAGACTCTATGCCCCGACCGGTGAAGGCAAGAATACCACACACATTCTTGACCACCTTATCCACTTGTGTTGCCACTTTCAGGGAACTGTGGGATCTGTATGCCTAGATCTCTCTGTATGTTAATGCTTCTAAGGGTTCTGCTGCTTACAGTGTATACTTTCCTTCTGCATTAGACCTATCAAAATGCATCACCTTGCCTTTGTCTGGATTAAATTCCATCTACCATTTAGTCTCCATCCTATCCACCTGCCATTTCTCCACCCAAATCTCCATCCTATCTATATTCCACTGTATCCTTTAGCAGTCCTCTTCACTATCTGCAGCTCCTCCAATCTTTGTGTCATCCATAAACTTAATAACCAGACCACCTACATTCTCCTCCAAATCCTTTATGTATGTTATGAACAATAGGAGTCCCAGCACTGATCTTTGCAGAATCTCAGATCTCCAGTCAGAAAAACACCATTCCACTACTACTCTCTGTCTTCTATGACCAAGCCAATTCTCTATCCATCTTACCAGCTCACAGCAGATCCCATGTGACTTCTTCTGTATCAGTCTCGATACTTTTTTTTTGTTTCATGGGATGTGTGTGTTGTTGGCAAGGCTGGTATTTGATACTCATCCCTAAATATCCTTAAGAAAATGGCAACAAGCTACCTTCAAGTGCTGTAGACTGTCAAAATCAAAAGGAGAAAATTGGCTAGAAGGGATGGAAAAATTACCCAATTTCTCCACTAGAATGAATGAATTTTTAAATGTTTGAAAGGAGTCAACTGTCTCATCTATTCTTTCCAAACTTTAAACACTTCACGAGTGAGTGAGTTCTGTATGTTAATTTTAACATTCTTGCAGAGATCAATTTTTGATGCAAGATCAGGAAAGTATTATTAAATGTTGACCTTAAACTGGCCCTCCTGTCACAATTATATCAATTGGTCATTCCCATGGTACAATTTCATTTCTAGTGTGTCCTATTCAAAAGAAAACCTGTAATATGTTTTCCTATTTTGGAGTCCAATCAACTCTCGTAAAATCAACAAGTGATCTCCAGTCTGAAAAAGTTAGTAACATCAGTAAGTAACATGGGTGGACAATAAATGCTGGCCTAACCACAGTGCCACCACACACCCTGTGAAAGAAGTTTTTTTTTAAAAAAATCACTGGGTAGAATTTAAAATCTGAAGAAGGTAAAAGATTGTCATAATTCAGCCTTCTAAAATGAATTGAATTATAATTGGAATTTTTCCCTCTTTACTCTACAAAATAGGAGGTCTTCTGACAAATACTGTCCCTGCCTTCAAGTCAGAAGTTCTGGATTCATGTCCCACTCCAGATCTGATCGCCAAGGAAGGTGTATTCATAAATGGCCAAACAGGCTGATTATTCACCTGTAAATCCTTCTAGAATCCACAATGACAGGTGTCGTGGGAGAGATTAATGATGGATTTGTAACCTCAGTTTAATGATGGAGTTGCAGTGATATCCTGGTGAATGGCAGGACCAAAAGCTAAGTGGTCCTGCTATTGCTCCAAACCACAATGTCTATGTAAAAGTGCATGATGCCTCAGCAACTCTGACTTACACTATCGCAATACAAAATGCAACATGAAAAGTCTTTAAGTTTATTGGGATGTTAGTCAGTGAACAAATTACCATACTTGAGAGTTAAGTGAATTGCATTATGTATAAACGAAGCCTCTGTTTATTGATTCCCTCATGTAGATTAAAAAGAAAATTTATTTTAAAAGTAAATATTTCATACAGTCCAAGATGAACCAAAATCTATATTTAGAACATAAGAACATAAGAACATAAGAAATAGGAGCAGGAGTAGGCCATCTAGCCCCTCGAGCCTGCCCCGCCATTCAATAAGATCATGGCTGATCTGTCGTGGCTCAGTTCCACATTCCCGCCCTCTCCCCATAACCCTTAATCCCCTTGCCTATCAAAAACCTATCAACCCGCGTCTTAAAAATATTGAGCGAGGCAGCCTCCACCACTTCAACGGGCAGAGAATTCCAGAGATTCACCACCCTTTGAGTGAAGAAGTTCCTCCTCAACTCCATTCTAAACCACCCCCCCTTTATCCTGAGGCTGTGCCCTCTAGTCCTACTGTCCTTTCTGAGCGGGAAGAGCCTCTCCACCTCTCTCCTATCCATCCCATTCAACATCTTATACGTCTCAATGAGATCTCCCCTCATCCTTCTAAACTCTAACGAGTACAAGCCTAATTTATTCAGCCTCTCCTCATAGTTCAACCCCCTCAACTCCGGAATCAGCCTAGTAAACCTCCTCTGCACTCCCTCCAAGGCCAAAATATCCTTGCATAAGTGTGGCGACCAAAACTGCACACAGTACTGCAGCTGCGGCCTCACCAGTGCCCTATACAGCTGCAGCAAGACCTCCCTACTTTTATATTCAATCCCCCTCGCTATGAAGGCCAGCATCCCATTCGCCTTCCTGACCACCTGCTGCACCTGCAGGCTGGGTTTTTGCGACTCATGCACAAGGACCCCGAGGTCCCTCTGCACTGTCGCATGCTGCAGTTTTTCGCCATGTAAGTAATAGTCCTTCCTACCATTATTCCTACCAAAGTGGACAACCTCACATTTGCCAACATTAAATTCCATTTGCCAGTTCCTGGCCCATTCGCCTAGCCTATCTAGATCCTTCTGCAGACTCTCCACACCCTCCGCGCAATTTGCCGTTCCACCAATCTTGGTGTCATCAGCAAATTTCAACACCATACACTCGGTTCCCTCCTCCAGATCATCTATATAAATGGTGAATAGCTGAGGCCCCAGCACCGACCCCTGGGGCACTCCACTAAGTCACCGACCGCCAATCTGAATAGCACCCATTGACCTCAACTCTCTGCCTCCTATTTGACAGCCAATCCTCTATCCACGCTAACACCCTACCCCAATTCCATGCCCCCTGACCTTCTGCAATAACCTCTTGTGAGGCACCTTGTCAAACGCCTTCTGAAAATCAAGAAAGACCACATCCACCGGCTCTCCTCTATCCACATCCTCATAGAACTCCAATAAATTCGTCATACACGACTTCCCCTCAACGAAACCGTGCTGCGTCTGCTCTACCAAACAATTCTCCTCAAGATGCCTCGCTATTTTCTCCTTGATCACGGAATGATTTTGCATTGAAAGTGTGGTATTAGGCCTCCGAATTCTTGTCTGAAACTTTTTAATTACAACAGATTATTTCAAATTCTGCAACTTTAAATTAAATAACATTAAGTGTTCAAAGTCTCTTATATATAGATTATAAACTGCCTTATATACTTAAAATAATATTGAAAAATCTAATTAGTTGTTGCCCAAATTCTGTCAAATATGGACCAAACATTCTTTTCCTGTTTTAAGTTGCTTTAAAAAAAATTTGATAACATTGTCATTGAATGTAAAATATTCCAGCTATGAAGGTGTTCTCTCCGACAATAATTTGTTTAAAATTGATTGCTATAAATATATAAATCCATATCAATTTGCCTAGTATCTAACTTTCATATTGATCAGTAATGAGCACTGACACAATTATGCAATTTATAAGTGCTTAAATGTAAGTATGTACAATTTCTTTTATCACCACCTACATTCTCTTGTGACATTCCCTCTGCCACTTATAAGTCATCTACGACTGTATTTTCAAACTTCTAACGACCTAGCTTTTGGTCCTGCCATTCACCAGCGTATCACTGCAACTCACCCACTCCCTCAACTCCCCTTTTGACGTCCTTAAACCAGCAAACCTTCAAAATCCTGCTCATTCCCATCGTACAATCCCCATCTTTATTTCTTCATAGCCAATGGGCACAGGCAAGCATATCTGGCACTTGCTAATTTAACTATCCATCAACATTTCTAACTGCACTATGGAGTCTATGTATTCTATGAACATTATGCATTGCCTACATAGCACATGAGAAATACTTCTCACTGTGTCCCAACGTGACAATACTTCTCACTGTGTCCCAACGTGACAATAATAAATCAAATCAACTTTCACTGAACCTTGATCTCCTATATCACCTATTACTCAAGGATCATTCTGGAGATTTAAAATAACCCTTGACATTCCTTTTCTCACAATCAATTGCCTCCTTAACCCCATTCCCTGTCTCCTCTGTCCTCTTGTTGAAGTTGTACAAGATATTGGTAAGGCCACACATGGAATACGGTGTACAGTTCCGGTCACCCTATTATAGAAAGGATATTACTAAATTTGAAAGAGTGCAGAAAAGATTTACTAGGATGCTATGGAGACTTGATGATTTGAGTTATAAGGAGAGGCTGAATGGACTGGGATTTTTTTCCCTAGAATGTAGGAGGCTTAGGGGTGATCTATGAAATAATGAGGGGCACGGATAGGGTAGATAGTCAACAACTTTTCCCAATGGTAGGGGAGTCTAAAACTAGAGGTCATAGGTTTAAGTTGAGAGGGGGGAAATACAAAGGGCTCCAGAGGGGCAATTTTTTTCATTTACAGGGTGGTGAGTGTCTGGGACTACCTGCCAGAGGCAGTAGTAGAAGCAGGTACAATTTTGCCTTTTAAAAAGCATTTAGACAGTTATGTGGATAAAAAGATTAGTATAGAGGAATATGGCCAAACACGGGCAATTGGGACTAGCTTAATGATAAAACCTGGGCAGCATGGAAAAGTTGGGCCGAAGGGCCTGTTTCCATGCTATAAACTGCTGACTCTCACTTCAAAAAAAATGCAAGGGACTTGTGCATTTCTTTGTCAAAGATAGGATTGTGTTCAGTTGTCAATGCTGCTGCTTTGAGTACCTCTCGCCCACCAAACCAAACCTCCTCCAGCCCTGAACCCTCTCTCACTCATATCCTCCATGCCCTTTCTGATCTCACCAATGCACATACTTCCTGCTCCCTCAACCATCTCCACTTATCAGTTGAACAGTCAACTTCCCTTTCGGACCCAACATTTGCTTACGTTATATATTGTTCCCTCTCATCATACTCTCTCCCTTCAAAATCATTTGTCATCACCCTTTCACCTTTGACCCCGTTGTCATTGCAGATCACCATTCCATCTTTCCTCTCAAAGGATTTTAGTGTCAATGATCTAGGCCTAGGGGAACCAGTGGATGTGGTGTTTTTAGATTTCCAAAAGGCGTTTGATAAGGTGCCTCATAAAAGGTTGCTGCAGAAGGTTAGGGTGCATGGAGTTGGGGGTAAGGTGTTAGCGTGGATAGAGGATTGGTTGTCTAACAGGAAGCAGAGAGTTGGAATCAATGGGTGCTATTCTGGTTGGCAGTTGGTGACTAGTGGAGTGCCGCAGGGATCGGTGCTGGGGCCTCAACTGTTTACCATTTATATAGGTGATCTGGAGGAGGGGGCTGAGTGTAGGGTGATGAAATTTGCTGATGACACGATGAGTGGAAAAGCAAATTGTGCGGAGGGTGTGGAAAGTCTGCAGAGAGATCTGGATAGGCTGAGTGAGTGGGCGAGGACCTGGCAGATGGAGTACAATGTTAGCAAGTGTGAGGTTATCCACTTTGGTAGAAATAATGGTAGGAGGGATTATTATTTAAAAGGCGAAAAGCTGCAGCATGCTACAGTGCAGAGGGACCTAAGGGTCCTGTGCAGGAATCGCAAAAACTCAATCTGTAGGCGCAGCAGGTGATCAAGAAGGCAAATGGAATGTTGGCCTTTATAGCAAGGGGGATAGAATATAAAAGCAGGGAGGTCTTGCTGCAGCTGTACTGGGTACTGGTGAGGCCGCAGCTGGAGTACTGTGTGCAGTTTTGGTCGCCACACTTGCGGAAGGATATATTGGCCTTGGAGGGAGTGCAGAGAAGGTTCACTAGGCTGATACCGGAGATGAGGGGGTTAGCCTATGAAGAGAGACCGAATAGACTGGGTCTGTACTCAGAGTTTAGAAGGCTGAGGGGGGATCTTATAGAGACATATAAGATAATGAAGGGTAGAGGTAGAGAGATTCTTAGAAAGGATAGCAGGACTAGAGGGCACAGCCTCAGGATAAGGGGGGGCGCAGTTTAGATCAGAGTTGAGGAGGAACTTCTTCACTCAAAGGGTGGTGAATCTCTGGAATTCTCTGCCCGTTGAAGTGGTGGAGGCTACCTCGCTAAATATATTTAAGTCATGGGTAGATAAGTTTCTGATAGACAGGGGAATTAAGGGTTATGGGGAGAAAGCGGGAAAGTGGAACTGATCCACTTCAGATCAGCCATGATCTTATTGAATGGCGGGGCAGGCTCAAAGGGCTAGATGGCCTACTCCTACTCCTATTTCTTATGTTCTTACGTTCTCATGTGCCCTGCAACTCTCTCTTAGAATCCCTCTGCTTACAGCATCACAGAACCATAACTAAAGTCAGAAATAACATGCTGAGGGACTGAACGTGGGGCATTATATCCTCTTTAAACTCACCACAGTTTTGGCATTGAAGAGCACACAATTCTCAATTGCTTCTCTCTCATGTTCAGGTCAATTGGATTTCCTTCATTTGGCTTCACTTTTAGCTATTATAATCAGAGCACTATTTTCAACAGCTTATTTTTCTACTCACTTGAGAGTCCCTAAGGAATTGATATTCAGTCTCCTCCGTTTACACTGTCTTTTTTTATATCATTCATAAATGCAAAGTCAATTTCAATAAGATTTAACACTCCACCACCATTTCTGACCCCTTCACTGTGTTTGTAGAGCCAGTCTGTCAGTTCAGCAATGAACTTTGAATAAAGGCACAGTTGCTTCAATTTAACAATGGGTGTCAATGTCATCATCTTCAATTTTCTCCAAAAACTCCATTCCTCCACCATCTCAAGATGTACCAGCTGTTCCCAGCTTTGGTGTGCACTTTGAACATCAGCTGAGATACCAATTCCACATCCTCGCCTTCATAAAGGCTGACTTCATCCCTGTCTCAGTCCACCAGCCACTGAAGTGTTGCATTTTTACCAGAATTGTCTGATGGCTGGCCTCCTATTCACTATTTATAAACATTTGTACTTTAAAAAAAGAATGACTGTCCATATCCAATCCCATACTAAGTCTCACTCACCCATAAGCTCCATTTGGTGTTGAGCCACATTAACTCCTGATGCCACAAGGTCTCTCATTTCAAATTCCTCTCTGTGTTTATGTTCCTCTAAAACCTCCTCCAGCATGAACCACTCCCCCAGACCACCACAAATTCTGTTCCTTCGACTCTGCTCTGCATCCAATCTCACCTTATCACCAACAGCTGAGGGCATTTGGCCCACTGAGCCTGCACCAACCACAATCCCACTCAGGCCCTGTCCCCGTAACCTCATGTATTTACTCTGCTAGTCCCTCCAACACAAAGGGACAATTTATCATGGCAAATCAACTTAATCCACACATCTTGGAGTGTGGGAGAAAACTGGAGCACCCGGAGGAAATACATGCAGACACGGGGAGAACATGCAAACTCTACAGAGACAGTCATCCAAGGCCAGAATTGAACCTGGGTCCCTGGCACTGTGATGCAGCAGTGCTAACCACTGTGCCATCCTTGTACTTGAATTCCCACTGCTTCTCCTCCACTAATTCACTCTTGAGTATCCAGCTCTGGCCAAATTCTTCTGTTCATCCCACTTAATATCTCTCACGTGGCTCAGCGTCCATTTCCCCTTCCCACCTCTACGATATGTCTTGGGTGAGAAAATCTTGTATCTGAAATTGTTGTAAATGCCCTTGTGCACCTTCTATTAGTAGTGAGAAAAAGCCTAAAATTGGCTTGTGGCTGTAAGAATTAAATTACCTTCTCAGGAACCTCAAATCCATATTGTGTTTCTACTGCACAGTTAAAAAAGAGTCCCCAAGAAATCAGGCCATAATATTACTGAATCCAATCTGTATTTATTCTACCACTATATAGGGGGCATTAACACGGAGAAGAAGCTGAAGTTCACAGAAATATACTTGATCAGGTTAAACACAGCACCAGATCGTTGTGAGCAACATATAAAAGAGTGTTAATCGTTCACATTCACGAGGCTGACGGGATTTCCTTTTCAACCACCTTTAATGCAGCCTGGGGCTCACCTTTGGATGTCTTATCACCATCTCCTTGTGATGGCCTACTATGCGCTTTCGGATTGAAATGGTTAAATAATTACAAGCAGGACCCACCTTTCTCCCGTCTCCTGAACACTGCGAATCGATTACTTTAAAACTCTCGGGTCTTCCTCTGTCAATTCCTGAGTCTTCCAACCTGCAGAAGAAGATGCCAAGGATTTACAATAAATGCCATTAACAAGCAAGTTCGTGCAAAATATTGCGTGGCAAAAGATATTTAACGCGTTTATGTAACAATTTAAAAAAATATTGACTTTAACTTGGTATGTAGTTGCAGCATTTTTTTATTACGCACATTTATGTCACAATATTTGCTGTGATTACATCCGTGGATATGTATGCTGGGGAACAGTTCCCTAAATGAACCAGTATGGGTGGGGGAATAAACGGAGCTCGAACTCACTTGGTGTTGGGCTTGTCGTGATCCTCCTTGCTGCCGATATGTTCTGCGGGCACCGAACGAACATCGCCATACATTTCCTTCCAAACCTGTTTCTCTTTGGTTTTCGCCATGTGTGCTTACAGAACAGGCACTAATAAACGCCCATGAACTTTCCTTACGCGATCCAAAGACCCTTCTATTCCATTCTCTTTTGAAACTTAAAAAAAGAGGGGGGAGCAAACCCCCATAGGGAAAAAACGTATCGAAACTGATCGAGTCCTCACGGCAGCAGCGGCGGCGGCAGCAGCAGCAACAGCAGCATAATGATAAGGAGGAGGAAGAGGAGGAGGAAGAGGTAGGTGGAGGCTGCTCCTCGGCTTTCACTACTCCGGAGGCATAAAATCGAGGTCGGGTTGGGATGTTTGGCAGGGCTATTTCTCCCCAGGCACCGGGGAAAAGACGCTGCTCCTATCAATAAATCTTCCAACAACTTCAGCCCCTTCTGTCTGCCTCGCTTGCCTAAAACACACCAAGAGCTTCAAATGCAAATATTTCTACCCTCAGCCCCCACCCCCACTGGCGTTCGGGAGAGAGAAGAAAACAGGTTCCAGCCTCCCCGCTGTGTCAGTATTTAAAAAAATAAATCAGTAGTTTCTTTAAAAGATGAACAATTTATCCCAGCCTTGACTGAAATACACGGGGAGGATTTGGTGGCTTCGCCTCCGTGTTGTCACCACTTTCCTCTCTCTCGGGTTCGTTCGGATCAGTGAGGATTTCCCCTTGCCCTTCTCAGCAGCTCCTGGCCGCAGTTGGATTTTCCAATGTTTTCTCCCCGTCTGTTTTTTTTTTACTTTTTGTTTTTGAAGTTGTGGCTCGGGAAAATACAAATAAAAAGGACAACACACAGCCCAAAAAAGAAGGCACGCAGTGAAATGAGCAGGTAAATTGCCGCGTGTGGCAGGCAGGGTGACAGCAATGCTGCTTGCTGCTGCCTTGCCAGCTGGTTGGGCTGGCCTGCTTTGCTCGTCTCGGCTGGGCTGGGCTCGGGAAGGCAAGTTTGGCCGGGCTGAGCCAGGCGGGCCTGACATTGATGGACACCACAAGCTCGCTCTGAGTGAGAAAGAAATGAGTGAAATATGTCAGACTGGAGAATTCTCCTCCATGTTAACGATCTTTAGTGTATTCCTGGATGGATGTATTTATTTATTCTCTCGTTGATAAATGATTACACGAGTTCCCCCCCCCGTATATCTCGACAAGCGAGTGAACTCGATGAGAATCATCGGCCAGGCAACGGGAGGAGGCGGGACACAAACCCGCCAGCCTACTCCTCATTGGTTCGTTCTGCGGCTGGCCCCAGCAGGCCTCTCGCACTTCTGATTGGTCCTCTCCCCCGCTCTATCTTGTCAATCAGCTAAACCCGCCCCCCACATCCCGTCCTGCCCACCGGGCTTCTCCCTCGCCTTCTATTGGCCTATCTCCCCTGTCAATCATGATTCAGTTCCGGTCATCTGCCGGCAGGCGCCCGCTATCGCGTGACATTCTCGGAGGCTGTTAGCCTCGCCCCCTTCCCAGCAAGCAGTGCGGTGGGAAGATGGCGCTTGGAGGTCTGTGTCCGAGCGGCGGTGTCGGCCTTGCCCAGCTGCTTCTCATCAGTGCGGCCCTGACAACTGGTAAGCATTATCCAGATTCACCTGTCTAATCAAACCCTCCCCTCTTCCGCTGTCATAGCGCCTGATCTCGGAACATTTTCATTTAAAATTAGTTATTTTCCATCGGCAGATTAAAATGTCAGGTTTAATTATGGCAGTTAGATGACCCAAGGGAAGAAAGATACTTAAATTAAAAACTCTCCCACACTTAATTTGACATCGACTATTCCAGGTTAGTTTGCTTTTGATCTTGTACATACTGTATGTTTCTTCCACTCGCTCGTAAATACCGTCGCTCTCGAAGATCATGTGATTTTTCAGTTCCTTCTGACTCATTATGTTAAATCATAGATTTCTCCTTAAAGTAGACGTTTTAATTGAAACTAAAATAGCAACTTTTAACAAGTGTGATTGGCTTGAATATATTGAGAGATTTTAGTTGAAACGTTAAACGAAGGGTCCTATCTCTGTACGTGTTATAAATCCCCTAGTTTGAAGAGTTGTAAGTTCCCCTACAGAATGTGTTCCTTAGCCAATACGACATCAGATTACCTTCACATGTCAGACTATAACAGTGCTTGGATAACATCGAGACTTGAGCTGATAGGCGGCAGAAAACACTCGTTAAGTAATGATTAGTACCAACAAAAGCAGTGAAAAACACATTGTTTTTAGCTTTCAGTAGCACCATTGTTCGGTTCTCTATGAACATGCTAGAAGCTGCCACTAACCAGGATCATAAATGAAGCAACCACATTGATAACATGGCTAAAGAACAAGGTAGAGCCTTTGCACCACATGACCTCCCTCCTGACCCCTTGGAGCCACTGCAGTATCTAACAAGACTAATGTCAGGCGTGTAATGGAATATTCGCCAGTTACTTAGATGGGTGCAGCTGCAGTAACATCAAAGAAACTCAACAATATCTGGGTCAAAGCAATGCCCAATTGACTTTGCCTGCCAGAGGACTTGATATCTACCATTGGCACACTTTAATTGTGGTAATACAGGATGCACTCAGTAAATCAGCTTATTTTGACAACACCTTGCTGTGTTGTGACTTCTGTTAACCAGAAGTATGAATTATAAATTGACAGCAACACCATCACCTCCAAGTTACATACCACCTTAATTTAGGCACGTATTGTCATTAACCTCATATTTGCTGAGTCAAAATCTTTTAACTGCCTATTATCATTGTGGGGCATCATCAGCATAAGTTTCAAGGCAGGTCACTAAGAATGGACAGTAAATGTGACCATGCCAAAATTGTTGTCCTTCCAATTTGGTTGCTACATTTGGCAAGTAATTATGATTACACTGCAAAAGTAAGTAATTGAAAGTGGCTTGGAATGTCATGAGGATATGATAAAGCTCATATTGCTGCTGCTGTTTATTTAAATTTTAATCAGCTTCGTAACCTGTGTTACTGGTTAAAACCTGTGCTTTCTTGTTGAGGATTGTTGAATATTTGTGGTAATAATCCATCTTCTTGAGAGTCACCTTGCTGCTTCATGTTTCTTGCATCTTTGGCAATTCAGTGAAATATTGCAAGTTTAAAATACTTTAAATCAGATTGGATACCCATTGAAGTGTAAAACTGCTGTAATGAGTAGCAAGGTAACTAAAATTCTTTTTCAAAGGAAAGTTTGAATGGTTTAAGCAAGGTGCAGAAGAACTATTTGTTGTCTTTTGAGAATTTTGGTTCCAGTAAAAAAAAACTACAAGTGAATGGGAATGTTTGTGCAATTAAAATTGTTCTTCTCTGTGCTATCAGAGAATTTTCAGAGATAATCTGTATATTTTAATATTAGTATTCTGGTACAGCAAAAATGCAGCACTACTATATTTAAGGATAGAGAAAATGTTTGAAGATTCAGTCGGTTTATATTAGAGAAATTAAATCTGATTCTTGGCCGAAGAATTCAAAGGCGTCTTTGTGACCTATCCCAACTTTGGAATCCAGTTACAAGCAGTTGAGATCACTTTTCATCTCAGCTCATTGTTTGTGATGAAATGTAATCTCGTCGGTGTGAACGAACTAAGCTTGAGTGCAGAGTTGCTAAATTCAAAAATTCCGTGCAGGGGATCAGCACAGTTCTAGAAATCCACAAGTATTCCTTGATTATCATTAAACACTCACAATTCTGCTTTCATTCGTATTATTCTTTAAGAATGGCATTTTCATGATCTATGTAAATTGCTTAGTCATACAGTTTATTGGAATAGTATTCAATTTCACAGCTTGGTTCACAGTGCTCCGCTTCCCTCCCACGGTTCGAAAATGTATGGGTTAGGTTGAGTAGCCATGCTAGATTGCCTCCTTAGTGTCGGAGAGACTAGCAGGGTAAATAGGTGGGGTTATGGGAAAAGCACTGAGTGGGATTGTTGTTGGTGCAGGCTCAATGGGCTGAATGACCTCCTTCACAGTAGGAATTCTATGATTAGTGTCACCAATGGACTCTTTAGCAACAAAGTAACACTTACAATAGTAATTTCTGAAAGATGTGTAGAATATTTAAAAATGTAATAGTTGGCCTGTAAAAATGAAGCTGGTATTACCAATAGTGAATGTTGCATCCTGTCAAAGATGTGATGCTGAGAATTGGTTTAGTGCTCCATTAGCAGTCTAATCAATGTTTCCTTAAGGTTTAGCATAACCACCTTGTTTTATACTCTATGCTCCTATTTGTAAAGCCAAGAATCCCAGAGACCTTTATATTACAGCCTTCTCAATTTGTCCTGCCATCTTTAAAGATGTATACACTCTCCCAGAAGTCTCTGTTCTTGTACCTCCTAATATACTGTGTGATTCAGGTTATGGTGATCTTTCCATTCTGCCTACCAAAATTAATCACTTCACACTTTTCTGTAATATGTCTGCCCATTTAGCCAGTCTGTTCTCCTGAAGTCCATTACTATCAATGTTTGTTATTTTTGAGCTGCAAACTTAAAATTATCTGTACACCCAAGTCCAAGTGAAGAGTATATAGTAAAAAGTCTCAAAACCTGACTTTGGTTGGGGTGCCATTGCACGCTCTCCACCATTCTACACTATTCACTCTTTCACACCTTTCAGTCCCACAACCAATTTTTAATCTTGTAACCACTGCCACTTTAACCCCACAGGCTTCAATTTTACTAAGTCTATTAAGTGGCACTTTACCAAATGTTTTGAGTATCCTTACAATATCAACAGAACCCTAGTCCATCCTTTCTGGTACATAAAATAACTGAAATCAAGTTTGTTAAATACGATTTATCTTTATCAAATCAGTGCTGGCTTTCATTTATCAACCCATATTTTTTCAAAGTGTCAATTAATGTATCAGATTAATACCTCTTCATATTTAGGGGGACTAGCTTGTAGATGCCTGGACTATGTCTCTTTTTTAAAGCAAGGATGCAGCATTTGCAATCCTCCTACTCCCTGGCTGCTCTCCTATAATCCAAGGAGATTTGAAAGGTTGTCTTTATAATTTTCACCCTTATTTTCCTGAGCAGTGCAGTCTAGGATGTGTTGCATCTGGACTGGGTGACTTTGAGCACAGCCAAACTTTTCAGTACCTGTTCCTCACATGAATTTCTCTACTGTTACCTCCTTTGTTGTAATATTGACACATGCCCTGTTTTGTAGTGAAGACAAATGCAGAATATCGATTTGGTACTCAGCCATGTTCTCTGCCTTAGACATAGAGATATCCTTTTTGATTCCTAATTAGCCTCACCCTTTTTTAACTTCCCTTTCACTTAAAAGACTTTGGATTTCCTCCTGTATTACCAGCTCATCTATTTTTATGTATTATCTTTGCCTCCTTTTCAGTTCTTTCCATGCTTATGGATTTACCTTTATTCTCCAGTTAGGCACTTTTTTTCTGTTAAATTTCTATAGATGTTAGATCCTCTGGGGCTCAACCTTTGGCTCTAGCCCTTTTCCCACTCCGTGAGAATGTCAGACCTGTACTCAAACCACCTCCTCTTTGGAGGCTTCCCAGTGTTTATTTACTGTTTTACCTGACAATTTTTCCTTTCTTTCCCATAACTACTATCCAATACTATCAAGTGAAACGTGAATCACCCTCACAGAATCTATATAGTGCAGAAGGTGGCCATTCAGCCCATCAAGTCTGCACTGGTTCTCTGAATGAAAAACTTTTCTCTTGAAAAATTCTACCTAATAACTCCCACCTGACTTATCCATAGTTTTGCACATTCTTTTCAGATAGCAATTCAATCTCCTTTTGAATACTTTAATTGAACTTGCCTCCACCACCCTCACGGAAAGTTCGTGCCAGATTTCAACTATCCTCTAGGTGGGGGGAAAAAAATCCTCGCGTCACTTGTTGTTCTTCTGCTCACTATTTTGAATTTGTGTCCACAATTTTTTGATATCCTCTTGAAGGATCAGTTTCTCACTATTTGCCTTGTCCATGCCCCTCAGGATCTTGAATACTTCTATCAAGAATTCTGCCTTATTTTCTCCAAATAAAACAGACCCATCCTCTCAAGTCTATCCTCTTAGTTGTACTTGTCCCTGAAATCATTCACGTGAATCTTTTATATATTTTTATATATATGTAATTAATAATGCAATTGGCAGTTTCAAATGTTAAATTTTAACACTGATAGCAAAAACTTAACATTGTAGCAATCAACTTTCCATCTCATAAAATGTATTAATTCATAATGTGGTTCCGATCCAGAGTGCTTTTTGGTGCTTTTTCATGTACAAGGTTGAAAGAAGTATGCCAGCGGATGAAAACCATAAAGTAATTATAGCTGAGACTGGTTTAATCCTGACTTGCTATCTGTGCACATTTCACCACAAAAACAGGGAACAAGATCTGGCTTGCTTTTCATCCTCCCTAGCTCAAGGCGGTGATATCAACTATGGTACCTCAGTCGCTATCTGGATTAAGATCAGAATTCTGAATATACTAGGAATTGAAATTGCAATGTTCTGACCGATATTGCAATTTTTTGTTCAGCAATAACTTAGTCATTAGAAGCATAGCCTATCCTAGTTACATAAAATCATACAAAATTTATGACATAGGTGACCATGTGGCCCATCTTGTCTGTGCTGGTTGACAAAAAGGTACATAACCTAATCCTCCCATATTTTAGGATGATCACCTTGTGCATTGCCTTTGCCAAATGTATATTGCTTACTTTAAAAAAAAAACAAAACTGATTTGAGAACTTCTAAGGAACTCATTAAATTATTTGTCTTTCTCAGCGTCCTTTGCCCATCCTTCCTAATCAATCCAATTAGTTATGCTTATGCTGGAAAGTCATTTATGATTCATGATTAGTTGAATATTGTCCATTTTGTTTATCTAAATATTTAATGATGATTCCACATGGCCAAGTGTCTTGAGGAATGTCTTCAGAACTCCCTTACTCCCTTGGGTGACAGTGGCTGGCACTGTTGCCTCACAGTGCCACAGACCTGGGTTGATTCACTGGCTTGGGTCACTGTCTGTTTGGAGTTTGCACATTCTCCCTGCGTTGGTGTGTTTCCTCCGGGTGCTCTGGTTTCTTCCCACAGTCTGAAAGACATGCTGGTTAGGTGCATTGACCCGAACAGGTGCTGGAGTGTGGCGAGTAGGGGAATTTCACAGTAACTTCATTGCAATGTTAATGTAAGCCTTACTCGTGACTAATAAACTTTAACTTACTTTGAGATTGTTCTTCCATTTTGGTTTAACATAGACCTAATATTCCAATTCAGAAGAGTTATTTGCATAGAATTATTTGTATAGAAAATGAAATACTGTACAAAATTTAAACGTGTACTTTCCAAGTTGAATGCAGTTGGTAATGGAAAAACATCAATGTTACAAAAATCTTAACAATCTGTATCCATTTTAAAGGAGTCCTTGGTGGCCGATTCAGCATACTAAGGGCCTCGCAGTCCGTTCATTTCCGAGATGCAGGGCCTTTGCCTGGGGGCCGCATTCCAGATGTTGTATCTTTGTCTATGGGCTTTTCAGTTGAGGAGGTAACTCTCATTGTATTTCTTTCCTATACATTGATGCAGACTATGGTTTATCTATGCAGAGATACTGAAATGGAAAATTGCATTTGTGCTCAACTTTTGAATTCTTCAATTGTAAACCTTGTGTATAAGAACATAAGAAATAGGAGCAGGAGTAGGCCATCTAGCCCCTCGAGCCTGCCCCGCCATTCAATAAGATCATGGCTGATCTGTCATGGCTCAGTTCCACATTCCCGCCCTCTCCCCATAACCCTTAATCCCCTTGCCTATCAAAAACCTATCAACCTGCGTCTTAAAAATATTGAGCGAGGCAGCCTCCACCACTTCAACAGGCAGAGAATTCCAGAGATTCACCACTCTTTGAGTGAAGAAGTTCCTCCTCAACTCCGTTCAAAACCGCGCCCCCCCCTTTATCCTGAGGCTGTGCCCTCTAGTCCTACTGTCCTTTCTGAGCGGGAAGAGCCTCTCCACCTCTCTCCTATCCATCCCATTCAACATCTTATACGTCTCAATGAGATCTCCCCTCATTCTTCTAAACTCTAACGAGTACAAGCCTAGTTTATTCAGCCTCTCCTCATAGTTCAACCCCCTCAACTCCGGAATCAGCCTAGTAAACCTCCTCTGCACTCCCTCCAAGGCCAAAATATCCTTGCATAAGTGTGGCGACCAAAACTGCACACAGTACTGCAGCTGCGGCCTCACCAGTACCCGATACAGCTGCAGCAAGACCTCCCTACTTTTATATTCAATCCCCCTCGCTATGAAGGCCAGCATCCCATTCTGACCACCTGCTGCACCTGCAGGCTGGGTTTTTGTGACTCATGCACAAGGACCCCGAGGTCCCTCTGCACCGTCGCATGCTGCAGTTTTTCGCCACGTAAGTAATAGTCTTTCCTACCATTATTCCTACCAAAGTGGACAAACTCACATTTGCCAACATTAAATTCCATTTGCCAGTCCCTGGCCCATTCGCCCAGCCTATCTAGATCCTTCTGCAGACTCTCCACGCCCTCTGCATAATTTGCTGTTCCACCAATCTTGGTGTTGTCAGCAAATTTCGACACCATACACTCGGTTCCCTCCTCCAGATCATCTATATAAATGGTGAATAGCTGAGGTCCCAGCACTGACCC
The DNA here is from genome assembly GCF_965287045.1 of Carcharhinus amblyrhynchos. Taxonomy (NCBI): domain Eukaryota; kingdom Metazoa; phylum Chordata; class Chondrichthyes; order Carcharhiniformes; family Carcharhinidae; genus Carcharhinus; species Carcharhinus amblyrhynchos. The sequence continues at coordinate 39,139,008 of NC_137338.1, read as the reverse complement.
CTGGGGCAGTCCACTAGTTACCAACCGCCAATCCAAATAGCACCCATTGACCCCCACTCTCTGCCTCCTATTTGACAGCCAATCCTCTATCCACGCTAACACCCTACCCCCCAACTCCATGCCCCCTGACCTTCTGTAATAACCTCTTGTGAGGCACCTTGTCAAACGCCTTCTGAAAATCAAGAAACACCACATCCACTGGCTCTCCTCTATCCACCGCCCTAGACACATCCTCATAGAACTCCAATAAATTCGTCAGACACGACTTCCCCTTAACAAAACCGTGCTGCGTCTGCTCTACCAAACAATTCCCCTTAAGATGCCTCGCTATTTTCTCCTTGATCACGGATTCTAACATTTTACCTACAACAGATGTTAAACTAACCAGCCTATAATTCCCCGCCTTTTGCCTGCCACCCTTCTTAAACAACGGCATAACATTAGCTGTTTTCCAATCTTCCGGCACTTCCCCGGAATCCAGCGACGTTTGGAAAATAATCACCAAGGCATCCACTATCACCTCCGCCATTTCTTTCAGAGCCCTTGGATGCATTCCATCCGGTCCTGGGGACTTGTCCACAATCAGTCCCTCCAGTCTGTCGAGCACCATCTCTCGTAACAATAATATCATTCAGGCTCTCCACTCCTAGCATCTTTCCATCGCTAACATCCGGCAAATTATTCATGTCTTCCTCCGTGAAGACCGAAACAAAAAAGTTATTCAGGGCCTCAGCCATTTCCCCGTTCCCCCCTCTCATCCTCTAAGGGTCCAACGTTCACCCTAGCCAGCCTCTTCCTTTTTATGTATTTATAAAAACACTTGCTATCCTTTTTTATATTAAGCGCTAGCCCAGCTTCATAGTTTATCCTACCCTTTATCAACTTCTTTGTCATTCTTTGTTGACATTTAAACCTCTCCCAATCCTCTTCTCGCCCAGTACTCTTAGCTACTCTAAACGCATCCGCTTTTAATTTAACACTTTCCTTTACCTCCTTCGTTATCCACGGCTGATTATCTCTCCTCCTACAATCCTCTTTAACCATCGGAATAAATTTCTGCTGAGCACCAAGAAAGATGTCCTTAAAGGTACTCCACTGTTCCTCAGCAGACCTACCTTCCAACGTGCTCCCCCAATCAACATTCGCCAATTCCTCTGTCATCCTACCATACGCCCCTCTGCTCAAACAAAGGACACATGTCCGGGAACCCACTTTCTCCTCCTCCATCTGCATCAGAAACTCCACCATACAATGATCACTCTTCCCAAGAGGATCCTTCACCACAGGGTCCCTAATTCTACCCGCCTCATTACATAACACCAGATCCAAGATAGCTCGCTCCCTCATCGGCTCCAACACACACTGTTCGAGGAAACTATCCCGGCAGCATTCTAAGAACTCCTCCTCAAGCCCACCGCGTCCAGCATGGGTTGACCGATCAATATGTAGATTGAAATCCCCCATAATTAGCACCGTCCCATTCCTGCACGCTGCATTTATTTACGTAAATGTTATGCTTTGTAGTTTCACCTGCAGTAACTTATTGGCCAAAACTTTGTAGCAGAAATACTACTGGTGATGTTATCACCACTTGCCATTTTTAAAGCGTAAATAGCACCGCAATTTCCAGCCACTGCATAAAGACAGTTAAACGCAGAAATCAAGAAGTTGCTGTTTTTGAGTTCTCCTGAGTTGTGCCATATTGATATCGTGCAAGAGGCTCTGCATTCAAGTGCATGGAGGGTTATGCAGTTGCATGATAAATGCCCATTCAACATGCCAGAGAAATGTGGGGCTTGTCACTTTCAAGCACATACTAGTAAAAGTGAATTTCTAATTGTGTGATGAGCTTTAATATTGCCAAATGATCTGTTTAGCACTAACCATGATCACATATTTTCACGTGAAGTCTCAGTTCTTTGGTTCTTAAGATTTGAATTTTTGGAAGAAGTATTTTTTAAGTTTGTTTTTCACATCTCTCTCTCCCACATTTTGTTCCCTCTCTTTATTTTCTTTTTTAATATGATTTGACATTCAATTAATTATTTTAGCTTTCCCGAGTAACCAGGAGAGTAGAGACTAATCATTGAATCCTCATATGATCTTGACCAAAATTCTCTTTCAAAAAATAGACTTTATTCATAAAATTTGTCAAAGTACATTATGTAACAGTTCAAATTTGTCATCTTTCAGAACAGTTCATGGCACTTAGAGGTTTTTCACTATGCTTGCAATTGCACCCTGAATAAGATCTATTAACTCAGTACACCCAGGTATTGAGTTGTGACACTCCATAACTGTATATATCAACACCACATGGGTGTGATGTGTTTACAGTAAGGGAAGCCTGAACGATACTTGGCAAAGTAAATCGTACCTGTTTACAATATAATCACCCACAGTAGGTTTGGATTAGACCTGATCATGATGTTGCAAATCTATAAATATTATAACCATTCAACACATTCTTAAAACTGCTAAAGAATTTCTAAAATTGAGCAAATAGACATGAATAAAGTACTATGTTATCAGAGTGTGTTAGCTGAGTTTTATAGCACTTATATATGGATTCATATTACTAAATTGGAAATGGGAAAAGGAGCAGTCCATCCAAACTGCTCCACTGGTTAAGGTCTTGGCCTCACTCCACTTTCTTTTCCGCACTTCGTAATCATAAACTTCCTAGTCAATCAAAAATCTGTCTAACTTTAGTATATTCAATCACCTAATCACTATTGCTCTCTACGGTAGAGAATTTTAAAGATTAATGACCTTTTTGAGAACAAATTCCTCCTCATCTCCATTTTCTGAAACTGTAACCATTAGTTCTAGAAAACATCCCCTCAGTAGCTACCATCTCAAGTCCCCACAGAATCTTATGTTTCAATAAGATCCTGTCTCATTCTATAAACTCAAGTGAGTATAGGCCCAACCTGCTCAGCCTTTCATTAAATGAATCAGCCAGTTGAACTTTGAACTGGATCCAGTGCAAGTGCATTGTCACTTGAATAAAAAGTGACAAAACAAAGATAGGTGGGAAAGCAAGCTTGAGCAGGAGGAGACAGTTTGCATAGGGATGGAAAGAGGTTAAGTGAATGGGCAAAAATTTGGCAAAAAGTGTACAAAGTATTCATGTGTTGTCTCACTGCCAGCCTGAAAATGACCTATTTATTCTGATGTTGTTTCCACTTTACCATGGATAGAGCGCTGGCTAATTAAGTGGAAATAATGTGAGAATAAGCAGGTCATTTTCAGACTGGTACTTGTGTGGTATGAATGTCACTTGCCACTTATCAGGCCAGGCCTGAATGTTGTCCAGGTCTTGCTGCATATGAACACGATTTTGAACATCCCCATGTCTGACCTTATGATAGTGGGAAGGTCATTAATGAAACAGCTGAAGATGATTGGATCTACAACACTAAGCTTTATTGCAAATCTAAATAACAAATCTATAGAAGAGTTAACAAACTACAAATGTAAAAGTCAACTTTAAATGTTGTACTTGTGTTTAGCTTGTAAATAGCAGTAACAAATGATGCCTGAAGATTATGCAATTTGGTTTTCAAGGATCTTTTATGGCCTGGACTTAGTATTGGCAACTTGTTTCATCGGCCACGTGCCAACTTTTTAGTGACTGTGAGGGGAGTAGAAGAACTGGTTTTGCCCAAGAGTGAAATTTCGTACGTTGTTGAAAACGTGAGTAATTTTCCCTTTTTTTTTGTGTGTACCTCGAGAGTTAAAGGAAGGTTCTTGCACTAAAGATGACATGGAAATTGATTTATTATGTTGCAATTTAGAAGTATAATAAAACTTCCTAACCTAGATATAAAACATTGACCTGATTCTAGTTCATCACTTTGTTAGTCGTAGAAATTATTTTAAGTAATATTCCAGAATTAGTATTCTAGTTGAATCTTTCATTTACCATATCTGTTGCTTTTATACTAGTAGCTTACCCCCTGTGGCGTTACATAAGGGAAGTTGGGGCAAAGTGTAATTTTAAAGTGAAGCAGAACAAGAGAAGGGTAATCGCAGCATGACTTGCAGATGTAATTCAGTGCCTATTTTAAAATCATGCATTGTTTTTATATTACTAATTTTATATTATCAAGCTTTACAGCCCCACAGGTTGTTCTTGGTATTGATGCTGCATATCTTGATGTCTCTTTCTACCTTGTTTTGCCTAGCTCCAACACATCCTGTTATTTATTTCTCAAGTGCAGTTGTCCAGCTTATCCTTACGCCTATGTATTAATTGTCACTTTTTTATAGTTAAGTAGCAAAACTTAGAGCAACTTGGAAAGTTTAACGGAGTTGATTGGGACACAGGAGCTTTTTTGCTTTATTAACTGAAACTGGGAGATACAATGCCACTTCATGAGAGGGTATAATTGCTGTATGACAAGTTTGGATAGGCAATTTCCACTATTTTTGAGAGTACAAATTTATAATGGGAAAACATTGGGTAGAGCATAAGACTAAGGTATTGTTCTGAAGATGGAACAAGGATGCAGATGTACAAATTCTAAATATATGGCTATATCTTATGTAGTTTTGAATGCACTGGTACAATAGTGCCCTGATCCACCTTAAGTCTTGACTCTGTGCAATGCAGCATGAAATCAATTTGTAATATCAGGAAATTTAAGTCAGCGCACAGGCTTCCTGCCCTTTTTTTTCCCAATTTCTAATTCCCTGTGGTTGCAATTATAATAGGAACTGCCAGTGTAAACTTCTCACTCCATAGTTACTCTGACACCTTTCTCCCAGCGCTTTAGCCTGTATTACAAAAATAAGCTAATGCTTGTGCTCCAACAAATTCTACCCCTCATTGCTTTTTAATTACAAATGGCAAGAAATCAAATAATATACAGATCTAAGAATAGAACATATGCCTTTTTTTAAATGTCTACTTGTATCTATAGTCCTCAAACCCTGCTTCTGCTGAAGATGATGTACATAGTTTCTCTTAAGATTTCATGAGTGCCATTGAGGGCACCCTCCCTTGATCTTCACTACTAACTCATCACTTTACACTTGTCTAATTTTTATTCTGCATCTCTAAAAACTGTCCTGATAATTGAAACCAAGCATGCCATTGCACTATAAAGCTTTAGCATAACCTCTAAGTTGATTTGTTTTTATATCTGTGTTCCAATTATTGATTGTCCAGACATTCAAAATGATGAAATAAGAACGCTGGAAAAACTCGGCAGGTCTGGCTACATCTGTGGAGAGAAAAGCAGAGTTAAAGTTTTGAGTCCATTCTAGAAAAATTTTATTATTATTTCGGATTTCAAGCATATGCAGTGTTTTGCTTTACATCAAAGTGATGAGTCTATTAGTCCCATGTTCCTTTCTATGTCTGTTCTTCTCTGTCACTTTCATATTCGTTGAATAATCAGGAAAGGTGACTGAACCTGCCAATTCCATTGTCCTATCTGAAATACTATGCCCAAAGAATGACATCACCACAGTCCAGCTGAGACCAGCCAGCAGTGCACACTGGAGATTGAACCAGGATACTTTCTGGTTTGTGCCGCTCAGTCCTGTTACGTAATGCATTTATCTACTGCATTATCAGAAAAGCTCTTCTATATGAAGTTTATTCATAATCATGGGAAATTGGTGCACCCTGGTTTAACAATTGTAGCTTTTAATCCATCTTCGCTGTTTCTCAATTTTAAATAGACATTCAATAAGTGAGATTTTGAGTTGGACTTATGAATTTTCCGTGGCATGAATTTTAATGCAATCTGCAACTACACATGCAGTGCTAAATTTAAATATTTTGCATAAAGGAGCTTTATTGCACTTTAAACCAAGTTTTCCATTTTTTGCCTCACCTCAAGGGATAAATTTTAGCAAGATGAGTTTTGGCACAACTTTCAACTGAACTTTGGAAAAAATTTAAGAAAAGAAATATTTGTTCAACAAAAAGTGATGTCATAGCAGTACATTAAGTTATAAATTAAGTTTTTAAAAAGGGTAATTAACAAAAGCGCAGAATATTTATTATCTGCACTTTTTCATGGGATGTGGACATCACTGGGTGAGCCATCATTTATTGTCCATCCTTACTTGCCCTAAAACCAAGTGATTTATAAGTCCACTCATTCCCCAACCCACACCCTCACAGGCATGCTTGCTCACCCTCCTCCTCCTCCTCCTCCTCCTCGGTTCTCCGTGCCTTCCCTGGCCCAGCCATTCCAGTGCACCCACTGGGCCCATCCCGTCTGTCCCTCCCTGGCAACTAAGTGTGATGAGACCTAAAACCTTTAACCTATTAAGAAGTTTAGGCCTGTCTGACAAACATGGCACATAATCATATAAGGACATTGTAAAGAACTGGAGCTGCATTTTTTCGCTAAGCCACTTAGGAAATGAACTCAAGGCCAGGCCAAACAGCCATTAACACAGATGAATTCCAATCAGTGATGAACAAATGAGTTCTAGCAAAGTTGTGGGTTATGACCAAATCTACATGAACTTCTTAAGCACTTCAGCCAGGCGGCAACAAAATGGCTCTCTGTATTCCTAATCAGGATCGTCCAGGAGAAGCTAAGATGGTTGCAATCCCTAAACCTGGTAATTTCCAGTTAGACCAATTTCTCTTTTATCTAGGTGTTATAACCTGCTAGAGAAGATAATCTTGCACCATATCCAACCAACTGTGGCAGATGCCCTACCAATAGACCAAGCTTGATCCTAAAAAGGAGTGCAGTAAAGAAGACCAGGTACTTGCCCTCACCACCCACATCGAAAATAGCTTTCAAAAGCACCTAAAAACTGGAGTCAGCTGCCTCCTCCTCACTGCAACATACAGCACTGGCTCAAAAGCCTACTGGTCAAGCTTTCCAGGATTCTAACACTTTTTGTTGTTGACACTATCACGAAAAGCAGATTATTTTGAGTCCATTTAGTGCCCAAAGCCAGAAAATGGAAATGAAATGGCCTACTTCAAGGATCAGTACTGGCCTCTACCCTGTGCATAAATGCTAGGTACATGCAGTTGGAAGTACATCTATGCACATGTTCAGTGCATGCCATAGTAATAGTAGTGCTTATCATAGCAGGAATATTTAGGTTCCACAAAAGAAACCAAGAAATGGGAGAAACACTTGTGCAGTATGTTGTAGTACTTAAAAAGCTCACTGAACATTGAACTGACAATTTGGTGTATGGCCTTCATAATGAAGCAATCCAGAAATGCCTCCTGACTGAGACTAACCTCATCCTGCAGAAATCCATTGAGTTTGCAATCTATGGAACTGGCTGGAAAAGAGACACAGTAGCTAAATGTGTTGACTCAACTGCCTAATGTATAATTGAGCATGCACACAAGATGGAAAGTGGCTGAGTGTGCTATCATTGTTGAAAGCCTAGTCACCATCTATCTTGGTGCAGAAACTTTGAATGCCATCAGCAAGAAAAGACATTAAGAATGCATATAAAAACTAAGAAGAAAGCACTGAATTCAAAAGACAAGCAGGGAAAAAGCCATCTGCAATCAGGCATAACAAAAAATAGAACCTGTGTAATACAGCAAGTACAAGGGGACCAGAGTGATACTTGAGTCAGAAGAAAGGCACCTTCACATCTTATCAGTGGCAAGTAGTTCATAGGGCTACAGGGTAACACTGCTGTTGGAGTGCAAACCAATTGATACATGTGGAAATGGATACAGAGGCAGCAATTTCTCTGGTAAATATCCTCCCTTGATGCCTCAAAATTATTGAAAACAAATGCAGAGGAACTTACCTACGATGGGCAAAATGGAAGTTAATGTGGAAGTAAATGTGCAGACTGGTAAGCCACCACTGTTTGTGGTGAAAGGCAACCAACCTGCTTTAGTTGGATGGTCATGGCTGGATACGATCTGATTTAAATTGGGGGAAGGGGAGATGTACTTAGCATTGCAACTGAAGAAACTGGTCTTACAGCTGTTATAAAAGAATCTTCAAAGAAGATTTGGGAAGCATTAAGGGAATTTCTGTAAAATTGAATATCAAAACAGACTCTCAACCAAAATTTCTGAAGGCCAAAGCCACCCCTTGTACCATAAGACCAAAGGTCAAAGTGACCTGGAGTGCTTGGTCAAGGTAGAAGTCTTGGTATCATTTACAATATACAGGCAATACCTATTGTTCTGGTACTCATCCAATTCTGTGGGAATTTTAGGGCTACTGTTAACCCTGTGATATGTGTTGAACAACATCCACTTCTCAGATTGAGAGCCTTTTTGCTGGCTTGGTTGATGGATAGAAATTCAGCAAAATTTCTGCTGTGTTGATGGGGAGTCACAATGTGTTACCATCACAACACACATGGCACTCTACAGATATCACAAATTGCCTTTTGGAATAGCATCAGCTCCAGCCCTGTTGCAAAGGCTCATGGACCAGATTCTGAGTCGCTTGCCTGGAGTTCAGTGTTACCTTGATAACATCTTGGTACTGGGCAAAACTGATGAGCTTCACCTCCAAGAACTTGGATGGCCCCCTAATAGGACTAGATGAGTATGGCCTATATGTTCCTAAAGACACAAGTTTTTTTTCAGCCCTCTGTGAAATATTTGGGGCATTATATTAACGCTGCTGAGCTTCACAAAGCACATTCCAAAGTCAAAGGCTATTGTGGATGCTCCAGCTCCTCAGAATATTAGCCAGCTTTGCTTTTATTATGGGAAATTCATTCCACAGGTGACAACCTGCTGAAACCCCTGTGTGAGCTTCTGTATCAGAACAAAGCCTGGAAATGAACTGAAGCTGGTGATTCTATATTCAAGGAGGCTAAATCAGCACTCAAATTCTGAAGTAGACAAACTTTGGCCCCTCCTTGCCTCTGCAAAATGCATTTGATGCACCACCATATGGAGTTGAGACCTTAGGTGTGGACAGACCAGGGTGTTTGCTTTAGGACATGAAAGTTATTATTCCCCTACATTGAAATCATTGGTGAACTAACTGCTTTCAGGACACTGCAATAGTTTTGCATAAGAGATTAGCAGTGCTACTTTTGGTGGCCCGGTCTGGACAAATACACTGAAGCCAAGACAAGATCTTGTTCTTTGTATCAGAGTGTGAGAATTGATACCCTTCATCCATGGGATTGTCTTGTTAATGCATCCATGTCAATTTTGCTGGTCAGTAATGGTGTATGTTCATTCTAGATGGCCAGAAATGTCAGTCCTCTGTTACTAAGAATTCAAAGTTTTAAGAGAAATGTTCAGTTGTTATGGGTCGCCAAAACAAGTTGTGACAATGAAGCTCAATTTGTCTCTCAGGAATTTGAGAATGTTTTGAGACAGTGGAATTGATTAAATTGCCTCTATCTTATCATCCAAGTAGTCAGATTATCAGAATTGTTCAAACCACAGAACACTTTAAGGTCATTGCAAGGGCGTTCATCTATTCAAAAGCATCTAGGCACAATTCTGAATTACTGAAACACACCAAAGCATGTGCATGTCCAAAGCAATTCCAGCATTCCTACTAATGGGGTGACAATTGTGCACTTGGTAGGGAAGGTCCAGTTGGGTGCAAGAGGGGGGTCTGGATGAGCAACCTAAAACTGGGCATAAGGCAGATGTTGGCATCCTCACTCTTTTCCCCATGTGCCTGTCTGCTTCTTGTAACCTAGGGCTCCCATATCTCTCAGTCTAACGTCCCTGGGGCCTTTAAAGTCTAGTAAAGTCATTTGTGTTTACTGCTACTCCAGCCAGCGACTGTTTCTCTCCCATTTGCTAATCTGGAGTGAGCCTATGATTGGAGGGACAGCTTCTTGCAGAATCCTTCACACCAATTTATCTGTTTGACCAGTGTTTTGAAAACTGGCTCCACAGAATGGCTTTTGGGGCTGCCAATTGGACAACCCTGCCTTAAAATCTATGTTAGGCTAAATTTGGTGTCAGCAATTGTGGTTTGTCAGGTCACATTAATTATAAATTCCTTCCTTCTGTTCAGTGGTTAACTTTCAAAGTATGATCATAAGGAATTTCTAATCACTTATACAAACAGTATTTCAATTAAGTATATACCATTTCATGTTCTAAATGTATTGATTCACGTTTACAATTTTGAAAATCTGGTGGCTCCTTAGAACTGATAATTGAGCTTTGAAATAGAAGCTGAAACAAAGCTTCTCTCACAGTTGGATACTTGTATGCAATATGCAGTTGCAAAGAAGCTTCCTGAAGATCTGTTACTCTGCCTGTGAGGTTAAAGTAATCGTTAATATGGCAACTGAACATTAACCACATCCAAGCTATTTTGAGGCACAGAGCAAAGCAGTAAAAGGCAACTGTCTTTATGGTATATTTATTTTACAGAAGTAATTTAAGAAATCCATAAACTCTTTGAAAAGAGGAAACAAAAGAGGAATTCATTGAAATCGTACTGCTACAGTTCAGATATACATTCTTAGTGCAGTATATAAAGCAGGATTCTTGCTCAGCCAAGTTTTGCATCAAGTGATTTACAAATTTATGAAAGCGTCAGGAAAAGATCATCAAGCCTTTCCTATCCAGCACGTCACAACTATCCTGAGCTTTGACCCATCAGAACTTCGGGGTTTCTTAGGTGAGGCCAAGGGAAGGGAATATAATCTGTGGCTAATTTAGGGAAAAGCTCTGGAAATTCCTCTGACTTGCTCTTGCAATCCACAAAACTTCAGAGTCCATAATTCCTCAATTTCCATAATTAGGTCTCTGTAGCTGAAAATATCCTCTTTATTGAAGAACATCCCTTTTAAAGGACCCCAGCAAAACTATACAGTATGGTTTGGTAATCTGTTTTGATAGGAGAATGACTTGGAAATTAAATACTTCCTAATCCATAACATGCCCTCACCCTAGCATTTCCCAAATTGTTTCATATGCATTGTGTCTAGCATTACTACCATCTACCAATCAAGCTCAATTGAACTCCTGCATTTAAAAAAAAACTTCAACAAATGCAGTCTTGGACAAGATGAAGTTTACAGTTAGTTTGAACTCTTAAGCCTATTTAAATAATCACCACCACCTCTAAGGCCAATTATAGTTTTGGTTGCACTTCTTTGCTTTGAAATCCAACAACAGTAACTTGCATTTAGTATAATATCCAAAGGCACTTTCACAAGAGCCATTCATTGCATTTGTTGCTTCAAGTTTGGATGTATCACAACCATATGAAGCCTAAATTTTATGCTCACTGCTGTACTAATGCAGCCTGAAATCTTATTAATCTTACTGCAGCTTTCTCACAATGCTTGTGAAACTTCTTTTAAGATCTATCACCCATTGCTCAGTCTGTAATCTTTATAGTTTGCCATTTGCACATTTAGGGGTTAAGTTTCCACTAGTTATATCAGCTTAATCCAGGTGGTATTGACCATACCAAGACTGGGTAGTTTTTTTACACAAGTGAGCTATGTCCAAAACCGCTTGTTTTCATTTGTTTCCCACAACTTGTTAAACTGGCTCAAGATTCCATGTCCCAGATTAAGCACTGCCACAAGTGCCCATTAGAATTGCACGATTCCACTGATCAAGCCAGTTGGTTCAGGAAGGCTGTTCAACTTGTGCTAATTTTCTTAAACCCACATGCTTTCATAGACACAACTGACTAGCGCATACCAATTAAACTATTAAATGGTTCAATATATTTTTTAGAAGGCAATTAAATGAAGACATATGGGTGGAGAATTGGACATCCTGATTAAAATTCCTTATTTTTGATGACAAACCCATTTTCAGCTGTTTATTAAAACAGCACTGATTCATCACTCTTGGATGCATCAAGGAATATTTTCTTTTGATTTAAAGAGAATTACATTCTTTGATGCTACCCTGTTGTTGGTACATGGAAAATTGTGGTTTGTGTAAACTTGAAATGTAACCAGCATATTTCAAACATTTTTGAAATTGCACCCAAAGTTGAAGCCCTTGAGTTTTCCAACTGCAAATGCATGACATTAAAATTGTAGTTCATATTTCTCCCAACCTTGCCTCATCTTTTAACATTACATTTCTGTTCTATCCTATCTGCACCTGTCAGTCCTATGACTCTGCATTTTTTGTATCTTTCTTCCTCCCTAGATTGCCTTTACCTTTTTCAATTTTTCATTTTTAAAAATGTTCTCAACTCATCTCTCATCAAATCTTTTGATCACCTCTCCTAAATTTCTCGCCATGGCTTTGATTTGTTGTCTTATGTTTCCTTTGTGGAGGACTTTGAGGATGTTTGTTAATAGAATAAATGTTGCATAATACAAGCTGTTGGATATTTTGCTACTTATGGGCCTTATCCCTTGATTTATCTAAATTGGCACATAACCTATAGATTTGATCTAAAGTATATAAAGGGGCAGCACAGTGGTTAGCACTGCTGCTTCACAGCGCCAGGGTCCGGGGTTCAATTCTGCCTTCGGGCCACTCTGTGGAGTTTGTACATTCTCCCCGCGTTTGGGTGCTCCGGTTTCCTCCCATGGTCCAAAAATGTGTGGATTAGATAGATTGGCCATGCTAAATTGTCCTTTAGTGACAGAAGAGCTAGCTGGGGTTATGGTATTGTGGTTGGTGCAGACTCAATGGGCTGAATAGTGGCCTCCTGCACTGCAGGAATTCTATAGGTTCTATTAACACAAATTATTTGTGTCACTGATTTAACTTGTACTTCAACATGTGTATTTCCATTCTGAGACAGTGGCAGAACTAGCCTTGCAGGCTAGCTCTCAGCTTTTCTGGTTTTGGTTAGCTGAGGAGTCGGTGGTGGTGTGGCCTTTCAAGCTTTGCTTATCTTGCAGCTTTGACCAAAGTTAGACTGCCAGTGAAAAACAGGAGCACTGCAAGTCAAATGTAGTGTTAGAACAATGTCAACTTGAATTTCAAACATGGTGCTTTCAAATTCTGTATTCCTCTGTCCAGGGTTACTGTTATATCTTTCACTCCTGGTCCCAAGATGATGCTCAAGTCTGGCGAAAGCAGTTGAACTGAACACGTGTTCCCTTTTCTAAAGACTGAAGGGGAAGTGTAACTTTAGCAGTGGACTTCCTCTGAGGATTTGTGTATCCAATTTGTTTTGCAAAGAACCAACAGTGACACTTATTTCAAATTTCCATTGTTGCATAATCTGCAAACTCTGCTTCATGCATTCTTATTCTGAGCATAAGGGAGCAATTTGTAGTATTTATGATAACTCCAGTTTTCATCCAAAAATACATCATACCATAATCTAGCATTGTCTACTGCAACAATAATTACCACTTGACATTGTTCTGACGTATCATTTTGACATTGACCAATGTAAATTGAATAATTGTCAATTACTAATTCATATAAGAAACATGGTTTGTCATTTATTTTACTGATGTAAGTTACTGATTTTCCATTTCACACTTGCAAGTGACAAATATTTGTGGGATGTGAAATCCTTGTGCGAGGTGTTTGAATTTTTATGCCTTTAAATTTAAGCCATAGCATATCAAATATCACTTAATCCAAATTGAATAATTATAAAAATGACTTTACCATTTTCATTTTTTGTAGCCAATCCCCTTCACTTTGGATAGTATTTCAAATTCTATTCACTCGCTATTCTCTGAAGAAACACCAGTGATTCTACAATTAACCCCCAGTGAGGAGGTGAGTTGGGAGGATATGCCAGAAAAAAGTGGTTAGTATATTTCAACTTGCTGAGAATTTACAGATGACACAAATATTTGCATTTCCTACTTTGAGATGATGCTATAAATGAGGAATTTCCGTACAGTATCTATTCCAGCTGTTTTTTCTTTTTTTTTCTATACCAATGTTCCAAAGAAACTAATTGCAGAATTATGGTTCTAAAGTCTTGTCTGGTACTCTTTGAGTCCATTCAATAAGTATCAGCCATTTTTTTTTCAATCCTGTGGGCTATCACTGTCCGTCCAGTGTTTTCACTCAAGCACATCTGGCACGAGTAATTGAATAATGACTAGGGAGCTGGTGGAATTAAATTCAATTAATAAACCTGGAATATAAAACTAGTCTCGGTATTGATGACCATGAAACCATCATCGATTATTTTAAAAACCTGTTTGATTCATTAACATCCTTTTTGTGGAATGTAGCCAGGTTTCGTTTGTGTAACCCAGACACAGAATGTGGTTGGTTCTTAACTGCCCTCTGAAATGGGCTGTCAACCCACTCAGTTCAAGGATAATTTGAGATGGGCAACAAATGCTGCCTTTGTTAGTAATGCCATATCCAATGAAAGAATAAAGAAAAGTACCAAATTTGATTTTGGTATTTTTCTTTTGCTAGTACAGAACACACAGGCTGATTTTTATTTAGTATTTGGATAACAGCAAGTCAGCACAAATCAGTCATTGAACTTCAGAAGCTTTACGTTTTAACTCTGAAAACCGAATAATAAGATTTGACTTGTAAATTCTTTTTTAGAGACTTTACATGGTGGGAAAGGCAAACACCATTTTTGAAGATCTTCCTGTAACATTGCGACAGATGCGTAACTGTTTGTTCCAGGATGACTCTGTTCTGAATTTCCTTCCTCATAACTCGCTGAATAAAAATAACGAGGTAAGAGGAAGTAGGGGATTTCACTAGCAGGTACTTTTGACTTGTGTTAGTAATCCTACAAGACAATACCTTGACTGTGGAGCAGCTCCAGCTGGACGAATTGTGGAATGCTTACCAGTTTTTCAGTTGCTTTCTGCATGTTTCTGCAGCCCAGAGATGTGCCACTTCAGCTAGATAAGTCTCAGCGATGTTCCCTCTCTTACCCAAACTCCTTGTACTTGGGCAAGTGAAATGTGTATTATATAGAGATACGATGCAGCCAATCAAAAATGCTACATTTGTAGACTTCTTCATGGCTTGGCTCAGACTTAAACATAATATCAGAAACATGACTAAAAATTATCCATATGTAAAATTTTACCAGGAACTTGTAGTCGGACTTACTACATCTATTTCTAGAAAATATAGAATACTTATTAAATGTGTAACATTTGACCTTGATTTTGTTTGTTGCAGGGAGATGGTTTCAAATGAATAGCTATGTTTTTTTTCTTTAAACTACCTATCAGCATTTGAGTGACATCTCTTCCTAAAGAAGACAGTCAACATAAATCATTAACTGTTTTAGTCCACATTAAAGAGCTGAGCCTTTATGTATGCCTGAAGTGAACAGATCAATGCAGGTGCAAAATCTCGTGGACAAATAACTCATGGGTTCATATCATTGGATAGTTTGAGTAAATTTCAAATTTCTTTCATTGCTTCTTATCCCACCCAAAAAGAGAATCCGTGCTACATTTGTTGCACTAGTTTGATTAGATTTTCTGCCTTAGCTCAGGGCTCCTTCACATTAAATGTCATGCTTTATGGCCCTTCTACTTGATCTTAAGAAGTGGACCTCCGAGTTAAGCTACAGTTTGAGTGGGTCTGGAAAAAAGGTATGCAATTTGGAATGTATAAAGCGATGATCTGAAATATCCATGTCCCTCGTCCAAGGGCGATAATGGGTGCAATTTCAATAATGGGTAGGTAATCTAATCCAATGGTGAAACTGATACTTTGACTTGTCATAACATACCTTAATCAAGCATTTGAAACTTGCTCTATCAATTTAAGAGGCACCTGAAAAGAATCCTTGAAGCTTAGATTCAGCAATCTGAGCTATATCAGCTATATTGGCTCATATAGCATGTATGTTAATGAAGGAGTGAAACTCACAGCCCATACTTGTTGATATAACACAAGCTGCTAAAACTTGATTGCATTTAAATTGTATATATGTTAATGTAGAGTCATGCTTTATTACAATTATTCTTCTGAACCTTTTAATAAGTTTCCCTATACTGTATAACATTGCTTTTAGATTTGTTTTGTAACATTTCTAAAGACTATTTTTTATTATTAGGTCGACCTTCTATTTCTTTCAGAATTGCAAGTTCTTCATGATATTTCTGCTTTGGTAAGTTAGAAATAACTTGTCAGTGCATTAAAATGGCTCTTTCAAGCTTCTACAATCCTTTTTCCCCTCAAATCTTTTGCTTCAAATTCAATCTTTTAACTGCCGTCACTAATGCTACTTTATAAATTGAAGTCAATTCACATAAAAGATGAGTGTGACGTTTGTGAACACTATGCATTGTGAGCACATTACAGTACTTACTACACAGCAATTTTGCTGATTGTAAATAACAGGAAGCATTTTTTTGACTTGAACACAGCCATCTGGTTGTGAAGTTAGCCTTGTTTCCTATAATGTTAAGCTAATACATATTTTCAGTTTTGTTCTGACCATTTATATTTACAAGTAGCATGTCTTCAGCAGCGATTTATTTTCCTATCGTTGCTTGATGGCCGTCACAGTAATCTAACCTTACATTTTCTTATCTGCATCTGACCCATGGTGACATGCCAATGATGTCCAACTCTACCACTGCGCTAATGCTGACAATCACCTCTATCACAAGATAGGCTGACTGATGCTAATTTGTGGAATGAACAAGTTTGCTGCAATTGATCATGGAATTTAGAAGCAGGAGTATGCCATTCGGACTTTCAAGCCTGCTCTGCCATTCAATATGATCATAGTTGATCTAGTTGTGGTCTCAAGATGGCTTTCCTGTCTGCCTCCCGTTACCTTCAATTCCCTTGTCTCTCAAAAATCTATCTAACTGAGCCTTGAATAAGTGCAATGACCCAGCCTCTACTGCTTTCTGGGGGAAAAAGTTTGATAGACTAATGACCCTGAAAAAAAAAATTCCCCTCATCACCTTAAAAGAGCAATCTGTAATCCTTATATTATGTACCATAGTTCTAGTCTCCCCCACAGGAGGAAACATCCTATTGGCATTCATCCTGTCAAGTCCCCCTGTATTTCAATAAGATCACCTCTCATTCTTCTGAACTTCCAATGAGTATAGACCCAACCTGTTTGACCTATATTCATAAGAAAGATGCAGATAAAAATAAGCAGTGCAGGTGAAATGTTTTTGTGTAGTGAGCAAAGCCAATAGGGACAGCAATAGTGTGGGAGGAGAGGGAAACGGAGGGAAGTTCTCCTGTGATGATCCACTTCTGATGTGCTGGACCCTGGTGATGTCCTCAAATGTGGTATACTCAACTGCAAACTTTGTGGTAGTCAGCACTGCATTCACAGTTTCCCTTGATTACAAATCAAAATAGAATTTTGTCATCTGTCTCTTCCGCAGCAGTTACAACATATCGTCATTTCCAACATGCCTTTGCTCAGGTGAAATATGCTCTCTGCTCTGCACACAGCTTGTTGGCTTTCCAGTGCAAAGAGTTGTCCATGATCCAGCAAAACAGACTGACACATTCCAGTTCCAGTACTATGCAAGGAAGAGCAGATCAATGAATTTGAGCTTCTGCCATAAATGTGTTTTCTATTCACTTATACCAGTCATTTGCCCAGGTTGAATTATGCCAAATTAAAAACTTGTGCTCAACACACATTCAAATTTCAAACCTCATCATCTTACTTTCATCTCTGTAATATTGCCTACCTCTACTTCCTCTCAATATCTTCAGCATCCTGATTCCATAAACACTCTCTCTAGTCCTTGCTGATTTCCAGTTGTATGTTACAACAACTTTCATTTACGTCACATCTTTAACTTCATAAAACTATCCAAGGAGCTTCACGGGCATGATCGAATAAAATTTGTCATGGATGAAGCCAAGCTTCCTGAGTTGGTGGAGCTGCATTCATCCAGGCAAGGGGAGAACGTTCCATCACACTCCTGACTTGTGCATTGCAGATTGTGGGCAGGCTCCAAGAAATCAGGTGGTGAGTTACTCGCCACAGGATTCCAAGCTTCTGACCTGCTCCTGTAGCAACAGTATTAAATGGCTAGTCAAATTAATGTTCTGGTCAGTGAAAGCCCCAGGATGTTGATAGTGGGGTTTCAGTGATGGGAATGCCATTAATTGTCTCAGGGTGATGGTTAGATTTGCTCTTGTTGGAAATGGTCATTGCCTCACAGTTGTGATGTTACATGTTAGCCCAAGCTGGATATTGTCCAGGTTTTGCTGCATTTGGACATGAACTGTTTCAGTATCTGAGGACTCGTGAATGCTGCTCCACATTATGTCAACAAACATTCCTGTTTCTGACCTTATGATGGAAGGAAAGCTATTGATGAAGCAACTTCAAAACAAAGAACAAACTGAAGAGAAACCAAAGGTTCATGAATGCTGAAAGGAAAATAATGAAATGCTCAAACAGGTAAAGATTGAATGATTGACAGTTAATGGATAAAATAAATATCAAGCTGCCTTTATATCGTGAACTTGCCCAGCAACTATCCCTGAATAAAACAAAGTTCTGTTTTGTAAGTAATGAGACTGCCTATATCTTCCCCTTACCAGTAAAGGGGTGAAATTACTTTAAAGTTGAATGCTATTTGCTTCCTTTGCATAAATCCGAAATTGAATGTGGATCCACATTCTGTGACATGCAGGCAATCTCTGGATGGGCCCATAGTCTGCTGTGCATTGTGCAGTAGATGTGTACATGTAGAACAGGTATCATGCTCTGATGGGTTTATCATCATTCAATTGCTAAAGGAAGATTACTGTATACATATATTTTTCCAGTACTTCTGTTGGGTCAGTCTTTGTTATTGGGCACCAACAATGCAAAGCAACTTGTTTACAAAATCTTAAATGTATATGTTGTCTTTGACATAGAAAAGTGACCCAGTATACTTGAGACAGAGTGGATTAGGATGGTTGATTGAAAGATTAGCCAAGTAAGTGGGTTTTAAGGAAGAGCTTATAGTAGGAGAGGGAATGTAGTGAAGTGCTTAGAGAGGTGATTCTAAAGTAGTACTTTCGTCTGCCAGCAGTGAAAAGGGAAGATGATGCGGAAGAAGCTTGAGTTGGGAACAAACAACTACTTTAATGAAAAAATGTTCCTAGGTGTTTCACAGGCAAATGATAAAATAAATTTGGCACTAAGCTATGCAAAGAATAATGAAGTTAGATGACCGAAAGCTTGATCAATGAGGTAGACTTCAAGGGTGTTGTAAAGACAAAAGAGATGGAGGGGTAGGGAGGAAATTGAGAGCTTTGGACCTTGACACCTGAAAGCACAAGTGCCAATGGTAGAGCAATTTTAAAATTACAGATTAAAGAGCAGAATTAGTGCAGCAATCTGAGGGTTGTAAGGCTCGAGGAGATTGGAGAGACCATGGAGGGATTTGAAAATTATGAAATCAACATGGTTCATAATTGCAAAATAGTGTAGGTCAACCAGCATAGGGATAATGAGTAAATAGATCTTGATGCAAGTTAAGATCTGGACAGGAGAATTTTGGATGACTTCAAATTTACGCAAAGTGGTGAGGAAGGCTAGCTACTGTTGTATTAGAATAATTAAGTTTGGAGGTAAACAAGGCATGGGTGGATGTTATGGTAGTAGCTAAGGAAGTGAGTAGATTATACAGCTCCTCAAACCTGTCCTGTCATTAAATACAATTATCATTGGTCTTCTACTTCAAGTCCTTGTACCTGCCAGTTCCCATTTCCTTGATTTCTTGCCAGATCAAACATCTGTCTGCCTCAGCCTTAAAGATATGCAAAGATGGAGCATCCATGGCTTTACTGGATAGAGAATTCCAAAGATTTATAACCCTCTCAAGTGAAGAAATTTCACCTCCATCACAAATGGACAGATGCTTCTCCTGAAACAATGCCATTGTGTTTTAAATTCCCCAGCCAGGGAAAACAAACTCCTCTATCTATCCTGCCAAGTCCCTTTGAAACATACAAATTTCCAATGAGATCAACTGAGTCCAGGGAGTATATCCATAGTTTTATACAACCTATCACAAGGCAATCCCTCATCCCAGGAACAAATCTAGTGAACCACCACTACTGATCTGGCTGAATCCTAAAGGATATAGTTGCTAGACTGGGTCTTGAGACAGGTAATGAGGAGGAAAAAAAAACTTGACCAAATCTTCACCAGTCTACCTGTCATTGATGCATCTGTCCATGATAGTATTAATAAGAATGATCACCACAGTCTTGAGGGATTCCCTCCATTGTGTTGTACGGCACTACCACCATGCTAAATAAGAGAGATTTTGAACAGATATAGCAATTCAAAACTGGGCGTTCATGAAGCATTTTGGGGCATCGGCAGCAGCAGAACTGTATTGAAACACAGTCTGTACCCTCACAGTCTGGCATAGTCCCTTCTGACTCGAAGATGGCATGCCAGAAGTAGCAGCAAGCACACCTAAAAGTTGAAGTTGCAACATCGGAATGCTTGCATGCCAAACAGTAAAAGCAGCACGCAATAGAGCAAAGCGATCCCACAACCAGGTCAAATCTAGGGAGTGCTGTCCTGCCACATCCAGCTTTAATGGTGGCGGACAGTTAAACATCTAACTCGGGGGAGGCATTTGCATCTCAAGTGCCAGGTATTGACCATCTCCAACAAGAGAATTCAACCATTTTCCTTTGACAGTCAATCCTATTACCATCACTGAAGCACCATTGTCCACATCCTGGGGTTACCATTGAAACGGAACTAGACCAGCCATATAAATACTGTGGCTACGAGAGCAGGTCAGAGACTTGAAATTCTAAGGAAAGAACTCTTCTCCTGACTGCCCAAAGCCTGTTGAAGATCTACAGATATCTAGTCAGGAGTGTAATGAAATACTCTCCACTTTGCTGGAGTAGTGCTGCACCACCTGAGGCTCAACACTGTCCAGGACAAAGCAGACCACTTGATTTGCACCCATCCACATCCAACATCTGCTCCCGTAACCACTGACATAACAGTAGCAGCGCTGTCGACTCTGAAGTATACTTATCCAACCTTTCGCTCGGGCCACATTTGCATATTTTTCCTCACTCAGTGCTGATGAGCAAATTTTGGAAAGGTATGATTTATCACAACAATGAACTGAATTTTTTGAAAAGTTGAGATTTAAATCAACCCATTAGCGGCAAATGAAGGAAGGAGACTGTCTGAGTGGAGGAGCTGCTCTAAGCAGAATATTACATTGAATCTCAACTGGTTGACAGGAATTTTTGTTGTAGGGCGACTGGACAAGCCTGACTTAAAGGATGCACGACCAAAAACTTACCGACTCTCCAACTCACAAACCTGCAATCTCTACCATCTAGAAGGACAAGAACAGCCGATACATAGAAACAGCACCACACCATCCTGACTTGGAACTTTATTGCTATTCCATCCCTGTCACTGGGTCAAAACCCTGGAACTCCTTCCCTGACAGTGCTATGGATGTACCTCGAACACAATGGACAAGACCATTACCTTCTCAAGGGAAATTGGGAATGGGCAATAAAAATACTGGCCAGCCAATGATGCCCACATCGGATAAAAGAATAAAATAAATTAATGACCGTTCACTAATGACTCGCAGGCATGTATATCCTTAGATGCGGAGCTGGAGCAGGGACAGAGTTGAGTAGTGCTTATAGGGGTAGGAAATTGTTGCTGTTGTGATACTACCACAACCACTTGTAATAATGTAGCACCTCTTACCTAATTACATTTCAAGGTGCTTTACAGTAATGTTTTAAAGCAAGATTTGAAACCAAACCTTTTCATGTGATACGAGGACAGATGGCCAAAGCCTGATTTATTTTTAATGCATGTCTTAAGGAAAGCAATGTGGAAATCTGTAGCATTTTAGGAGGGAAATTCCACAGCTTTGGGCTGTGACAACTGAAGGTATGGCAATCAATGGCTGAGCAATTAAAATTCAGCATACTCGAAGGTTGTGGGTTGTGGAAGTGAAGGAGATTAGAGATAGAAGTGGGTAAGGGCAGGGATTGATTTAAAAACAAGGATGGGAATTTTAAATTCCCATTTGCAGGACTTCAGGTTTATTGGTGGTAGACTGTGGGAGGCTAGTCAGAAATGCATTGAAATAGCCTTGCGTAGAATGAGGATTTCAACAACTGATCAAGGCAGGAGTAAAACTTCACAAGTTATAAGTGGTTTTAGTGATGACATGGATATGTGGTTGAAAGCTTATGATGCCAAGGCTGTAAGCAGTCTGGTTCAATGGTAAACATTTGCCAGGGAGAAGAATGGCATTTGTGGCAGGGACTAAATTCAATAGCATCAATCTTCCTAATATTTTGCTGGAGGAAATTTCCAGCATTGTGATATGGGATCAAGCAGTCTGATCATTTAGAACCCAGTGGATGGATGGTAATGAGATAATGATGGGCCTCAGGAAACTGAGGTTCTGTATGTTGTTGCTGAAGGGCAATTTGTAAGATGAAAAATTGGAGGGAGCAAAGAATGGATCCTTTGAGGAAATAATGATGCTTGCATAGGAAGAATAGCTAGTGTAAATAATCTCTGGTTGCTTTTGGTTAAAAGTGGAACCTGTCAAATACATCCCAATCACTGAACAACATTAGGAGAAGCATAAGAAGACTGGTTAACACACAAGACTGTAGACAGGTCAAAAAAGACATGGAGGAATAGTTTACCTTTGCCATTTGTGACTTTGAGAGTTGTCTGGTACTGTGGCAATACAGAAACCTGATTGGAGGAATTCAGACATTGAGATCAGGGAAAGATTGGCATGGATTTGGGAGGTGATTGTATGTTGAGGGATTTTGAAGAAAAGAGTGGATATGGGGCAAAGACTGGGAGCTTTTAAGGAAAAGGCTGATGGTGACATATTTGAGTGAAATGGGGACAATACCTGATCAGAGAGAATGTTAACATCAGCTAATGTGGGGCCAGGAAAGATTGTCTGGATGTCAGTAGTTCAGTGGGAATAGGGTCATGGGAGCAGAATGTGGATCTCATGGACAAGTTTAACTTGGAGAGGCCCTGAGGAGAGATGGAGAAAGTAGAGAAATAAGGGTGGCGCGGTAGCACAGTGGTTAGCATTGCTGCTTCACAGCTCTAGGGACTTGGGTTTGATTCCTAGCTTGGTCACTGTGTGGAGTTTACACATTCTCCTCTTCTGTGTGGGCTTCCTCCAGGTGCTCCTGTTTTCCCCCCCATAGTCAAAAATGTGCAGGTTGGGTTGATTGGCCATGCTAACTTGCTCTTTATGTCCTGAGAAGTGTAGGTTAGAGGGAATAATGGGTAAAATATATAAGGATATGGGGGTAGGGCCTGGGTGGGATTGTGGTCAGTGCAGACTCAATGGGCCGAATGGTCTCTTTGTGTACTGTAGAAGATTTTATGATTTGATACGCATTATAAAAGCAAAATACTGTGGATGCTAGAAATTTGAAATTTTAAATGCTGGATAAACTTGGCGGATTTGGCAGCATCTGTAGAGAGAGAAACACAGTTAACAGTTCAAGTCCATATGACCCTTCTACAGATGTAGTTTATGGACTTGGGGTCACACAGTAAATGTTGTAGATGATGTCACCAAGAGGCATGAGGTAGAGCTGAGACTAATTATGGATCCCCACACAGTTGATTAGAAATAGTCCACGGAGATGCACTGGTAATAAGATGAGAATGAAATCAACCAATCTCATAGAACTGGAGATAGTGTGTTTGAGGGCTACAGAGAAGACGAGTAGGTATTGTGCATCATTGCTATAGTCAGAATGCTTTTCATGCCTGTTTTAGGTCATTTTGTTGAGGCACTCTGACAGACAGACAAACCTGATTTAGACATTCAAGTATTGAAAGATGGTCAACTAAGTTGGAGATGTAGTGGTTGCTCACTGGACCGTGGAGGCAAGGTTAAAGAGTGATAAGGTGGCAGCCTTGCAAAAGGGGCAGTCTGACAAATATTTATACATCTCCTATTCTTGTGGCACAGGCATAGTGTCCCTACCTCTGGGCCAGTAGCTTCAGGCTCCATGGTTTGATAGCCATGAAAGATATGGTCATAACATGACCAAACAGGAGGATTATCAACCTATAAAAACTTTCCAGTACGCCCGATGACAAGTGGTAAGTAGTATTGAAAGCGATGGCAAACCAATACTTTGCAAAGCATAATCTTGGACAATCCGATGTAAATCAGTGGCTGCCAATGCCCTGCTTTGAAGGAGGAGGAGAAATATGACAGCCAGGAAGAATTAAGAATCCATTTCAACAATGAGTAAAGATTGTAGTTACTTGGTAATATTATTTACCTGTCATGGTCATGAACACCAATTGGCAGTTATTCTCCAGAAATATGTTCCTTTCCAGAACGGTAGGAAGACAGTGAACAGAGGCCAAGCTCTGCATTGTAAACAAGTCTCTTTTGATTAATAGCATTAGGAACTTGGCAACATACTGATTGTTGAGAAGTTAATATTGGGAGAGTTGAAAGTGTATGCATCTCACCAGTATTTTAGGTCTGTTGCAGCTCAAATATGGATTTCCTTTAAAAATTGCTGTTAAATTCCTGTACAATGTGAAACATGTGTTAACATACTTTCAGGAACCTCAATTACTTTTTGGCTGCAATACAAAGTTACTGTAACTTCAATGGGCAATTTTTAAGAATAACCTTGGATGTAAAATATTCCCACAGCTATCCAGGCACAAACATTTGGCAAAAGACCGTTCACCTGACCTTTATTCACTGGAGCTGGCAGGTCTGGAAGAGATTATAAAACGTTATGGGCAGGACTCCCAGCAGTTTCGTGATGCTGCCCAAATCCTTGCTACAGTCATCCAAAAGGTAAAATAACATCACCTGGGTTTACAATTGACACACTAATCTTTACCCTACTACCTTCCAGACTTCTGCTGGCCTCTGTTTTACCAAGTCAAGAATGTTTTAAAGGATTTTACTCCGTACCATCTTTTTGCTTTTTGCGGTAGTAGTATTTGCTTCTATCGCTTCCCAACCTGTACTCATAAGTAGAGTATTTTTAGAGGTTTCCAACATTATACCAACATTGTATCTGAGGTGAATTTGGTATTAAGTACAATATTTCACTGGTTGTGTTCAAAATCATTGTTGCTTTGAACAAATGTTATGATTCCAGTTGATATAACTGGACGAGAAGATTCCAGAATGGAACCCTGACTCAAAAGGCCATTATTTTAACATGGAGGAACAGAGTAACAAGACTACTGATCACTTTAACAACAAGAAAAATAATTATTAAACATTAACTACAATGGCCTCAGGATAACGAGGGAGGTGAAGGAAAGTGTTAAATTAAAAGCGGAGGTGTTTAGAGTAGCTAAGAGTAGTGGGCGAGAAGAGGATTGGGAGAGGTTTAAATGTCAACAAAGACTGACAAAGAAGTTGATAAGGGTAGGAGAAACTATGAAGCTGGGCTAGCGCTTAATATAAAAAAGGATAGCAAGAGTTTTTATAAATATATAAAAAGGAAGAGGCTGGCTAGGGTGAACGTTGGACCCTTAGAGGATGAGGGGGGGACTTAGTGGTAGGGGATGGGGAAATGGCTGAGGTCTTGAATAACTTTTTTGTTTCGGTCTTCACGGAGGAAGACGTGAATAATTTGCTGGGTGTTAGCGATGGAAAGGTGGTAGGACTGGAGGGTCTCAATGACATTATTGTTACTAGAGTGGCGGTGCTTGACATACTGGAGGGACTGATTGTGGACAAGTCCCCAGGACCAGATGGAATGCATCCGAGGATTCTGAAAGAAATGGCGGAGGTGATAGTGGATGCCTTGGTGGTTATTTTCCAGACGTTGCTGGATTCCGGGGAAGTGCCGGAAGATTGGAAAGCGGCTAATGTTACGTCGTTGTTTAAGAAGGGTGGCAGGCAAAAGGCAGGGAATTATAGGCCTGTTAGTTTAACGTCTGTTGTAGGTAAAATGTTAGAATCCGTCATCAAGGCATCAAGGAGGAAATAGCGAGGCATCTTGAGGGGAATTGCTTGATAGAACAGACGCAGCACGGTTTCGTTAAGGGGAAGTCGTGTCTGACAAATTTATTGGAGTTCTATGCGGATGTGTCTAGGGCGGTGGATAGAGGAGAGCCGGTGGATGTGGTCTGTCTTGATTTTCAGAAGGTGTTTGACAAGGTACCTCAAGAGGTTATTGCAGAAGATAAGGGGGCATGGAGTTGGGGGTAGGGTGTTAGCGTGGATAGAGGGTTGATTGTCAAATAGGAGGCAGAGAGTGGGGGTTAATGGGTGCTATTCGGATTGGCGGTTGGTGACTAGTGGAGTGCCCCAGGGGTCGGTGCTGGGGCCTCAGCTATTTACCATTTATGTAGATGATCTGGAGGAGGGAACCGAGTGTATGGTGTTGAAATTTGCTGATGACACCAAGATTGGTGGAACGGCAAATTGCGCGGAGGGTGTGGAGAGTCTGCAGAAGGATCTAGATAGGCTGGGCGAACGGGCCAGGAAATGGCAAATGGAATTTAATGTTGGCAAGTGCAAGGTGGTCCACTTTGGTAGGAATAATGGTAGGAAGGACTATTACTTACGTGGCGAAAAACTGCAGCAGGTGACGGTGCAGAGGGACCTCGGGGTCCTTGTGCATGAGTCGCAAAAACCCAGCCTGCAGGTGGTCAGGAAGGCTAATGGGATGCTGGCCTTCATAACGAGGGGGATTGAATATAAAAGTAGGGAGGTCTTGCTGCAGCTGTATAGGGCATTGGTGAGGCCGCAGCTGGAGTACTGTGTGCAGTTTTGGTTGTCGTACTTACGCAAGGATATTTTGGCCTTGGAGGGAGTGCAGAGGAGGTTTACTTGGCTGATACCGGAGTTGAGGGGGTTGAGTTATGAGGAGAGGCTGAATAAACTAGGTTTGTACTCGTTAGAGTTTAGAAGAATGAGGGGAGATCTCATTGAGACGTATAAGATGATGAATGGGATGGATAGGATAGAGGTGGAGAGACTCTTCCCGCTGAGAAAGGACAGTAGGACTAGGGGGCACAGCCTTGAGATAAAGGGGGGGGCGGTTTAGAACGGAGTTGAGGAGGAACTTCTTCACTCAAAGGGTGGTGAATCTCTGGAATTCTCTGCCCGTTGAGGTGGTGGAGGCTGCCTCGCTAAATATTTTTAAGACGCGGGTTGATGGGTTTTTGATTAAGCGAGGGGATTAAGGGTTATGGGGAGAGGGCGGGAATGTGGAACTGAGCCACGACAGATCAGCCATGATCTTATTGAATGGCGGGGCAGGCTCGAAGGGCTGGATGGCCTACTCCTGTTCCTATTTCTTATGTTATGTACAACGTCATTGTAAACAGTGACTGTGGTCAAATGTGCTCTCCACTTTTGAATCCAAGTGAATTCCTGTAGATTCCTCTTCAAACTCTCTCCAGTTAATAGTCACATGAGAATTTCCAAAGTTTGCTCCAAAAAAGACTTTCAAATCTTCTTTCAGAACACTGCTTTCCAACAACAGTTCGCATTCTGAATTCCAGACCAGGTTTTCCAAATGACTCTTTTAAACAAAGTTTTTGCTCCACTTTTAACATGAAATCCTGTTTCCAAGTTTTATAACTCCCTCTTCAGGATTTCTTTGTCTTGAATGCTGTACAAACTGTTCACAATTGCTTTAGCACTCCAGTCCCAGACCCTGCCAAAATAGCATCAGACTTTTGATTTACTCAAGAAGTCAGCTTTCTGATTGCTGCAGCTGTCTCTTTAATCATAGAATCATACAGTGCAGAGAGGGCCTTTGGTTCATCGAGTCTGCACCAACGACAGTCCCACTTAACCCCCACCCTCGTAACTCCACGTATTTCTCCTGCTAAACTTCTGACGCTGGCCATGGTAAATTGCCCCTTAATCAACTTGATCCACACCATTTGAAGTGTGGGAGGAAACTCTCGCAGACGTTGGGAGAATGTGCAAACTTCACATACAGTGACCTAAGGCTGGAATTGAACCCTAGTCCCTGACAGTGAGGAGCAGTGCTAACCACTCTGCCACCATGCTGCCCTGATCACCTCAATCATCTTGCCCCCTCCTCAACAAGTGTCTTGAACACTGCCACATGTTAATCGTTGCCCTTAACTCATCCCTTTTACCTACAATACTTATGACATTTAAGTAGAGGCCATCTAGCCTTGCCTTACCCCCTTGAAACTTAATATAGCTACACTCCCTCTGACTTGATTGTCTTACTGTATGATGCTGTGCCCTTATTCTGCTAATAGTCTGTGTTCTCTCTGCTGAATTAAAACCCTCCCTCATGAACCAACTCTTAAGCCACACATTCATCTGCACTATTCTCCTATTTTTGTGCTCACTAGCTTAAGGCCCTGGGAGTAATCCAGAGATTACAACCCAAGAGGTCTTGCTTTTTAGTTTACTACCTAGCTCGTTGAATTCATGGTGTAAGGTGTCATCCATCTTTCTATCTATGTCATTGTTACCAATATGGGCCATGCCCTCTGCCTCTTTACCCTCCCAATTCAGGATGTCCTACAGCCATTCAGTGACAGCCTGGACCCTTGCACCAGGGAGGCAACATATAATCCTGGAATCACGTTGATGGCCACAGTAATGCCGATCTATTCCCCGATTTATAAAATCTCTTACTAGTATTGTCTTTCTATTGTTCTTCCCTTTCAGGGCGCTGTTTAAGCCATGCTTCTTTGTCACTTTCCAATAGTTTTGATGTTGAAATTAACTAGTGGGTTTAAAATGACTCTTTTTGCTTCTCACTGTTCCTTCCATTCCGTAGTAGAATATAGATATCTTCCCACTGCATTAATTTGGATTATATGCTAATTTACTGAAAGAAATTAAGCAGTACCAACTTGGCAAAAACTTCCTAAAGTTTTCATGCTTGTACATATATGATGACTGATTTTAGTTCCTGCAGTTCAGGAACTGTTGTCCTTCACACGTGTTGTGGTCAATGTATACCATTCAGATGTTTCAGTCAGAGCAGAGAAGGTGGTAGAAGAGGGGGAGGCGTGGCATTGTTAGTCAAGGACAGTATTACAGTGGCAGAAAGGACGTTTGATGTGGACCTGTCTATTGAGGTAGAATGGGCTGAGATTAGAAACAGGAAAGGAGAGATCACACTATTGGGAGTTTTTTATAGGCCTCCAAAAAGTTCCAGAGATGTAGAGGAAAGGATTGCAAAGATGATCGTGAATAGGTGTGAAAGTAACAGGGTAGTTGTTATGGGGGACTTTAACTTTACAAATATCAATTGGAAAAGCTATAGTTCACGTTAGAGGGGTCAGTTTTTGTCCAATGTGTGCAGGAAGGTTTCATGACACAGTATGTAGATAGGCCAACAAGAGGTGAGGCTACATTGGATTTGGTACTGCGTAATGAACCGGACCAGGTGTTAGACTTGGAAGTAGGTGAACACTTTGGTGATGGTGATCACAATTTGGTTACGTTTTACCTTGGTGATGGAAAGGGATAGGCATACTGAAGGGCAGAAGTTATAGCTGGGGGAAAGGTAATTATGAGGCTATTAGGTGAGATTTAGGATACATAGGGTGGAGTAGGAAATTGCAGGAGCTGGGAACATCTGAAATGTGGAGCTTATTCAAGGATCAGCTACTGCGAGTCCTTGATAAATATATACCTGTCAGGCAGGGAGGAAGTGGTCGAGCGAGGGAACCGTGGTGTACTAAAGAAGTTGAATCTCTGAAGAGGAAGGAGGCGGCTTATGTAAAGATGAGACGTGAAGGCTCAGTTAGGGCACTGGAGAGTTATAAATTAGCCAGGAAGGAGCTAAAGAGTTAAGAAGAGCTAGAAGAGGACATGAGAAGACTTTGGCGGATAGGATCAAGGAAAATCCTAAAGCTTTCTGCAGGTATGTCAAGAATAAAAGATTGGATAGGGCAAGATTAGGGCCAGTCAGACAGCAGTTGTGCGTGGAGCCTGAAGAGATAGGAGAGGCACTGAATGAGTATTTTTCGTCAGTATTCACGCAGGAAAAAGTCAGTGTATTCGAGAATACTGCGATACCAGGTAATAGACTAGACGGGATTGAGGTACACAAGGAGGTGGTGTTGGCAATTCTTGAGAGTATGAAAATAGATGAGTCCCCTGGGCCGGATGGGATTTACCCTAGGAATCTCTGGGAGGCTAGGGAGGAGATTGCAGGGACTTTGGCTTTGATCTTCATGTTGTCATTGGCTTCAGGTATAGCGCCGGAAGACTGGAGGATAGCAAATGTTGCCCCTTGTTCAAGAAGGGGAGTAGAGACCATCCTGGGAATTATAGACCAGTGAGCCTTACTTCTGTTGTGGGCAAAGTTTTGGGAAGAATTATAAGAGATAGGATTTGTAATCATCTAGAGGGAAATAAATTGATTAGGGATAGTCAACATGGTTTTGTGAAGGGTAAGTTGTGCCTCACAAACCTTTTGAGTTTTTTTGAAAAGGTGACCAAAGAGGTGGATAAGGGTAAGGCAGTTGACGTGGTGTATATGGATTTTAGCAAAGTGTTTGATAAGGCTCCCCATGGTAGGCTATTGAAGAAAATGCAGATGCATGGGATTGAGGGTGATTTAGCAGTTTGGATCAAGAATTGGCTAGCTGTTAGAAGACAGAGGGTGGTGGTTGATGGGAAATATTCAACCTGGAGTTCAGTTACAAGTGGTGAACCTCAGGATCTGTTTTGGGGCCACTGCTGTTTGTCATTTTTATAAGTGACCGAGATGAGGGTGTAGAAGGATGGATTAGTAAATTTGCTGACGACACCAAAGTTGGAGGAGTTGTAGACAGTGAGGATGGATGTTACAGTTGCAGAGGGACATAGATAAGCTGCAGAGGTGGCAGATGGAGTTTAATACGGAAAAGTGAGAGGTGATTCACTTTGGTAAGAGTAACAGGAGTACAGAATATAGGGCTAATGGAAGGACTCTTAGTAGTGTTGACGAGCAGAGAGATCTCGGGGTACATGTGCGTAGCTCCCTGAAAGTTGGCACCCAGGTTGTTAAGGCGTACGGTGTGTTGGCTTTTATTGGTGGAGGGATTGAATTTTGGAGCCGTGAGGTCATATTACAACTCTACAAAACTCTGGTGCAGCCGCACTTGGAGTATTGCATACAGTTCTGGTTGCCACATTATAACAAAGATGTGGAGGCACTGGAAAGGGTGCAGAGGAGGTTTACCAGGATGTTGCCTGGTATGTTGGGAAGGTCTTATGAGGAAAGGCTGAGGGACTTGAGGTTATTTTCATTAGAGAGAAGAAGGTTACGAGGTGACCTAATTGAGGCATACAAGATGATCAAAGGATTGGATAGGGTGGACAGTGAGAGCCTTTTACCTCGGATGGTGATGGCTAACACGAGGGGACATAGCTTTGAATTAAGGGGTGGTGATTATAGGACGGATGTCAGAGGTAGGTTCTTTACTCAGGGTAGTAAGGTCATGGAATGCCCTGCCTGCAGCAGTTGTGGACTCACCAACTTTAAGGGCGTTCAAATGGTCAGTGGATAGGCATATGGATAACATTGGAATAGTTTAGGTTAGAGGGTCATTAGATTGTTGCACCGACCAGTGGAACCATCGAGGGCTGAAGGGCCTGTACTGCTCTGTAATGTTCTACATTCTATTTATAACCTGTAATATTTTACATCTATTCATATTAATGGGAAGAAAACCATACTGTATCTGACACTGGCCTGTCACATTCATGACCTCATTCCCAATATATGTTCATTTTGCTCAAAGCTCTAAGGCAAGAACATTAGGTTTTAAAAGTTGCCCAGATAATTTCTGTTTTTATATCTAAAATGCACTCAATGCCCTTCAATACTAGCACTTTACAGACCAAAAATAGTAAAGTTCTTCACACCCCAAGTATTGATTGGCTCAAGCCTGATGCAATGAGCAAGTGGATTCTTTACTCTGAAACGTATCTTTCTGACCACACGATATGCCATGTGCACCTCTCCCAGCTCAAATGGTTGCATTTGTTTGTTTTCTCTTTTCACTATCAGATTGTTAACCAGAACATCTCCCAGTAATAGCTTCTGAGCCTGCCCTTACAGCAATGCCTAGGATCCCCCAAGAATCTATACTTGGCCCTAGCATCTTTGTTTTGCACGCGGTGTGTTAGTGACATTTGTGCACTAATGGTGTCAGCTTCCACATTAATGCTAATGACTCTCTATTTTATCTTCTCACCACCTTTGTTGTCGGCCTGCTTATCCAACAATCCATCTTGAATAAGATGTTATTTACTGCAGCTATTGTTATGAAGATAATCTTTGTCCCCTCAAATTCCATATTCCAACTTCTGATTCCATTTGCCATGGCCATCATCTTGAGCTGAAATATACTTTCCCCAACTAGAACACCCTATTTCCATCCTGTATCCTTTCTGTCATAAATATAGGCTACTTCCACCTTGATTGCTTTTTTTTATATTTGTTCATGAGCCGTAAGCAGGCCAGCATTTATTGCCTATTCCTAATTGCACTTGAGCATGTGATGGTAAGCACCTTTGTGAATTTTGTAGGTATACCCTGAATGCTGTTAGGTACAGAGTTCCAAGATTTTTATACACTGATTATAAAGAAATCATGATAGGTTTGTACATAGTGCATAACTTGGAGCAGAGCTTGCAGATGGTATTCCTATGTGCTCATGGCTCTGGTACTTCCAGGTGGTAGAGGTCACAGGTTTGGACTGTGCTTTTGAAGAAGCAAGCTTCCCAGAACACTCATTCCTCCAACTGTGGCTTCTCTCACATTCTACTACTTTTGGCCCATTAATATTTAAGTCCTTTAAACTTATCTAAGCTCCACATTCTGGAATTCCCTAACCACTTTTGGCATCACTTCGCTCCCATTTAAAGTGCTCTCTTGTAACCCAAATAATTTAGTACTTTTATGGTGATTCTTTCCATTACCACTTCATTTTGTTTGGTAACCTTTTTAAAATGCTTAACAAGCACATTTTAGAACATTTTCTTTTTGAAGCGTATTTCTACAATGAAGCCAATGTATAAATACAAGTTGAATTTGGAAGTGTTCTGGCTAACGTTTCATCCTTTGTAGTGATCTTTTAACTGAAGTTAAAGCAGGCTTCAGTCATTGTGTGTTTCTTTATCTTGTCACATTAAAATCTACAAAAGAAATTAAGTCTCAAGGCACACGAGATTTTCATTCTTTATTGGAGCTTGCACATAATTTGCATGACCCCACTGAATACTTTAGATGAAAGTTGTAAATACATATGTAACTCCTTATCTATGGCGAGCTCTATATGAATAGAATTTTCTTCTTTTAGTTTGCAGATGAGGTGTTTTCCATTTACAATGGAAATGCTTTGATTGAATTGTTGACGGTGAAAAATTTTGATGCCTCTCTTGTGAGGAAGACTCGATCGATTCTAGAGTCTCCATCCACAGTAAGTATGGTATATGTTCTATAGCTTAGCTCCTAGAGTCTTAAATAATTTGTCTTAATTCACATATGGCCAATTTTTATCTTTCAACCAACAACAGTGGAAACAGATTGTCTGGTCATATCATTTTGCTATTTTTGGGAGCTTGCTGTAAACATTACAACAGTGACTGCTCTTCAGTAATACCACTTGGCTGTTAAGCAAGTGCTTCAGAACACTGAGGTGGTGAAAGGCACTACACAAATGCAAGTCCTTCCCTTTGTGGACAAAGGAAGTCAGTGCAAAGTGGTGTTGTTGCTTGACTAGTAATCCAGAGATCGGGGTAATGCTCTAGGGATGCGGATTCGAATCCCACCACAGCAGATGATGGAGTTGACCATGAAACTATTGTTGTTTGTTGTAAAAACCCATCTAGTTCACTAATGTCCTTTAGGTAAGGAAAACTGCTGTCCTTACCTGGACTGGCCTACATGAGACTCCAGATCCACAGCAATGTGGTTGACTCTCAAATGCCCTCTGAAATGACCTAGCAAGCCATTCAGTTGTATTCACCTGCTACAAATGGAACAAAAAGGAATTAAACCAAACAGATTGCCTAGGCACTGGAGATGACCAGCAAACCCAGCCCTGTCGATCCTTACTGATATCTGGGAGCTTGTGCCAAAATTCGGAGAGCTGCCTCACAGACTAGTTAAGCAACAGCCTGACAGTCATACTCAGGAAATCATACCTTTCAGATATTGTCCTAGACACCACCATCACCATTCCTGGGTATGTCCTGTCTCACTGGCAGGACAGACTAGTCAAGCACAGTAGTATACAGTCAGGAGGGAGTTGCCCTGGCAGTTGTGAACATAAACTCTGGACCCCATGAAGTCTCACTGGAACCAGACCAAACATGTGCAAACAAACCTCCTGATTGCTATGTACCATCCTCCCTGAGCTGATGAATGTATTCCTCCATGTTGAACACTACTAGGAGGAAGCACTGAGTGGCAAGGGTACAAAATGTACTCTGGGTGGGGACTTCAATGTCCATCACTAAAAGTAACTTGGTAATACCACCACAGACTGAGCTGACCAGGTCCTTAAGGACATGGCTGCTATCTGGAACTGCGGAAGGTGGTGAGGAAATCAGCAAGAGGAAAAAACATATTTGACCTTATCTCTCCACCCTGCATATTGCAGATCCATCCATCCATGACAGTATTAGTAAGAGTAACCACTGCATAGTGCTTGTGGAGATAAAATTAGAAGAGCTGTCTCAGATTCATTGAACAACAACCTGATATAGTCATAATCTCAAAATTGCAGATAATGTCCCAGATACCATTCCTGAAGCAGCGGCACACTGATGTACAGTCACCCTTTAACATTCAATGACATTACTATTGCTGAATCCCCACTATCAACATCCTGGGGGTTACCGTTGATCAGAAATTGAACTGGACTAACTATATAAATACTGTGGCCATCAGAGCAGATCAAAGATGAGGAATCCTGCAGTGAGTAACTCGCCTCGATACTCCTCAAATCTGTCCACCATCTACAAGACAAGTGCATGGAATACTCTCCACTTAGCTGAATGAGTGCAGCTGCAGTATCTCATGAAGCTTGATATCATCCAGGACAAAGCAGCACACTTGATTACTACCCCTTTCACACACATTCAATCCCTCCATTACAGATGGACAGTGACAGCTGTGTACACCATCTACAAGATGCACTGCAGGAATTCATAATGGTTCCTTAAGCATCACCTTCGAAACCCAAACCCACAACCACTACCATCTAGAAGGAGAAGAGCTGCAGATACTTGGGAATGCCACCTGGAGATTCCCTCCACGTCACTCATCAGCCTGCCTTGGAAATATGTTGCCATTTCCTCCATAGTTGCTGGGTCAAAATTCTAGAACTTTGTCCCTAACAGCATTGTGAATGTACTTTACCTCCGGGGTTGCAGTGGTTCAAAATGGCAGCTCACCACCACTTTTTCCAGGGCAACTAGAGATGGGTAATAA
Source organism: Carcharhinus amblyrhynchos (assembly GCF_965287045.1). Classification (NCBI taxonomy): domain Eukaryota; kingdom Metazoa; phylum Chordata; class Chondrichthyes; order Carcharhiniformes; family Carcharhinidae; genus Carcharhinus; species Carcharhinus amblyrhynchos. The sequence goes on along the minus strand of NC_137338.1, from coordinate 39,103,730 downwards.
ATGCTGGCTCAACCAGCAACACCCACGTCCCATAAAAATTAATGAGGAAAATCTTAAACATCGACTAATATGGGGCAATAACTGGCCAGTGTTTCCCAACTCCTGAGAATTTGTTTGCTTGCTTTATAAAAGTAAAAATGGCATGGGAAACAGTTTGCAACTTAAGACCAGAATGAGAATAATTCAAAAAGCTCTGTATTTTGGTTTTGGATTTTTTTATGGTTTAGTTTTCCCTGTGAATACTCGACCAACACTTGGAACTGTGTTTAACATTGAAATCCTTGCAAAACTTCATGCTACAGTAAGCCTTTCAGTAGGTGGCTATCCAGGTACCAAAAAAAAACTTCCCCCTTGGCAGATTTCCTCTCGCCTTCAATTCCCCTCAAAGCATATAGTAAATGGCTGTAGACTGGTGACTAACTCATAGGTTCTGAAACTGTTTGATAGTGGTGATGTGGGAAATAATTGATAGAGACAACGGAACAATTGTTTTCATTCGTGGACAAGACCAAAACTAGTCACCACATATCAAAATCAGATAGTCGCTGATATAATTCTCAAGTGTCAGTGTTGGTTACTTTGAAATAAATAAAACTATGAGCAAGGAGGTCATATTGAACATCAATAAGACACTAGTTCACCTTTAGCTGGACAATTGCATCCAGTTCTGGATGCCATGTTTTAGGAACAATGTGAAGATATTGGCGAGAATACAGAAAAGGTTCATGAAAATGGTTTCAGGGATGAAGAACTTCAGTTTTGAAGATAGATTGGAGAAGTTGGTACTGGTTCCCTTGGAAAAGAGAGGCTGATAGGAAATTTGATGGAAATATTCAAAATCATGAGGGGGAGGCAGTCTGAACAGAAGAGGTGGGGAGAAACTATTGCCCCTTGTGAAATGATTGAGAACTAGAAAGCGCAGAATTAAAGTAATTGGCAAAAGAAACAAAAGCAACATGAGGGAAACCTTTCACATACAAGTGGTTAAGGCCTGGAATGAATCTGCCTGAGAATGAATCTGCCTCCACTTCAATCAGGAGAAAATTGGATTTTTATCTTATGAGGAAAGATGTGCAGAGTTGCAGGGAGAAAGCACAGAATGGTACTAGGTGAATTACTCAGACTGCACAGACATGATGGACCTAATGGCTGCCTCCTGAACTTCAAGTGAAGGGAATATAGTTGCCTCTTTTTTTTTAAAAACAAGGAGCTAGTAATAATCAGCCTTTTAACAAAGGACAAGGAGAAAATGCTGGAAATACTCAACAAGTATGGTAGGACCTGTGCAGAGAGAAACAGTTGCAGGGTCATCAACCCAAAATGTTGACTCTGCTAGACCTGCTGAGTACTTTCTGCCTTTTTTTTTTATTTCAGATTTCCAGCATCTGCAGTATTTTGCTTTTGACCAGTGTAAACATTTGCTTAAACATGCTCTTTGAAAAAATAATTCAACTAATCCTACAGGCAACTTAATGCATTTTTTAAATACACTGTGTAGTTACAGCTCTGCCTAATGAAGGAGCAATGACATACCGCTAACCCTTGTGTTTCCTTTATAGAGCAACCCAGCCAGTTCATATGGTTTGGCCTACCAATACAACTACAACTATGCTGTTGTGTTCAATATTGTCCTCTGGCTGATGATGGGCCTCGCTTTAGCTGTGATCATCACTGCCTACAACCTGTGGAACATGGATCCTGGTTATGACAGCATTATCTATAGAATGACTAGCCAGCGAATTAAAATGGAATAAAATGCTAGCTTTGCATTAAGTCCAAAAAACCCAGACAATGAAAATGATGTACATTTTTTTAAGTTCTAGAAAAGGTTAAAGTATCAAGAAGACGAGTGTTTTGCTTTTGATAGAGCATATTCTTTCACAACGGTGATAGTGGGAGAATAATAAAATTCACTTTTTGGTATGTAAAATTAAATATTTCCACAATACCTTGCTGAAATATATCTGTCGTGGTTATTAACTCTAACTCTGGAATGGATGAACTGATTGCCTGGTCACATATGGTTTTTTCAATTTATCGTATTGTGATAGTGGTTTAAGTACATGGAAGTAACTTGTTTTTGTATTCTAGACATGAGATAAATGGCCAAACATGAATTTAATTTTCTCTAAACTGCTCCATTAGATAAAAGCCTTGCAATTCCATTTCCAATATCTTTTAATTTTGCAATTAAATTTGTGTATGTGTTGGCACTATTTTCTGCTTTTGTAAGTCACCACTGTGTGCCGCTTACTGTTTGATTCACTGTGTCATTTTCACGTTATAATAGTGAAAATATCATGGATAGACATGGCAGCTGTGATCAAAAATGCACTGCAATAACTTATTTGACCTTTAGAACATTGATTGTGATGTGATTTGGCTTCTTTATTTTCAGAGCTAATGAATGTGGTGTAAAAGATGTAAACTGCTATGCAGACTCCTGAATGGTGGTCATGTGTTTTTGTGTGTTTCAATTGTAATATTACAGCTACGTTTAAGATGGAGTAACACTGGTACCTGACAAAATAATGGTAGAAAGTAGTGATCAATCCTGCTATTTATAAATGGTTGTATTTTACTCATGTTCAATGCAAATGTTAATAAAGAATTAAACGTAAATATTCTAGTTAAATTTACTACCAAAGTGAACTTCATTGCTGTTATGTAAATCAGCAAATGCAAACTTGTAACACAATCCAAGTTCCAAATTTCCCATCTTCAAAATTAGAAATCTATAGCAGGTACAACGTGGAAACAAATCCTTTCACTCAGCTCATTAACATTTATTCTCCACAAAAGAAAGCCATTTCAATTACATTGGTTTCAATCCCATATTTTTCCTATTTCTTTAATATAACTAATCTAATATTGGACATTGATGGTTTAACCACTAATTCCAGAAATGCATTCCCCATCCTCAACTCAACTGTCAGTTTCTTTTGCATTATGTTGTCTTCAATTACATTGTCATGTACTGTGTGTATTTTGATGATGAGTAAAATAACTTTTTTCCCTTGCTATTTGCATTATCTCATACCAGGCACAATAACATGAATCTTCATTGTGTCTTCCTTTACAGTATCAATTTAGAAAGAATGTTCCCAATGCTGGAGGAATCCAGAACTATGGTCATAGTTTGGCAATGAGGGGTGAATCTTTTAGGACTAAGGTGAGGAGAAATTTCTTCATCCAGAGTGGTGAATGTGTGGAATTTACGACCACAATGTAGTTGAGACCAAAATGTCTGATTTCAAGAAGAAAGTAGATATAGCTCTAGGGTCTCAAGGGATACGAGGGGAAGGGGTGGTGGTCAGGATATTGAATTTGATGATCAGCCATGATCAAATTGAATGGCAGAGCAGACTTAAAGGGCCAAATAGCCTACTCCTGCTTTAATTTCAATGTTAATTCCTATAGTGCAGAGCTCAGTACTGTAACTGAGGCCTTACAACTTTTTCATTATGTAGGATCATCATGGTACCCTGATTTTTATTTTCTACAACCTTCATCATCAACATTTGACAAGCTTTTTTGCAGCTCGCTGATATCACCCAGAGGTGCCACTTTGTCCTATGAACTTGTACCCACAGATTCTTAACTTCCGCAACACTGAGTTTACATCCAAAGTTCATCACTTTACATTGAATTCTATGCCAATTTTTCTGCCCATCCCCCATCTTATCAATATCTTTTAGACCATCTAAATAATTAACTACATGTTCTCTTTCAACGTAATCTGCAAATTTCAACACAATTGATCAGAGGCTTTCCTTGAACTAATATACACTTCGAACCATTATGGCCAAAACTATTTAAATTTTTAACTGCATTGCCTCCTTTTGACTAGTCTTAATTCAGTTTGCTGTCCTCCTAATCCAATAATCCTCCCTAATAACCTCTTGAGTTTTACTTCATTAAAGGTTTTCTTAAATCTCATTAGGCTATACTGCATTTTCCTCCTCTACTATGTGTTCAAGAATTGAGGGTTGGTGAGCATGATTGTCCCGTTTCAAATCCATGCTGGCTGCTTATAACTTGTCCATCAATATTGATCCTTTCAAGCAACTGAAGTAAGGATTTCTTCACAATTTGACCTCTTAAGCTTCCATGCCTGTATGCATAGCCACACAAAAATTAAACAAAAATAAATTGGCCATACACTAGCAAAAAGGGTATGTTTATTAAATTGCTAAACTGTCCCTAGTGTCAGGGAATTAGTGGGGTGAATATGAGGGGTTACAAAAATAGGGCCTGGGTGAAATTGCAGTTGGTGTAGTCTCGATGGGCTGAATGGCCTCCTGCACTGTAGGGATTCTGATTAAGATGTATGATGATTTCATTCTTGAACTCATCACATTCAATTAACTGGGCTAGAATTGTATAAATTCCCCCAAAAATGGGTACTAAGTTGGCCACTTTACTGGACACTGATATTAAACACAACAGAATCTTGAAATAATTTCTAGGACCCAAGTTATTTTCTTCACATTTTTGGAATGCTAGAGTATATCCAATTAAACTTTGGTGCTTTGTCCTTTTAGTTATATAAAATTTGACAATAGAGATGTCATGCAGCTTGCTGTCAAAACACTTGAGGCTTCCCCTCACTAAAATATCTCTTTAGTAAAAACAGATACAACAAATATTTTTGCCATTTTTTTTGATCATCTACAAATGGAATTCTCTCTGGTCCTGTCTTGCTTTTAATAATTCTAGCTTTGAAACTGTTATGTGCTGATATCTTTACTGTTTAATTCCCCTCACTATCAAAATCTCCTACAACATTGACTTTTATTTCTACTCCTCGCTTCTGATTGTATATATGTTTTCTGCATTTCAGCCTTCTAACTCCAAGGTCTGTAACACAACATACATCTAACAAGCCATTTTTTAAAAAAAAACTGTCTCCGTCTTATCTTTCCATAACTCTTTCTTATGACTACATCAACCTTCAGCATTTATTTCGTCTTTTTATCATATGGCCTATCCACCCCTCAATTCCTCTTGAACCTTGTGCATGAGTCGCAAAAACCCAGCTTGCAGGTGCAGCAGGTGGTCAGGAAGGCAAATGGGATGCTGGCCTTCATAGCGAGGGGGATTGAATATAAAAGTAGGGAGGTCTTGCTGCGGCTGTATAGGGCATTGGTGAGGCTGCAGCTGCAGTACTGTGTGCAGTTTTGGTCGCCGTACTTGCGCAAGGATATTTTGGCCTTGGAGGGAGTGCAGAGGAGGTTTACTAGGCTGATACCGGAGTTGAGGGGGTTGAGCTATGAGGAGAGGCTGAATAAACTAGGCTTGTACTCGTTAGAGTTTAGAAGAATGAGGGGAGATCTCATTGAGACGTATAAGATGATGAATGGGATGGATAGGATAGAGGTGGAGAGACTCTTCCCGCTCAGAGGACAGTAGGACTAGGGGACACAGCTTCAAGATAAAGGGGGGGCGGTTTAGAATGGAGTTGAGGAAGAACTTCTTCACTCAAAGGGTGGTGAATCTCTGGAATTCTCTGCCCGTTGAAGTGGTGGAGGCTACCTCGCAAAATATTTTTAAGACGCGGGTTGATGGGTTTTTGATGAGAGGGGATTAAGGGTGATGGGGAGAGGGCGGGAATGTGGAACTGAGCCACGACAGATCAGCCATGATCTTATTGAATGGCGGGGCAGGCTCGAAGGGCTAGATGGCCTACTCCTGCTCCTATTTCTTATGTTCTTATATATTATGTTTGCGGTAAACTTTAGTTATTTGGTTCAAATCATTCTATTATTTCTATTTTGTTTAACACTGTCCACATTAGTGCCACTTCACTGTCAATATGGTTTAAACACCCTGCTCAGACATAGCCCATTCTTGCTGAATAGCTCCTAACTGACCATTGACGCCATCTACACTTGCTGCTACCACGGGAAAGCAGCCAGCATCATGAAGGACCCCATGCACCCTGGACATTCTGTTTTCCACCTTCCGTCAGGAAAAAGATATCGAAGTCTGAAAAAACACATCAACCAACTCAAGTGCAGCTTCTTCCCTGCTGCCATCAGACTTTTGCATGGTCCTATCACACATTTCCTTCTGGATTTGAATAGTATGCTTTGTCTGTATAGTGTGCAAGAAACAATACTTTTCGCTATGCTAATATAAGTGAATATGCAAATTAAGCTGAAATACTTCTTCACCTTATTGGTAACTGCAACACTATATTCTACACCCTACCCTATTCTTTCCATCTCCCTTATGTACTCTATGAATGGTATGTTTTGTCAGTAACAGCTCACATGATATTCAATACATTAGATAATCATTCAACTCAATTGGTGCCAATACTCAAGTCAAATCCCTTTTCTGTTCGACACCATTCTTTTAATCATGCCTCATCTCCTAAGGCTTTCTGACCTATGTTCTACTGTATGACTAGGGTAGTAAACATCACCATTTGTGACGTCCTTGTTACTAAATGTTATAAAATAATTGGAAGGTGTATAAGGCCTTTCTTTACTGACATAGAATCCCACTTACATCATGGTGTCTTGAAATAAAAGGAGAAAATGCTGGAAATTCTTAGGTTATGAAAGCATCTGTGAAAAGAATCTGTTAAAGTTGCAGCTCTGACCATTCCTCAACAGGAGAAAGTTAGAGATGAAACAGGTTTTGAGCAATAAATTAGTGGGGTTAGGACAAAAGAAAGGTCTGTATTTGAGTGATTAATGACCATAGAAGCCAGCGCCAAAGGCAATGTTGATGGGACAAGCAAAAAAGCATAAGATGTGCCAGCACAAGTGTGCTGCTGACTGGGAGGAAAAAGCAAGAACAAGCAAAGATAAACAAAGCTTAGCACAGATTATTGTCTGAAAATTGCTGAACTCAATGCAGAGTCCTCTGCCAATCAAAAGTGGAGATTCTGATCCTCAAGCTAACATTGAGCTTCACTGGTGAGAGCAAGGTGGAAAATGAAATATTCCACAAACATTCACTCCCTGCACCACCAATGCAAGGTGCATTACAGAAACTCACCAAGGCTCCGTAGATAGCACATTCTGAACCCATAACCACTACCACTGAGAAGGATAAGAGCAGCAGACACATGGGAATACCACCACCTACAAGTTACTCTTCAAACCACTTACCATCCTGACTTGGAAGTATATTGTTGTTCCTTTATTGTCACTGGGTCAACATCCTGAAACTTCCTCCCAATAGCCCTGTCAGCATATGTACACCACATGGACTGCAGCAGTTCAAGAAGGCATTTCGCCACCACCTTGTTGAGGGCAATTCAGTATGGGTCGTGAATGCTAGTCTAGCCAGCAAAGCCCACTTCCCTTGAATATTTTTAAAATTTGGAATCATACTTTTGGGCATGTTCAACAAAATAGTTACGAAGATCTGTGTTTATCTCTCCTATTTAGAGACCACATTTACAGCAGCAAATCAAGTACACTAGATTGAAAGAAGTACATTGTTGCTTCACTGGGAAGGAACGTTTGGGGCCTTGGGTGGTGAGGTGGTAAACGGGCAGATGTTACACTTCCTGTGTTTGTCTTAAAGGGATGAGGTATTGGGGGACTGAGGAGTGGACCAGGTATCATGGAGGGAACAGTCCCTTTGGAATGCTGAAGGGGCAGGGAGAGAAAACTGTGTTTGGTGTTGGCACTATGCTGGAGATGGCAAAAAATTGTCCATTGAATACGGAAGCTGGTGAGGTTGAAGGTGGGGACAAGTGAAACCCCATTGTACTTCCGGAAGGGAGTGAGAATAGAAATGTGGACACAGTCAAGGGCCCTGTCAACTATGATTGGGGGAGGAGGCGCAAAATCCTTGGTTTAGGAGAAGCAGACGTTTCAGAGGTGCTGTTGCAGAATGTTGCATTATTAGAACACATGCACTAGAGACAAAGGAACTGGGAGAATGGAATGGAATCCACAGGACATGGGGTGCAAGGAATGTTGTAGTGTTGCGTGTCAGTGGGCTTATAATGAATATTAATTATTATTCTATTACTGGAAATGGAAACTGAAGAGTCAGGGTTGGACCATCTGAAACTAAGAGAGGTGTGGAAATGACAGCACCTGCCAAACCCACAAATGATAAAACCCAGAAGGGCAAAGGCAGCAAATAAATGAAAACACTGCCACCAGTGAATTTCCCTTCAAGCCACACATCTTTCCTGACTTGGAACTATATCACAATTTCTTCACTGTTCCATCAAAGTCCTGGAACTCTCTAACAGCACTGTTGGGGTACCTATACCACATGGACTGCAACTGTTCAAGAATGCAGCTCATCCCCATCTTTTCCAAGGGCAATTAGGGATGGGCAATAAATGCTGGCCTAGTCAGCGATGCCCATATCCCATGAATGTATAAAAAAGTGGAAACAAAGTTAATTAAGTTTTTCTATTCTTCAGTACCACAATGTCTGATTGCTGTCCATCTCTTCCAAAATCCTTTCCAGCCTAAGAGGCAATCAAACATTTGGCACCGCTGATCTGCATGCAAAATATTCTGTCAGGCTAACTTTCGATCATTTACCATTCAATCATTCTAGCTGTGTTTCTAATCTTGCATCATCTTCCAGCCATCTTTTGTACATTGGTGCATAAGTGAGAACTTTAAATCTGACTTAGAAAATAAGTTAGTCTGGACATTCATGTTCTAACCTCTTCACTTCCCCGAAGCACATATCTTTGGTCTTACATGGTGTCCTCCCCATCTCTCATTGAAGTAATTACCCTCTCAAATTTACTCCAAAAACTTATTTCTTTCTTGATGTCAGATTGGTTTCCTCCTCATGTCTGAGAATTTCAGCTCCTATAACATGTATTGGTGACCCTTCCAATATCTACTTGTCTGAGTCAACGACAAACGCTGGACCTATCTTTCTGTTCTTTCCTGTAAAGCTATTTTAAAATTTTGTTTGTTCTGCTTTAATGTTGATGTGACTTGCACAAAGTATCAATTTGTCTACTTTGTACTTCCTGAGCTCGCCGTAAAAGAATTTCCAATTTCACCAAATTACCATTTTTACAGTCCTTGCTTTCCCTTTGTTCCCATCTCATTCATGTCATCTGGAACTCTTGACAAATTAGTCTCAACTGGTCAATCAGTTTCTAATGAAACCTGGCTGGTGACCTACTGACTTGCAATTACACAAGTTAAAAATCAAGTTTAAATTTCAGATTGAAGGAAATTATTGATTATTAGCCTTTGAAGTTCCAAAACACTTGCATTTCATGCTTTCTCTTACTTAATAAGATTGAGATCAAATGCAATATATTGGCGCTTCCACAAATATTGTTACTAAATACACCTTTTCATAATATTAAAGTGTCGTTAAAATTGGACTCTGAAATCTTGAGGGTAAGATTCTTAATTCTCAGTCAGAATCTTATTTAGTTAAGTGTGTTATTGACTCAGTAATTAAATGCATCACATTTATGTGTGAATCCCATACTCATTCTAAGGGTAGCAGTATTGGTTGATTAAAATCAGCTTCACCAGACTTGGGCTTGGAAAGTGGAAAATTCAGCCTGGCTCCCCATCCACAAACATCCCAATGCCCTTGCTGGATACTATGAGATTTAGAAATCTGATGTGAGGACAGGGTTTGTGTCCTGTTGCAGCATTTTATAACCTAGGACTTCCAGCACTCTATCCAGCTTGAGAAAAGAATATCGATTTGGACAAGTAAAGTTACCTAATGTACTCTCATTAACCAGAAACTTTTACTGGACTAGCCATATTTGGTTACAAGAGCTGATCAGAGACTAGATATTCAGAGACTACTAAGTCACAAACTGACTCCCCAATGTCTGTCCACTATCTGCAAGGCACAAGTCCAACCGACTAACGAACAGCTTCTTTCCTGCTGCCATCAGAATTTTGAATGGATCTACCTTGCATTAACTTGACCTTCTCTACACCCTAGCTATGACTGTAATACTATGTTCTGCACTCTCACATTTCCTTCTCTATAAACAGTATGCTTTATCTGTATAATGTGCAAAAAAAACAATATTTTTCACTGTATGCTAATACATGTGACAATAATAAATCAAATCAAATCAAAAGTCAGGCACGTGATGGAATACTCACCACTTACCTGGATGAGTGCAGCTCTGTTAACAATCAAGAAGCTCAACACCATCAGGGACAAAGTAGCCCATTTGATTGGCACCTTATCCACCACCGTAAACATTCATTCCCTCCACACTGAAGGACATTGACAGCAACATGTACCATCTAGAGATGCAATGCAGCACCTTCCAAAGCAGTAATATCTACCACCTAAGGGCATGGGCATCAGATACATGGGAACACTGCCAACTAAAAGTTCCCTGCCAACTCACCCACCATTCAACTTGGAACTAAATCACTAACCTTCACCATCACTGGGCCAAAATCCTGGAACTCCCTCCTTAACAGCGCTGTGGGTGTACCAACACCACATGGATTGCAGTACTTCAAGAAGATGGCGTACCACACCCTTCTCAAGGGCAATTAATATTAGGCAATAAATATTGACCTTGCAAATGATGCTCACATCCCCTGAATAAATACAAAATAAAACCAAGTATTAGACTGCCTTCTGAAGAAGATTCTGCATGACAACTCTTAATGAAGAGAAAAAGTGTAAGAAATCGAGATGAAGCGAATGTGTCATGTAACATCGATGGTATTTTCTTTGGATTGAGTCAAGTGGGTGTGGATATGGGCACCTATAATTTAATGTAAATCGATCTTAAGCATTGACATCAAGAGACATCTTTGTGACATAAATCCAACAGTACTATTTCACGAATTTTGAACCTATCAATCCATGTGGCTAGCTGGTGTGACTTTGATATTGTACCCTGAAATGTCCATGGTCGATATATAATAAAACAGCCAGCTATCATCACTACACAGCTAGAATGTATAACACTTGGTAACTATATTGTTAAGAGTTTAACAAAAAGAATAGAATTTTTAAAAAAATCTTCAGTCCTATTGGTACAAATACCTATACAGTGAAATATAGATTTTAAGTTCTAGGAGGTGTGATGGCAAGAATTAGGAGAAGAGATTAAATTAGATATAAAGTCAATTGTATAAGTTAGATGTGTGCTATTGAAAAATATTGTAATTGAAGTTCAATTAATCTTGCAAAAGATGGAATAAAAAATCAGAAATAATCTAAAATAGTCCAATATTAGCGTAAAGAAAACCTAGTTTAAATCAAAGGTCAAAATACAACTAACTGACTCCTAGAAAAATCCGGTAAAAAGTCTGACAACACCAGGTTTTAGTCCAACCGATTTATTTGATAGTAAACTCTCAAGCTTTCGAGGTTTCCCTCTTCGTCAGGTGAATGGAGAGTTCTGGCCTCGGACAGAGCATATAAAGCACAGACAGTTTAGAGATTACTGATTTGAATGCGAATCTTTACACCCAACCTGCTGTTCAAGTCCTAAAGTGGCTGACAATGTGTGTGGAAGGAGCACTGATCACAGGTTAAAGAGATGTGTATTGTCTCCAGACAGTACAGTGAGTGAGGTTTTACAAACCCAGGCAAGTCACGGGGGTTACAGATAGAAAAATCACAAGGTAGTATAGGCCCAAATGATAGAGGAGACAAGATTAAAATTAAATAATTGCAATGAAAAAGCTCACCTCAACACAAATAAATGAATTTCTATTGATGAAGAATTGAGTTGTGTTTAGAAATAAATCAAAGTTGCTTCACTATTAATATCCTTGTTAGCAAAAAGTTATGGAAGGATAAGTTATTTTGTTTGTCCTCACATGAGAATATATAAGTTCTATACCAGAAATAGATGGTAACCTAGGGGCTAAAAAGAGTTGTGAATTAAAGAAATTAATACTAGCAGATATTAAGTATTGGAGAAATTTCTGGGACTAAATCTGACAAATCCCTGGGACCTGATGGGCTATGCTCTAGTGTTCTGAAAAAAAGAATTGCAGAGGTAGTGGATGTGCTATCTATGATCCAAAATTCTTTCAATTCTGGGATGGTCCCATTAAGATTGGAAGCTGGCATATGTTACACCACATTTCTAGAAAGGAGGTAAAGACAGGCAAGTTAGCCAAACATCAGTTGTTGGAAAATGTTGGAATCTATTAGTAAGGATATCTTAACAATGCAGTTAGAAGAGAACTGCATTGTAATGATTATGAGTTATGATTAGAACAAGTCAATATGGTTTTACTAAAGGGAAATCCTGTTTAACAAATTTATTAGAGGTTTTTTGAGGTTGAGCTAGTATGGTGGATAAAGGTGAAAACTAGATGTAGTATATCCAAAAATAATTGATAAGGTGCTGCACAAAAGGTTAATAGATGAGATAAGGGCTCATGGAGTTACACTGATTTATTAAAATGGATAGAGGATTGGTTAATGGATAGAAAACAGAGAATGGACATAAATGGAATCTTTCCAAGTTGGCAGGCAGTGACTAGCGGAGTGTTGGAAGGATCAGCTATTTACAATCTATATTAATGAGTTAAATGACGATTCAAGTGTATCAAAGTTTGCTGACAATACAAAACTGGGCGGTAAAGTAAGCATGGGGGAGGACATCAGAGTGGCTGCAGAGAGATATAGGCTGATATAGGCAGACTAAGTGAATGGGCAACAAGATGGCAGATGGAGTATAATGTAGAGAAATATGAAGTTATTCACCTTGGTTTTGTAAAAGCGAGAAACTTGTGAGTGTTGATGTTCAAAGAGACTTTGAATGTGCCTTGCTTGCCAAGGAATGCAGAAAATGAGCATGCAGGTGCAATTAGCAATTAAGAAGGCAAATTGCACATTGGCCTTTATTGCAATGGGATTAGAGAACAAAATTAAAAAGGGCTTGCTCCAGTTGTACAGGGTTTGTGTGAGACAACATTTAGAATGTTGTGTGCAATTTTGCTCTCCATGTTTAAGAAAGGATTTACTGAATTGGAAGTGGTATGGCAAAGGTTCAATACATTGTTCCCTGGAATAAAGGAGTTGTCCTATGATGAGAGGCTAAGTAAATTGGCCTTATATTCTCTGGATTTAAAAGAATGAGAGGCGATCTCATTGATACTTACAAAATTCTGAAAGGACTTCGTAGGACAGACACTGTGAGATTGGCAAAAACAAAACAGAGAGCAAGAAAAGTCCAGATTAAACTGCATTTATTTCAATGCAAGAGGCCTGATGGGCAAGGCAGATGAATTCAGGGCATGGGTGGGTTCATGGGACTGGGATGTTATAGCAATTACTGAAACATGGCCAAGGGAAGGACAGGACTGGCAGCTCAATGTTCCAGGGTACAATTGCTATAGGAAAGATAGAACAGGAGGTAAGAGAGGAGGGGGAGTTGCACTTTTGATTTGGGGAAACATCTTGGCAGTGCTGAGAGGGGATATATCAGAGGAGGACATCAGAGAGGCTGCAGAGTCTATATGAGTAGAACTAACAAATAAGGGGGAAATCACTTTGATAGGGCTGTACTGTAGGCTCCTAAATACTCAGCAGGAAATTGAGGAGCAAATATGTAAAGGAAATTACAGATAGCTCCAAGAAAAATAGGGTAATAGTAGGAGATGTTATTTTCTCAACATTGACTGGGACAGCCATAGTATTCGAGGCTTGGATGGAGAGAAATTTGTTGAGTGTATTCGGGAGGAATTTCTCATTCAGTATGTATATGGCCTGACCAGAGAGGGAGCAAAACTTGACCTCCTCTTGGGAAATAAGGACAGGTGACAGAAGTGTTAGTGAGGGATCACTTTGGGACCACTGACCATAATTCTATTAGTTTTAAGATAGCTATGGAGAATGGTAGGTCTGACCCAAAGTTAAAATTCTAAATTGGGCAAGGCCAATTTTGATGGTATCAGGTTGGAACTTTCAGAAGTTAATTGCGGGGGGTCTGTGGGAAGGCAAAAAAGTGTCTGGTAAGTGGGAGGTTTTCAAAAGTGTGTTAATCAGGGTTCAGGGTAAGCACATTCCTCTTCGAGTGAAGGGCAAAGCTGGCAGAATTAGGGATCCCTGGATGACTCGGGATATTGAGGCCCTCGTCAAGAAGAAGAAAGAGGCACATGACATGCATAGGAGGCTGGGATCAAGTGAATCCCTCAAAGAGTATGGGGGTGTAGGAATACAGTTAAGGGAGAATTCAGGAGGGCAAAAAGGCAACAAGAGATTGTTTTGACAGATAAGACAAGGGAGAATCCAAAGAGCTTCTACAAATACATAAAGGGCGATGGGTGAGATCCTAATGAATATCTCTCATCAGTATTCACTGTTAAGAAAAGCATGGATGTGAAGGAACTTGGGGAAATAAATAGTGATGTCCTGGAGAGTTATCATATTACTGAGAAGGAGATGCTTGAAGTCTTAAAGCGCATTAAGGTAGATAAATCCCTGGGACCTGATGAAGTGAATCCCAGGACCTCGTGGGAGGCTAGGGAGGAAATTATGTGTCCCCTAGCAGAGGTATTTGAATCATCGATTCTCACAGGTGAGGTGCCTGAAGATTGGAGGGTGGCAAATGTTGTGCCTTTGTTTAAAAAGAGCTGCAGGGAAAAGCCTGGGAGCTACAGGCCAGTGAACCTCACACCTGTGGTGGTAAGTTGTTGGAAGGTATTTTGAGAGACAGGGTCTACAGAAATTTAGAGATGCAAGAAGTGATTAGGAACAGTCAACACGGCTTTGTGAGTGGAAAGTCATGTCTTACAAATTTGAGTTTTTTGAAGAGGTAACTAAGAAGGTCGATGAGGACAGTGCAGTTGATGTAGCAAGGCCTTTGACAAGGTAATGCATGGTAGGTTGTTGCATAAGTTAAATCTTATGGGATCCAGGTGAGGTTGCTAAATGTATACAAAATTGGCCTGATGACAGAAGCCAGAGGGTGGTTGTAGACAGCTTTTCAAACTGGAGGCCTATGACCAGCAGTATGCCTTAGGGATCAGTGCTGGGCCCACTATTATTTGTTATTTATATTAATGATTTGGATGAGAATATAGGAGGCATGATTAGTAAGTTTGCAGATGACACCAAGATTGGTGGCGCAGTGGAAAGTGAAGAATTGGTGGCATAGTGGACAGCAACGGGATCTTGATCAATTGGGCCAGTGGGCTGACGAATGGGAAATGGTGTTTAATTTAGATAAATGTGAGGTGATGCATTTTGGTAGATTGAACCAGGGCAGGACTTACTCAGTTAATGGTAGGGCACTGGGGAGAGTTATCGAACAAAGAGATCTAGGGATACATATTTATAGCTCCTTGAAAGTGGAGAAACAGTTGGACAGAGTGGTGAAGAAGGTATTCAGCATGCTTGGTTTCATCAGTCAGATCATTGAATATAGGAGTTGGGACATCTTGTTGAAGTTGTACAAGACATTGGTAAGGCCACACTTGGAATACTGTGTAACATTCTGGTCACCTTTTTATAGAAAGGATATTATTAAACTAGAAAGACTGCAGAAAAGTTTTACTAGGATGCCACCGAGACTTGATGGTTTGAGTTATAAGGAGAGGCTGGATAGACTGGAACTTTTTTCTCTGGAGTGTAGAAGACTGAGAGGTGACCTTATAGAGGACTATTAAATAATTGAGGGCACAGATCCGCTAGATAGTCAATATATTTTCCCAAAGGTGGGGAAGTCTAAGGCTGGGGGACAAAGGTTTAAGGGGAGAGATACAAAAGTGTCCAGAGGGGCAATTATTTTATACAGAGTGTGAGTGTCTCGAACAAACTGCCAGAGGAAGTAGTAGAAGCAGGTATAATTTTGTCTTTTATAAAGCATTTAGACAGTTGCACGAGTAAGATGGGTATAGAGGGATATGGGCCAAATGCAGGCAATTGGGACTAGCTTTCGGGGTTTTACAAAAAGGGCAGCATGGACTAGTTGGGCCGAAGGGCCTGTTTCCATACTGTAAACCTCTCTGCCTCTATGACTGTGACTCTATTGTTTCTGCTGGTCAAGGAATCTAAAACACAGGCAGCACAGGCTCAGGATAATCGGGCACAGGCTCAGGATAATGGAGCACAGGCTCAGGATAATGGGTTGATCATTTAGGATTAAGATGAGGAGAAATTACTTCACTCAAAAGTTTGTGAAGCTTTGGAATTCTCCACCCCAGAGTTGTGGATTCTCCCTTCGGGAGTTAAGGGATGTGGAGAGTGGATGGCAAAATAGAGATGAAGCCTAAACTAGCCATGATTGTATTGAATATCGGAGCAGGCTCAATGGCCATGTGATTTACTCCTGTTCCTATTTCATGTGTTGTAATTTCACAACATAAAGGAAAGTAAAAATCAAGACTCGTTAAACTGATTTCTCTTCTTCCTCAGTTAGCTTTCGGCTGAATTTTCCAAACTCTCAGATCCTTTCCTGCTATCACCTTGCCTGACAGATTATTAAAAAAATGTTATCCTTAATGTGACAAATTTATGTCTTCTGGCCTTACTGTCCTGATTTATTATGAAATAATCTGTTTTATCTGAGTTACTCTACTGTGAAGTTCACCTTATCCTTCTCTTGCCTGTGGAGCTTAAACTTCCCGAGTCTTTCCTCATAATTCATTCTTTTTATACTTGAATTCTTCTTGGTGTCTCTTGAGTGTATATACATCAGATCTGTAGTTTGATTTGGCCAGTACAATACCTTAAAAAAAAACTTTAGCATAATTTCCGTAATTTATTTTACATCTGTAACGAAGGTTCAGAAGGGTACAGCATATGCCTGAATTACACTGATCTAATTTCAGACACTGTATATTTATGTAGCACACCAGAATCTTGTTGTTTTATTATTTCACAGGTTGCAAAATTGCCCTTAAGAAGTGGGGTTAATCTCATTTCTTAACCTCTGCAGTCCATGTGATGTAGTTGCATCCTCAGTGTTGCTGTTGGAGAGAGAGTTCCAGAATTTTTGACCCAGCGACCCAGGTCGATGCTGGGAGGTCCAAACGGTTTCATTCCATATTGACTTTTCTGTCGTGGTTTTGATACAAGTGAGCTGTACTTCAGTAGAGAGTTAAGACTTTGCTCAGGTAAGGGCAGCAGATTTCCTTTGAACTAGATAGCTTTTTACAACAATCGACGATTACTGAGACTAGCTTTTTTTAATTCCAGATTGATTAATTGAATTTTAATTCCAACTTTGAATCCTGCCCCCAGAGTATTAGCCTGGATTTCTCAATAGCAAGTCCAATGACATGACTGCTACACCATTGCCCCTTAAAGGTTTCCCTTTAACAGCAGCTAATCACTCACAAAGTTGGGTCAAGAGAGATCAAACTAATTAGGGCAAAGACGTGAATCACAATCATCCATTAAATAAAGCAGTTTGAAGTCTTCCTGCAGTAGGATCTGCAAAGATTGGATCTTTTTGGAGCTGAGAGTCATTACCAGGTAACAACAACATAACATTAGCTTGAAGGGAGGTTACTGCATTTTTCTCATACATGTTTGTAATCTGGAAGTGGGTAGGAAAATCATAAGTTGCTCTTGGAAAGGTTGCCAAGAAAAGTTTGTTCACAAGCTGGCTTAATTTGAATATGTTATTTTGACAGTGCATCGTCTCAGTGTAGATGTTTCACCAGAATGGTCTATTTTCTGTCATTTTTGCCTCGTGGAAAATTATTTTTTTTAAATTTGTTCAAGGGATGCGGGCTTCACCAGCTGGGCCAGTATTTATTGTTCATTCCTAATTGCCCTTGAATTCAATGACTTGCTAGGCTATTTCAAAGGCAATCTAAGAGTCAGTCACATTGACAGTCAATAAACACAGCCAATAAGGCTTCCTTCCACACTTGCACATGTTCTGGGCTAAATGGCATGTATTTTCTCTCATATTCTTATCCAAGCAACAGCTCCTACAGACCAGGGAGCAAGCTTGAAGACTCTGAGAGTTGCTCAGTGCATGGATTTTAATCGCATAGCCTGCTTTTGGAAGAGTTCAGGAGAAATCTACTAGCCTAGTATCAAATCCAAAGGGCTTCTGTGTATGGAGGGGCTGGAGAAATTGCAGTTGTTCTTAAAACAGATAAAGTTAGGAGGAGATTTGACTGAGATATATAAAATTGTAAATGGCTTTGATGCATGTCAATAAGGAAAAATTGTTTCCAATGGCCTAAGGGATCAGTAACCAAAAAGCATCAATTTAAGGTGCAAAGCAAAAGAGATGACATGAGCATTTGTTTTAACAATATAAGTTGTGACCTGAAATGCATTGTCTGAAAGGGTGGTGGACCCAGGTTTATTAGCCACTTTCAAATTTAAATTGAATAAACATATAAAAGGAGAGAAATTACATGATTATAAGAAAAGAACAGGGAACTGGAGGCTAGACAAGATAGTGGGTTAGCTTTCCTAAAGGATATTAGTGAATCAGTTGGATTTTTACAAAAATCTGACAATTGCACAGTCACTATTACGGTTTGCAAATTTTTAAAATTCCAATTCAATTCTATGTAAGGCTTGGGTTATTAGTTCAGGTCTTTGGGTTATTAGTCTGGTAATATAGCGACAAGTGGTGTACACATTTGTTAAAGATGAAGATGGGAGATCGGAAGAGTTGTGAAGTGTAACAATGCAGTCTAGAAATACATGCTTCAGTGTCACAAAGGCCTCCTTGGCCACTTACTGACCAGTGGATTGGAATGAGGGGTGGAGGTGCTGGGGGAATTAGGCAGGGTGATTGATAGATGAGGGATGGAACCCTTCTGGCACACGTGTCACAGATTAAGTCTTTCTTAGTCTCCATGGCATTAGTCACTGTAGCTGTAGTCTCTCCAGCAGAGTGGCATCCATATTGAGTGCCTCTGAAAGTATTTAGTTACTAATTCGTACTGCCATAGCACTTCCTAAACCTTGCACCTCAACTATAGACATTGTCTGAAATTGCATTGTACTGAAATACTCCAGTGATCAGCTGGCACTTACTTGACAACATTTTTCAAGCAGTCACAGAAAATGAAGGCAAAATTCACACTGTGCTTTCTTTCTCCTCTGAACCATGTGTTTTTATGGGTGTAGAATATGTCATTGTTAAAACAAATCATTATAAATTTGGGTGGAGCTCGTCTCACTTTTCTTCTATTAGTTGATAGATTGTATGATTTTGTTCTAAATTCTCCCTGCTCACATTCATTCTCGAATGCTCCAGTGTGAATTTTCCAAACACTTAGGTAATAAGGCAAGTACTAAAATGATAAAGTACTCATGCATTTTCATATCAAGCAGATACCAGAATTCTACAATTAGGAGTGCTATTTGTTTATTTCATGAGAGCTTCCAGGAGAGGGCGACAAACCACCTACTTTCCAGCATTTTAAGTTAACTTATTGGTCAGACCTTCCAAGCTCAGCAAAACAGAATTCTGCTCGTCTTTGCTGCAATGTATTGACATTACAGACAGCTAGCCTAGTTTAATTTTGCAAGGCAAGCCTTTCTGCACTTGGAGGCAAGATTGATCTGAAACTCACAACATTGAGAGGACTAGCAACTCTTAAAGAGATGGATACTCTCGGCCTTAATTACCGACAAGTGTTCTTCCTGGAACAATAGATTTGTGATCAGATTGTGAATGATCAGGACACAGCCAAAGACTATAATTAATCTTTGGAAATGGTGCTACAGGAATGTAGGGAGGAACTGGGGGAGAGCAGATCTAGGGATGTTAACTGAGCAAATAAAAGATGATTGGATGAAGGCCACAGAGTGAATGAATTATGTCTTTCAAATTTGCCATACGTTAAATTTTTCTTCCCATTTTCCAGTATCAAGAGAGGTGCCAAGGTGAGTATAGTACATTTACAAACTGTCGCTTCAGATCAGGATAGAGTAATGTAAATTCTCATCTATTGAATGCTCAGAAAGAGAACCTAAAATATATGCAAATAGCATTGACCCTTTTTTTTGCAGTGTTGATTTATTCTATAGAAGTAGTATACCACAGTGCAACAACAGCTAATATCATCTCTACAGCTCTTCACAAACTGCAAAACTGTACCATCAAGAAAAGCACACATAAGAAGGCCTGATAGAGGAATCATAATAAGAGTATAAGACATAGGAACAGAAGGAGGCCATTCAGCCCATTGGGTCTGCTCCACCATTCAATGAAATCATGACTGCTCTGATGTGATGATCCTCAATTCCTTATCCCCCTAATCTTTGATTCTCTTACTGATTCAGAATGTCTTTCTCAGCCTTGAATATGCTTAATGACCCAGCCTCTATGGCTCTCTGTGATAAAGAATTCCACAGATTCGCTACCCTCTGGAAGAAGAAGTTCCTCCTCATCTCTGTCTTAAGTGGGGGACCCTTTACTCTGAGATTATGCCCTCTGGTTCTAGATGCTCTCACAAGGGGAAACAACCACTCGACGTTGATCCTGTCAAGCTCCCTGAGAATCCTAAATGTCTCAATACGATCTCCACTTATTCTTCTAAACTCCAATAAGTACAGGCTCAACATATTCAAACTCTCCTAGTAAAGAGAGGAGAGTTTTGCAGCCCTGGCCCTCCACAATAATGCTGTGAAATTCCACCCACTATTTTCCAAAATGGCATTCAACAAATGCCTGATCACCAAGGTAGACAGATTGGGCTAAGTTGCCTGTTTCCATGTCATAATAACTATGTGCCTCTGAGTGCTATAGGAATCAGATGGTGAGATAATTTAGATAGATGCCTTAGATCCTGTTTCTGACAACTCTAGAGAAAGCCCGACCCAATGCTATGGAAGGGCTGTGCAAGTTGTTCAACAGAGTCTAACTGGCTAGGAGTCCAAACTGGATGTGAAAGAAACTACATTTACTCCAAAGGTATAAATGTATGAGATTGAAGACAGCTGAATAGACTGGAGTGTACAACAAAAGAAATGACATAAGAATGAAAGATATTGGCAATAATCCAAATGATGTGGTATTGTTTTGGTGACAAAGATTTGCTTGAAGTATGCCTTTGAATTACCCAATGAGAAAAGTTTGGTATACAAATGTTTTGCTGCTGAAGGTATTGAAATCGTTCTCTCATTCATGGGTAAACAGTCAAGGTATCTTCTTGAAAGATTGTGAACATTTCTGAGAAATGTAACACATAAAAGATATTTTTCTCTAGGGAAGCAAATTATCATTAAAGATAATTTAATGATAATATATGCATGTTTAGAATTTTAAATTTGTAAGATTTTCAAACCATTGTTAAGATTGTTTAAGGGATAGGCTATCAATTTTGACCTTAGTTCACCTGAATCTTCACTCCAATGACCCAAGGTTGCGTTTGCTGAAATTATGATGAAATGTAAAATTTAGGTTGCAAAAACTTAACCGCTCTTGCTAAAGAAATGTTTTGTATTTCCCTGTAAGAAAATTCAGTCTTATTTTTTGTCAGCCATCAGTCTTCAGCAAGACAGTTAAGTTGGACTGATAGTCCAAATACTAAAACGGACAAGACTAATCCTGGAAATTACTGCAGAGCTGACATTGTAAACTAAAATAGGATCAACCTTATATTTGAACTGCACAGTGTCTATAGGTTAAGGTCAAGATTGTAATGGTGAGTTAAGCAGAGCTAAGTGGTAATTTCTCAGATTTGGCCTTTTCTTATTCAATTATAGGATGTGGGCATCGCTGGTAAGGTCAGTATTTATTGTTCATTCTCAAATGCTCTTGAGACCGAGGTGGTGAGCTGCCTTTCTTGAATGCAACTGAGTAGCCATTTCAGAGAGCAATTAACAGTCAATCATATTGCTATGGGTTTCATAGGCCAGATAATGTAAGGAATACAGATTTCTTTCTCAGACATTATTGAACCAGATGGATTTTTATGACAATACAGTGGTTTCATAGTCACGATTGCCAATAATAGTTTTTTATTCAGGCATACTTTACTTCATTAATTGAATTGATCTTCCCCAGCTGGCGTGGAGGAATTTGAATGAATGTCTCTGGAACGTTAGTCCAGAATCTGGATTACTGGTGCAACAACATATCCACTGTGCTGCTGCACTGTTATATGATTATACAGATGGTCTGAAAATGATGTACTGTACACACTAAAATTCTGAAATATGCTTTGAGAGGACAAGGCTCCCAACTGGAAATGCAAATTCACAAATTAGTTTCCACAATCTTCCCCATTTTCACAATTAAACACACTCTACTGGCGAACTGTAGAATCCCCAACTATCCAAGGGAAAAACACCCATGGATGCTACTTAACAGCACCTCATTAACTAACATATATTTGAGGAATGGAACACCTTTCTATTCATAAAAGGCATAATTTGAATAAAAGGATTTTAGATCAGATGGTCAGATGATTCCACTGATGATGTGACCCTGAAAAAGTATTGATCCCTTTTGCAACTTTCTGCATCTAATGTTGGCAGGGTATATCAACCCAACCCTTTGGGTTGGATAAGTCAGAGCAAATCAATTCACCACAGGAGAGCTGTTCCATGTTCATTCTTGAAGAATACCACTTCATCCTCCGGCTTTGACTGCAAGAGGACTCCCAAAGGACCATTTATCCTACGTAGGGTGCTTAAGTGTATGTTTAAATATCATTCTAGCAATATGAACATTGCTGGCTAAACCACCAATTATTAACCATCCCTGTTTTCCCCTAAGAAGATGGAAGTGAGCTACTTCTTGAACAGCTGTAGACCATGTGGTGTAGGTACACCCAGTGTGCTGTAAGGAAGGGGGTTTCGGTATTTTGACCCAGCAACAGTGAAAGAACGGTGGTACAGTTCCAAGTCTGGATGGGGCTCAATTTAGAGGGGAACTTGTAGATGACCAAGCTCCCATGCATCTGCTGCCATTATCAGTCTAGGTGATAGAGATCATGGGTTTGGAAGCTGCTGTCAAAGCAGTCTTGCCAAGTTACTGCAGTGTTTCTTGTATATGTACACACTGCTGCCACCGTGGACAGGATGCTGATCAAGGAGCTGCTGTGTCTTGGATGATGTCGGCTTCTTGAGTGCTGTTGGAATTGCACATCCAGGTAAGTGAACTGCCTTCCACCACACTCCTGATTTGTACCTTGGATATGTTGAACAGGCTTTAGGAGTCAGGGGGTGAGTTATTCACCACAGACTTCCCAGCCTCTGATCTGCTTTTGTAGACAGCATATATGGATGGCTGGTGCAGTTAAGTTTCTGGTAATGCCCAAGATATTGATGATGAGGGATCCAGTAATGGTAATGCTATTGAATATGAAGGAGAAATTCTCTTTTGTTGGAGATTATCACTGCCTGCAACTTGGGTAATACAAATATTCCTTGCCACTTATCAGCCCAAGCCTGAATTGTCCAGATTTTACTACATGCAGGTGCTGACTGCATCATATCTGAGGTATTGTGAATGGTACAGAACACTGTACAATCACCAATGAACATCCCACTTTTAACCTTAATTTGGGAGGAAGACAATTAGTGAAGCAGCTAAAGATGTTTTGAGATTAAGACACTACCCTGAAAAGTTCCTATAGTGATATTCTGACATTACCATGGACTGCCAAATGGCGAACACGTTTGATGTTTGAGTTGCTCACCACAGGATTCCTAGTGTTGTCCCTGCTCTACAGTCTGTTTTAACGCTTATACGGTGGACAAAGAACTGCAAGTACGCTTCTTGTTAGTACAATATTCATTTACACACAAAATTAATAATCACCCAATAAACAATAAGTTATCTTACAGAAATACTAAATTTCAAATGCATACTAGATTTTGACTTAATTTTTGCGTGACTGGCAGGTACCCAGGCAGACATCGGCCTTTATCCACATGTTGGTCTCTGGATAATAAGAAGCATGAGGCAACAATCTCATCAATGGTATTTCCCCTGATTTATGTACATTTTGTCATGATGAACAAGCTCCTAAGACTCTTATTCTTGTTTTGGCATCCTCAGTGTTTCATTGCATTTTCATTAGATAACTCTTAAAATTAGCCCCTCTAGCTCATCCACACTGTGGTCAAAAAGGGGAGGTACAGGATGCACAAATGCTGGTTTAGAGACTTCAATACGAATGCCATTTGGTAATGCTGTGTTTTACAAATGGGATCCAAACAAATGTACAATAATATAAAACACACCAATTTGGTATTGATAGTGAACATTTGTTTACACCATGGTAAAACATGGTGTCTTAAGTGTACTTATATGATTAAGGGCCCTAAACAAGTTTTTTTTTCTAGTACCGGTTTTTTCAATTATCAGACATTCAGTTACATAGATTCTCATTTGTTAAGTTTCTAATCCTTGATCTATCATACTCTCATAATGAGATAAATAGAAGATACACACAACTGCATATGAGACATATGGAGACCCCTGTCAATCTGGAGGTTCTTGGCTGATTATAGAGATTCAGATTGAATACATGAAATGGGCAAGATGTCCACTGCCGACAAGACCGTGAAGCACGTGGGTGCTCACATTGACAAAACTTGGTTTCTGATTCATTTATTACCCCTCTCCTTAATCACACCCAACAATTTCCCGAGGAGAGATAATCTCTTTTGTGTTACATATCACACATTTGAGTGCACCACTCTTTGTGACATGAGCCACAAGTCTATTATTGGGTCCCTTTGTGAAGTAGACTCCCATCACACACTGTGCCCTGGGCTTGAGGATTCTATGTTTGAGAATCATGTAAAACCTAAACAGTTACTGATTCATGTGTCTATTCTGGGTGGCTAGCATCACAAGTGTGCCTAATCTGATTTCAGCATTTCTGCTGCTGCACACTTGTACACACGCAATTCTTTTGTGAATGGAAAGTAAATGTAATTGCCACAGTGGCTCAATGATAGCTGATGTGACAGAACGTCAATTATCCCTGCGGAGAACGTCCTGTTAATGATTTGTTCGTCTTTATTAACCCCAACACAAGATTCTGATGGAAAGTACCCTTTAAAAACACCTAAACCGTAATGGCAGCTGAACTGTATCCTGACAAATCAAATCTTAAAGCATAATTGGAATGAATAGATTGTAAGTGAAAAGAAACCAAAAGCTTTAATCATAAGGGATTAAACCAAATCATAATTCTGCATATAGGTATATACACAACTAACATATTTTACAACTGCTAGTCAGCAATCATAAAATGTTGATTGGCTGTTGTATTCTTCATTCTAGGATTACTGTACTCAAATTTTTCCACCATCATCATAGTTTTTTCCATACAAGTCCAATGTTACAATGCAATCAGTAATCTAAGTATCAGTATCATTGAAGTATCTTTGTATCTATAAATCAAGCATTGTATCTAGGTTATTTATCAGAATTTCTGACCACTCTCCACTAAACTGGTTGATGTGATGCCACGTCATGGTTTTGCATTTATTTTTTCATGTGAATTGTAAAAGGTACATGGCTGGGCTTGCCTTCCCACCCAACCAATTAATGCTCACTTAATAGCTTCATCCTGCCACCACTAGTATTAACCCAGTTGTGGGTGGGGGCTCACCATAGAGGGAGCTTGACAAACAGTGCCCAGCACTGGGAAAGTGGGACCCACTGACAACCAACTCCTGCTCCTGGCTCCTATCTTCCAATCTCCTACCCCCTGCCATCACTCAGCTTTGGGCTGGGTTCAAACAATAATCCTAGGCTTTAGGCAAGTGTGGTTCCGACAAGACACTGCCTCCCTAGTGGCATTGCCATTCAGCAGAGCTGTGGATGTCAGATCAGCTGGAGTCCTCAGTTGGTGGGATTTCTACTCTGGGCTCCTTGATCCTTGGTGAAGGCCTGTCAAGTGCCTGGCTGGCACATGGTGCAATGGGCCTTCCTGGAAAGAACGTGGCCAACTCTCCACTGGTGTATCATCTCCACAATATATTGACTCTGGCCAATATATTTAAGTAGTAGGTATTCAAAAGAATAAACAGTACAACCATTGTGTCTCTCACCGGTTACAAATATGGCTTCGTCACTGTTCCCTTCGAATCATGACTCGATACAATTTGTTAAGAAATGCTTAGGTTCTTTAGTTTGTTTCTCATGAGTATTGTCATTGATAATTATTTAAGACAAATTTTGTTAAGAACAAGAGCCCCTGGAAAGTATGTATTTTCTTCAAAGCAACATATAGTGACTTGTTTTGCATCCTTTTTTTTTTCCACTGTTCCATTTCAAACCTCCATTTCTTTAGCTTTTGCTAATTTTCAATGTGGCCATGAAACTAAAGCATGAATTTTTTTATATCTTATCATTTCAGCAAACACCTCAACCACACTATCCGAACAACTGTGTCATGACTAATCAAACACTAATCTCTCATGGGAATGACAATCTTCAACCATTTCATCAAGAAAGAACAAACCAAAAACTTTTTAATGAAATTAATTCAAACTTAGTTGTAACTCTACACATATTTGTACACATAACTGAGACATTTTACACAGAATAGGCACAGAGCAGGTATCATAAAGTCTACTTGAACTGAGTGAACACTTAATTGGTACAACAATTAAAAACAATTAGTGAATAAATATCAAGTAATAGAGTCATAGAGGTCTACAGCATGGAAACAGGCCCTTCAGTCCAACCTGTCCGTGCCACCCAGTTTTTAGTATTAAGCTAGTCCCTATTGCGTGCATTTGGCCCACACCCATCCTATCCATGTAACTGTCTAAATACTTTTTAAAAGACAAAATTGTATTCACCTCTACTACTTCCACTGGCAGCTTGTTCCTGTTACATTTACTTAGATCAATGTAAGTCCGGGTTGGGTGAAGATGCCTGTTTTGAGTTGAAGTTCCCATCACTGATCATTATTCAGCAATCTAATACTAGAAAATGTACAAATACAGCTGAATGTGAAGAGAATCATCTCCTGATGATTTGCCCTCTGTAATTGACCAGCCTGCCAAGACATACTGTTGGGTTTGCATTTGAAACATGTACAGAAACCACTTTTTAATTACAAAATAGTTTAAAAAATAAACACTATGGGTGGGATTTTCCCTTCCCGCCTGCCATGGGAATCACAGTGGGCAAGACACAAACCTTGCAAAGGTCTATTGACCTCAGGCAGGATTTTCCAGTATTGGGACAAGGGCAGCTGGAAAATCTCAGCCTATATGTCTTTGCAATTGTTATGTTCTTTTTCCTCCAGGTTCCATTCCTCTCCTCCTTGATCATTCACAGTCCTCATTCCACTTTTCAGCTTTTGTTCAAGAGAATACAGGTGTTCAACCTCCTGGTGAAGCACACTTTCAAGTTCTTTATTTTGTTTCAAAAATTCTTTGAACGTTTTCAAACTGTTTAAATGCTTTAAAAGAATAAAGAAATGAATAATTACTCTCAGTAAGCTACACAGGCAATAGAGCAAGAAGATGTTATGTACTTTAACTTAGAAACTACATGCATAGCTTTTAACAATTCGAAATATTTTCCAATGGCAACATCAAGATAAGCAAATATAAAGTTAAGCTGATGCAGTCAGGAACTTGGTATTGCTAGAATTGCTTTTTTGAAGCCATAAATAAGTAATTGCTGTACCTGTATGTGCAAAACTTCTTGTTCCTCCATTGTGAAGCATAGCTCCTTCACCCATTCTCGAATCAGTTCTAACTCAGCATTAAAGATCAGGTCAGCATTAATCTCCTCATCCGTAATCTTCAATGCATCCACTGTATCTGTTTCTGTTATCTGGACTTGCCAGTTGGATAATGCAATCTATTGATCCAACAACAGAATCTGTCTAAAATTATACATTAAACTACATATGACCCTTAGTGTCAGTTTTAATGTGAGCATGCAGTTCAAAATGACACAAGCAGAGATACAAAAGCATGTTGTTACTTGATTTTGTGGAAGTTCCCCATGTTCATCTGATCTTTCCTCATAAATTAATTTTTAAGCCTCAGCATTCATTCAGGTAAATCTATGCCACGGACCCTCAATGTTTAATGTACCCAAAAACACAAAAGAAAACAGGTGAGAAGAAAGCTGATGCTAGAGAATGAGTTTAGAGTCATCATAGTGGATGCTTGTAGAAGCATTAGCTGAATTATTGCAACATTCATCACTCCCTTTGTGCATTTAGTGTGTGGCTGTTGAACCATTGATAAGGTTTGGTGGAATATTCCATAGCAAACTTTGGGTTTGGTAATTCCAATTGGCAGCTGTTAACCACATGACAGATCAAAAGATTAGTATTGACCTTGTAAGGAAATAAAGGTTGTCCAATCATATATTTGGTCATTTGCAATGATGCAAAACTTATTAAATGCATGATTTACAATTATAGCATTTGTAAATAAAATTTTACATATTTAGAACTGATACATTTGTTGCATTTACACTATCTATAACATTCTAATTTGATATATATAAGTTATATAAATTTCTATAATTGCACACATCTCTAATTTGAACACATTACATATGTTATACATAGATTGTCATTTACATTTTGTATGTTTCTCACATGCATCTATTTCTAGTAATTTTGCAATCAGGGCCAGAAATAGAGTCAAGCACATAGATTCACCTAACTGCAAGGAGTGTGCAACACATTCATTTATTTAATTGCATCACAGATTTATTGCTGGGCTGAGGCATGCAAAGACACAAATGCATCTATTTCAAAAGAGAAAATGCTGGAAAATCTCAGCAGGTCTGGCAGCATCTATAAGGAGAGAAAAGTGCAGATGTTTCAAGTCCAGATGACCATTTGTCAAAGCTCAATGCATCTATTTACCTGCAACAATTGGAGCATTCCATTTGTTTATTTACTAATTCTCTATCCATGGGCAATGCCAAAGGAGACCATTTTTAAATTGCTCACTGTTTTCTCTTCATTTTACAACCAGATGCTTGAAGCAGAAGAAGCACTGGTTTTTTTAAGTGCACTTCAAGTAATATTCAGTAACTGCTCAGAATAAAAAAAAAACTTGTTTCACAAAAAGTATTTATAATAATTACCTCTTTTATCATTTTGTTGGCTGCTTTTGCTTCAGGGATATGTTGAAATTCTTGAAGAAATTCGAGGATCTTCCATCTATAGTTATCTAACCATTTGGCAGACACTCTCATTTCAACAGAATGCATCAGTTCATTGCGACATTTAATTATCTAAATATAACCATCAGAACCATGTGTCAATATAAATTAACTTCCAGTGTTTCTGTATTTAGTAGAACACACCACTCCATATCAACGTGTCCCTGCTGCATGAAGTTCACAATAAATCAATGGGTTAACTATACTTTTAAACCTGAACAAACTTTACTTCAGATTTACATCTGAATAACTAGTACTTGAAGAATTTAAGAGAAAGAACTGTACATCATAATATGTATGAGACTTATTTTGAAATATTCAAGTGCACATCTTCACTCTCCAAGTATATCATGTTAAACATGACATGGAACCCTGTAAGGAAACAGGATGTTAATATGAAGGTAGATTCTGAGTTGTGGAGTGAAATTGAACAAGGGAAATCTGGAAGTGAAAGAAATATACCAGAATCTATGATCGTAACTAAATTCCACCAATTCAAGATTAAAGTTTATTTATTACCGTCAAAAGTAGGCTTACATTGACACTGCAATGATGCTGCTGTGAAAATCACATTTCGGTACCTGTTTGGGGACACTGAGGGAACATTTAGCATGGCTAATGCACCTAACTAGCATATCTTTCAGACTGTGGGAGGAAACCGGAGCACCTGGGGACAAGCAGATGCAGGAAGAACATGCAGATTCCACACAGACAGTGACCCAGGCCTGGAGTCGAAACTGAGTCCCTGGCGCTGTGAGGCAACAGTGCTAACCACTGAGCCACTGTGCCGCCCCATTACGAGTCTCCAAATGGAATGATGTGTACCCTGTGTATTTAAAGGGGAGATGCACAAACAGAAATGGGGGATTAAAACATAAGTAAAATACTGGAGACATTGGGAATCTGAAATAAAAACAGAAAGTGCTGAAAATTCTCAGCAGGTCTGGCGGCATCTGTGGAGGGAGAAACAGAATTATAATTTCAGGTCAATGATCTTTCATCTGAACTGGAATAAATTAAAGATGTAAAAAATGTTAAAACTGCTGGAAAATCTCAGCAGATCTGACAGCATCTGTGGAGAGAGAATAGAGCTAACGTTTCAAGTCTAGATGACCTTTCATTGGAGAGGAGAGTCAGCAGAGATTTATATTATGGGGGTAGGGAGGGGTGGGTTGAATTGGACAAATGGAATGCAAATGAGCATGCAGAAAGCTGAGGTGGTGTTGAAAGTGTCCATTAAGTGATCAGAATGCATGAATGGCAAAACAAAAATACAGCTTGGTAAAGGACTGGCTGAGGAATGAGGCAGTTGGCCTGAAAGGGAGGGGTGGGGTGGTTGAAAGGAGAGCGATAAAATGGAGAATGGAGATGAAATGAAATGACATGAAATAAAATAAATGGAACTGGGGTGAAGGAAGAGAGAGTTCATGCTCTGAAGTTGTTGAACTCAATGTTCAGTCCAGCAGTCTGTAAAGTGCCCAGTCGGAAAACGAGATGCTGTTCCTCCAGTTTGCGTTGGGGTTCACTGGAACATTACAGGCTAAATGGTAGGACTCTGAAGAGTGCAGTTGAACAGAGGGATCTGGGAATACAGGTACAGAATTCCCTAAAAGTGATGTCACAGGTGGATAGGGTGGTAAAGAGTGCTTTTGGTACACTGGCCTTTATAAATCGGAGTATCGAGTATAAAAGTTGGAGTGTTATGGTAAGGTTATATAAGGCATTGATGAAGCCGAATTTAGAGTATTGTGTACAGTTTTGGTCACCTAGTTACAGGAAGGATGTAAATAAGGTTGAAAGAGTGCAGAGAAGGTTCACAAGGATGTTGCTGGGACTTGAGAAGCAGAGAGAGATTGAATAGGTTAGAACTTTATTCCTTGAAGCGTAGAAAAACGAGGGGAGATTTGATAGAGGTGTATAAGATTTTGATGGGTATAGATAGAGTGAACGCAAGCAGGCTTTTTCCACTGAGGCTAGAGGAGAAAAAAAGCAAACGGCATGGGTTAAGGGTGAAAGGAGAAAAGTTTAAAGGGAATACTAGGGGGGTTTTTTTCACGCAGAGAGTGCTGGGAATGTGGAATGAGCTGCCGGATAAAGTGTAAATGTGGGGTCACTTTTAACATTTAAGAAAAACTTGGACGGGTTCATGGATGAGAGGGGTGTGGAGGGAGATGGTTCAAGTGCAGGTCTGTGGGACTACACATAAAATGGTGCAGCACAGACATGAAGGGCCAAAAGGCCTGTTACTAAGCTGTAATTTTCTATGGTAAAAGGCCAAGGACTGACATGTGGGCAAGAGAACAGGGTGGTTCAAGTGGTAAGCAACAGGAAGATCTGAGTACTGCTTGCAGATGGACTGAAGATGTGCAGCAAAGATGCCCCAGCATCTGCAGTATTTTGCGTTTATTTATTATAGAGTAAAGGGGAAGCTGTGTAGTAGGGCAGGGAGATACAGTAGCAAAATATTTTATGAAGCAACAGCCAAAGCAAATGGTAATGGGTATAATAAAGAAACAAAGGTCATGTCCAAATCTTCTTTGGCAGTCCCTTGGAGTTGAGGATGACTTGCATCCACAACCAAATATGAATTCTCAGGTGACTGATGAGTCTAATCTCTGTCACAGGTGGGGCAGATAGTGGTTGGCAGAGCTGGTGGGTGGGGTGCCCAGGTTGCCACACACTCTTTTCATTGTCGACATTTGGCTTCAGCTTGCTCTTGGCCGTGAAACTCGAGTTGTTTAGCTCCTTGCCGATTGCTTTTCCTCCATTTCCTAGTGGCTTTGGGCCAGTGATTCACAGGTGTCAGCGAGGAAGTGCAACTTCCTCCCTGGAAGGAAACAAAAGGGCAAAGGTTGAGGGTGGTGGACATCAGATTATCTCTGACAACTGCAGGTGTCTGCCATCAGGACAACCTCAGCCTGTGGAAGCACTGCTCTTTTGGGATCATGGAAATTGAACCTCTGCCTGTTAATCCACTGTTATGGATTTTAAAACGTGTATATTTTCAAGGAGTGTGGGTGTCTTGGTTAGGCCAGCATTTTTACTGCTCATCCCTAATTGCCCTTGAGAAGATGATGGTGAGTTGCATTATTGAGCTGCTGCAGTTCATGTATAGTTGGTGCAGCCATAGTGCTGTCAGGGAGGGAATTTTACTGCAGGGTAATATAACCGAATAGAGACATTGAAGTTTAGCAAGGGGTATAAAATATAATATTCAAAATATAATGGTGAATTTGTATACAACCTTAACAATTGGAATACTGAGAAAAGTTTTTCTAAGGAAAATTATTTTTTAATTATTGAGATATTTGTATTGTTGGTAATGCCAGCATTCCTTGAAAATGTATTAATGAACTGCCTTCCTGAATCACTAAAACATGTGATGTATGTACATCCTCAATGCCAATAAGAAGGGAATTCCAGGATTTTGACCCAATGACAGTGAAGGAATGGTGATATAGTCAGGGTGGCATGTGGCCTGGAAGGTAACTTGCAGGTGGTGATGATCTATATATCTGCAACCCTTGTCCATCTAGGTGATAGAGGTTGCAGATTTGGAAGATGCTCATGTACGAACCTTGGCAAGTTGCTGCAGTGCATCCTGTAGATGGTACACACTCTTGCCATTGTGTGCCAGTGGTGGTGGGAGTGAAAATCTTAGGTGTTAGATGGTGTGTCAGTCAAGTAGTACTGCTTTTGTTTTGGATGGTGTCAAGCTTCTGAGTGTTGTTGGAGCTGCACTCATCCAGGCAAGTGGGGAGTATTCCATCACCTTCCTGACTATTTCTTTGTAGATAGTGGACCCGCTTTGGGGAGTCTGGAGGTGACTTACCACTGAATTTCCAGCTTCTGAACTGCTCTTGTACTCATAGTATTTACATTGTCCACTTATTTTTCTGGTAACCTCCAGGGTGCTGATGGTAGGAGCTTCAGTGATGACAATGCAGTTGAAAGGGTAGATGGTGAGATTCGCTCTTATTGGAGATGGCAATTGCCTGGCCCTTTTGTGGCACAAGTATCATTTGCTATTATCAGTCCAAGCCTGAATCCTGTCCACATTTCACTGTATGCTGACACAGACTGCTTCAATACCTGACAAGTTGTGAACTAAATGCTGTGCAATCAACAGCGAACATCGCCATTTCTGACCTTATGATGGAAGGAAGGTCATTGATGAAGCAGCCAAAAATGCTTTGGCCGAGGACAATGGTGATTCCAATTGACTTCAATTTTGTTAGGGCTCCTTGATGACACACTCAGTCAAATACTGCCTTGATATCAAGGACAGTCACTTTCATCTCATCTCTAGAATTCGGCTCTTTTTTCCCAATGTTTGAATCAAAATGTAATGAGGTCTGGAGCTGAGTGGTCCTGGTGGAACCCAAACTGAGCATCAATAAGCAGATTGTCACTGAATAAGTGCCACTTGTAGCATTGTTGACAACATCTTCTATTACTTTGCTGATGATCGAGTAGACCGACGGGTCTGTAATTAGCCGAATTGGATTTGTCCTGCTTTTTGTGGATAGGACATTGTCAGGTCGAAGACAGTGTAGTAGCTATACAGGATCAGCTTGGTTAAAACACAATAAAAGGATACAGTGCAGATTCACTTGGAAACTGCCTTTGATAATACAACAACGATAAAAGATTTGAAAACCATGGACTGTTACTTTAGAAGACAGGAGATTATGAGGTGATTTGATAATGCTGTTTAAAATGAGGAAGCAGTGGAATAGAGTAGTTAGAAACAGATTTTTCCTAGTCATCCAGGGCTTTGAAAAAGAGACACAGATATCAGGCCAAATTTAAGGCAAAGTGCAGGAGACACATTTTGCTTATGAAAGGGTTGAGAGGCTGCAGAGAATTGCTGATTGAAGTGACAAATACAGTATTTAAGATTCGATTAGATAGCTGGTTGGATGAAACATAAATAAAGGGATATGGGAACAGAGAAGGTACAGAAGTTGAGGCTGACTGTTGATGTGGCAGATTAAAGCCAGGTTGGATTAAATAGCCTGTCCTCATCACTGCTATGCAAGTATACATCAACGTTCAAATACATAATAATTAATTATAACTTACATTTCTGTAGCACCACTCATACGCAGGGAGACTACACTCAGGAGGACAAATTATGGTGCCAAGTAGGAAGGGGATAAGGAAAAACTGAAAGGTTTAGGATTCAAAAGCACAGTTGAAGCTGTCATGATTATGGAGGAAGAAAAACCACAGAATTACAACCAAAATATTAAACTATAAAAACGACCTGAGTTTTAATTTTTAAATGGACGCAAAGCCAAAACTTGGCTGAGAACGTACAGTCAATCATTGACAGAAATTAGTTCAGGGTGTTTCTCTAAGGAGTAATGGAATCCTGCCCTGTTTCCAGGCAAGGGATTTCTAAGAGCACCAAGAGACTGATTACTATCTCCAATAATGATAAAGGGACATAATGTTCTATCTTACCTCAATAAATCCCATGTGCAATACCTAGATGGACTAGTGGATTCTGTTTTCCACTTGGAATGTACAAAGAAGGGGTTGAAAGCTCGCTGAGAGAGCTGCCCCAGTGTCCGTGTCTGTCTGCTCTGTGAGGATAAACAGCTGTAAAGTTTTCCACATTGAAGGTGCGAGACATGATGACAGAAGTGGCCAGCAGTGCCCCTGCTAAATAACCATTCTTCTGCAGGTATACCTCAAATCTCTCTCTGACTGAGGTCATCCCAGCCAGAAAAAAGATTGCATCTGGAAAGAGAACTGAGATTTCTCTGCGAAACCACAGAACACTGGAATCAAAGAATCCACTAATCACCTACCAAAGTCATCTCTACTGAAATCAAATCATATTGGCTGATGCTTTATTATTTACTCCTCATGAGTCAAGAACTATTTTATTTGCCCTTTTATTTATATTGTTGGACTCAATTATTTATATTATTGGACTCAATTCTCCCCTCTAATCTGTGTGAACATACATGCACATGTTTTATCATTTTTCTCCTTACCTTTTTAGTGGTTAATAAACTCATTCTATCTTTAACTCAAGAAAGTCTGGTTAAATTTGGCTCCTTTGTAACATAATTACTGTGTCTAGAAGGTCCCCATGGGGAAGAGAACCTTGTTAAATTGAACCTTTTCACCACCAGCAGAGGAGTTTGAATAAATATGGAGTCAATCCTCACCTGGGATTTATGAAAATTTGGGGTATCCCTGTGGACAATCACAAATCAGGGAGGCTCATCTGAACCACCAAAATCAGGAACCCTCATCTGGATGTGGTCGCAACAAAACAAGGGGGTTTGTTGTGATATTTAATAACGGAAAGGCAGTGGAAAGGTGGAGAGAACAAAACAGTGAGATTCAGAAGATGGGAGAACATTTATAGAAATCCTAATTATCCAAATCCAAAATGATACACTAAATGCAAAACTGACTCACCATATATTTTCTAAAATTATACAGTAATTTTGGGAGTAAGTGAACCTAAAATAGACAAACCAGAAAGAGCCCACAATCAGTTCTTGGTTTCAGCTGAATCAAGTCAGGCTGGTGGTTCAGGAACTACAATTGACTCAGCACAGCAGAGCTGGTGAGTGAGGGAAGGGCAGTAAGCCAGGGTTACCACTCCTGATCATTTTCTAGTGACAGTAGCCATGAGTGGATATCAAGTAACACTTGGCCCACAGTCAAATAGCAAATCTCAATTTAGACCCAAATGAAAAAGAGCTGAGCAATCAGAAGGCTGCCAGCAGCCATTAATCCATATCTTTGAATGAGCTCAGGAGGCTGGGGGGAGAAAGCTAGACAAAAATTAAGATTCACAGAAGAGAAATTACAGTTACTTCAGCATTAAGTTGATTGTTAGAAAACACTGATATTGGTTCTCATGGTTTGTGGCATCAGCAAAACCTTTAATGAGGTTGTTAGCTTATCATTATATTCCTTCAAGGAAAGATGTTAAAGCATTTGGGGAAATGACAGGGAATTGGAATTTAGAAGTAGCTCTGGCTAACAAAAATTGAGAAGCAGGCTGTTCCCAATTTTTCCAATGTACATGTTGGTATCCTTGGCTAAATCAAAGAAATAGATAAATAAATTTAGTAGTTTAAGTAGGGGGACATTGAAGTGGGAATCAAATCCCAACACTGATCAACTGCTGGGCTTTGCCTTGCTACACTATCTAAAGTTTGATTTCCCCGACTCCCTGTCCCAACATCCCCCAAGAGTAAATTGCTGAAGTAACTAAGGGCTCAAAATACCCATAAACTTTGACAAGTATTAAAACCGGATCATCTTTTGATATAACTAATATTGATAAACTTTGAGATATAACACATTGAGGAATAAAAAAGTTAAAGTACCAAAGCATATTATTAGTCAGACATGTCTGCACCACCTCTCCATCTGAATCTACTCTAATCTCATTTCCCAGCCCTTTTCCAGGCTCCTTTTCGGAGAATGAAGAGGTATATTAGATGCATACAAATACATGCAAATTCCCCAAAGGCACCACAGCACCAATCCACTTATGGCAAAGCTTTCCACAGGGGAGATTTTGCCTAACATCTCATTCTGATGGAATAAAATAACCCACTTTACAGCATGTAAAAAGCAGTATTTTTAAAGGAAAATATACTTGCACAGAAACACTGTAGCAAAACAAAAAAAAATCCTCACTTATAATGAACCAGACAAAAGTCTCCAAACTCTGCTCCCCATTTCTGACCTAATTCCATCCACACACAGATGAATTAACATCCCTCCCCCGCAGACACTCTGTTGACAGGCAATCCGGACAACATGTTACCAATCACATTGCTGTATAATTCATTCATTATAACACTGATGTGTGGCAATAAAGTGCCCAGAATATTGCAAATACAAAAAGGCAACCCTCTAGCAAGCACCTTGTCAACAAACACCATCACATTGCAATTGATTCAAATCAACATCTTGCCTTGCATGTTTAACATAGAAACATATCTCAAGTGTTTGACAAATACAGCACAAAATGAACACCGACTCAGCTATGAACTTGGTCAAAGAGGTACAATTTAAGGAGCATCTTAAAGAAGGAGAGGGAAGTGAAAAGGCAGTCAGTCAGGCTAAGGGAAGGAATTCCAGAGTGTGGGGACTTGATGATTATGACATAGCTGTTAAGGCAGGGTAACAAGGTGGTTGTGGGGTGGGGACAGCAAAAGAGGCCAGATTCAGAGGAACTTAATTCTGACTTGGGAAAGGTTTTAGGGTTTGAAAATAAATAGGAAATGTCATGAAAGGATTGAAACACAGGGGTGAGAATTTAAAATTGGAGAGCATTGGGGTGCTCCAGAAATCAATATAGATCAGGAAGGATGGGGAAAATAGGAGAAAGTTGGTGACACTACAGAATTGGCCTGGAGTATCTAGGAATTGAAGATCAATAACCAGGACACTGCTGTGCACAACACTGAAAAAAAAAATCATCGGGACATTAAAAAAGATTGCTTTTTTATCATTTTCTTTGAATGTTTCTTTACCAGATATAAAAATATTGAAAAACCAGACTGTTTGGCTGACAATCAAGCATCATCCAAATAAGTCCGTTATTTTTCCAATCGGCATAGGAAGGCAGTGCATGTTATGGACATGTTGAATGATAAATGACTAGGGCATGGGGTGTATTATGTATGAAACCTCCAGGGATGCATATAATCACAGCTGGCAATTCTACTTAGAATAGAGGCAAACAAAACAATAACTTTTCTAAGTCTTTCAAACTGTTACCTTAATTACCTCAATTACTTTCTGCCGTTCAACAAAGTCAAACTGATCACAGAAATTAATAAGATTCAACAGAGCTGCCACGTCACACGTTTCTGGCCCTTGTCTGTTGCTTTGTCCACGAGGCATGTAGACCTACAGAAAACAACATTTTTGTTAGTACATGATTCAACCACAACCCAAACTAAAAATGTACCAAATGTCATTTTTTTCCAATGTAAATACAAAGTACACTTCCATAATTCAAGTATGGAATGCCCATACAGTAGTCTTAAAGTCACAATTTAAATTCTGAATTGAAATATCTTTACCATGGCTTGCATACAAAAAAGGGTACATATATGCAGCAGCACAGGTCAGGTAAAACATATTTCTCACTTAGACAATTCTAACTGTGCAATATGAGGGAGAATGGTTCCCTGGCTGATGTGTTTTCTGTGAACTGTTAAGACCAGTTTGCCTAAACTGTATTTTTTCATGAAGCAGCAGTGTTAATCATACAATGGAGTATAGTGGGAAATGCAGATTATAGCAAATAAGCTGATGTTAGGGCAGCATGGCGGCACAGTGGTTAGCACTGCTGTTGCATACCGCCAGGGACCCGGGTTCAATTCCTGGCTTGGGTCACTGTGTGCAGACTCTGTATGTGGGTTTCCTCCTGATCCTCCAGTTTCCTCACACAGTCTGAAAGACATGTTGGTTAGATGCATTGGCCATATTAAATTCTCCCTTGGTATACCTGAACAGGTGCCAGAGTGTGGCCATGAGGGGATTTTCACAGTAACTCAATTGCAATTTTAATGTAAGCTTACTTGTGACCAATAAATAAACTTTAAGTTATTTGATGCATATTTATTGACATATATATGACAAAAAGCTTATAAATTTGCAACTAATATAACGTCTTGAATTTCAGTTTATATTACAGATATCACATTGTCATCCTTTCAGTAAAACTGTGTCATGGATAGACAATATTTAGCAATGAAAACTTTAATTGGGATGGTGCATTCAACTGTTTCAAATGCTTGTGGTTTTCTGCATTGATGAAAATTAGCTTATATCAAATTGACAGTTATGCAGAATTGAAAAGTTCAACACTAGTCATTCTGGAATAATTTAATCTCCCCTTAATATGTCATTCACTCTTGTTTCACAATTATCTTTTTTACCTTTTGATACCAAAAAGACAGTTTTTTTGCAGGCAATGGTGGGCTGGGTACACTATGAATCACTCCCTCTGGGATCAATTACAGCAATTTATAGGAAATCTGCAAGGATTAGTGATCCTTTCCTATTCTAAGTGAAAAAAGTGTGTGTGTGCGTGCATGCGTGTGAATGTGCGAGTATGTGAGAGAGACACAATTTAGAAACATGCTTAACAAGTAAAAAAAGCAACATTGTTTTAAAACATTTATTTGAACAAACTGAGCAAAAATTGAGAGATTAAGTATTTCGGTTGAAATTGAAATCAGTTACTCCACCACACTCGGCTTTTATTCATGATGCCTGGCTGATGTTACATGTGGCTCACAATGGCAACAATTAATTTGATGTTAAAATACCTCTGAACGTAGGAGATGCAATCTTACCGAAATAATATTCATACTATGGTAGAATTCCTACGTTGACACAATATTACAAAAATATTTTTTTGAAAAACAGGTTGTTAAAACATTATTTATTTTGTAAACTCTGAGAACAGGTCCAGATTTTAAAAATCTAAGATTAAAATTTCTGAGGCTGGGGTTTAAGCACACTGCTTGGGCACAGGCAACCAAACATGCATTTTGCCCATGTGTTCTTAACATGGGAAAGCTTGATAGAAGTGGATCTAAAGTTTCAACTGTGTCAGAAAACAGGCAAACAGGGAACAGGACCTGCACTGTTGTTGTCCAGATAGAAGTCACATTCAGGCTGTTGTCTCATTAGAACGAATCAAGCATTCAGCCAGTGCTACCTGTGCAATTCGGTCTGTTTGGAGAGGTGAGAAGCAGAGCGCCTCTCAAACGACTTGAAAGACATGTGGAGATGCTGGCTTTGGACTGAGGTGGACACAGTGAGAAATCTCACAACACAACATTCACCTGATGAAGGAGCAGCGCTTTGAAAGCTCATGATACCAAATAAACCTGCTAGACTTTAACCTGGTGTTGTGAAACTTCTTAATGTGCCCTCTTGAATTCTTAAAAAGGGAGGTGTACTCTTGCTGCAAAAACCAGGGAATCACTTGTGAGCACAGATGGTTATAACAACTGCTGAGAAGGAACCAAGGTTTTCTAAAGCATCTTGGAAGCACTGGTGGAAATAGATGGGAGGAAAGAGATCCTGTACTCTATGAGAGATAAAAATGTTTCCATGCAAAAATGTCACTGCTGATGAGAAGTGGCTGTAGGAGGGTTGAGCTCCCACACATGGCTGAAATGCTCCAAAAAGTTCAGCCAGCAGCGTTCACATCCCATGAAACAAGTTTTAAAAATCTGTCCAGATGGGAAACAGATTTTTTTGTGCATCTACAGCTTAGCGACATTGGCCAGAATTTTATTGCCCAGCCTGCCACAGGAATTGAGCAAGCGAGGGGAGACCCATAAAAATGTCTTCTGACGTTGGGCAGGCTTTTAGGGTTTTGGGGCGAGCATGGCCTAAAATCCTGCCCATTATGTAAAAGACATTGTGAAATGAAATAAAGAATACATTATAAATTTGATTGTCAGATTTGAACTCTCTTACATGACATTATTGGGACACCACAACATAGTAAAAAAGGGGGAAAGGTGTTGGGGAAAGATATTGTCTATATATTGAAGCTTACAAAGGCGAGTCTTAGAGTGGACTGAAAACATTTAGGGAAAATGTAACAAGTACATTATATATTAGAGTGAAGGTAGTTTTCTGGTTGAGTAACAGTCTGCAGGAAGACTGGCTGATAACTGAAGTTCTTCCAGGCCTATCCATCCCTCTACAGAGAGCAAGGACAAATATTCACCTTCATTGCCCAAATCTATGACACCTCAAAGAAGCAGAATAAGTAATTGTTCATCACTAAGCATAATAAATTGTACAGCTGCGAATTTAAGCAATTTTAAACTTGTCATTGTAAACTACTTCTACAAGGTGATTTCACTGCAAGAGGCAGCATAAATATTTTAATTTGAGATCTTCAGCTTAAAAAAAAAGTCAAACAATCTGTACTTCATGCATTTTGGTTCTACTTCAATGGGTCTGCACACTAATGGCTCATATTAAATTACTACAATCTGAATATCTATCACTAATTAAAATCGTTTACCACATTTCTGTACATAAAACTTTACATGAAACATACTTTTGCTACTTCCCAGGCGTGTATAGGCCATAGTGGAGGGGAGCAGTTGCCCCAGTATATCACATTGTTCTGATTGGTATGGTGGGTCAGAATTTCCCTCTTCCATTCCTCACACAAAGAACAGGCTCTCTGAAACTAAAAGAAAATGATGTTTGTCAAGATACTGGGCAAGAAAGCAGCAAAAAGGACAGCGTATCTTTGTCAGGAATATCAATTACAACATCAAGAAATATCTAGAAGTGTAGGGGCATTCTGCAATTCAGCTTCAGGTCAAAAGGTGAAAAATTGTAACACATGAAGTAAGGTTAATGCACACAGGCATTGCATTCAACGGTATCGACAGGATTTTTAACATTACCAGCTGATGGCCGGTGATATTGCATATGGGGAATAGATTCACACCTTCACTTCATGTGAATCACACTGCTTCTTAAAAATATCATGTCAACTTGCTTTGAAACAGTGCATGACAGCTCTGGAATTCCCTCCTAACATCTGTTACCGCAATATTTCTCAGTCCTCTTTTAAGAATTTCTTAAAACCTACTCTCTTTAATTAAACTCTTGTTCATCCTGCTCTAATATCTCCCTATGTGCCTGAATATCAAATTTTGTTTGAAGACGCTTGCGTGCCATAGGACAATTTGCTATGTTAAAAGGCTCTATGTAAATATAAGTTGTTGAGTGGTCAGGTTAACAATTTGACTGCCACCAAAGGACTGGATTGGGTCAGGGATTCAGCAGTTTAAAAGGATGTTGCTCAGCTGTGTCAAGAATTTAGTCGCCATCAAAAGGATTTGGTCAGATTCAGCATTGTCTCAGATGGATGTGTTTGGTCAAAGGAAGGATTTGGCAGCTGCTCAAGGAGTAGGTGTAGTTGACAGATGAAAAGGTCAGATTGGGTTGTAAGAGAGTTTGGCAGCCAAGGAATGTAGGCAGAGAAGAGTTAAAAATTGTTCAAATGTTGGTCAAGTAATAGATTATTAGATGGCAAGAATAAAACTTAGCATAAATTTCTAACAACTTGGAATAGAGCAATTTGTGTTCACTTTGAGTTTCATGTCCCACAGACAGGGGAGACAGGAGATTGAAACTTACAGCATTGCCAATAATATCAAAGCAACATTAAGTCACAAATGGCATCAAGAACTCTAAACTGAGGTCAATGTGAGATCATAATTGTAATTCTATAATGGGGTCACATTCAACACCAAGGGAGATGGTTATTGGTGGAGGAATAATCATAGTCCCAAGATACTGCCACTGAGTTTCCACAGGCATCATCTGTGGCACCATCACCATCAGTGGTGGGTGCCTGGAACACGCTGCCAGAAGTGGTGGAAGCAGGCATTTTAGCAGCATTTAACAGGCATCTGGATGGGTACATGAATGGGGGGGGGAATAGAGGGATATGGACTGAGTAAGGGAAAAGGCTTTGTTTTTAGTGTAGTTAGGGCATCATGATCAGCATGGGCTTGGAGGGCCAAAGGGCCTGTTCCTGTGTTGTAATTTTTTTGTATTATCATGAAATTCTCAATGTAAACTTGTCACACTAATTTCATATTAAATTACTGCAATCAGAATATTTATTGCTAATTACAATTGTTTACTACATTTCTGTATTTAAAACTTTACATTCAGCATATGTTTTGCCACTGCCCAGACATATTTAGGCTATAGCGGAGGACAGCAGCTATCCCAGTAAGTCACATTGTTTTGATTTGTATGGCGGTTCAGAATTTCCCCCTTCCATTCTTCACAAAAAGAACAGGTTCTCTGAAACTAAAA
Organism: Carcharhinus amblyrhynchos; assembly: GCF_965287045.1. Taxonomy (NCBI): domain Eukaryota; kingdom Metazoa; phylum Chordata; class Chondrichthyes; order Carcharhiniformes; family Carcharhinidae; genus Carcharhinus; species Carcharhinus amblyrhynchos. The sequence goes on along the minus strand of NC_137338.1, from coordinate 39,060,835 downwards.
AAAATGATGCTTGCCAAGACACTGGATAAAAGAACAGCAAAAAGGACAATGTACCTTCATCAGCAATATCAAGTGCAGTATCAAGAAATTTCTGAAAAGTGCTGAACCTTTCTTACAACTTGTAGAAAGGTGTAATTGCAGAATGACATGCTCAGATAAAAAGTTTTCATGATTATGATAGACATTACGATTTGTGAGGAATATGAAAGGACATGTCAATTTTAAAATAGAGACTGAATTACATCTGTACATCAGGTGCAATTGCTCACCGTCACTTTCCCTGCTTCACCTAAACTCTACATTTAGTCTTGATGCTATGGCAATGCCACAGAGGATGATGTAGCATAGAGGACATTAGTTTGCAGGTTTCATAGTGTAATTGACTGTCGTAGAAGCAACCCCTAAATAACAGGTCCACAGCAGATGCCATTTCCCTGGTCTTGCACTCACCCTGGAACACCTAGGTAACAAGGACACCTATGCCAGGCTTGATTTATTGATTACAGCTCAGCCTTCAACACTATTATTCCCATGAAACTCATTTCTTAACTCCACAGCCTGGGCCTCCGTACCTCCCTCTGCAACTGGATCCTGAACTTCCTAACTCACAGACCACAATCAGTAAGGATAGGCTACAACAACACCTCCATGGTCATCCTCAACACCGGTGCCCCACAAGGCTGTGTTTTCAGCCTCGTACTATACTCCTTATACACCTCTGACTGTGTGGCTAAATTCCCCTCCAATTCAATGTTCAAGTTTGCTGATGACACCACCGTTGTGGGTTGGATCTCAAATAATGACATGATGGGATACAGGAATGAGATAGAGAATGTGGTGAACTGGTGCGGCAACAATAATCCCTCCCTCAATGTCAACAATACGAAGGAGATTGTCATCAATTTCAGGAAGCATAAAGGAGAACATGCCCCTGTCTACATCAATGGGAACGAAGTAGAAAGGTTCAAGAGCTTAGGTGCCCAGATCACCAAAAACCTCTTCTTGTCCCCCCCATGCTGACACTACAGTTAAGAAAGCCCACCAATACCTCTACTTTCTCTGAAGACTAAGCAAATTTGGCATGTCAGTTGTGACTCTCACCAACTTTTACAGATGCATCATAGAAAGCATTCTTTCTAGTTATATCATAGCTTGGTATGGCTCCTGCTCTGCCCAAAACCGCAAGGAACTACAAAGGTTGTGAATGTAGCCCAATCCATCACGCAAACCAGCCTCCCATCCATTGATTCTGTCTACACTTTCCATTGCCTCAGCAAAGCAGCTCACATAATTAAGGATCCCACCCACCCTGGACATTCTCCCTTCCACTCAGGGCAGCTTCTTCCCTGCTGCCAGATTTTTGAATTACCATGCATTAAGGTGATCTGTCTCTACCCCCATCTATGTCTGTAATACTGTTCTGCACTCTCTCATTTCCTTCTCTATGAACAGTATGTTTTGTCTGTATAGCACACATGAAACAATACTTTTCACTGTATGTTCATATGTGATGATAATAAATCAAATCAAATACCAGTAAAAAAGCCCAGAATACCATAGAATTAAACAAATTTGATTTTCTTGGTGATTCTATTGTAATTCCCTACAGTATTTCCATTGTGTTAAAGTAACTGACTCACCATATGGGATGCCTGCTGTTGCAGAGGGACGTTTTATATAATCCAAATTTCAATTCCATTCTCTTTATTCATAATTTTCTACATTTATCTTTGATTTTCTGAACTTGTTCAGCAACAGGATTGTGCTGTTCTGCTGGACAACATGTAAACCTTGGCCCAGTGCAAATTCCCCACCCTGAGTGGTCAGCTGAGGTTCAGAGCTGTTATTCAATGCAGTACAGGTTTCTCAACTTTACCCTGCTGTTCTGTTGCAAGCTGAACAGAAACACACCGTCTCCTGGATTGAAGTCCATTTCTTCTTCAGTTTCTAGGCTTTACTGTTACCTTCGTCTTCACTGCCACTTTTTACTGACTGTATTCTCTGTTGCACTGCTTCTGTTCGTGTCTGTTCTGTTTCTTTAATGCCAGTTTTCAGCACCTCTTGCTTCCCTCCCCCATATTACAGGGTTAGCTCTAATCTGTTCTTATTGGTTGCCATCCCGATTTTTAAAATTCATTCATGGGATGTGGATATCACTGGCTAGGCCAGTATTTGTTGCCCCGTCCCAATTGCCCTTGAGAACTGCTGCAGTTCCTGAGGTACAGACACACCCACAGTGCTGTTACAGAAGGCATTCCAGGATTTGGGATTCTGCTGTCCCGAATGACCATTGCTTTACTGTTTCCTGCATGCTTGTGACCACAAACATCACTAGGCCTTTTGGCTAATATCAAATCCAAGATCAGATGCCATGGCTTTCCTTGTCAGCTTAGGTCTTGTCATCTCTCCCTTTGGCACAATGAATTAGATTAAATTTGAATTGTTTTATGGAACAAACAAGGAGATGGATCAAGGGTTTGCCCTCTCCACTCTACACAATAGCTTTGTAGCTTTAAGACTGGAGATTTTTTTTAAAAAAATCACTAATTTTATTCACCTTGTTAAATCAACTTCATTCAATCAGTGAATCAAATATACTAAATTTAAGCTTTCCAAATCATCTCCTCCCTGTGTTAGGCATCTGATCAGGTCAATATGTATTTATATTTGGTTGCTGCTGAAGCTAAACTCCTGAGCACTCTCCTCCGGCGCTGGCAGAACTGTTTCTTTAGAGTTCAACTTCCGTTTAACTTTGAAGTAGCCCTCGCCCTGTCGTAAAAGAACGACTTTGCGACTGAAGACTTTGCCTCTTCGATAATTTAATATGAAACCTCCATAGTGGCGGCTTCATCTGAACAGTCTGAGGGAGGGGGTGCCGAGGACAATCTGCGACTGTATATTCCCATCCCAAGCTAGCAATGTAACCCTGTCTCCATGGGACAATAACAGGGACAGTCAGTCTCTAGCACGGGATTATTTAAATAAAGTCTATAAACTGTATCCTTGTGAGGAAGAAAAACATCTTGCAAGGCACGGAAGGATGACGAGTAAGGCTTTCACTTCGAAAATGATGTTACAAAAGGATACTGCTGGCTGGTTCAATTACTGCCCCTTTATGTTGCCAGTGTAAAGATGTTAAGATGATGCCTCCTTACTCACTTGTGTGGCTTGAGGTCTGCAAGAATTCTTGCAGATTTTTCGTAGCAACGAGTTGGTTTGAAGAAGCCGCTGATGGAACTTCTCCATTTCTGTGTAGACGAAACCGAGTAGGCAGTCTCTGATTTTCTGCAGGCAGAATCCTGCTTTCACCCAGTTCTTGTATCCTTCCTCATTGAGACGAATACTCAGCTCCGACTGCATTATTGCTTCAAAGTAGCAAAATAATGTCGCTGCCAAAGACTTTCAAACCGTGCGCAGCTTGATTCGCCTTGGCTTTTGGGAACCTTGTCCCGGTCACATCTGGCTGCTGCTGCTGTGTGCTCAGCCTGCCTGCTGGGCGCAGAGTGCGGATGTGAGATTGCAAGCGGAACTCTGGATGTAGAGCAGAACAGGCTTCAGACAGTTCAACAAAATGTGATTCGACAGTAAAAAATTCGCGGGGCCCAAGCGCCGATACTCAAATCTACAAAAGTATTCCAACGGCTGAATCACAAATCAGAACTTGGCCCTTTTTGTATAATTGGAGGACTCCCATTCTGTCCATTTAATGGTTTTCTCCTTCCCTTCTGTTAATAAAGGTTGTTAACACTCCAGGATTGGCCTAAAGTCTCCAGGAATTGAGGATTAACATCCTGGAGAAAAGATCATCTGGACATTAAAGATGTTCTTTAAAGTTCTTTTGTCATTTTCTTTGAATATTTCTCTTTACCAATTACAAAATTATTGAAAATGGAGGGGAGGGAGAGGGTGCAGTGCAGGTGGTGAAAAGGGCTGTTTAGCTAACAGTCAAGGATCATCCAATTGGGTAATGAAACTTTTTGTTTTTCAATCAGCATAGAGCCCCACAGTGCAGAAAGAGGCCCTTCGGCCCATCAAGTCTGCACCGAACACAATCCCACCCAGGCCCTACCCCCATATCCCTACATATTATACCCACTAATCCCTCTAACCTACACATCCCTAGACACTAAGGGGCAATTTCTCAACATGGCCAATCAACCTAACCCGCACATCTTTGGACTGTGGGAGGAAACCCACGCAGACACGAGGAGAATGTGCAAACTCCACACAGACAGTGACCTGAGCTGGAATCCAACCCAGGACCCTGGAGCTGTGAAGTAGCAGTGCTAACCACTGTGCTACTGTGCTGCCCATAGGATTGGCACTGTGTCAAAGGGTGACGGTTGGGACATAGGGCAAGTCATGCAGTGATATCTCCAGGAATACTTCTAATCACAGTTGGTAATCTTAGCCTAATTTGATGTCTCTGTCTTTTCATCCTGTGCTTTTTCTGCAATATTCTTGTTCTTTCTGCCACTCACTTCTGTCACTCTTTAACTGTTCACCAAATTTCTAATTTTTATTGATACAAATGTTAACCACTGCAAGATGGCAGATGACACATACAAGGCAAGAGTTGGATGGTGTGCGCAAGCAGAGAGAAGTATTTAAAGTCTGTAATGGGGAATGGAAACTCAAAGGATAAGTCTTTTGTTATATATCAAAAATGGTCATGAGCAATAGCCTTGGCCAGTATTGGTGTGTGTGAGAACTAGAATCATCACCTTTTACAGCACCTAAGGAGGCTATACTTTCCAGTGATTTGTTGATCAAATCATACAGTATGTTCTTTTGGTTGTTTGTAATAAGCAGAGTACAGACCGTACCCAACTAGCCCTATGCTTGTATAACTCAAAACAAAATGTCTGCTGTTAAAGATGGTTCTGATTAGGCTGAACAATTCTGAATGTGCTAATAGTCACAAGACCAACCAATTTAAGATAATTGGTTAAACTTGTAACATGGCTTATTTACACTTGCTGGAAGCAATATACATTTAAATACAAGGACCCTTCTTCTGCAAACAAAGGAATATGTTCAAGCTGTGCACTTTTCTTTGAATTACCCAGGAGCTGGGGGAGTCTACAGTTTCACATTCTTCTCTTCAGCTCAATGCTTTAGCCAATCAACATCCTGTAATATAAATTGATTTTAAATGTATCTGAGGCAGTACGGTGGCACAATGGTTAGCACTGCTGCCTCACAGTCCTGTAGGACTTCAACCTGATGCTATGAAACTTCTTACTGTGCTTATCCCAGTCCAATGCTGGCATCTCCACATCATGCCTCACAGTACCAGTGATGTGGGTTTGATTCCTGGCTTGGGTCATGTGTGGAGTTTGCATGTTCTCCCTGTGTCTGCTTCCTCCAGGTGTTCTGGTTCTGCCCCCCTGCCCTGACCCAATCTGAAAGACGAGCTGGTTAGGTGCATCGATTATGCTGAATTCTCCTTCAGTGTACCCAAACAGGTGCTGGAGTATGGAGACCAGGGGATTTTCACAGTCCAAAGATATGCAGGTTAGGTGGATTGGCTTTCTAAATGGCCTCTTTGTGTCAGGGGGACTAGATAGGGTAAATGCATGGGGTAGTGGGGATAGGACCTGGTTGGGATTGTGGTCAGTGCAAATTCACTGTGCTGAATGGCCTCCTTCTGCACTGTAGGATTTAGGATTCTGTGATCTGCTTCAAACACTCCGTATGATAGCAAATTCCAGGAAGAAATCTTTATTTGATTAATTAATTGTTATATGTTTTGCTCTGTTGTCTTGGACTTACAGACAACAGTATGGTGGCACAGTGGTTAGCACTGCTACCTCACAGCTCCAGGGACCCATATTCAATTCTTGGGTGATCAACTGTGTGGAGTTTGCACAATCGCCCCGTGTCCTTTTGAGCGTGGGGTTTCCTCCCACACTCAAAAGATGTGCCGATTAGGTTAAATGGACATGCTAAATTGGCCCTTGGTGTCCAAAAAATGTGTAGATCAGATGGGTTAACCATGGTAAATGTGTGAGATTACCGGCATAGGGCAGGGGAGGGGGACTGGGTAAAATACTCTGTCAAAGAGCTGGTATACACACGATGGACCGAATGGTCTCCTTTTGTACTGGTTGTGATTGTAAGTGGCATTTTTCCCTATCTTTCAAAATCTTCAGGCGGTCTCCTTTACAGTCCCAGCCTGCTTAATTTTTACTCATTAATTGCATCTCTCAATCATAGATTTGGTTCTCAGGTATTCTCCAGTGAGAAATTTACATTAATTTGTGCATATTAGTCCATAAATGAAAGATAATCCAGCTTTTGTGTCAAAGGGTCTTTGACTTGACTGAGCAACAGTTTCCAAAGGTAATCAGTGTCAGAAAACAGCCAAAACTTTTAACAGCAGTTCTTCAGTCAGGATTGAGGCAAAGTGATACAAGCAGAACGTCATTCTGTACAGGGCTTGTACCAGGCCTTCTCTGAAAATGGGAATTCAGCTTTGACCTGAAATGAATGCAAAATTTAGAGATTTAAGAAAGTGGAATTCAGTTCCGATAATTCCAGTAGATGTAATACTTATTTAAAAGATGGTGAGGCTTTGCATTTACAGGAAGGTGAGAGACTTCTACAACAAAAGGGAAAGAAAAAGTTTGAGCCACTCATTCATCTTCTAGTTCCAATCATAGAACTCCTTTGTTTTGCAAATTCAATATTTTTAAAATATGCTCAGAGCGGGAATAAAATGACTATTCAAACGGCCATGACCTAATTTTCCCATTTCTCCTCCTCTCAAACGTGCTTCTAAAAAGATTTTAATCCATTTTAATTCAGTTTTTTGGAACTTTTTCTAAAAAAGTCAAAGCATTTCATCCATTCTGCTGCAGCGAGATTATTTAAAAAAATATGACGTCAAAGAATACTGAAGTGATTGAATGTTAAGCGGTATTTTATGTCCGATTTTATTCAATATCTTCTTAAATAGCATGTCTTTCCACCTTGGTTTTAATTGCTCCCTGTTGTTCAAAACTCATCCCGATAATATTCATAATTCCAACAACTGCACAAATAATGAGCTAGAAAATTAAACACTGAAGTATTTATTTTAAAACTGAGGCACACCAAAAGGAATAACCATACAAATAAATATGGATACTTTTTTAAAAAAAGTGATAAAAAATGAAATTCAAATGAAAACATCAAAATTCAAGAATAGCTTCTGCTTTAACATTAGCACCTATTCAAATTTAGAACTGACTGCCAAGGCTAGAAACAAGTATATAAAAATTGGAAATTACGGTTCATCAGTGGACAATGGCAAATTCAGACTGATGTCGTGAATGGGAAAATCCACACAACAGAGATTGAGAGATTTTTGTGGGCAGCTTTTGAAGTCAGCAGTGATGTGTTTGACCATGAAATCACAGCACACAAAAAATTGCTGTCCTTGATGGAGAGAAAATTGGTCAGTTTTCCCCCCAAAATATTTTATAATTTATTTGCTGTACTTAAATAATGCAATCATATATGAAGTTTTGTTTTGGAAATGATTTTAAAATGAGCGGTTTTTAAAATGGAACAAATTAATCATTAGTTAATACAAGAGTTCCGAGAACAACTCTAACGAGATTTTCTCTGTGACGTACGAAAAATTCATTGAAACAAATTTTTTGAGGAAGAGGCAAATATACAACAACACCACTTTTGACAAATGGCCACTTAATTAAATAATACTTAGGTGTTGAAACAATCCACTTAAGACTATTTTTTTCCCATGATGAGTTCTAATTGTATTCTTAAGAGCATAAATGACTGATTTCAAGTTAACAGACAGTTGGTGTGATGTGGATTTCCGCCTTTATTTGATGTCAGTTTGAATCTGGAGCCAAGTCAACAAGATCTCCTGTGATATCATTCAGCAGAATAAGTTGCCAATCACACTGAAGGGCAGTAAACCAGGAAATAAAACAAACTGAGCTTTTCACTTTTAATTTAAAAAAAAATTACAGAGAAGAATAAATGTCCGAGACATACATGTAAAAGGCAGAAGCTGAAATAGCATAAAGGAAATTTAAAATATTTTTTAACAATGTGAATTTTTGCCATAATGGAATTGACATGCCACAAATATAATCGTTTTTCAGGGACAGTGAGGCTGTTTAGCTGTAAATCATGAAATTAGTACACCATTAAAACCCTAGTGACACCTCAAACAACAAGGTGCAACTTTCAAGATTTTATTGAAACAAGACTAATAGTGTAAGAGAGTAACTTTTCATTAGTTCAGTGATTTTTACTTGATCAGTGTCTTGTGGAAGTTGAATAGTGTATTCTATAGGGAAACATCTGGATTTCTGTATTGAACTGTGCATGTACAGACTCCAGAAGTTGCTGTCAATTTCAAAGATGTATTGACAGCACAGGCTGAATTTCAGCATCAACGACATGTCTAACGACATCCTTACTTGCTGTCCAGGGCTTCAAAACAATCCTTGCATCAATCATAAAATCTGGGTCAAAATATTTAATGTTTGAAAAAATTACATGATTCATGCTTCAAATACTGCCTTTGCTGGCATCATCCCCCATCAGAAACCATAGTTCATCCAAAATGTAACAGTTTGCATTCTCATCAAAACGCACATGCCTATTGCCTTTTTTTAACTTTGCACCTAAGTTCAAATTTAGGTGCAAAGTATTTATCTTCCAGTCAAGGATTTCCCTCCAGTAAACATGGCCTGTATCACTTACTATACTTCTGCCTGTACTTTAGCACTGTAACTACAGCTCTTTCTTTTCTTCACCTTGCACCACACCATCTTCTGCATTTGATGCATCATTTCTTGGCCACTTTCACTTTAATCCCACCCACAAACAGATATTCCCTTCCCCTCTTTTCAAAGGGCGGGATTGTTCCTTCACCACCTGCTCTTCCTGTGACCTCTCTGTGTAAGGAGATGCAGCATGCCTAATGACATCCTTACATGCTGTCCAGAGCTTCAAGAGTCCTTGCAAGATGAGACAGCAATTTGCATACACTTTTTCAAACTTAGTACACTGGATTTAATCGCTGTGCTTTCCCCTACATTGGGAAGCCAAAATCAGCAAAGAATGATTATTTTGCCCAGCACCCCCATTCTCTTTGCAAATGTAGTGCTAAACTCTTGCTATTTCAATTTCCTGTCCAATTTGGTCTTTGGAATTTGTTTCTAAGGCACCTGCTCTACTTCACCAGTTTCTTATGTTTTCATTTCTATGTGATTTACAGCACCGCACCCCCCCCCCCCAAATTTGAGTATCAAATGTTAACTGTTAAATTTGATTTCTAGCATTATGCCTCCTTATGCTATCACTTCTTTCTTTTAAACAATTTTGTTAGAATTTAAGTACTTTATGAGGCATTCTTATTTCTTTGTGTATTTGCATTTCACAGTGCGTGTTGTCCCCCAAACCTGCCCACCCCTTTGTCTGTTCCTTTTTAAAGGCTATTCATCTGTAACAAATTCCATTTATGATGAAAGATTCATACCTTAAATAAAAAACATTTTGTTCTCTCTGCAAATGCTGTCTGGTCTACTGGGTGTTTCCAGCAAGGCTTTTGTTTTAACTTTAAGATCCACATCTTTATCTTCAAAGTCATCCATCAAAACCATCAATCTCCTCTATCCCAGTGACATTCTCCAGCCTTTGTATCTCCGACTTATTACCTGCTGTTCTATAGTTACCTTTAATTGTGCTTCCCCCCTCCTAACCACTTTGTCCCTTTCAAACTGGTACTTGGCATGTGCTCTGTACAAATTGCTCTGGAAAGTCAGGATTGACTTTCTACAAGAGCAGTATACTGTAGATTTCAGTTTGGTGCCAAAATCCATGGAAAGTAAAGACAGGTGAGCCACTTTCAGTGATGGGGAAAAGTGGCACGAACCATAAATCAGGTTTCTGCCACAGGCAGCACATTAATACATAGTAGGATGGCACAGTGGTTAGCACAGCTGCCTCTCAGCACCAGGGACCTGGGTTCGATTCCAGCCTTGGGTCACTATCTGTGTGGAGTTTGCACATTCTCCCCATGTCTGCATGGGTTGCCTTGCAGTGCTCTGGTTTCATCCCACAGACCAAAGATGTGAGGGTTAGGTTGGTTGGCCATGCTGAAGCCAACATCTTGCATGTGGGCTGGAAAGGAGGTTGTTGATGTCAAACTCAATAAGCATGCGATCAGAGGAGCAAAGACATGACACTAAGAATGAAAGATAGGACAATTGAGATTGCTGCTCAAGACAGCAGAAGGTGCCACAATGGGCAGAGTGCACTGAGAAGGAAAGAGAGTACAGATGAGTTTGTTCAAGAGGACTCAAGTTTGGGTCATCAAAATGAGAAGGCTGTCTGAGGACTAGTGACGGATTAGTTTGAGATGGAGAGGCAAAAAAAAACAAAAAGATTATGAAAGGCAGACGGTCAAGGGGGAGGAACAGAAAAGAAAGCAGCACGCAACGAGGGTTGGATAAAAAGAGATATACTGGATCAGGTAAATAATGGTAAGAGCGAAGAAAGCTTATCGAGAATGAAGAATAGGGCAATTAAACTTGCTGTTCAAGACAGCAACAGATACCACAATGAAAACCTGGGAATTCTGAGTCACCTATGAGGCAATATGAAACAACTTGTAAGAATGTTTAAATTCATCACTGAACAGCCAAAATATAACTTTAAAAGTACAACAAAACTCTGTTGATGTGCAGACTTCAGAACATCACCCCATCAAAATAAAGTAACTGCCTTGAAGTAGTATTGTCAAAATTGCTGTTAAACAAGGTGGCAATATAAGTAGATAAAAAATAACAGAAATACTTACCTGATTACTTGAAACATTTCAGAAAAGACAATGAGGGGGCGAGAAAAAAATCTAGTGCAATTGTGCAGCCACAGTTTTGCTGGCGCACCCAAATGTACACATTATCAATGTTTTATGAATAAGGTGTTACATGGGATGGTAGTTTTATCTGCTTGTTTATTAAATATGGTGTCTAAGGCAATATGACCAAAGAACTCAACTTTTCTGTAAAGATTTAAAGCAGTCATAATAAAAATACAGCTCCATTAAAGTTTCACAATTTACTTTACAACAACCAAATGACAAATAAGTTGAGAATGAATAAAACTCAAGCTCTTTTGTCAGAACATGTGAAAATTGACAGATTTGCATTCTCTAAAAAATATTCTTAGCATTGTCATAACCTAATGATCTTCTCCTTGTAAATATTACACAATGGTTAAATCTAACTGAACCAAACAGGAATCTTTCTGGGTTTATATTTTCCTTGAAATGCAGTTTATAAAATACACTATATAACAGCAGGTAAACAAAGTAATGAATGTATTTTTTGATGGAAGAAGTTCATCCCTGAAGAATAAATTATATCATGCTCTCAAGTCAAGTTGGAGCATGATTTTGATAATCCTTAATTTTGTTTTGCATCACACACTGTCCACCTAATTATGTTGTACTCAATCCTTTCTCCTTCACTTGAACGACTCCCTAAGGCAGGCTGTAGTGCGTTACTGTCGACCCCCAGGGGGCAGTGTTAGGTTTGCCATCAATTCCCTCACTGCTGCATAGATCGTGCAGTCACCTGAAAAAGTAACATTATTTATATTAGAAAATGTATGAAAGGTGGGGGCAAGTGACCACAGAATAAGTTTACAATAAGGTGTTTTGTTTTCATAATGAACTGGCACTGTTTGGTGAAATGTGCTCTTTAACACAACAGTTATGGTTGCTGCAGTACAAGGACAATGAAGTTTTATTTGTGCATAAACTCGAATAGAAATTGAAAACTAAAAAAAAAATGGCTGGCCTAGAAATGTGAAGCAACAAAACACTGGACTCCATTTGGACACCCAAATCTGAATTCCTCACATGGGAAAACTCCAGTAAGGTAAATTTGATAAATGGTTAAATTTAAAACCAACTACAATAATTAGTACTGCATTTTGAAAGATATATTAGTGCTTTAGACAAGCCGTTATCCAGATCAGTGAACCAATGTCAGCAAATGCTCCGAACTCAGGTACAGAATCTAATCTTCACAAAAATGTACTCTACATCAGTGTAACACTTTCTCCCACTTCTCAAATGAGTCATAAGAACATAAGAACATAAGAAATAGGAGCAGGAGTAGGCCATCTAGCCCTTCGAGCCTGCTCCGCCATTCAATAAGATCATGGCTGATCTGTCGCTGCTCAGTTCCACTTTCCCGCCCTCTCCCCATAACCCTTAATCCCCTCTCTTACCAAGAACCCATCAACCCGCTTCTTAAAAATATTTAGCGAGGCAGCCTCCACCACTTCAACGGGCAGAGAATTCCAGAGATTCACCACCCTTTGAGTGAAGAAGTTCCTCCTCAACTCCGTTCTAAACCGCCTCCCCTTTATCTTGAGGCTGTGCCCCCTAGTCCTACTGTCTTTTTTGAGCGGGAAGAGTCTCTCCACCTCTATCCTATCCATCCCATTCATCATCTTATACGTCTCAATGAGATCTCCCCTCATTCTTCTAAACTCTAACGAGTACAAGCCTAGTTTATTCAGCCTCTCCTCATAGCTCAATCCCCTCAACTCCGGTATCAGCCTAGTAAACCTCCTCTGCACTCCCTCCAGGGCCAAAATATCCTTGCGCAGGTGCGGCGCCCAAAACTGCACACAGTACTCCAGCATCTCCCATAAAGACTAATTTTAATTGCCAATTACTGCTGAATTAGGTGTAAAATATGCTATGGGTCATGCCCATCCAAAATTAAACGAACTGGTTACAAATCAAACCTTAAGCTCTGCTTAAGCTCAGCAGAGGATAGAATGAAAGATGAATATCATACATATTCATGTAAAAGTTGAGATTTTGGGACCAAATTTTTAGCCCAGAAGTAGGTGATCGACTTAGACATGAGTTGAAATCTATTCTCTCCCTGCGTCTTACTGTTTATGGCTGATTGCAGCCCTGCCATGTTGGAGACTATTTTCACCAATCCTGCCACCAGAACTAACACAAAAAGGAGCCAGAAAATATTTCTATTATTCCAAGAAGACATGAGTAGGTCATCAGATGCTTTTGAATGAAAAGATTTGCATCAGGGCAAGTTTGACTTAAATGGCAGGTGGGTGGGAAAGAAGAGTTTTGATTTTTGGCCCTAAAGTCAAACAGGGCTTGGCTTTTACACAAGATTGACCGTACATGGATTCTCAAAAAGAAGCAACATGGATATTGGAAACATGGCTGAGTTTGCATACAAAATCTAAATTTTTAACCCAAACATTCCTCCAGTGTTGCTACATCTTTAAACTTATCATGGCTTTTTATATTATTTATTACAGTATGCTGAAACTGTGATTCTGACAGACAGATTTGCTGAAAATTCACAAGTTTTGACTTACCCTGTGGTGGCTGGTGCACCTCTGAAAACCTCCTCAAGATGTTGCTAACCATCGAGGCAGCTGCTCCTGATGTGTTCTGTGGTCTTGGAATATCAGCTTGCTGTGTTGCCCCTGTTGCCATGTCATAGACAATTGGCACAATTATGCTGATCGGTTCTTGTGGAACTGTTAGTCGCTGAGTAAGTTGCAGCTTTTGAAAAGGAGAGTGGGGTGAAAGGTACAGATAGAAAAGAGAGGAAAATCTTAAATTTGGTTTAACATATACAAACTCAGTTCAAGAACAATTTTCTTCTTTTTGGTTCAATGATATAATTTGCCCCACGTTCATAATTTAAATTCTGAACTGTTTCCAGTATTGCATGATGTGATAAACAGATATTTACAGGGAAAGAAGAAAAATACTGTGGATGCTGGAATCTGAAACAAGAGCAGAGAATGCAGGAAAAACCGGCAGGATCTGAAAGGAGAGAAAGCAGAGTTAACGTTTCAAGTCCTTTTGGCTCATAACTGGAGGAATAATGTGTTAGATACTAAAGTGTAGCTGTGAGAGATTGCAACAAAAAGTAGCAACCTCGAGAACAAAAGGACAGATACTGCCTGGTGTGTGTGCATGTGTAGGTTAGGGGGGGCAGGCAATGAAGCAATACATGTATGGAATATTAAAAAGCATTTAAGATGGAGGGGAAATATTCTAATCTAAAGCTGCCGAACTCAACATTGAGTCCAAAGGTCTGCAACGTTGTTCTCCGGAGCAGTGTTCCTGGTGGCTGTGGTGAATGTTGGATTTACTTTAAAAGCTTTTGACTTCATTTCCGGTTCGCGGGGTTTCTGTGAGTACTTTTTATTTCTGAAGCGGAAGTTAGGCAAGGGGCTAGTCGGGAAGGGAGAGCGGGGGGTATAAAAAGGCAGTAATAGACAGCGGGCAGCGTCGTGAGTGGGAGCTGAGTGAGAGCTATAAGGGCTTTGGCTCGCTGGGCTTAGGCAGGGTGAGTTGCGGGTCCCATCTTTCCTGTGTTGCATTTTGGTATATAATTCCAAGGGAGGTCAGGACATGGCAGGGGCTATGGGGAGACGCTTTAGCTGTGTCAGGTGCCACGTGGGAGTTCTTGGAGGCATCACGTCTCCCGAAGGCCCACATCTGCATCAAGTGTTTAGAGCTGCAGTGTTTGAGGGCCCGGGTAGGCAACTGGAGCTGCGTTTAGAGGATGCATTTCTGGTTAGGGAGAATGAGGAGTTAATGGCTATGAATCATGAACAAGTGGAGGTCCCAGGGCCTGGGGAACAGGATGGGTGGGTAACTGTTAGGAGGAGGAGGAAGAAGAATAAGAATAGTCCTGGTCCAAAGACCACCCCAGTGGCCCCTCAAAAGGCATCGACAGGGGTAAAGGAAAGACAGGAGGGCCAGAATGACTCAGAGGGAAGGAAGGGGGCTGGCAATGAGATAGTGGTGGGGGATAGGAGGGTCAAAAGGGATTGATAGGCTGTTCTGTGGGCAAAAGCATGATTCAAGGATGGTAGTCTGCCTCCCTGGAGCAGGGGTACAGGACGTATTGGAGAGGATAGAGGGAATTTTGAAGGGTGAGGGGACCCAAGCAGAAATAATAATACACATAGGAGAAAAGGACGTAGGAAGGCAGAGCAGGGGGGATGTACGCAGGCAATTTAG
The DNA here is from genome assembly GCF_965287045.1 of Carcharhinus amblyrhynchos. NCBI lineage: Eukaryota > Metazoa > Chordata > Chondrichthyes > Carcharhiniformes > Carcharhinidae > Carcharhinus > Carcharhinus amblyrhynchos. Next base: position 39,045,768 of record NC_137338.1, on the reverse strand, counting down.
GGAGTTGGGGGCCAAGCTGAAGAGCAGGGCCTCCAGGGTGGCATTCTCTGGGCTGCTGCCTAGTACCAGCAGGGCTAGGAATAATGAGATCATGCAGCTGAATGCATGGCTGAGGGATTGGTGCAAGGTAGAGGGCTTTACTTTTGTCGATCACTGGGAAATATTTGTGAGAGAAGGGCACCTGTACAGGAGGGATGGGGAGCATTTGAATGGGAGGGGGACAAATGTCTTAGCTGGGAGGTTAGCTGGAGTGTTTAGGCAGGGTTTAAACTAATATGGAGGGGGGGGGGGTGGGGATGAGACTGATAGCGCAATCGGAACTGGGATCGGGAGCGAGATGGATGACAGGGTAGATTTGGGTGAAAGGAATATTATCATGGGAAAGGAGGATCCGAGTAGGCCTGGAGGGTTGGATTGCATCTGTTTCAATGCGAGGAGTGTGACGGGTAAAATGGATGAGCTTAGGCCTTGATGTTCATGAGGAATTTAGATGCGGTGGCAGTGACGGAGACGTGGTTTAAAGGAAGGGCAGGACTGGCAGCTGAATATTCCTGGGTATAAGTGTTTTAGGTGTGACAGAGGAGGGTTGAAGAGAGGTGGAGGGGTGGCGTTGTTAGTTAAGGAGCACATCACAGCGGTGCAGAGGGAGGACAATATGGAGGAGTTAGGGATTGAATCGCTGTGGGTGGAGTTGAGGAATAGAAAGGGAGAAATTACAATGCTAGGGGTATACTATAGGCCACCCAACAGCCCGAGGGGAGTGGAGGAAGGTATTTGTAGAGACATTTTAGATAGGTGCAGAAAGAATAGGGTGGTTGTAGTGGGTGACTTTAATCTCCCTGGAGTGGATTGGAAGGTGCCTAGAGTTGGGGGTACTGATGGGGAGGAGTTTGTAAAACGTGTGTTGGAAGGGTCCCTGGAGCAGTACGTAACTAGCCCGACAAGGGAGGGGGCTATACTGGATTTAGTGTTGGGTAATGAGCTGGGGCAGGTGGTTGAGGTTGCAGTAGGCGAACATGTGGCTATCAGTGACCACAAGTCTGTCTACTTTAGGATAAAAATGGAAAGGGATGAGTGCCATCCGAAGGGGAGGGTGCTGAACTGGGGGAAGGCGAGCTATAGCCAGATTAGGAAGGAGCTGAATGATACTGATTGGGAGGGGTTGTTAGTGGGCAAGTCCACGGTTGGCAAGTGGGAAGCTTTCAAGGGCAAACTGATAATGTTGCAGGAAAGGCATGTGCTGGTAAAGAGGAAGGATGGGAAAGGCAGGATTAGAGCGCCGTGGATCACAGGGGATATTGAGGACTTGGTCAGGAAGAAGAGGGCAGCATATATTAGGTCGAAACAACTGGGAACAGAGAGAGCGCTGGAGGAATATAGAGAGAGTAGGAGGGAGCTTAAAAGGGGAGTTAAAAGGGCGAAAAGGGGGCATGAAATAGCTTTGGCTGATAGGATTAAGGATAATCCAAAGTCATTTTACTCTTATATTAGGAACAAGAGAGTGGTTAGAGGGAAAATTGGTCCTCTTAGGGACAAAGGAGGGGAGCTTTGCATCAAGTCTGAGGGAATGGGGGAGATCCTGAATGAATACTTTGCGTCGGTATTCACGAAGGAGAGGGGTTTGGTGTCTTGTAATGTCTTGGAGGGAGTTGTAGATCATTTGAGGGAAATATCGATTACGAGGGAGGAAGTGTTAGGGTTTTTAGGTACCGTAAAAACGGATAAAGCTCCAGGGCCTGATGGTATTAATCCCAGGCTGCTTAGGGAGGTGAAAGATGAAATTGCTAGGCCTCTGACGCAAATCTTTGTCTCTTCTTTGGGCACAGGTGAGGTCCCAGAGGACTGGAGGGTAGCTAATGTGGTACCGCTGTTTAAAAAGGGCAGTAGGGATAACCCTGGTAATTACAGACCAGTGAGTTTGACATCGGTGGTAGGAAAATTGTTGGAAAAAATTCTTAGGGATAGGATGTATAAGCATTTGGAGCGTTGCTATCTGATTAGGGATACGCAACATGGCTTTGTTCAGGGGAGGTCTTGCCTTACGAATCTGGTAGAATTTTTTGAGGAGGTGACAAAAACGGTTGATGATGGGCGAGCCGTTGATGTCATCTATATGGATTTCAGTAAGGCGTTGACAAAGTCCCTCATGGTCGGCTGGTAGAAAAAGTTAAGGCACATGGGATACAAGGACAGGTAGCTAGATGGATTGAAAACTGGCTAGGCAATAGGAGTAAACACAGTAAAAAGTCTGAGAACACCAGGTTTTAGTCCAACCGATTTATTTGATAGTAAACACACAAGCTTTCGAGGTTTCCCTCTTCATCAGGTGAATGGAGAGTTCTGGCCTCGGACAGAGCATATAAAGCACAGACAGTTTAGAGATTACTGATTAGAATGCGAATAGAATGCAATAGGAAGCAGAGAGTAGTAGTGGAAGGGTCCTTTTCTGGCTGGAGGTCTATCACCAGTGGTGTGCCGCAGGGCTCAGTACTGGGACCTCTTCTTTTTGTAATATATATAAACGACTTGGAAGAGGGCATACGTGGTGTGATCAGCAAGTTTGCAGATGACACCAAGATGGCAGGATTGGCGGATAGTGAGGAAGATTGTCAGGTGACACAGCAGGATATAGATAGGTTGGTATACTGGGCAGATAGATGGCAGATGGAATTTAATCCTGACAAATGCGAGGTGATGCATTTTGGAAGGAATAATGCAGGGAGGAGTTACATGATAAAAAGGTAGACCAATTAAGAGTATAGAAATGCAGAGGGACCTGGGAGTGCAAGTGCACAAGTCTCTAAAGGTGTCATCACATGTAGAGAAGGTTGCCAAGAAAGCTTATGGAATGCTAGCCTTTATAGGAAGGGGTATAGAGTTTAAGAGCTGTCATCTAATGCTTCAGTTGTACAGGACATTGGTTAGACCACATTTGGAGTACTGCGTCCAGTTCTGGTCACCTTACTACTGGAAGGACGTGGAGACCCTGGAGAGAGTGCAGAGGAGGTTTACCAGGATGCTGCCTGGTATGGAAGGACTGGGTTATGAGGAAAGATTGGGAAAACTGGGGCTCTTCTCCTTAGAAAGACGGAGATTGAGGGGGGTTCTGATAGAGGTGTATAAAATAATGAAGGGTATTGATAGAGTCAACAGTGGCAGGCTTTTCCCTAGATTGGGGACAACTATCACGAGAGGTCATGATCTAAGTGTGAGGGGGGAGAAGTATAATTTGGATACTTGAGGGAGGTTTTTCACACAGAGGGTCGTGAGGGTATGGAATGCGCTACCAAGTAAGGTGGTGGAGGCAGGCACGCTGGACTTGTTTAAGGTTTACTTAGATAGGCACATGAGTGAAACAGGGATGGAGGGTTATATAAGACAGTTTTAAAAAGGGTCAGAGCCTCGGGTCGACACTGGAAATGTATTATTACATGTTAATGTTTTTGTCTCTTTTAATCCACAGGTGTCGGTCCATCTTGTTGTCAAACGAGGGGCATGCACACGGTGGGACGTGCGTGGGCTGCTCTTGGATGTTTCGAGAGTAGCCTAGTACTTCGTGTCGTTGTGTGTGCTTAAATCTGGACCAGCAGACGGTTACCACAACAGCTCAGTGACTATCACTGCTAGCTGTGCAGATACATGGAATTGGGCCAGTGTCTGTGGGAGTTTGCTCATTCTCCCTGTGGTTGCGTGGGTTTCCTCCGGGTGCTCTGGTTTCCTCCCACACCCCAAAGATGTGCTCTTAGGCTGATTGGTGTACACTATTCTCCCCTGAATCTGGCTACAGTAGGGGTACCATTCGCATACACACGGGGCAAGGTAGGTGTAGGAAAATGCTTTAAAGTGGCAGCGCGGGCTCATTGGGCTGAAGGGCCTGTTTTCCATGCCGGGTTGTTCTTTGTTCTAACGTGCCCAATCTGAAGATGAAATTCTGCTCCTCCAGCTTGTGCCGGATTTCATTGGGACATTGCAACAGGCCAAGGACAGACACGTGGGCATGACAGCAAGGTGTTGAGTTAAAATAGCAAGGTTGGAATCATGATTGCAGACTGAGCGAAGGTGTTCTGCAAAGTGGTCACCCAGTCTGCATTTAGTTTCTTCAATCTAGAGGAGACCACATTGGGAAGTGGGAAGTGAATACAAAAGAGCAAACTGAAGGAACTGCAAGTGAAATATTGCTTTAACTGAAAGGAGTGTTTGGGGCCTTGAATGGTGGGGAGAGAGGAGATAAAGGGGCAGGTGTTGCACCTTCTGCAATTGCAAGGGGAGGTACTGTGGAAGGAGATGGGGAGTTAGGCGTGATGGAGGATGTCACCACAATCTAAAATTGCCAAACTCAATACTGTAGATATGTATGGGGCATTGTTTTATTAATTCTTCTGCCGTGACACTAGATGGAACAGTTAGAGATCTTCAAGTTGGGATTTTGGATATGAATATACACAATAGTGTAAATGTCTAATCTATCAAGACTGAATATCGATGACAATCTCTAAATGAAATTGTACATGAAATTTTACACGTTAATGACGGCGCACTTATAGCTCATTGCAAAACAGATCTTCTGCTGATGAAGAGATTTGCAGTTTTTGCTGGCAGTTACGTGGTTACCTTTGGCCTGAAGACTGAAGTATTGCATCAACCAGCACATCAAAAGTTATATGTTAGATCACCAATCACAATTGCTGAAGGCAAGAAGCTCACCTGTCTTGGAAGTGTATTAACTATTGGTGCAAGGATTGATAAGGAATTTATGGCTTTCATACAGAGAGCATACACTACTTTTGGTTGTCTTATATGGCGCATAAACACAGGCATGAATCACTTGGACCAAATGGCCTGTTGTTGTGTTGCACAAATATACATATGCACTGACAAAGAATCTGACAATGATGTAATCAGCATCAAGGCAACCACCAAACTGAAGGATTATAAGGGAGCTGTCTTTACAGATCTCCTTTTTGTGAAATGTCAACACTCTACAGAAAGCGCAACTTTCAACTATTAGAAAGCTCTCACCAAAGATACTTTTGTACGATATTTCATTTTAAGTGGACGGACAATATCACTAACAATGAATGACTGGAACTTGCTGATGGCATCAGCATTTAAGCCATCAGTGACAACTCTGTTGGGCTAGATGACGTAGAATGGATGGTGAATGTTTGCCAAACAAACTGATTTTGTGCAGAGCTGATGGTCAGTAAAAGATAGCATGGCAGACAACAAAGGCATTAATGGACACAATGAAGGTTTACTTGAAGCAGTGTAAAATGAGTTGCCAACTCATAGAAAACTTTGGCCATAGATGGTTGAAGTGCATTGAGCTAGGACACCACGCCAGTTTGAAGGTAAGGTTCAAAAGTCAGTAGGATCAGCAATGGCAGAAGAATAAACAAGAGAACCCCTCTAGGAACATGGATATTTGAAACTCAGGGTAAGACAACGCCCATCATGTGTTGGCTTTAGTCATCAACAGACCTATCATTCATGAACTTATGCTCCCTCTATTGTTGGCACCATCATCCTTGAAAATGGGGGACACAACTGCACTAAGTTTAATATTCGTATTATTGTGCCACCAATCCCAAGTCTCTCACATTTAATGAGTTATAATCTCATGACCGTCGACTGCTATAAATGCAAAAATAAACATGGTCGTTCTACTTACAAAGAACAGCATTTTGGATTTCAGCACTACTGCAGGTGTTCCTGGTGGAGCAATTGGTGGAGCACTAGGAGGAATTGTCAAACAGAACTGCACATTCCACCTTAGCTGGGTGGTCTGATCTGGAAACTGTTCACAACAAAATAAAGCTTGATTTCATGAAATGTTAAATGAAGATGACATTGGTTGAGTATTGAGATGTTCCATGTGGATCAGGTATAAACTTGTTTCTAGGAAACATTTATGTCACATAATTTCAAGTGCAAAAAACTGCATTCAATGTTTTCTTCTGCAAGTTTCAATTCAGGTGAAGTTACAAAGAACATTTTGCAATATACTCGTTTTATAAAACTAATACTGCAGTCACATCACCTTTGTAATGAAATTAAGCACAACAGAAAATAATCTGATTAAAAAAATAGGTCAGTGAGGCACAACATTAAGCTAATCTGGAAGATGGGCAATGATATTATTAACAGCATTCCACATCTCAAAGTGCACTGCCACGAACAGCATAAACTTTAAACCAGCAGCGCCAATTTTTGTAGGATCAAAAGCAGAGTGAGGGATCAAATTTGCAATCCACTAGCTTTTTCCCTAGAATTTTGTATGTTTAAACTTAACAACCAGGCTAGCAATATTTAAACAGATTATTTAGCTAATTTTAATATCTGGAATCAGATAAAGTTAAAAATGCTTTGAAGAGACCAATAATCGTAGTTACATTGAGCTACTTCCGTGTTTTGCACGATCCAAACATACAGATCAAATATTTAATAGTATTATAGAGATTTCAGCATGGAAACAGGTCCTTTGGCCCAACTTGTCCATGCCACCCAGTTTTTAACCATTAAGCTCGTCCCAATTGCTTGCGTTTGGCCCTATCCCTCTATACCAATCCTACCCATGTAATTGTCTAAATGCATTTTAAAAGACAAAATTGTACCTGCCTCTACTAACTCTGGCAGCTCATTCCAGACACACATCACCATATGAGAGAAAAATTGCGTGTCTGGACCCTTTTATATCTCTTCCATTTCACCTTAAACCCATGCCTCTAGTTTTGGACTCCTCTACCTTTGGGAAAAGATGTTGACTATCTACCTTATCTATGTCCTTCATTATTTTATAGACCTCTATAAGATCACCCCTAAGCCTCCTACTCCAGGGAAAAAAGTTCCAATCTATCCAGTCTCTCCTCATTATTCAAACTATCACGTCTCGGTAGCATCCTAGTAAATCTTTACTGCACTCTTTTCAGTTTAATAAGATCCTTTCCATAATAGGGTGACCAGAACTGTACACAGTATTCAAAGTGTGGCCGTACCAATGTCTTGTACAACTTCAACAAGATGTCCCAACTCCTGTATTCAATGTTCTGACCAATAAAACCAAGCATGCTGAATGCCTTCTTCATCACCCTGTCCACCTGTGACTCCACTTTCAAGGAGTTATGAACCGGAATGCCTAGACCTCTTTGTTCTTTAACTCTGTCCAACGCCCTACCATTAACTCAGTAAGTCCTGCCCTGGTTTGATCTGTCAAATTGCATCACCTCACCTTTATCGAAATGAAATTCCATCTGCCATTCATTGTCCCGCTGGCCCAATTGATCAAGCTCCCATTGCAATCCTAGGTAACTTTCTTCACTGTCCACTATGCTGCCAATCTTGATGTCATCTGCAAACTTATTAACCATGCCTTCTAAATTCTCATCCAAATCAATAATATAAATGACACTTAACAATGGATAAGCACCAATCCCTGAGGCACACTGCTGGTCTCAGGCCTCCAGTTTAAAAAACAACTCTCTACAACCACCCTCCAGCTTCTGTCATCAAGCCAATTTTGTAACCAATTGCCTACCTCACCCTGGATCCCGTGAGATGTAACCTAATGCAACAATCTACCATGCAGTACCTTGTCAAAGGCTTTGCTAAAGTCCATGTAGACAATGTTGACTGCACTGCTCTCATCTACCTTCTTGGTTACTTCTTCAAAAAAAAACTAATTCAGGAGACATGATTTTCCACTCAAAGCCATGCTGATTGTCCCTAATCAGTCCTTGCCTCTCTAAATGCCTGTAGATCTTGTCTCTTAGAATACCTTTTAAGAACTTACCCACTTCAGATGTTAGGCTCACCAGCCTGTAGTTCTCAGGCTTTTCCTTGTGCCCTTCTTAAACAAAGGCACAACATTTGGCACTCTCCAATCTTTAGGCTGTCAATGGTTCAAATATCTCAGCTAGGGGACACACAATTTCTTCCCTAGCCTCCCACAGTGTCCTGGGATACCCTTCATCAGGTCCTGGGGATTTATCTACGATGATGTGCTTTAAGACTTCCAGCATCTCCTTCTCTGTAACATATACACTCAAGACATCCCTATTTATTTCTCTAACATTTATGCCTTTTTCAACAGTAAATACTGATGAGAAATATTCATTTAGGATCTCATCCAGTGCTTATGGCTCCACGCAGAGATGACATTGTTGATCTTTAAGAGGCCCTATTCTCTCCCAAGTTACTCTTTTGCCTTTTGTGTATTTGTAGAAGCTCTTTGGATTCTCCTTTGCCTTATCTGCCAAAGCAATCTCATGTCCCCTTCTTGCTGTCCTGATTTCTATTCCTACATCCTCTATACTCTTCAAGGGATCCACTTGATTCCAGCTGCCTCTGCATGTCATTTACCTCTTTCTTCTTCTTGACCAGGGCCTCAATTTCCTGAGTCATCCAGGGTTTCCTACTTCTACCAGTCTTGCCCTTCACTCTAAAAGGAATCGCTTACCTGAACCCTGGTTTTGAAAGCCTCCCACTTACCAGCCGTGCCTTTACCTTCCCACAGACTCCTCCAATCAACTTTTGAAAGTTCCTGTCTAATACCGTCAAAATTGGCCTTGTCTCAATTTAGAATTTTGGGTCAGACTTATCATTCTCCATAGTTATCTTAAAACTAATAGAATTATGGTCACTAGTCCCAAAGTGATCCCTCACTAACACTTCTGTCACCTGCCCTTCCTTATTTCCCAAGTTCTGCGTCCTCTCTGGTTGGGCCATCCACATACTGAAAGAGAAATTCCTCCCGAATACACTCAACAATTTCTTCTCCATCCAAACCCCAATACTGTGGCTGTCCCAATCAATGTTAGGGAAGTTCAAGTCCCCTACCACAATCGTGCTATGTTTCTTGGAGTTGTATGTAAATTCCTTACATACTTGTTCCTCAATTTCCCACTGATTATTTGGGGACCTATAGTACAATTCTATTGAAGTGATCTCCCCCTTCTTATTTCTCAGTTCTACCCATATAGACTCAGTGGGCAAACCCTCAGAAATGTGCCCTCTCAGTACTGCTATGACATTCGCCCTAATCAAAAATGCAACTTCCCCTCCTCTCTTACCTCCTGTTCTATCTTTCCTATAGCATCTATACCCTGCAATATTGAGCTGCCAGTCCTATCCTTCCCTTAGCTATGTTTCAGTAATAGCTATAATAGCCCAGTCCCATGTACCCACCCTTGCCCTAGTCCATCTGTCTTGCCTATCAGGCCTCTTGTGTTGAAATAACGCAGTTTAATCTGGACTTCCTTTGCCGTCTGCCTTGCTGTTGCCTGTCCTGTCTAGTACCAGGATTATTGACACTGCCCTTACTACTTAACGTGCTCACTTTAACTGCCGTGCAATCGTCAACCTTCTCTTCTGAATCCCTACCTCACCCCCCCCAAACCAGTTTAAACCCTCCCAAGTGGCTCTTCAAATCTCTCTCCAAGATATTCCTCTAGTTCAGATATAACCCGTCCTTCTTGAACAGGTCACCCCTGCCCCAGAAGAGATCCCAATGATCCACAAATCTAAATCCCTGCCCCAGCTCTCAAGCCACACATTCATCTACCTAATCTTCCTACTCCTGCTCTTGCTAGCACATGGCATCACAGTAGTCCAGAAATGACTAACCTCAAGATCCTGCACTTTAGCCTTCTCTATATTCACACTTCAGGATCTCATCCCTTTTCCTACCTATGTCAATGGTACCAGTGTGTACAATGACCTCTGGCTGCCCACCCCCCCACTTAAGAATGAAAAAAACTTGGTAGAAAATATGACATGCATACAAATTACTAGAACAGATATGCCATTGAGTAAATACTATGTGCATTTAGTTTGAAAATGTCGATCATAATGCTTTTAACATGATATTTTAATTTGGGACTGCCTCCTTTTGTATTCATCCCTCAAAAAAAACTGTCCCCTAACTGACTTAGAATGTCACTTTCAAAGTCCTAATTGTTTAGCCTACAGCCCTCTCATCAAAAAACATTTCTGCATCTGATTTGTTCATCCACATCCTCTCCTCTCCACCCGAATTCCCAATTACTTAGGCCCTAAACTCCAAAATACTTTACACATATCACTGTCTCTTCAGTTCCACCTTTAACGTCACCTTCAACTGCAGCAGGCGACGGTGCAGAGGGACCTCGGGGTCCTTGTGCATGAGTTGCAAAAACCCAGCCTGCAGGTGCAGCAGGTGGTCAGGAAGGCTAATGGGATGCTGGCCTTCATAGTGAGGGGGATTGAATATAAAAGTAGGGAGGTCTTGCTGCGGCTGTATAGGGCATTGGTGAGGCCGCAGCTGGGGTACTGTGTGCAGTTTTGGTCGCTGCACTTACGCAAGGATATTTTGGCCTTGGAGGGAGTGCAGAGGTGGTTTACTAGGCTGATACCGGAGTTAAGGGGGTTGAGCTATGAGGAGAGGCTGAATAAACTAGGCTTGCACTCGTTAGAGTTTAGAAGAATGAGGGGAGATCTCATTGAGACGTATAAGATGATGAATGGGATGGATAGGATAGAGGTGGAGAGACTCTTCCCACTCAGAAAGGACAGTAGGACTAGGGGGCACAGCCTCAAGATAAAGGGGGGGGGGGGGCAGTTTAGAACGGAGTTGAGGAGGAGCTTCTTCACTCAAAGGGTGGTGAATCTCTGGAATCCTCTGCCCGTTGAGGTGGTGGAGGCTGCCTCGCTAAATATTTTTAAGACGCGGGTTGATGGGTTTTTGATAAGCGAGGGGATTAAGGGTTATGGGGAGAGGGCAGGAATGTGGAACTGAGCCACGACAGATCAGCCATGATCTTATTGAATGGCGGGGCAGGCTCGAAGGGCTAGATGGCCTACTCCTGCTCCTATTTCTTATGTTCTTATGTTCAAACACATCATTGAGTAAACCTTTTGCTCATCTGACCTAATATGAACTGAGTCACGTTTGGAGATATTTTGTTTAATGATACTCCTGTGAAGAGCCTTGCAATATTTTATGATGTTAAATATATAAATAAGTTGTTACTGTTAGAGGAAAGTTAAAGCAGGATGATAAAGATTACAAAAACAATTGCCCAGTTTTGATTTTGAATTCACAAAATTTTCTTTCAAAATAATTAGTACTGTATTTATAAATTTAGAAGCAAAGGAACTAATTTTTCAACAAAAAAAAAAATCAGTGTTTGGAGGATTAATGCAGACATTCTACCCTCTCCCTCAAAATACAGGTCACTTACCAGTTCCAATTTCATGATGCGCACACAATCCCTGAGAATGTGTGTTGGAGCTCCCAGTAGCTTAGCAAAGGCATTTAGTGTATTGGCTTTAAATGGGGGACCAGCAACCTTACCAAACCAGAAAAAGAGTAATTATTAATTATATTACTGTATAGTAATAAATGTAACCTTGTTAAATGATAGAAATTGCAGGTTTTAGATTTTATTCTGTTTGGTTCCTTTTGTATAAAAACTTAACAAACACTACATAAAAACAACTATTTAATCAGCTTTTTCAACTAACAGATACAATTCAATAAGTCCATGGCTTGATGAAAAACATAAAAACTTCATCCAAGGCTTCTTTCAACCGTTTACAATTTCCTATAAACAAAGGGTGTGAATAGCATCATGATCTGCTTCCATAATGACTTTATTGAGACTGTTTATTGGTTAAAATAGGTGGATTTGTTCAAAAAAACTTTATTTAAGAAAAACAGGGCAACTCAGCTTAAAACCGCTTAAAATTTAAAACTCACTTGTCCTACTTAAAACTACACATCAGTTAAATATCATTCCACTTCACTAATTTGTCAACAAACAACAAACCAACCAGCAAATGCCCCACAACGGAACATGAGAAACTGGTACTTCTCAATTTGTTGTACTTTGTCACGACAACACTGTTCTTGAACATGCCTGTACACTACACACCCCACAACATATGCAAGTAGCACCAGGGAAGGTCAACTAGTTGTGGAAGGGTTATTAATCACACAAGTTTATAAATTACAGGAGCTGCAAGCTGCTAGGTTCAGTTACATTGAGAAAGCTATGAGAAAACCATCAGTCTTGATTAAAGCAGACCCAGATAAGCCTCAAGAACCACAAAACGACACACAAGACCACAACTGAATTATGTGCAGCTGCAGCTTGTTAGCGTCTCTTCTAACAAGAGACAATAGGTCAGGGGAGTTAATAAACCACTGGATAGAAAGATAACTTCATAATTATATAGAAAGTCATACGTGCTTGGTGATATAATTAGGTAGAGGTGCACAAGTTGTAATTAGACAACAATACCTCTACATTATGCATGATATAAACCTAATCAATAGTTGTGAATGGATATAGATATAACTTCTGTGCAAACAGGAAGGATGTTATTAAACTGGAAAGAGTGCAAAAAAGATTTACAAAGAATAAACGGGGGGTGGAAGATTTGAATTATAAGGAGAGGCTAGGTAGACTGGAGCATAGGAGGATGAGGGGTGACCTTATAGAGGTTTATAAAATCATGAGGGGCATAGATAAGGTGAATAGCTAAAGTCTTTTACCCAGGGTAGGGGAGTTCAAAAGAGGGCATAAGTTAAGGTGAGAGGGAAAAGATTTAAGAGAGACCCGAGGGGCAACTTCTTCACACAGAGGGTGGTGCATATAAGGAATGAGCTGCCAGATGAGATGGTAGAAGCAGGTACAATTACAACATTTAAAGGACATTTGGACAGATATGTGGATGGGAAAGGTTTGGAGGGATATGGACCAAACATAGGCAAATGGAACTAGTTCAGTTTAGGAAATCTGGTCAGCATGGATGAGTTGGGCCAAAGGGCCTGTTTCTGTGCTGTAAATCTCTGTGACTCTAAATGTACATCTTTGATTGGTATATGCTAATTTCTTGAAATTAGATCTTAATGATAAATGTCTGTTTAATTTCTGGATCGAGACTCTCCCAGGCAAGCCACTAGTTGGAGCACTGAGGCCAGTCCATATGATTGGTCATAACAAAGACCTTGTCCAGAAGTTTGTCTGGTTTTCTTGACAGTAAAAAGTCTGACAACACCAGGTTTTAGTCCAACCTATTTATTTGATAATATACTCACAAGCTTTCGAGGGACACCCTCTTCGTCAGGTGAACAGCCATTCACCTGACGAAGAGGGTGTCCCTCGAAAGCTTGTGAGTATATTATCAAATAAATAGGTTGGACTAAAACCTGGTGTTGTCAGACTTTTTACTGTGTTTACGCCAGTCCAACACCGGCATACCCACATCATTTCTTGACAGTGACAGTGTGAAGTACACTATAGCCAAATAACTGTATTCTTCTCCCTAATAAGTGGCTTTTAAAATCTCAGATTGAGAACTCTAGGCTAATTAGACCCTCCATTATATAATGGTCCAAATCTTTCAGCCTCTGGAACATGGGAATTGCCCAGAAAATTTTAATTTCTGGTTGAATCTAAGAGTCAGATTCTTTGGACAGTTTTGATGTATTTGCCTGAATAGTTACCCAGGAAATGCAAGACAGATTAAAACTAGGCAAGTACAAATCTGAGCCCCTCAATCATTGACACTGACCCGATCACCAACCCAGTTGCTAACTATCCCCCCCTCCACCTCCGCATAGTGTGGTCAACTGCTTTGAATGTTGTTGATAAATTGAGAAGAATAAAGAGGAATAACTTATCACAGTCATGGTTACATTCACAACGGATGCCATTTGTGACTTTGTCAACCAGCATTTTCAGTGCTGCCAGGAATTTAATTGTAAGGATTCAAACATGGAATTGCTGGAAAGATGGAGACAGATTTAAGAAGAAACAAGGTATTCCGTGATTTTGGAGAGAAGTGCATGATAGGACTTGAGGCTGTAGATGTCTAGATTTTTGGGACAAAAATGTCCATGAACTCTCTATTGTCAGAGGTGAGGATTGTTTAAGAAGGCAGTTTGTAGTAGAGGAAAGAACTAGAGGGCACAAAGACTAGAGGGCACAGCCCCAAGATAAAGGGGGGGCAGTTTAGAATGGAGTTGAGGAGGAACTTCTTCACTCAAAGGGTGGTGAATCTCTGGAATTCTCTGCCTGTTGAAGTGGTGGAGGCTGCCTCGCTCAATATTTTTAAGACGCAGGTTGATAGGTTTTTGATAGGCAAGGGGATGAGGGTTATGGGGAGAGGGCGGGAATGTGGAACTGAGCCACGACAGATCAGCCATGATCTTATTGAATGGCGGGGCAGGCTCGAGGGGCTAGATGGCCTACTCCTGCTCCTGTTTCTTATGTTCTTATGCACTACTACCCCAAACCAACTATCACCTACCTCACCCGGCTACCCCCTAATACTTATCCGCTTCACCCACTCTAGCCCTGTACCTCAACTGCCTATCCACCCTACCCATTCACTAACATTCAAACTGGACCTTTAAACTTACCACACAGCAGCTAGTGCCATAAAAAAAAAGTGTTTTATCTTCCTCCAACTTCACTGCCTTGCAGCAGAATTCTCTGAAGGACACTGTACCCCGCATTTTTAGAAAGCCCAGCTCAGAAGGTACCGGAGAAATGTGGAGCAGCTTTGAGTCGAGAAATATTCAAGTGAAATGGTAATTTGACAATAATTGCCACTCCTTGGATGACCCAGGCCAACATTTAGAGATGCATGCAACTCCTTGTCATTAGACCTTTGGTTTGACAATAGATATTTTTATAAGATGAATTATATCACTGCATGATACTTACTCTCGTTTCAAAGAACTTTTCTAAAACTTGCAGTTCTTCTTGAGTCCATGGGTCTGGTGTTTCAGGTGTTACTTTGAACTGCAAAGTTTGATATGTCTGTGGGTTCAATGCTACTCGACACTTCAATGCTTCAGTCTTAAACATGATCACACCAGGTTCATTGGAGTTTATAAGTTGCAACTAATAATCACATAGAAAGTATAATTAAAAACTTGTTTTAAATGATCTCTTCAATAAATCATGACTGCATTATCTGAAAACCAAATGCAATGTTTTGATTCAAATTTCTACAATATATTTTGTATTGGCTCTATGAATACAGTAAAATTAGTTTTAAAAATTCTGACAAGATAACACACTGCCACAGTTTCTCTAACTTTGGCATAAAGAAATTTAGAGGGGAAGAGGAGAAAAAAATTGCAAATAATGGGAATTTTAAACAAAAATATCCAAAACATTAATTCATTTTATTCTGCCCCCCCACCACTGATGGGCCTGACATATAGTTGCAGCATTTGTCATTTTTACAGGGTAATATCATCCTTTCTTGTACCGGTTCCTGCTGTATGATCCTCTGGAGATGTCGTCTCATCATCACGGATCCTAAAAATCGCTCGAGCGGGGAACACAGGTAACTACCCGCCAATCCTGGGACAAGACCTGGTGTTGGTGACGGACAAAGTAGAATGTGCAAGGCATTGTGAGTTAAGATGGTGGGTATTGATGCAGCCCATGATCGCTGAGGTAGTGTACGAGGAGGGGGCATGTTGGTTGGCATTATTTGGGAGCCTAAAAAGAAAGAAAAAGCAACGTTATATAGTTATTAGCAGTAAATTGGCCTTTTATGGAAAGTTACCAAGTAGTGCTTATCCACCCGACTACAATATTAGAAGTTTGAATTCAAGGCTTACAGATCTCCCGAACCTTGTTAATTCTGGTAGCATTTCACAATCAGCAAACACTAAAAGGTAGCACTTTAGGGAAACAGAATAAATGAGAAGGAAAGACCATTTTGTTCTCAATCCCACCTTGCTGGATTAATATCTGTTGTTGTGTACACAGAACAGTATTCAGTCATGGAGGAGTTTATACTTAAAGACTGCCCCATCTTGTTGTGGAAAGATGTATTCAATGAATATAGAAATAAATTCAGCTGACATCACCCATTAGATCAATCCTAGTGAAGATCAATTTGACCAAAAACAATTAACAATTGTTCATGTTGCAAAGTATTTTCCTTTATTTACTGTGCAATACTTAATGTTATAGAATCATTGGATCCTTACAGTACAGAAAAAGGCCATTCGGCCCATCATGTCTGTACTGACCACCCGGAAAAACACCTCACCAAGGCCCTCCCCTCTATTCCCGTAACCTGCGCATTTACCATAGTTAATCCAACTAATCTACACACCTTTGGACACTAAATCGGCGATTTAGCATGGGCAATCCACTTAACATGCACATTTTTGGATTAATTATGATTGATTCATCTTTCAAAAAGTCAGGTACTTTCTTTTCTAAGTTTCATTTCCTTTTATTAAAATGATGATTATTCTACATGCAAGATGTTGTAATATTTGAAATGGAAGTGTATTTTTGATCTATATTATCTTGGAGTAAATGTCCAAAGAAGCTGAAATAGTAAAATGTTCATGCAATTATTTTGTCTCATTGCTGGCTGCTAATTTGATAGCCAGTGACACGTTTCATTATTGTAAAGATTCTAGTAATTTTAGCCAAGTTAATTAACTTAAAAGAACTTAGAATATTACTCTCTTCCTTTTAGCTTCAAATGTTTTGTTTCTCCAAGATAGATGGACACCCCAATTTTAGGCTTGTATCAGTATCTGCACCATTCAGAATATACAGTTCCAGCACTGACAACTAATTACGACCAAGACAGATTTAGAAGCCTGAGTCATTCTGCCGTTAAGAGACAACGAATCTGCTTTTCCACAGATCAGCCTGTGCTAATTCTGTGTCCTAACTAGCACCTTCCTGATCCTCAATGTTCGCTGGCTTAGACGTGGAGATGCTGGTGTTCGACTGGGGTAAACACAGTAAGAAGTCTCACAACACCAGGTTAAAGTCCAACCGGTTTATTTGGTAGCACAAGCCACTAGCTTTCAGAGCACTGCCCCTTCATCAGCTGAGTTCTATTCACAAACAGGGCATATAAAGGCATAAACTCAATTCACAAAATAATGGTTGGAATGCGAGTCTTTACAGGTAATCAAGTCTTAAAAAGGTACAGACAATGTGAGCAGAGAGAAGGTTAAGCACAGGTTAAAGAGATGTGTACTCTCTTTAGAGGCAGCGCTCCGAAAGCTAGTGGCATGATCTACCAAATCAACTTGTTGGATTTCAACCTGGTGTTGAGAGACTTCTTACTTCGCTGGCTTACACAGGCTCCCAGTCAAACACTGCCCTGATTTTAAAATTCTCATCCTTAATTTCAAATCTCTGTGGCCTACCCTATCCAAAAATCTGTAATCTCCCTCATTCCCACAACCCTCCCAGCATCTTAATTCTGCCCCTCTGAGCACCACCGAATTTAATTGTTCCATCGTTGGTTACTGCACCAAGTTCTAGAATTTCTTCCCTGGATATTCTCTTTCCTTCAAGATGTTCTTTAAAACCTCTTTGTCCAAGCTTTTGGTCATCTGTCCTAATATCACATTAACAGTTCAGTTTCGTACTTTGCTTTAGAACATTCCTGTGAAGCCCCACTGGATGTTTTATTTGATTAAGGGCACCACATTGGTGTATGAGATTGCAATGAAAAACTATACAAGGATCCAACCATCTTGTCAGGTGAACATACGCAAACATAAGAACATAAGAACATAAGAACATAAGAACATAAGAACATAAGAAATAGGAGCAGGAGTAGGCCATCTAGCCCTTCGAGCCTGCCCCGCCATTCAATAAGATCATGGCTGATCTGTCGTGGCTCAGTTCCACTTTCCCGCCCTCTCCCCATAACCCTTAATCCCCTCTCTTATCAAGAACCCATCAACCTGCTTCTTAAAAATATTTAGCGAGGCAGCCTCCACCACTTCAACGGGCAGAGAATTCCAGAGATTCACCACCCTTTGAGTGAAGAAGTTCCTCCTCAACTCCGTTCTAAACCGCCTCCCCTTTATCTTGAGGCTGTGCCCCCTAGTCCTACTGTCTTTTTTGAGCGGGAAGAGTCTCTCCACCTCTATCCTATCCATCCCATTCATCATCTTATACGTCTCAATGAGATCTCCCCTCATTCTTCTAAACTCTAACGAGTACAAGCCTAGTTTATTCAGCCTCTCCTCATAGCTCAATCCCCTCAACTCCGGTATCAGCCTAGTAAACCTCCTTTGCACTCCCTCCAGGGCCAAAATATCCTTGCGTAAGTACGGCGCCCAAAACTGCACACAGTACTCCAGCTGCGGCCTCACCAATGCCCTATACAGCTGCAGCAAGACCTCCCTACTTTTATATTCAATCCCCCTCGCTATGAAGGCCAGCATCCCATTCGCCTTCCTGACCACCTGCTGCACCTGCAAGCTGGGTTTTTGCGACTCATGCACAAGGACCCCGAGGTCCCTCTGCACCGTCGCCTGCTGCAGTTTTTCGCCACGTAAGTAATAGTCCTTCCTACCATTCTTCCTACCAAAGTGGACCACCTCACACTTGCCAACATTAAATTCCATTTGCCATTTCCTGGCCCATTCGCCCAGCCTATCTAGATCCTTCTGCAGACTCTCCACACCCTCCGCACAATTTGCCTTTCCCCCAATCTTGGTGTCATCAGCAAATTTCGACACCCTGCACTCGGTTCCCTCCTCCAGATCATCTATATAAATGGTAAATAGCTGAGGCCCCAGCACCGACCCCTGGGGCACCCCACTAGTCACCAACCGCCAATCCGAATAGCACCCATTGACCCCCACTCTCTGCCTCCTATTTGACAACCAATCCTCTATCCACGCTAACACCCTACCCCCAACTCCATGTCCCCTGACCTTCTGCAATAACCTCTTGTGAGGTACCTTGTCAAACGCCTTCTGAAAATCCAGAAAGACCACATCCACCGGCTCTCCTCTATCCACTGCCCTAGACACATCCTCATAGAACTCCAGTAAATTTGTCAGACACGACTTCCCTTTAATGAAACCGTGTTGCGTCTGCCCTATCAAGCAATTCCCTTCAAGATGCCTCGCAATTTCCTCCTTAATGACGGATTCCAACATTTTACCTACCACAGACGTTAAACTAACCGGCCTATAATTCCCTGCCTTTTGCCTGGCACCCTTCTTAAACAACGGCGTAACATTAGCCGTTTTCCAATCTTCCGGCACTTCCCCGGAATCCAGCGACGTCTGGAAAATAACCACCAAGGCATCCACTATAACCTCCGCCATTTCTTTCAGAACCCTCGGATGCATTCCATCCGGTCCTGGGGACTTGTCCACAATCAGCCCCTCCAGTCTGTCGAGCACCACCTCTCTAGTAACAGTAATGTCATTAAGACCCTCCAGTCCTACCACCTTTCCATCGCTAACACCCGGCAAATTATTCACGTCCTCCTCCGTGAAGACAGAAACAAAAAAGTTATTCAATACCTTAGCCATATCCCCATCCCCTACCACTAGGTCCCCTTTCTCATCCTCTAAAGGACCAACGTTCACCCTAGCCAGCCTCTTCCTTTTTATATATTTATAAAAACTCTTGCTATCCTTTTTTATATTAAGCGCTAGCCCAGCTTCATAGCTTCTCCTACCCTCCTTTATCAACTTCTTTGTCAATCTTTGTTGACATTTAAACCTTTCCCAATCCTCTTCTCGCCCACTGCTCTTAGCTACTCTAAATTCCTCCGCTTTTAATTTAACACTTTCCTTCACCTCCTTTGTTATCCACGGCTTATTACCTCTCCTCCTACTGTCCTTCACAAACCAAACACGCATTGGTTTGGTTTTCACTTGTTGAAAAGAAGATACAATATTGTGAATGCAGACAATATTTCTAATTCATCAGTATTTACTGCATGAATGTGTGGCACTCTTACCATTCTTCTGAAAATTACACTGAAACTGAAATATTGTTGAGGGGGGAGAAGAATTTATTAAATGCACAAAATTAAAAGTAAATTGCATTTCTAGCCACTTAAACAATTAAGTTGCCCCAAAGAAATCCAACTTTTGTATGAAAAATGGAATACAATTTGGAAATAAAACAATAGTTGTCGAAACCTACTTGTTCCAGCACGTGGGGAGTGAGATACATCTGGGATTGGTGAATGCAAGGATGGATTTGCTGGAGACATTCCAGGAATGCGTGCTAAAGATGGCCCCGGCAACTGTGGAGAACCAGGCCAATTTCCAGGGCGCTGACTGGGTGACATCATTGTATAAGGTGAACTTGGGTCAATTGTGCCTGAACAAATAAAAAGTCATCATAGTAGAACTCTCACTTCTCCGTCCTCATGAAGGCTGATTCATGCCATCTGCAAACAGCTCATGAAATTGCGTTGATGCAATCATGAAGTTGTCTATGTCTAACCACTATTCAGCTCTCATGAATAACAGTTATAGAGAAATATCAAATATCACAAACACAAAACAGTTGTGTGAAAATTAATTTCTTGGACTAAAAATGCAAAGGTTTTCATGCTGCAAAATATTTTTGAATTGAAACTTTTTACAATACTTACAGCGTGATTGCTGTATTTTAAAATATTAATTCCTCTAGTGTTTTTGTGCAGCTCTGAAAACAGTTCAGCAATTTTAAAATGTTATTTTTGCTCAAATTTTATCCCTAAAGAGGGATAATTGGCCAATATATACCTTACACAAATTACTGACAATTCTAATAGTTGTAACTAACATTACATTCTTTGTGTTTTCTTTTTTGTCTCTTTACTAACGAATTTCAAGATATTGTGCAGAAAGAGAATTCTCAGACTACATGACTTGTTCTCTGCTGAAAATGTCACCAGTCCAAGGAAAAATAAAAGCCTTACCCCAGGTTTTAGGGGAAACTGAGTTAACTCAGTATAAATTTCAATACAGAAGAAAACAATTCAATGAATAAATGTAATGATGTAGTTGTGAACATTTCAATTTTTTTTGTATTATTTTAGACAAAAATGACTGGAGAGAAGTGACAAAGATATTTTGGCACTACCCAAGTGGCAAAGTGCCCATGCCCAGGGGACATCTTGGCACTGCTCGGACATTAGGCATTGCCAAGGGGGCAGGGCCTCAGGGCAATCGATGGGGTTGGGGGGGTCCCACTGCCACTCTGCATTGGGATCAGTCTAGGATGGAGGGAGGGTAGTGATTGGGGTGGGCAGAGGGTGGGGAGGGGGTTGACTCCAGGGGGGTCTGCGCTGTACATCAGGGCATTCTAGAACGGGAGGAGTCGATGTGTTGTGAAGTTAGTGTTTGTAAAATTATAAAAAATTATGAAAATGCTAAGAGTTGTAAAATTGCCTGATTAAATGGTGGTCTTGTGCAACTTAAGAGTTTAAAAAAACATGCAGGTGTGCAGTATACAGCGAGCAGAGTATGAAACAAAGTATCACTAGCCTACGCAGTGCTGCTGCCAGGACGATTGGTTTTGAAGTTTAACAATCAGTTTAAATTGAGAATTTCGGTAGCAGCAGCCCAATGGATTTGAATTTGATGTTTGATAATCTGTAAACCAATCTTATTGTGGGGTTTTTGATGTGTCATTGGGAGTATAAAGGCTACAGCTCCCAACTCCAAACTGCCATAAGATCTGAGCGAGGGAGAGAAAGAGAGAGAAAAACAGACAGCAGCTCTCTAACACCAACAGCCATATTGATGTCTTAAAGGAAAGCCTCATCTCAATCTTAAAGGTACCAAAGAGGATAATGAAGGCAGAAGAAATCAGCAAAGAAGGAAAAACATTCCAGAAGATGACAAACCCGATTACATTTTGAGTGCAACTAAAATTTCCATTTTTTTATTAGTAAGTGGGAATTGTAATTATTTAAACTGCATTCCATTAGAAGTGTTTTATTCGGTTTGTTAATAATTTAGTTAACCTGCTTACCGTTAATTAGAAAAAATTTAAAAATGTTACTTGTTTATTTTACAGAGTGTGTCTCAGGTAGTTATTTTGATTTGACCACTAAAAGCTGATAAAGGTCAGATAACCCCCTTCTCGCAAGCACTTTAACAGATTATGGAGGGAGGTACTTCTGAGTGGTTGAGTGCTAGTTCTCAGAGACAAGTTCAGCAGGTCTTCGTAACAAATATGAGAAATCGGCAGAGTTAATAGGAGTCTTAACAGTAAGTGCATCTATATATGAGATTTTTATTTAAAACTGATCAAAGGATTCAAGTGCATCTGGTATTTAAGTATCCAACCTATCAACATAATTGAAGAAAGATGCTTGAGGCGACAATCCTCAAAAAATTATAACAAGCAGCTATTAATTTTAGCCAAATAAGCAGAAGAACTCACCATGTGGACTTGCAAAGTTTGGTGTCTGTCCCATTGAAATTCCAAGGGAAGACGGTGATGGAGAGGGTACAAATGATGCTGGTGATGGGGCTCGTATTGCACCACTTGGGGAATTCGCTGGATGTAAACTCCCTGCATAAAGTAGAATTTGATTAATTTTGTCCACTGCTTACAATTCATCATTTTATCTTTAGGGTGACAAGACGAACATTTTTACACAAAATAAACATCAAGAATACACCATTCCCAAATATTTAACAAGTACTAAGAATTTAATAGATACATTTTTTCTTTTAATTTCAAAACCTCAAACTAAATGAAAAGCAACACATTAAACTAAAGATCAGGAATTTGTTTAAAAAATAAATGTCCCTTTTCTAATCAAAAAAATCCTATTTTCCTTCAAATGTCAATAGAACAGATATTTAAGCTTCCCCGGAATCCAGCGACGTCTGGAAAATAACCAAGGCATCCACTATCACCTCCGCCATTTCTTTCAGAACCCTCGGATGCATTCCATCCGGTCCTGGGGACTTGTCCACAATCAGCCCCTCCAGTCTGTCGAGCACCGCCTCTCTAGTAACAGTAATGTCATTAAGACCCTCCAGTCCTACCACCTTTCCATCACTAACACCTGGCAAATTATTCATGTCCTCCTCCGTGAAGACCGAAACAAAAAAGTTATTCAATACCTTAGCCATATCCCCATCCCCTACCACTAGGTCTCCTTTCTCATCCTCTAAAGGACCAACGTTCACCCTAGCCAGCCTCTTCCTTTTTATATATTTATAAAAACTCTTGCTATCCTTTTTTATATTAAGCGCTAGCCCAGCTTCATAGTTTCTCCTACCCTTCTTTATCAACTTCTTTGTCAATCTTTGTTGACATTTAAACCTCTCCCAATCCTCTTCTCGCCCACTACTCTTAGCTACTCTAAATTCCTCCGCTTTTAATTTAACACTTTCCTTCACCTCCTTCGTTATCCACGGCTTATTACCTGTCGTAGGTAAAATGTTAGAATCCGTCATTAAGGAGGAAATTGCGAGGCATCTTGAAGGGAATTGCTTGATAGAGCAGGCGCAGCATGGTTTCATTAAAGGGAAGTCGTGTCTGACAAATTTACTGGAGTTCTATGAGGGTGTGTCTAGGGCGGTGGATAGAGGAGAGCCGGTGGATGTGGTCTTTCTTGATTTTCAGAAGACGTTTGACAAAGTACCTCACAAGAGGTTATTGCAGAAGGTCGAGGGACATGGAGTTGGGGGTAGGGTGTTAGCGTGGATAGAGGATTGGTTGTCAAATAGGAGGCAGAGAGTGGGGGTCAACGGGTGCTATTCGGATTGGCGGATGGTGACTAGTGGAGTGCCCCAGGGGTCGGTGCTGGGGCCTCAGCTTTTTACCATTTATATAGATGATCTGGAGGAGGAAACCGAGTGTAGGGTGTCGAAATTTGCTGATGACACCAAGATTGGGGGAACGGCAAATTGTGCGGAGGGTGTGGAGAGTCTGCAGAAGGATCTAGATAGGCTGGGCGAATGGGCCAGGAAATGGCAAATGGAATTTAATGTTGGCAAGTGTGAGGTGGTCCACTTTGGTAGGAAGGACTATTACTTAAGTGGCGAAAAACTGCAGCAGGCGACGGTGCAGAGAGACCTCGGGGTCCTTGTGCATGAGTCGCAAAAACCCAGCTTGCAGGTGCAGCAGGTGGTCAGAAGGGCGAATGGGATGCTGGCCTTCATAGCGAGGGGGATTGAATATAAAAGTAGGAAGGTCTTGCTGCAGCTGTATAGGGCATTGGTGAGGCCGCAGCTGGAGTACTGTGTGCAGTTTTGGGCGCCGCACCTGTGCAAACATATTTTGGCCTTGGAGGGAGTGCAGAGGAGGTTTACTTGGCTGATACCGGAGTTGAGGGGGTTGAGCTATGAGGAGAGGCTGAATAAACTAGGCTTGTACTCGTTAGAGTTTAGAAGAATGAGGGGAGATCTCATTGAGACGTATAAGATGATGAATGGGATGGATAGGATAGAGGTGGAGAGACTCTTCCCGCTCAAAAAAGACAGTAGGACTAGGGAGCACAGCCTCAAGATAAAGGGGGGGCGGTTTAGAACGGAGTTGAGGAGGAACTTCTTCACTCAAAGGGTGGTGAATCTCTGGAATTCTCTGCCCGTTGAAGTGGTGGAGGCTGCCTCGCTAAATATTTTTAAGACGCGGGTTGATGGGTTTTTGATAAGAGAGGGGATTAAGGGTTATGGGGAGAGGGCGGGAAAGTGGAACTGAGCCACGACAGATCAGCCATGATCTTATTGAATGGCGGGGCAGGCTCGAAGGGCTAGATGGCCTACTCCTGCTCCTGTTTCTTATGTTCTTATGGAAGGCAAACAATAAATTCGCAGACATCAAAATACAGAATACAGTCCATGAAATGCATTTTTGACGTTAGTGTGCCTTAAGAAATGTTTTTTAAAAATCATGTTCTCCGCAGTTAAGCAACTTTGGGTTTTTTTTCATCATTGCCGAGCTGTCTGCGAGAAGTTCTTTTATTGCTGCTTCAATGGATTAAATGGGGTTTCGTTTATTTTTGCCCTGGGTTATATAAAAACACGATGAAATATCATCCTGACTCAAAACATTGGCTCTATCCTCTCTCGACAGATGCGGTCAGACATGTTGAGTTTGTCCAGCATTTTCTATTTCTGTTTCAGATTCCAGCATCTGCAGTATTTTACCTTTATCTTAATGTTTGTTGAAGATTCAATAATTTTAAAATGCTTTTTTTTAAAAACAATTTTTTTCTCCTTTCTCTTTTACCTCCTTCTCATAATCCTATTTTTCTTGCCCTATTTCGTTTTCTGTACGTTTTTACATTAAATTAAACATTCTAACATACACTTCCTGGTTTAAAATCAGCAAGAATTCTTCAATCTGACTAGTTGAAGAGATACACTGTTGCATGCTCTATCAAAGGGTCCTAGATCTCCTGTGGAGGATGTTGCATTGTCTCAGACATCTGCTGACTGTAAATTGCCACTCAATAGTCCACGAAAAGTCTGTGGGCAGTCTGTAACAAGTGCAAAGAACAGCAACCACTCCATTTGTAGCTGAACGCAAATGCAGGACCATTTTTCTCCATCTCTCTTGAAGGTAGTAACTTACATGGTACAAAACTAAATGTTTCACTGTTCAAGTATTCTGTATTCATAAACTTTGATATTTAGAATTAAAACATTTGTAAAATATATTCATCAGTTACCTGGTGATTGTGTAGGCATCATTTGTGGCGATGGTGTCACTGTATTATGATAAGATGTAGGTGGTGATGTCAGAGGATAGTTTACTGTTGCACCAGATTTGGTGAAAGGCTGAGGGAAACAAATTTATACATCGTTTCAAGATAAATAAGAGGTTACCTTTTTGATCGGAGATATAAAAAAACCTATAAGGACTTCATATGTGATGTTTTATGAGCAATACTGACTGCCCAACAACATTCTTCATTGTAGCTGATGTTCGGAACAATAACAATAACAACTTGTAAAACTTCGATCAGATCAATCAAGGCATATCCTTCCTTCCCATCTCCTTCCTAGCGTTGCTAGGAAGTCACAACACCTTTCAAAGTCCACCTGTGATTAGCCTGGACTCTGGAAATATTGACAGTCATATCAGGAATCTCTTTTTAAATCCACTTGGTTTTCTCACACTTGTATGAATGAAAGCATTTCTTTACTGCTTTAAATGCTCTTAGGACATCCCAAAGTACTTCACAGTGAATTAATTACTTTTATGCTGCAACCAATGTTCTTCTATAGGCAAATGGAAATTCAATCTGCATGCAGCAAATGAGATAAATGACCAAGATAATGACTAGACCCAGAGAAGCAACATAGTCAATGTGAAATGTTGACTGTTTCTCTCTCCACCAATGCTGCCAGATCTGTCGAGACTTTCCAGCATACTTTTTATTTCAGATTTCTAGCATCCTCAGTATTTTATTTTTGTTTTAGAAATAAATGACCAGTTAATTAATCTGTTTTAGTGGTTGAGAGATAAATGTTCATCTGGGCATTAAAAGAACTTTTCTGGTGTTTTTCAAATAGTGGCATGGAATTATTTACAATAATCCGATTGGCAGATTAGGCTGGAGTTCAGTTTCTTATCCAAGAAACATAACATTTGACAATGTGGCACTCCCTCAGTAATGAAGTGTCAGCAAAGATTTACATGTTCAAGTCCCAGAGTGGAACATCAGTCTATGCCATTTTGAATCAGAAGCAAGAGCAAAGCACCGAGTAAAGTTGATACCTGGTTTTCCTTCAGATGTGACTTCCATTTCACGACCTTTAAAAGATTACAACACATCTCCAAGTGCCTATATCAACAGCAGCACTGGAGAAAACCCCAGAGTTTATAATCTGAACTTGGAAAAGGCTTTAATAGATGATATATAGTTTTCCCACTAAAATGTTTGATAGAGCACTGAAACTAGAAGATCTCTGACTGAATCCCTGGAATTGTGCTTAGGTAGTTGATTACTATGGGAAGGCAATTACAATGATACAATTGGATGAACTATCCTCAGGCCAGGAATGGGGAGAGAAGATAAATATTAATTAGGTCACCTGTTCTTAATTGCAAATCAGTATATTGTCAGAATTTGTGAAACTGCTCCAAGGAAAAAAAAAGAGGTTCCAAATGAGGGCACGATGTTGAACAGTAAATAGTAAATTTCAATAGATCCGTTGGTGTTATGCCATGGAGTATATGATATCTGGGCTGGTATTTAACTCATGCAAAAGACATTATCCTAAAGCAACTTCATTCATATATCAGCAGCCAGCTTGGAAAATAAACAAAACTTGAAACTGTGACTTGAATCATGTCAACCTCAAGAGTCATTTATCATCTCTGGTGACTGAGATGATGATGTATTGATGAAGAGCAAGAAAGCTAGTCACCCTTTTGCTGCTGGAATTTTTTATTCCCCATTACAATGAAAACACATGAAAGTTCATACGAGCATGGAAATGGTAACTAAATTTTGAAAACTAATTTTGGTTAGTTGATTCCTATTGTCACTTATTTGCTGACTGCAGAACATTATTAGCAAAGGTTGCCACCATCATTCCTGTCGCTTGGGAAGATTTTGCGAAGAATAAAAAATAAACAAACATATTCACGATCAAAATACCAGCTCTGACTCGAGCCATTTGTCACCAACATAGCCAAAACTGATGGGACCATTTGTTTGGCCTCCTGCACATAAATCTGCTTCCAAAAGGATACTTGAAACTATGCTATATCAATAGCTCCTAACATATAATTCAAAAGGCACAAGTACCTGTTGTGACTGTGACTGAAGCTGAGACATTAATGATTCTATCATGTCCCCACCAATTGGAGATGGTGGGTTATCGTCTTCATTTACTGACCGCCTACGTGCATCCTGGGTGCTGTCCACAAACATGTTCAAGAAAGTCTGGAATGTAATCAAAATTTAACCAAACAATTCCATTGCGTTGTATTCCTAAACACGGCAGATTATACAGATTTCTAATAAATTTGTTCAAGCTAATTCATAAATCAACAAAATCATGACTGGGGTTGTGTCAATCTCATGAGTGATTATCATTACTTATTGCTGACAAGAAATTGTATTGATGCCAAATTTAAGGCTGAAATTTTTAAAATAAGTTTGCAGTTAGATTACATCAAAATGTGTTAATAAAATATTCATATGACTATACATGTGTGAGGTAGTAGTTGTGTCAGTAGCCTGCCCTGTCATAAACTTAGCAAACACCATTGGAGAGAGATTTTCCCATCCTGCTGCGCTGCTTTTTTAGCAAAGCGGGGTGGGAGAATAGCAGCTGCTGATTTGCGCTGGGCATCCGGACCTTCGTGCGTCTCCCAGCACCAGATTTCCAGTGCCAGCACTGAGCTGCCTAATATATGCAGCAGCTCATTGTAATATAATTTAAATAGCATTAACGGGCCCGGGATTGGCGTCTCAGGGCCCGCTAGCCTCTCTTTCCCCCCACCTCACCAGGAGTATTTCACTCCACTGGGGTTTACGATAGATCCCCACTTGCAGGGAGTTTGCTGACCAACCCTGCAGAGGGTTGGGTGTTGGCAGTTCCAGCCTGGGCCCCTGGCATTGTCTAAGGGGAAAAGTGCCAATACCTAGGGGGAAGGTTGGCACTGCCCATCAGGTGAGAGGGGTCTCACTACCACTCTGCAGTCGGGGTTGGTGGGGGAGGGAGGCCAGTGACACAGGGCTGGCTGCCGAGGTGGAGAGGGGGTCGGCACTGCTGGTGTGGGTGGGAGGTGGAGGGGGGCCAGAAAACATGTCCAGGAAACTAGTGATCAGGCCACTGGAGGCTCAGAAGGCCAGCGACGTAGGGTCGAGGGGTTGACCAGCAATCGGGCTGGCCAGCACACAGGGACCACTGTGCACACGCTGGTCTCAGCACTGGCAGATCGGCACATGCACAGTGGCCTTCTCAGTGCTATGCTGCTGGCCACTCCAGTGGGAATAGATCCACCCACTGGTTTTTGGAGTGAGTCACACTCGTGTGAGAGATCCATCGTGCAACTCCCACTGAAAAAAGACAAGCGTGACTTACTCCAGTTTTTACGCAAATTCAACACCTGGAATTTTTTGGAAAAATCCCACCCATTATTTTTGTGGTCATGCCCAACCAAATTTAGGAATTTATTTTTCACAGAGAGCATGTAATAAAAAGTTAAGACTTCTAATACAAGACTGAATATAGTACACTCTAAAGGAATTACAAGTTTGCAAATAATTTTCAATTATTACAAATCTCTTAGGACATTCTAATTATTTCACTCCAAATTTAGAACATTGCTTTAACTTTTTGCATATTAGAATAGCTTGTGACATTATCATAGATCTTTACACATTAATGAAACTGGATTTCTTTTGCAATCCCACCCCTCCCTGACAAAGAGCCTGCAGAAGTTCTGCATCAAGGTCTCTCTCAATGCCATTCTAGAACTGAAGATCAGGAGGAACAACATAACCTAGTGCCACTCATCTACAGTAAATGATAATGGAAAATGCTATGTCTAGATCAAGTGATTTTTCAATTGTAAAGAACGCTTCCATTCACACTATAAAATAGTTATCATCATTTTGTTTGATAATTTTTTTAAACAAACATTAAGTTATTTATTGGATTATGTCTTCTTCCTGTCATATCAGCCTCCAATGACACTACTAGGGAGCAGATGTGGGGGGTCACAACTGAAATATGGCAGTTAAGTTGATCCAATATTGCAGAACCCTGGAAAATCATGTTATTAACTGGTTACTCTGCATTCCCGGTTGACCATAGTTCTTTTCAGTCCAAGCTCAATTAAAAAGATAAATAAAATTTCTGTAATTATGCCATTTTTGTGTATACAGTCGATAAGTAAATTGAAGTAAAGAAATTTTTGGATTACTTGTCACTTTAAATGAAACATTTTTCAGCCCCATAATGACCTGTAGCAATAACGACAAAACCACATTGGATTTTTCTGTTTACATTTATTGGTGCACATAAATGAATGATTGAATTACTATTAATGTTGCTGGAAATTTCTACCTCAAATTCTGTTGCATTATGTAGATGAGAACATATAAAATATATTAATGGAAACTAAGGTGGTTTAAATAGTCTGACAAAATACTTCTAAAGAACACTTTCAATTAGCGCTCTTTAGCAATTGTATCAATTACATACCTTTAAGCCTGGAGCTGGATGAAATCCCTCTACGATCTTACTGTTGTCAAAAAGACTGTAGGCACCATCACGTATAGCCACAACACCTCGGCTTCGACAGTATATATCAATGCAGTACATGTTACGGAAAGCCAGTCTGATGTGTGTGGGTGACTGGGGTAATATTGAAAAACACTGGTAGGCAGTATTCGTTCTATGTGTGAGACCCAACATTGGTACGGTTGGGAGTTTATTAATAGCATTCAGTGGTGCCTGTGTATCATACAATATCTATAAAAAAAATACAAGATGACTTTTATTCCAAATGTATCAAATGCGGAATTTGAACAGTTTATTTGTATACACAATCATATCATTATTTTATATTCTACTTATGGCTCAGCAAGTCACTGAGGTATCCAGACTGGGAAGGTAAATTTGCAGACCATCAACAAAAAATATAAACCAATTACCCTGATTTAATTATCACAGAATATGATATAAAACTGTGTTGTGGCTCTTTCCTCCCACATAGGATCATTTGTTTATAAGACAGTTTTTAAATACACAACCAGATAAACCGTTATATAAAACAAAGTATACAACTTGATTCTTTAAGGCATAAACTGGATTGGAAGGCAGGTTGAAGTAAAGCAAAAGTAAAATTTATTTATTAGTCATAAGCAGGCTTACATTAACACTGCAATGAAGTTACTGTGAAAATGCCTTAGTTGCCACATTCTGGCTGGCACCTGTTCTGGTACACTGAGGGAGAATTTAGCATGGCTAATTCACCTAACCTGCACATCTTTTGGACTATGGGAGGAAACCGGAGCACCCGAAGGAAACCCACACAAACACAGGGAGAACGTGTAAAGTCCACACAGGAATTGAACCTCGGTCCCTGGCGCTGTGAGGCATCAGTGTTAATCACTGTGTCACCATGCCACCCTGCACCTCATCACTTACTAGCTCAAGTTCCACATACATTTTCACAGAAATACTTGGTGAAATCCTTGAAGAAATCACATATAGCTATCTTGCTGATAGTGGTAAGGGAATCCAGTTATATAAATGGCCGATAATAATAACGACACAGGAGACTATTCTACCCAATGAGTGTATGCCAACGCTCAGCAGAGCAATTCAATCAATTCCATTCCCTCTTTTGTCAACTTTTTTCTTCAACTCCATATAGATAACACGCAGTGCATTTCTTCAATCTTATCTGATCTAATTTAAATTTTTGAAACAGCACACTCAATTTACCTTCTACAGATCCTTGATCTCCTTATTTAACTCAAATCTTTTCATGTGCCTGCTAATGTTTTCCCTGATTATTGTTTCCAAAATCTGACCCACAACTGATGTTAAACTGACCAGCCTGCAGTTGCAAGGAATATCCTTGTACCCCTTATTGAATCAGGATGTTGTATTTGTCAGTTTCAAATCCCTTGATATATCCTCCTTACCTAGGCAAGATTGGAAGATTATAGCAAGTCCTTCTGCTATTTCCATCCCGACTTCTTTGAAAAACTTGGGATGCAAGCCATCAGACCAGATGATTAATTTACTGTAAGTACAGCCAGCCTGTCCAGTACATCCTTTAGAACAATTTTCGCTCCATACATTTACATCTACCACTTTCATTTCTACTGACACTTTGTCAGCACACCTTGGGAACGATATATTGGCTTTGGAGGGTACGCAGAGTAGATTTACTGGAATCTAGAAGGTTATGCAGTGATTCAGAACCACAGAACGCTGAAGTACAGAAAGACACCATTCGGCGTATCAAGACTGCACAAACTCTCTGAAGGAGCATCCCACCCAGGCCCTCCCCTTCGCCATATCCTTGAAACCCCATGCATTTACCATGGCCAAACAACCTAACCTACACATCTCTAAACTGTGGGAGGAAACCAAAGCACCTGGATGAAACCCACGCAGACACAAGGAGAACATGCAAACTCCACACCCATCCAAAACTGAAATAGAACGCATGTCCCCTGACTCTGAGGCAGCAGTGCTAACCGCTGTGCCACCAAGCCACTCTAATCAAAGTTTACAAGACATTAAGGGAAACTGGTAAGGAACGTAAAGGAAATTATTTTGATTGTTGCAGAATTTAGGACTAGGAGAAACAGGGTTAAAATTGGAGCCAAACCCATCAAGGAGTGAAATTTGGAAATGTTTCTACAAAGATGATGGGAGAAGTTTGGAACTCTTATTTAGCAAACAATAGTCTGATGCTAAATCAATAGTTAATTTTAAAAGAGACTGTCAGATTTCTGTTAGTCAAAGGTATTAACACACATGGAATTAGGTCACAGATGAGCCATAATCTAATTTGAATGGCAGTACAGACAGCAGAGGATAAATGCCTACTCTTACTCCTATGTTCCTGCGAAGGGAAGTAATCATGCAGGGGCAGTTAAAAACTTAAACTTAATTTTCTGAGAATTATGATATTCAGGATTCTGTTTTTTTGAAGATCACTTCCTATCCAAATCTCAGGAAAATATCATGGCAATTTACTAATTCTGCAAACCAACACGAGAGCACTTCTTTTAACAGCTTTCAAAATAAGAAATTTAACAAAACAAAATCATCTTAATGCATCCTAACACATCATAAGACCAATTCAAACCTAGAGCAGGTGCAACTGACCACAAAGCAAAAAGTACCAGGTAATTATCACACAGCTTAATACTGTGGCTGAGTACCAAATGCATTCTTGGCAAGGGTCATTGATGAGCAATCAACTCTCCCAGTGCTTTATGCAGTCTAATACCAGAGTAACCTAATTATTCTCTCCATTATGGAAAACTGTGGTCAAACTGATATGGTTTCATATATTTTACCGTAAAATTCCTCACTTCTGTAAAATTGGAAAACATAATATTTTAGCAATACTTAATCAGAAAGTGTAATTTACGCATGTACCTGCAGCAATTGAACAACATTTGGTGATTTGTTGAACATTTCTTGCAGTTGATGGAGTATGATGTTGTGGCAGTTACTGCAGCCGGAATTCGGACCTACTGTTCCTAAGGAAATGTGGAATCGTTGATGACTGGGATTCCATTGGATTGTAATCTGTAACATAAAATGCATTTTTTTTTGAAAAGGAAAATTAAACATGGAGGCATCTCATTTCAATTTAACATCTTTAATTTGTTTTCTTGGAGTCCTTAAACCATATATTTACAGTGCATACTGTTTTAAGAGGTACAAAGATGTTGCATATTTGTAGGACAGATAGTAAATGAAAAGAACTGTATATAGCTTACCGAGCTGCCTTTAGTGGCTCCATAGCATATGACAAGTTTACGGTAATTGTAGACACGTATCTCGGAGAAATGATTAAGGTGGGATGGTATTTCTAGAAGGTGAAATGTTAGAAGATTATTTCTTGTTCTGCTATTGCTGTTATTGTATAATTTAAAAATCATGATTATTACCTGGCAAGGAACGTGCAAAATCTAGAACACAATCATAGAGCTTGGCTATGCTATTCAAGTCATTCAGGAATGCCTCGACCACCTTTCGACCTCCAACAGGCTCTGATAATAAACTTTCATATGTCAGATAGACATGACGTGTTGAACCTGGGGACAAAACAAAATAATTACAGACAAAAGTGATTGAAATTCATTTTACCAAGAACTACCAAGTACTTGTGTGTTATGAGAAGTATGTTATTTTCCATACTGCAGTTTCTTGACAATAATTTTAGATCTAAAATGATTACTGCAAAACATACGTGGCAAACCTTTTAATATTTTGACTGGTACTCCTTTTTGCAGAACAGGATTTCATTCCACATCAAACATGCAAAGATGAGATCCATAAAATGTCATTAATAACACATTTAGAAGTTTAGCTTTGGTGTGGTTTTGGCTTTGTACCAATGCTACATTTGTGAAGTGTAAATCAGGTGTCAAGATCCTAGTTCTTGAAACCATAGAATCTCTTCTTCGCTTTGGTGTCAGGTTGAACATAAGTCTGAACTTACACTGCATTTAAGCTATAATAGTACAAAGAGGTACAAAGATGTTGCATATTTGTAAGATAGATAGTAAATGAAAAGAACTGTATGTAGCTTACCTACTTTGTAGTGATGTTTCAGGTTTACTTTGAGTGTCCAAGTTACTTTCTAATCTAAAACTAGGTTCTACTTTCTTAAATAGGCTTTTAAAAAACTGAGTGATTGTCAAGTCCAGTGGGGGAAAAAAAAGTATACACTCTATCCCAAATTACTTATTTGAAGAATTAATATTTTTTGGCTTTTAACAAATATCATGCAGCACTTGCAAACAAAACTTATTTCTTAATATATTTTACTAATGGAATAACACATTATACTTTGGCATATAACATTTTATAAACTTTCTCGGACATGCAACGTCAATTTGGTTTGGTGTCATTTGGTTACATGGCACTCAGTGTCCCAGATCAGTATTTTGTTTTTTGAACTTCAGAAAGCTGGAGAAAAGAAATGCAACAATAGCAGTAACTTTTCCACTCATTTGGTTCAACCTAAATACTATACGTGTCTTGTACCCCATTTTGGTGGCTCAAATAGTTCTTTGCAAAGCTGTGATTTTTTTTTGTGTCCAAGACATATAAGCAAACCACTTTAGTTTCCAAGTCATGACACAACGTCATCTGAAACACTCAATGACATATCCATCACTTTAAAGAAAAACGACTCAAAATTGAAGAGTTTTGTAAGTGATGTTGACATGTCAACATGGATGTTTATCTACCTTGCTCTTTGGCAGAAGTACTATTCAGGGGGCAATTAGCAAATACCAATTCTGCCACCCAGGTCCGATTATTCCTTCCCTGTAATCGGAAAGTGCAATCCAGCAAAGATCGATCTAAGGCCTTCTGAGTCTCCTCACTGACACTTGAACATAGAGGAATCCTGTGGAGAAACAAAAATCCACTTAGTCAAAAGTGAAGACCTTTAATTGCTTAGAGATAGTGGGTCAAAAAAAGTAAAGGGGTAAGATCTTTAGCCCAATGAAATACAATCAATCATTATTTTATGCTGTGCCATAAGTCAAAGACGGTACTCCCATCTTAAGGTCCAAGAGTTCAAATTCTAGCATCAACATTTCAATTTAACCACTTCCAAGCTAATATGTTATGATAAAATGGATAGTAAAGCAGCATTTTAAGATCGATCATACATGGTACTAATGGCACAGGAAAAGATTATTCAATCCAATCCCACTGTTTATGCTACACATGAGCCTCCTCACACCAACTTTTATTTAATTCCATTAATATATCC
Organism: Carcharhinus amblyrhynchos; assembly: GCF_965287045.1. Lineage (NCBI taxonomy): Eukaryota > Metazoa > Chordata > Chondrichthyes > Carcharhiniformes > Carcharhinidae > Carcharhinus > Carcharhinus amblyrhynchos. Next base: position 39,010,555 of record NC_137338.1, on the reverse strand, counting down.
TCCTATTCCTTTCTGTCTCATGTACTTATCTAGCTTTTTCTAAGAAAACTAGGAAATGAGTTTCACATGAAACAAATGCTGATTCTGGAATTTGATGAAATAAAATTTCTACCAAGTATTTCTCAAGCTGCAATTTAGTTTAACATCCAGGATCCGACTTGGACATCGCAAGATAGTCAAGACGCCCAAGTTAACTGCCTGGCAATGAGAGTTAACTGTAAAACAACTGAAAGTGATTGCTTGAATAAACAGCACGAAGCTGACTTAGCAGTTGTAATTTGGATGTGAATCATAAGTCTCTCGAAAAGACAGTGTTTGCTAATGCACGGAGTGGGAAAGCACAGTGATATGGGAAGAGTGCTTTGTGAACCAAATGGTAAATCAGGTGCAGAGAGGGGAGGAAATGCTGTTCATTACTCTTCCGTTTTACTCCACTACCTGGAGTGCGCTCTTTTTCCTGTAATTTAAGAGACTTCCCTAAATTAGCAACTAGTTAGCTTAATTTAAAGTAATCTAATAAATCATTAGGGTGAGACAGCCATGGTAGGGCAGCTGGTATGACATGACTGCAACATGTGGGAGTTTGAAGTACACTACTGTCCTGGAAAATCATATCAGCGATCACTCTCTGAGTCAAAGTTGCTGAAGTTGCAGAATTGTTAAGCTGGAGTCCGAATTGCAGACATGAGAATGGAGGAAAATTACTTGGATCCTTTGTTCTGGGAGAGACTTATTCTACTAAGGTTCAGTAGAACTTTAGAACTGGTAAATTGTTAGATACTGGGTGGTATAATTGAGTCTGATTGGTATGGAGATCTTACATGTGGTAATGAAGGAGGTTCAGACCTTGACTTCAGAGCAATATATCTGAGATGTTCACTGCCTGTGTAGATGAAAACAAAGACTGCAAGGTAGATAAGCAAACTGACCATGGCACTGAATGCCATTCAAACTGTGTTTGTAAAAAGGAACAATATTGATGGGGGCAGAGTGGGGGGGCGGGGTGGTGTAAAATGTGGTGGGGGTTGGGTCTGGGTGAAAGGAGATTTAGAAATTCATGAAGATGGAGAAAACAAACAGTGTAGCTACAAACAGTGGAGCAGGAAAGGAACAAAAAGTTAACGATAATAGTTCATTCACAAATGAAGTCCATGCAAAGAATACGAGCAAAAAATAAAATTAGAGGTTCTTTATTTGAATCTGCAAAGCATTCACAGTAAGATAGATCAACTAGTGGAATGAATTGTGATAAATTGTTTAGGTTTAATCATCGTTACAGAGATGTGATAACAAGGTCAAAAAGGTTGGGAAATAAATATTCCAGGGTACACAACATTTCAAAAAAAAAGGCTCAATGGAAAGGAGGGAAAATAGTCCTGATAGTAAAGAATGACATCAGGATAGCAGTAAGAAAGCAGAATCAGTATGGGTGGAGATTAGAAATAATAAAAAGTTTAAAAAATACTGATGGGAGTAGCTTCTAGTTTCCTAACAATAGTTATATCATTGACCAGAGAATTATGAAACAAATAACTAGACCTTGTAACGGAAGCAATATAATAATTATGCAGAGTTTAATCTTCTTAAGGACTGGAACAATTTGGCAAAGGCAGTCCGGAAAATAACTTTGTAGAATTGTGACAGTTTCCCAGAACAATGCATTATGGAGCCAACCAGGGAAAAACTATTTTTGATCTAGTATTGTGCAAGGAAGTGTGCTTAAATAATAAACTTATTGCAAAAGGTCTGTTGAGAAAAGTGATAATAAAATAGAATTCCATATGAAGTTTCAAAACGATATACTTTAGTCCTAACCTAGAATCTTAAAGCCAATTATATTGGGATGAGGAGAGAACTGGCTACACTGGATTGGAGAACTAGAAGAGATGGTAGTAGGTAAACATTTAAGGGAATAATTCAAAGTATTCAATAATATTTTCCAGTACTAAACAAAAACTCAGCAAGGAAGATCCATCCATAGCCTAAAAAGTAAATACAGACAGTATACGATTAAAACAGCAAGTACCACCAGATGTTGATTAAAAAGAGGAAAAAACAGATCGAAAATATGAAAATAAATAGTGAGGGATTTTACAGATATATAGAAAGGAGAATAGCTGAAGTAAATGTGGTCTGTTGGAGGTAATCACTGTAAGAAGTCTGACAACACCAAGTTTAAGTCCAACCGATTTATTTGATAGTAAACTCAAGCTTTCGAGGTTAACCTCTGTCAGGTGAATGGAGAGTTCTGGCCTCAGGCAGAGCATATAAAGGACAGACAGATTACAGATCACAGACAGTTTATGCTCTGTCTGAGGCCAGAACTCTCCATTCACCTGACGAAGAGGTTAACCTCCAAAGCTTGTGAGTTTACTATCAAATAAATCGGTTGGACTTAAACCTGGTGTTGTCAGACTTCTTACTGTGTTTACCTCAGTCCAATGCCAGCATCTCCACATCGTGACTGGTAATAACTGTGACAGAGACAAAAGAAATTATCATGATGGCGAGGAAATGGCAAAGACACTGAACAAATATTTTATGTATCCACAGCAGAAGGCACAAATTACGTACCAGAAATTGAGGGTAACTAACAGGCTAATTGGAGTGAATAACTCAAGATATTTAATAACGGCAAAGAAAAGGTTTTGGTGAAACTAAAGAGACTGAAAGCCGACAAATCCTGAGGATCCGATGGCCTACATCCTTGGGCTCCAAAAGAGGCAAGCTGTAGAGATAGTGGATATGCTGGCTATGATTTTCTTTCCTTCCCTAGAACAGTCCCAGCAGATTGGAAGCAATGCAAACATAATGCCTCTATTCAAGAAAGGAGGAAGAGAAAAAAGAAGACTGGCCAGTTATCCTGGCATTAATTGTCAGGAAAAGACTTTAATTTTATATTGAAGTCGTCTTACCATACCTGGAAAATCATAGTTTTTAAAAATTCATTAATACGACGTAGGCATCATTAGCTACATGGCCAGAATTTGCTGCCAGTCCCTGATTGTTATTAAGACAGTGGTGGTGAGCTGCCTTAAAGAACCACTACAGTTCCCTGTGGTGTGAGTACACCCACAGTGCTTTTAAGGAGGGAGCTCCACCTGAAAAAGGCAAACTTCTGAATATTCACTACATCAGACAATGCCAACATGGTTTTACAAAAGGGAAATCACGACTGACAAATTTATTAGAGTTTCTTGAAGGGATAACTAGTAGGATGGATACTTGAGGGAACAGGAAACAGGAAGGGACTTGAAAAGGACCACAACTTCTTTGCCTGGTGAAACAATAATTCCTTGAAAATTAACATAGCAGCCATTTTTGTGTTTTATCTGTTTGAAGTTTGGCTGAGAATAGCCATTTTTGGTGCGGAAGCCCCTGGAAGAATTCAAGAGACAACATCAAAGTGTGTTTTTGGCCAAGAGAGGACAAAGAGGAAGAAATCAGGCAATTAAGGTCCAAACAATCTGCAACTGCCACCACACACAATATTAGTGCATCAATGTGGGCAACATTTCCCCTGATCAGAAGTCATGCCCCTGAGTTTCCAAGGTGCATGCAGAAATGTTAATTTTGATACGCCTAAGAAGTTCTACATTATCTGCTACATAGCAAATATCTATGTGCCAGGAAAGATTGGATGACTTGGAGAACAGGGTCATCTGGCTCACCAATTGAGTTAACAGATATGTTACAGCACATTGAAATATTTAACTCCAATTTTCCCTTTGACTTAGCGCATTGCTTCCGGTTGCAAAAAAAGAGAACTGAAAGTCACAGATTTGCATTAGACTCAACTATCTGAATTAAAGCTTGATGCCAATGCACAGAATTTAGAAAGTTGGTGCTGAATCAAACAACTGAGAAATTTGTGGTCATGTGTTCTCAAGGTTGAATCTCAATCCTTCTAATACAACTAAATTTGTGAATACATTGCTTGAAGTTCACACCATGTGTGATCCAGAGTGAACAAATGTTCATCCAATTTTCAGAGTTTCCCAGTTTGCATGAACATTTCTCTAACAATTGAAATCCAACTTGCTTAGTAAGTATTTGTTGGGCTATTTATTTTGCCAGATGTAAGAAATGCTCCCTATTCTGTTGAATAATCAAAGAAAGAGAGAACCCCTTGTGAAAAAAGATAAAAAGTCTCATTGTGTCACAAGTTGGAAGAAAATAATGTTACCTTAGTATGCGTATAGCATGACTGCAACCATCACCTTCCACTTGAACTCCTTGATGAGGAATCTCCATTGCTGAAAGCTTTAAAACACATCCACTGAACAACTGAATGTTTTTGAAATAATTGCACAAAAACGGCAAATCATTTTTCTAGGTCCTAAATAAACAAACTTAGGAACATTTCATTATACAGTAATAGATACAGAAATGAACTTGGACACAGTAAGACCTCAAGTAATGTGCTGTACGCAATATTAAGCTCCACACTATTGGAAGAATACAGACGATTTGGGTAGGGTACAGAACAGAATCACTAGGACGCTGCCAAGTATGAGGAGATGCAAATACCAGAGTGCACTTGAAATACTTGATCTTATTCCAATAAAACCCCTATAGTGTTGATGTAATGTTTGTTTAAAAGTTAATAAAATGAGACAACATAGATTGAAGCAGATTCCCCCTAGTTGTTGAGTAAAGAATGAGTGAGCATTGATACAAAACTAAATCCAAGAGGTTTAGAATATACTGCATGAGAAAGTTGTGAAGATGTGGAATTCAATTCTAGGTTTACTAGTTGAAGCAGGAATGCTGCCAACATTCAAGTTTAAATTTGACAGGTGGATGAAGGAAAAGAGTTGAAGGGACAAGGTAGAACAGAGTGGATAAATATGCTTCGAATTATTTGCTCACATGGAGCGTAAACACTGACATGGAGAGGTTGAATCAAAAAGGGCTGTTTTATGTTGCAACTTCTATAAATGTACCCAATAAATGCTAATACAGAATACAAATGAAAACCTCTGTTAATGGATACAGCAAATTTAACTTTTTAAATTTCCTCCTTTTCCCACCTACTGAAAGTACGTCAGCTGCTTGGGTAGAGCTCCATTGGCATCCTCCAATACTTCATGCCAGTAGCTACTTAAGTCTGCACGGAAAGTATTAGTGGAGTTTAATCCGGACAAGTGTGAGGTAATGCATTTTGGAAGGTCTAATACAGATAGGAACTGTACAGTAAATGGCAGAACCTTTAAAGAGTATTGATAGGCAAAAGAGATCTGGGTGTGCAGGTACACAGGTCACTGGAAGTGGCAATGCAGGTGGAGAAAGAGGTCAAGAAGGCATACAGCATGCTTGCCTTCATCTGCCGGGGTACTGAGTTTAAAAATTGGCAAGTCACGTTGACACTTTATAGAACCTTAATGAGGTCGCATTTGGAATATATAGTGTTCAATTCTGGTTACCACACTACCGGAAGGACATGGAGGCTTTGAAGAGGGTACAGAAAAGATTTACCAGGATGTTGCCTGATATGGAGGGCATTAGCTATGAGGAGAGGTTGGATAAACTTGGCTTGTTCTCAATGGAGCGACAGAGGTTGAGGGGAGACCTGATAGAAGTCTACAAGATTATGAGAGGCACGGACAGAGTGGATAGTCAGAAGCTTTTTCCCAGGGTGGAAGAGTCAATTACTAGGGGCACAGGTTTAAGGTGCAAGGGGCAAGTTATAAAAAGTTTTTTTTTACACAGAGAATGGTGGACGCCTGGAACTCATTGCCGGGGGAGCTAATGGAAAGGGATACGGTAGTGACTTTTAAGAGGCATCTTACAAGTACATGAATGAGATGGGAATAGAGGGATATGGTCCTCGGAAGCGTAGGGGGTTTTTAGTTAAGTCGGGCAGCATGGTCGGTGCGGGCTTGGAGGGCCAAAGGGCGTGTCCTGTGCTGTAATTTTCTTTGTTCTTTGTTAACAGGCCACTTGATTGGAGGGACATCGCAGGTAAAATCCAACCCATACTTCACCTGATATTCACACAAGTGCATTTTCCAGCAAAGTTAAGGCGGAAGGACACAACTCAGACTAAGAACTGCAGATGGCAGACTGCAGCACGCTTCTGTTACTCCCAGCTCAGATGATACAACTTGTGCTGAGTTGTATGAAGATTGAATGATCAAAGTCATTCAAAAAAGATCACATTAAAAATTTCTAAAGCTTCTTACCTCACAACGGAGTCCAATAAATGGCATGTTTGAGTCACACATAGCGACCAGGTGCGCTAGGACCTTATTGAAGGCACACATTTCTCCCGTCCTCTTGGGTTTCTTAGGTTCTATAGGTCCTTGATCAGCAGACAACTACAAATAACACACATTTGTCAATTATCAGAGGGTTTTAAAGAAAAGCTTAGCATGTCATGATGTCTTCTAAAGCCAAATTTTGCAAAGCACTGGCATATGGCCTGAAGCATCACAGCTCCTGAACATGTCAGAAAATCAACAATGAAATTCAGCATCCTGATATATTGCACTCTATTTCAGTGCTGTAATGGCAATCAGTTCAATTCTGAGTTCATCTGATTCTGATGTCCTATGCTGCATTTAAATTTGATAAGCACAGAAACAGATCACTTAACCCAGGTCTTTTTTTGACAAGTCAGTCTAGTTTCACTAGTCTCCCTACTGTCCACATCATTCAATATTTGTTCAGCAACTATCCAAGCACTTTTATAAAGAACATTGTAACTAGACTCTTTATGTGCAGTTTACATCATCTCAGCTTCTTTAAGGGATTATCTGAAATATATGACCCTGTCACCATGTTACAAGCTAGTGGAACAATCTATAATTATTTGCTTTATAATCCTCTTGATCTTGAAGAACAATTAAGTCACTCCTTAACCTTCTAAGCAATAATGAAAGTATTTCAACTTCTCAAAAGTCTCTTCATAGCTGTAACCTTGTTTAAACTTAGTAACTCCAGAGTGAATCTATGCTGTACCTTCTTCAATTGTTTTACTAGCTTTTTACAACAGTATCAAAAAATATACACAATATTCCATCTGCAGCCCAAGATATTGTACAGATTTAACGTTATCACTTTGTTTAATGATTTGGTGCATTGAGATATGACCTTTCTACTTGCACAATCTTTTTTTTAAACTATGATCTGCTCTACCTAAGAGCATAGGAAAAAGAGAGTGAGGAGAAACACACGTTTGTGATTAAGTGAAGGACAAGGAGATAACTAAAAAAAAGGGCAATGAGAAATAAATGATTTGAGTGGTCCGAAACCAAAAGTACTTTCCATCTCCCTTTCAAAACTCCCCCATAACTCTCTTCAAACCATAAACTCTTGGCCTCTCTAACATTGCATACCACCCACCTACAACTTCCTTCGTTTTTCAAAGGTCCCAATCATGTTTTCACCTCACAAATCCAAGCCCATCATTCCTATAATTCTGTTTTGATCTTCGAGTCACATTTTTCTTCCATCATAGCAACTGAACAGCCCTAACCAAAATCAGAACATTCTTCTTTTAGAGTGAGAATGCTGCATTATCCCTCCTCATCCTCTCTGCAGAGTTTGTCATAGTCAACAATATCATCTTCTCCTGTGCACTTCTTTTCCTTACCAGCTCAGTGGATTACCTTCACTTGGTTCCACACTTCCCAATCTGATCACAACCACAGATCCATTTTCAGCAATGGATTTCCTTCTCACCCCAACATCACCCAAAGGATATAAACTCAGCTCTCACCTACATGCTGCCCTTAGGCACCCATTTACAGACTGAATGGCAGCTTCCAGATGCATACTGGCAACACTGAATGTTTTCTCTCCGCCATCTGACATATGAAAGTTAGCAATAAGGGCTGGAGTTGGTCCTTTGAACCTGTACTATCATTAAGATCATGATTGGTTTTCTACCTTAACAAGGCCTTGAAACGCACTATTCCCATACCAATTAATTCTCTTCTTAATGAAAAATCTATTGAACTTCAATATACTCAACTACAATGCACCCATAGCTATCTCGGATAGAAAAATCCAAGATTCACCATCCTTTGATTTAAGAAATTTCCCCTCATCTCAGTCCTAAATGGCCAACCCCTTATACAGATTGTGACCCGGTATTCTAGATTCCCAGCGAGGAGAAAGATTGTCTCAGCAAGTCTACCCTGTCCAGTCTCTTAAGAACATTATATGTTTTGATTAGAATACTGCTCATCCTTCTAATATCAAGGGAATATAGGCCTAGCCCACAAAATCTCTCCATACAGGACAAGCTCCTCATCCCAGGAAACAATCCAGTGAACCTTCCTTGCACTCTTTCTAGGGCAACTATGTCTTTTCTTAGGTAAGGAGAGACACACTACTCCAGCTGTGGCTTCACAAATGTCCTGTAAAATAGTAGTAAGGCTTACATATGCACATACAAAATTGAAGCAGAAGTAGACCAGTCAGTCCCACAAGTCTGCTCTGCCATACCACTGAATTCCAGAGGTGAATGAGAGTGACAGCCCTTGACATCAAGGCCACATTTAACCAAGTATGGCATCATGGAGCCCTAACCAAACTGGAATCAATGGGTATCAGGGAGCAAACTCTCCACTGGTTGGAATCATACCTGGTACATAGGAAGATGTTTGTGGTTGTGGAGGGTCAGTCATCTCAGTTCCAGGACATTTCTGCAGGAGTCCCTCAGGGTAGTGCCCTAGTTCCAACAATCTTATTCATCAATGGCCTTCCCTCTGTCATAAGGTCAGAAGTGGAGATGTTCGCCAATGACTGCACAATGTTCAGTACCATTTGCAACTTCTCGGGTACTGAAGCAGTCCATGTTCAAATGCAACAAGATCTGGACAATATCCAGGCTTGGGCTAACAAGTGGCAAGTAACATTTGCACCACACATATGCCAGGCAATGACCATCACCAATAAGAGAAACATTAACCACCACTCCTTGACATTTAAAGGTGTAAACATTACTGAAACCCCCACTGTCAACATCCTTGCGGTTACCATTGACTAGAAACTCAACCGGACTCACCACAAACAGTGGCTACAAGAGCAGGTCAGAGGCTAGGAATACTGTGGCAAGTAACTCACCTCCTGACTCCCCTGACCTATCCACCAACTACAGGGCACAAGTCAGGAATGTGATGGAATAGTCCCCACTTGCCTGGATGGGTGTAGCTCCAACCAAACTCAAGCAGCTTGATACCATCCAGGACAAAGCAGCCTGCTTGATTGGCACCACATCTACAAACATTCAATCCTTCCACCATTGACACTCAATAGCAGCAGTATGTACTACCTACAAGATGCACTGCAGAACACCACGCAAGTTCCCCTCCAAGCCACTCACCATCCTGACTTGGAAATATATCGTTGTCCCTTCACAGTTGCTGAGTCAAAATCCTGGAATTCCCTTCCTAATGCTACAGAACATGGACTGCAGCAACTCAAGGAGGCAGCTCACCAATACATTCTCAAGGGCAATTTTTAGGGACGGACAGTAAATACTGACCAGCCAGCGATGCCGATGTCTCATGAATGAATAAAAAAATCCTTTCCACATCCACCTTGTTGAGATTGAAGTATATAAGATTGAACAAACTAGTCACTCCTCGCTCTTCTAAACTCCAGCGGAAACAAGTTTAGCCTGTCCAAATTATCCCCATAAGACAACACACTCACTCCAGGTATCAATTCAGCAAACTTCCTCTGAACAGCCTCCAAAATGCTTACATCCATCCTTAAATAAAGAGACCAAAGCTACACGCTTTATTTGAGCTGTAATCTCACCAATGCCCCACATAACTGAAAAAACATCCTTACTCTTACATTCAATTCCTCTCGTAATAAATCAGTCCATTAGCTTTTTAATTCCATTAAGACTTCTTTATTCATGCACTCCAATCCCTGTGTAACAAAGCTAATGTACCATTTTATTTCCAATTGCTTGTTGTATCTGCAGATTAACTTTGTGATTCATGTACAAGGATATGTAAGTCTTTCTAAATGCATCTGAAGTCTCTCGCCATGCAAAAAATATTTTGCTTTTTATTTTTCCTGCTAAAGTGGATAACCTTCACACTTTGTCACATCACATTCCATCTACTAAGTTCCTGTCTACTTTCACAACATGTCTATATCCCTCTACAGCCTTCCTGGGTCCTCCTTAACACATATTTACTCGTCTAATAATGTATTGTCACCAAACAGTATACAAGAGTCTCAGCCCTTTATCAAACACATTAGTATTACTGTTACCTAGATGTGAGAGAGTGGGAGAGAGAGAGAGCGCGAGAGAGAGAGAGAGCGCGAGAGAGAGAAAAAAAAAACGTGCACGTCCCAGATCTCGGACGTTACAGGCAATTATGCTCCTTTTCCTTCGGTCTGCTGTCTTCTTGGTATGATGTGGAGATGCCAGCATTGGACTGGGGTAAACACAGTAAGAAGTCTCACAACACCAGGTTAAAATCCAACAGGTTTATTTGGTAGCAAACGCCACTAGCTTTTGCTGCTTCTTTGTCAGATGAGCGGGAGTTCTGTTCACGAACAGGGCATATAAAGACAAACTCGATTTACAAAATAATGGTTGGAATGCGAGTTTACAGCTAATCAAGTCTTAAACGTACAGTCAATGTGAGTGGAGAGAGAGTTAAGCACAGGTTAAAGAGATGTGTATTGTCTCCAGACAGGACAGTTAGTGAGATTTTGCAAGTCCAGAGGATTACAGATAGTGTGACATGAACCCAGATCTTGGTTATCAGTCTCTGCTCAGCAACTCTGTGCTGTCGTGTGTCATGAAGGCTGCCTTGCAGAACGCTTACCCAAAGATCAGAGGCCAAATGCCTGTGACGACTGAAGTGTTCTCTAACAGGAACTGCAGTCTTACCTGGTGATTGTTGAGCGGTGTTCATTTATCCGTTGTCGTAGTGTCTGCATGGTCTCCCCAATGTACCGTGCCTTGGGACATCTTTTTCTGCAGCGTATCAGGTAAACTATGTTGGCTGAGTTGCAAGAGTATGTACCGTGTACCTGGTGGATGGTGTTCTCACGTGAGATGATGGCAATGATCCGGCACGTCTTGCAGAAGTTGTTGCGGCAGAATTGTGTGGTGTCGTGGTCATTGTTCTCCTGAAGACTGAGTAGTTTGCTCCGGAAAATGGTCTGTTTGAGATTGTGCGGTTGTTTGAAGGCAAGAAGTGGGGGTGTGGGAATGGCCTTGCTGAGATGTTCTTCTTCTTGGTAGCTACAGTTCACCATGTTTTTTTCAGTGGGGTTTTTGTACCTCAAGTATATCTGTTGCAAATTATGTATTAATTTCTAAATGCTACCCTCTGCTTGTCTTCTATATCTTTTGGCATAGTTTCCTATAGCTTCTTAATCCTTATTCCTGCTTTAGGCAATCAACTCTTACTGTGCCACATTCCTTAAAAAATATTATCGTGGTCTGTTTAAGTCCTGCAAGAACTATTTAGACTCGAACCTGGATTGCCATCTGCTGAGGTTCACCCATGTCTTCTGGATAGAGTACCCTGGAATATCATTCTGATACAATCTCTTTACTGGCCATCAAACAGGGATTGGCCATTGTGCAGCTGCATAATACAATCCAGATAAGGTAGCATTATGGAAGGGAGGATTAAAATTGTCCCTCAAACCACTCAATTCCTTTTGCACTTTGCAGGCACAAGTGGCAATATTTTTCTTTGGAAAAGGGGGAGAAGAGGAAGAAATTTGTACTGAGGTGGTTTATAAAGACTTCCAAAGAGGTATTGATATTGGGAAGGGGAAAAAAAAATCATCATCTTTCAAACAGATACAAGTTTATGCAGGGCTCAATCTCAGTTATAAGTAATAGGCCTGAGTATTCCAAATAGTTTACTAACATAGCAATTATAGGCAACAAAGCGAGTGGAACAAGATGATACCTAACATTTTATGGCTGTCAATTAACTATTGTCGAGCTCATGGAGGTCAATTTTAACTGCAATACTCAACATTCACCACAGGATGGCAGTGTAGCAGTACACTTCTCAGAGAACGAGAGCAACGGACATCTTAGTAACAGAATCTTAAGCATGGAAGAAGGTCATTCAACCATCATGGCTGTGTCAATTCTTTAAAAAGTTAGTGAGTTTGTCACAAGCCCTAGCTCTAACTATCACGCATATCACAGAAATTGTGTTTTGTTGTCCCTGTCAACATCAATGGGAATGAAATAGAAAGGGTCGAGACTTCAGGTTTTTAGGTGTCCAGATCACCAACAACCTGTTCTGGCTCTCCCCACATCCCCCACCTCTATGCTGACACTACAGTTAGGAGAGCCCACCAACGCCTTTACTTTCTCAGAAGACAAAGGAAATTTGGCATGTCAGCTATGACTCTCACCACCTTTTACTGATGCAGCATCGAAAACATTCTCTCTGGCTGTATCACAGCTTGGTATGGCTCCTGCTCTTTCCAAAACTGCAAGGAACTACTAAAGGTCATGAATGATGCCCAATCCATCATGGAAACTAGCCTCCCATCCATTGATTCAGTCTACACTTCCCGCTGCCCTGGCAAAGTGGCCAGCGTAACAAGGACCCCACACACTCCGGACATTCTCTCTTCTACCTTCTTCTATTGAGAAAAAGATACAAAAGTCTGAGGTCACATACCAACGGACTCAAGGACAGCTTCTTCTCTGCTGTCATCAGACTTTTGAATAGACTATCTTGCATTACGCTGATCTTTCTCTACACACTAGCTATGACTATAGCACTACATTCTGCATTTTCTTGTTTCCTTCTCTATGAATGGTATGTTTTATTTGTATAGCATGCAAGAAACAATACTTTTCACTCTATGTTAATACATGTGACAGTAATAAATCAAATCAAAATCTGTTCATTAATTCCCCCCCCAGCACCACATACAGGTTGCACTTCTCGGGGTTGCTCTGCTTACCAGCCCCTTCTAGATAGTGGCAGTATCGATGCAGGTGCACCTCCTATACCTTCTGTTCAAATCCACCATAATATCCATTTTTTTCTACTGATCATACTGGTCTTCCATTGTCCTTGATTCTCAGTTTATAGCTTATGGTTTTCTCCTGATTTTCTTGTCGCTTGGCTCAGTTGACAGGATACTCAGGCCTGAGATCTTTGAGAGTTCAGGACACACTTTAATACGTAGCCTGCACTGATACTTTAATTCCACACTGAGGGAGTGCTGTTTTGTTAGAGGCACCAACATTTCAGTGAGACTTTAAACCTGGGCAAGTGGACAAGTGACAGTTCTACCGTGTGTCCAAAGTTCCTACTCTAACTACAACGAAAAATGTTAACTGACTATTGATCCTGTCGCTGTTTGCTTTAACTTGTTTTGCATAAAATGACTATCATATTCACCAATATACTACCACTGATTGCACCTGAAATAATTATATAAAAACTGCTGTGCAATATCCTGAGACACAAGTACAGCACCATCGTGAATACATCTTTTTTCTCCTTTGTCACCACTCCACTCAAGCATAAATACCTATTAACTTGACTCCCAAGCAGAATATGTAAAGTTTACAGCCTTATTATGTGATCTTTATGCTTTAAGTTACAATTCTCTCATATTATTCGAGTTGAAATTAGACACCCACTTATATAAACAATTTAGTTTGCACTGAGCACCACATTATATTCTATAATGCAGCTTTCAAAATGTGATTGTGCTGCATTCGCATCTTAAATCACACAGCTGAGTCATTCTAATATTTGTCTTTTAAAATAAAAGCAATTAAGTTTCTACTCACTGTATGTGTTTTAGTCTTTCTTCATAAGCATAACAAATTAAAATACATAGGGAACAAGCAACTTTTTCATCTCATTACTTACAGAAATACAATGCACACTAAGTTGTTTAAAAAGTCTCGCATATTAATTGCATTTAACATTCTGTAATTTTTCAGTCAAAGGTCATGGCCTTCATTTTAATACAAGATCCAAACCTTGTGCTTATCTCCAGCCTTGGCCTGCTTCCCAGTTTTTGCATCCAGTACTAGTTCCTCAATGTTTGGTTTGAACTGTTGCAAAAGTAGTGCAGTGGGAGGACAGTCGTCTGGATCTGTCAGCCCGTGACTTACAGAGAGGAAATGGTATTTATATTGTAGCTCTATGGGAAAGCCTGGCCTGTCTAACATTTCGACAACCTGAAAAAACAAAGCAAAAAAATGTTATCACTTGATATCCAATAAGTACTGCAGAGTAAAAAAAACTTGGCCCATTACATATGGTAATACATCATTTGATTGAAATAAGATACTTAATATTCACTGAGCTTAGCACTTGACAGACAGAAGTGCTTCAGGAGATGGAAGAAGATTTTTAATTGTGCTTGCTTGAATTTGCATAAGTAGTTAGAAATAATATTAAGAGAGGCCTGGAAGTACGTCAGGTCTGGAATAGGTGGGCAATGAGAGCGATTTGGAAATGAGGAGTAAACATAAGTAAAAACTGCTCAGAAGATCAGAGAACATCTGTGGCGAGAAACCAAATTATTGTCTGTGACCCTTCATCTGATCAAGCAAAAGTTAAAAATGCAATGCAGCGAAGGAAATACTTAATCGCATTAAAAAATATCCTTTACAAATAATAACACAACTGATGACTGCTAGACGCTAAACATTCGAGACCTCTGAATGATTTTGTAAACAACTTAGTTCCAACTAAACAACGCTTTATCAATGAAACAAACTTACAATATAATACTGAGGAAGGCGCGTTAGCTTGATGAATAGTTTGTGTTTTGAGAGGTTTCCAACTGGATGAGAGGAAAAGTTTGAAAGATGTAACGTCTCACTGCAGACTGTGGGAAGGTGTTTCATAGACTGCTTGCATCTTTGTTGTCCAAGCCAAAACCTGGAGGGAAATTTTTTTCTTGAAATCAAGGGTACATTTGAAATATTGCCCAGAGTTGACAGGATAAATGTGAAAGGATAGCTTTTTATTTCTTTTCTAAGCTGGTTCTTACTTCCTCCCTTTTATTACCCTGGAACAAAAATGGTATTCCATACTTACTTCAGCTGTTGAAGCCAAGGAATAATTCGCTTCATCTCATCATTGATGGTCTTTTCAATATCATCTAACGTAGTTTGGTCTGATTAAGGAAAATAGCAACACAATATTAAAATACAAATTACAAAGAATTTAGACAGCATAGGGCAACACAAGGGAAAATGGGGATCCAACATCAATACAATTTTGAATTGATGTAACATTTTATATACATGCCTCGCGGTTAACATGTTTGCTGATTTAATTCCTGCTGTGCTTGATGTGAAATCTAAATTACCTATAATGGCACCTTCATAACAAAAGTTCTAGATTGCAGCACAGACCACTAAAATCTTTATGATTAAGATGTGACATCTATGTCTTATTTTACAGCTTATAACACTGCAAAGATACGACGCATCGCTCTTGAAAGTTCACATCACTGTTGGAAGTCCATGGCAATTATTGTCAGTAACAAAATGTTAACACCGCTTAAAGTTTAAAGTTTTTATTAGTGTCACAAGTAGGTTTACATTAACACTACGATGAAGTTACTGTAAAAATCCCCTAGTCGCCACATTCCAGCTCCTGTTTGGGTACACTGAGGGAGAATTTAGCATGGCCAATGCACCTAACCAGCACGTCTTTCAGACTGTGGGAGGAAACCAGAGCACCCAGAGGAAACTCATGCAGACATGGGGAGAACATGTAATCTCCACAGAGACAGCTACCCAAGGTCAGAATCAAACCCGTGTCCCTGGTGCTGTAAGGCAGCAATGCAAATCACTGTGCCACCGTGCTGTGCACTTAATACACCACACGCAACTTTCAGGCTGATCAGTGAGATGTAGCTCATCTACCAGATAGTTCAGATAATTGACCTTTAAATTTAACTTCATAGCCTTCATAGCGAGGGGGATTGAATATAAAAGTAGGGAGGTCTTGCTGCAGCTGTATAGGGCATTGGTGAGGCCGCAGCTGGAGTACTGTGTGCAGTTTTGGGCGCCGCACCTGCGCAAGGATATTTTGGCCTTGGAGGGAGTGCAGAGGAGGTTTACTAGGCTGATACCGGAGTTGAGCTATGAGGAGAGGCTGAATAAACTAGGCTTGTACTCGTTAGAGTTTAGAAGAATGAGGGGAGATCTCATTGAGACGTATAAGATGATGAATGGGATGGATAGGATAGAGGTGGAGAGACTCTTCCCGCTCAAAAAAGACAGTAGGACTAGGGGGCACAGCCTCAAGATAAAGGGGGGGCGTTTTAGAACGGAGTTGAGGAGGAACTTCTTCACTCAAAGGGTGGTGAATCTCTGGAATTCTCTGCCCGTTGAAGTGGTGGAGGCTGCCTCGCTAAATATTTTTAAGAAGCGGGTTGATGGGTTTTTGATAAGAGAGGGGATTAAGGGTTATGGGGAGAGGGCGGGAAAGTGGAACTGAGCCACGACAGATCAGCCATGATCTTATTGAATGGCGGGGCAGGCTCGAAGGGCCAGATGGCCTACTCCTGCTCCTATTTCTTATGTTCTTATGTTAACATCATTGAAACTTGTGCCAGTTAAATAATTTTTCTAACTGAAATAATGAACTTTTGTTTGAAATAAGCATTGGGAATTTTTTTTTTTATAAACTCTTGCATGGATACTAAATCAAGTTTTCTTATTTAGCACCCATGGCATGACATTAAATTTTCATTTCTACGGCAACACCTGTCACCACACTTGTCCCTCCCCCTGCCCCCAGCCGCACACCAACAGGCAACATAAAATTCCAATCACACGTTTTATATTCCAGCTGTTTAGATCCCACCACTCAACAAAGAAAACCTTAGCATCTTAAAATTTTGTGCTCAAGTTCACAGATCACTTACAGATTGCACCTACCAATTCCATATAACATAGGTTGGAACATTCCAGAATGCAGGTCCACAAAAATGTGAAGACACTCCGATCGACCACAAGGCTCTAAGATAGGAATAACCAGTGTAGGCAAAGCTGTCTCTATAAAGGCTGTGTGGGTAGAGCAAAATAAAAGTGAACATAAAATCACAATTCATCATATTTCTTTGGTTCTCGTCCTATTCATTATTTTCACAGTTTATGTTTCTATCTTGTAATGTTGAACAGACAATATGGATATTCTCATCCATCTATCTGTCCACAGTTGAGAAGTCATCAAAGCATTATCACACAACGTTGCAAGTGTTCATCGAATTCAATCTCTTTCACATTCAACAAATTCACAGAACACAGCAGAAATTTGCAGAAGGCTCCAGTCATGCAGGAAAACAATAATTCCACTCAAACCTATGAAAAGGTAATGCTGTGAAACAATAAATTGAATATTTTTTAAAAAATTATTCAACATACAGTTATCATTTGGGTTGTAGCTCTTGAGAATTGCTTTCAGTTCCTGCAGTTTCTGATGGGAACGTGCATGGACACTGTCAATCAAAAGCTTCTCTACCGATAGGTGGTCAACCTGTGGAAACGGCAACATTGATATTAGAAACATCAACACAATACTGCTTACTGTACATCATTTGCTAAAGTTTATTTAACATCAGTACAATTACAAATGATTTAAAAGAAGTTGTTCTTCACACAAGTAACTGAAAATTGAAATGTTACTTTTTTTTAATTAAATATCACTCGACCTTTTCCCCCCAAGCCACTAAAACTCTTTTTAGACAAAGCAGTATTTCCTTGTCAAGAAGGCTCTTCAAAGCTCTGACTAACAGCACTTCAACAGGCCACTAAAGGAACAGGAACAGCTCAGGTAGCAGCAAAATATGTGAGGAAATAATCATGCCGATAATCATAGAATCCTACAATGCAGAAGGAGGCTGTTTGGCCCATCAAGACTGCACCGACCACAATCCCACCTAGGCCCTATCCCCATAATCCCATGCATTTACCCCTAGCTAGTCCCCCTGACTTTATCATGGCCGATCCACCTAACCCGCACGTCATTGGACTGTGGGAGGAAACAAACACAGACACAGGGAGAATGTGCAAACTCCACACAGACAGTTACTCAAGCCGGGAATCAAACCTGGGTCCCTGGCGCTGTGAAGCAACAGTGCTAACCACTGCAACTATGTGGTAAGGAGCATTGTATCATCAACGCAAGAATCACACTGAAAAATGTTGGGGTTTTTGACACCAAAAATATTTAAAACCTTTCCACACAACTTTCTCCCAATTCATTAAAACACAAATATGTAGTAAAAACAATCCTGAAGAACATTTACACACAGTATTAATAAAGTAAACGATATTGCCACATACTACGTTTGACCACCAGTTAAGTTTCATTTAAATGCAGATTTTCCTCAAAAGGATGTACCACAATAAATAAGTTTTCATTTGTTGACGACACAAATGAAATATAAGTACAGTAATACATATTGTATAATATCAAAGGGAATATTTATAATATGTACTAGAGCACCAGAAGATCCAAGCTGGAAAATGAACAGGAGTTTGTAGACATGTAAACATCCTTTTACCTTCATTGCACGTTCTATTAATTTAGAATCGCAAGCTGGTAATGGGGGGTCATGAGATATCTGTAGGGGTTTTGAACAGTCACTCTCATCGATCTTTATTAAGACCTTGTGTACAGAAGCACTGCCAGTCTTTCTCCCCAAGACTTGTTGGCTAGAAACAAACAAAACCAACCAGTTAATCATAGAAAACTGAAGTAAAAACAGAAGGTGCTGGAAATACTCAGCAGATCTGGCAGCATCTGTAAGAGAGAAACAGAGTTAACATTTCAGGTCTGTGACCATTCATCAGAATCATGCAAACTATTACCTTATATAATGGCCAAGATCCAAAAATTACATGCTTGATAAGTAGCCACTACAGCTAAATTGCAGTCAGAATGTGATCTTAACAAAGAAAAAAATCAATGAATTTGTGAACTACTTTTAAGTGTATCTATTGCTGTAATGAAGTCAAATATTAACAAAAAGCTTCCCAAAACAGCAATGAAATAAGGAAGTATCTCTGGGTTGTTTTAGTTGAAGTAGGGCCTTGGTTGAACACCTCCTTGGAAATATGGCATTACCTCTCCTCAGCAAGGCACGGTCAGCTTGAGTCAATGGTTCCTGATCTATGGATGGCTTAAGGAGAACAGGCTGGCCAAGAATGGAAGCCAACATAGCCAGAGAAAGTGCACTGAAAGTCTGCACTTTATTAAATTTTAGAGACTGAGTGCACTTAACATTATATTCAAAAGGGAATGTTTACAATAATTAGTTATACATCAGAGATGGATTTGATTAGTCCAGCGTTTAGTAATGAGCAAGAACTCAAATATCTGTGCTTTGCTAAGGCTGTCCTTTTGGAGATTGTGTTGCTTCATAATTTCTTTTTTGATTTATCCTTTGTCTCAGTTTCCTTGAAAATTAGAAATTTGCGTTACAGGCTGCTGTAGTAAAACAGAAAAGTGCAGTGAGGCTGTATTGGTGTAGTCGCAGGTACTCACCGGGTAATCAGCATCTTCTTACAACATCAGTCTGTTAGTAGATCAGGTAATGCTTGCCTACATATAGATATTTGCACTGACCCAAACTTCAAATTGATGTCTTCCAAAAACCAAGCTCCAGTTATTGAGCCAACATGACAATGATATTTAATGGTTGATAACGTGAAGAACTGAAGCGTATTTTTGAAGTATGAAATGATGGTTTGCCAAGTAGCAGAGATGAGTTAAGTGGGAAAAAGGACAATAAAACATTTCCAACTTGGACAGGATTTACATTTTGTGGTTCTGATAAAAATCTTTGACTGTAATGTGTTGTTTGTGCTGAAATTCTTGCTTAGGATAGCATGAAACCATGCAAACTAACATGATTGGTGGCCAAAAATTCTTCCCTCAATGAGAGGGAATCAAAACCATAAGTTTTTTTTGTTAAATGAACGTAAGCTGCCCCTTAATTTTAGTTTGACAAGAACTTGCAGGGACAAGTATATTTTTGGTCAACTCTAAGTCAACATATCACCATTATTTCCATGCACTCCCAGATTTTACTGAACTATTTAACTGACGTATTTGTTAGATTTAATGAACTTAACATGTTTCAGTAAAGTTAAAACCTGTAACATTATCATGATTCATGATAAAATATAAAACATTGCCAAAAAGCTGTTATGGAGTATACATCGTGATGCAAGACACCAACTGTACTTCTAAAATTACCTACGTTGTAAAGGATTGTATAATAAAGTTAAAAAGACAAAAAAATTGCCTAAGCATGAACTCAGCAGCTATACAAAAGAAACAAACGAACTGCAAAAATTTGTTCTGTAATTGAAATCAGGTTTCAATAGACTTTGCGGAAAATTTGATTGACAGTGCTGGGGACTGTTCAGAGACACAATTTTAAGGTCATGCCTCTTGATCAATTCTGGTCCACAATTCAAAAGAGATGTTAGGAGTCCAGGTATGTAGATTATTTCTCAAGGACAATTACAAATGGGCTACAAATGCTGGCCTTGCTAGCAACGTTCACATCGCATGACTGAATAAAGCAGGTACAGAACATAATCAAAAACATTAATGGAATGTTGGTCTCTATACCTAGAGGGCTAGGATACAAGGGGGAAGAAGTCATGCTTCAGCAACACAAAGCCCAATTTAGCCTACACCTGGAACATTGTGACTTGCTCTGGGCACCACACTCAGAATTACAATTGGAAGGAGAGATTACACAAATTCAGAGTTTAAGGCATAATTTAATCAAACTTTTCAAGAAAATAAGGGAAACAGTAAAGCCGACCAAGAGAAATTATTTCCA
This sequence comes from Carcharhinus amblyrhynchos, assembly GCF_965287045.1. Lineage (NCBI taxonomy): Eukaryota > Metazoa > Chordata > Chondrichthyes > Carcharhiniformes > Carcharhinidae > Carcharhinus > Carcharhinus amblyrhynchos. Next base: position 38,989,741 of record NC_137338.1, on the reverse strand, counting down.
CTGTTGGTACATATTAGGGTTCTTTCAGGAATGAAAATTGGAAATAATTCTTTGATTTGATACACACACAGTAATAAAAGTTTGAACTCTCTTCTGCAAATGGCTGCTGGTGCCAGATCAACTGTTAAATTGATAACTAAGACTGATGGATTTTAGTTAACCAAAGGTATTAAATGTATACATGACAAAAGTGGATATATGTTGAGCAGAGGTGTCATAATTTCATTGAATGGTGAAACTGAAAGTAAATGGCCTACTCCAGCCCTTAGTTCCCTGATTTGAGGGAATGAGAAATACGCGTCCAGTTTGTCTCAATGCGTGTATGTTAGACACGGTATTTTCTTTGCATCAAAGCAGGTATAGAAGCAGCTTGAATATAAAGACTAACTCACGTTCCAAAAATAAACTGAGATTTCACAAATCATGCACTACAAAAAGGGCCCATATGACTCACTGAAATAGAGGTAAGTCGTTGTCATTTTATGTGCATGTTCAGGCAGTTGCATATGGATGATACTGTGCTATTTGCTTGCTTTCTGTCTTAAGCAATATGTTTTGGAAGCTGAGAAAATAAATCCTCTTGTTCTTAGCAAAAACATAGATGTGCAGGTGAAATTAGTTGAAGACAGTAGTGCAAAGTAAGCGACACAGCAAAATCGGCAGCACATTTTGCATCAGGGCTAATTTTGTCCATTCTCGTGAATAGAAAAATACATGGGGCCCGTTTTAGCTTAGGCTGCTAATTAGCTAAATAGTCCATTTTGCGATACTATTGAAGACCAATTTCATTCCAAATTTTTCTCTAGAGTGCAACAAAAAGAAAATCTGGGAACTTCTGCCATTGATTATATGTTCAAGTCCCTAGAGTGGGATCTGACCTGATAAGCAGTTGACTGAGGTTAAAGTTGACCACTGAATCAAGCTGCCAGAACACATGAAATTTCTTGGCACTGGATTATCATTCATAAACATATGCTGGAGAAAACAAAATTCCTGTATCAAGGTTGTCTAATGATTACCATATATACTCATAAAAGTCAAGTTTCTAAAACTAAATTTTTAGCCAAAGGGTAGGGGTGGAGACATTTACAGGAACAGTAGTTATGTGGGGTTGAAACCAGGGCAAGTTTGACTTCATTAGCAAGTACAAAGAGTTTGCATTTTTTGGCTAGAAGTCAGGCATCAACTTGTACATGATAAATGAAAAACTATTGATTTTTTGGCCACAAATTGGGAGTCAACTTTTAATCGAGATTGACCATAACCCGAGTATATGTGGTAACTGACTTAGAGAAGCACAAACGCTAATGACATCAGCTTACACCATGTACGTAAGTGAAAACAAAGCAGGGTATAAATGCTGACCAACCGTGCAAGGTTTCCTTACATAAAAAAAGCAATGGAAGCATTGATTAGCTTATTAGTCCATCTAAGTTAGCGGGAAGTGCACTTCCAGTTTGTAACCAGCACTATCTAATTTATCGAAGAATCCATCATGTCGAGTAAATGCATGGCATATTCATAACTATTAAAATGTGCACTTTATCCAGCGTGGAATCTTTTGAATTGACTTTGTCCATTTTAAAAGAAAATGTACTGTGACAGAGAGTCGCCAAAGGTCAGCTGACCTAATCTCACATTCAAGAAACTGCACCACAGTCTGGCTACGCCCCAAAGCAGAAAAATGGACATTCCAAACAAAAAGAGTTAATTACATACATCTTAAAGAGCCTCAAAAGGCATTCCTGAATTTTAAGGGAAGGTTTGGTGGTATTATCATTGGACTGTTAATCCAGAAATTCAACCAATGTTCTGGGTACTCGGGTTCAAATCCCGCCACGGCAGATGGTGAAATTTTAATTCACTAAAAGATATCTGTAATTAAAAACCTACTGATGGCCATGAAACCATTGTCAATTGTCAGAGAAGCCCATTTGGTTTGGGGAAGGAAATCTGCCGCCCTCACCTGGTCTGGCCTACATGTGGCTCCACAGCCACAGCAATCTGGTTGATTTGCAACTCACCTCCAAGGGCAACTAGGGACAGGCAATAAATGCTGACCAGCCAGCAATGGCCATGTCCCACAAACAGATAAAACAAAAATGAGTCTTTTGAAGGAAAATAATTGTCATAACTCATCAAGATTGTCTTAAAATAATAAAGTGGGATGTGATGGATCAAACTTAAAAATATTATTATATTTGGTAAATAAACTACAACCCTGAGGGGTGATCTGATGGGGTAGCCTCTACCCTTTTTAATTTTTAAATGCTGTCTGCTGAAAATTCACAGAAAAAAGGTGGTATAATCTATGTCTGAGAAATATCTGAAAGCTGTAACATCTCTTAAAAACCTGTTTCATTTTCAAGTCCACCAAAACAGCAACTAACCTTCAACGAGCGACTTTGCAACCTACAAAAAGACTATCACTTCTAGAAAGTCCGTGTGCAACCTTGAAATACAACTCTGGCTGCTGAATTTACCTAAGCTGCATTTCAAGCATAAAGACAACCTTCCATCAATCCTGCACCATGCCTTCTCCAAAACAAAACAACCATTCAAATTACAAATTATTTATTTTCTACATAACTTTTGAATGTGCACCATTAACTCCAACTGTATTTCACTTGATTGTGACTAAGTGAGTGCTATAATATTAGACTTTAAGAGGGTGTAGTTAAATAAACAATCTTCTTTCTTTCTTTAAACCCACAAAAAGTTTGCTGATGGTTATTCAAATCACCTTCAGGGTTTTAAAAAACCATACACATATCTTCCTCTCAAAAAAATCACCAACAGTTGCGAAAAGGACCAAGATTTCAGTAGTTCCCTTGATCCCACCGGTAACAAATGAGGAGCAAAAATATAACAGAGGAGGGGGGATTCTCTGGCCTCCCCACGATATGATTCCCTTGACGGGAGATGCACACCATTCGCCTGTGATCAGATCAGATCTTCTGGTCCCGCTGCTGTCAATGGGATCTCCCATTGGCTGCACCCCACGCCACCAGGAAACCCGTGGTCAGGGTGTGCTGTCAGCCAGATCAGAAAATCCTGCTGGTGTGAATAGCTGTAGAATTCAGGCCAACATTTTAACAATAGTTCATTAACTACTTTGTATCTTTTCAGTTAAGACTTTATGCATTACTCAAATCTAGTTCAGTGACTAGAAATTTTTTTTAAAAATCAGGCTTAATTATCTCAATGTTTTCTTGTTTGTACCTAATAATTCATTCCATTATCTCCTGGAAACCTTATTTTGCAACATCTATAACACAACTATGATTTACTCACTTCCAAACAACCAAAGTCAGGCACTTTCCAGGTTGATACCGCTCAACTTGAACAAGATCGCCCCAACGTTCACGTATTAGCATTTGTGCCTGTGAGTGTAAAACTTCCAACTGCAGTGACAAACAGAATGAATCTGAGATCAAAGGTTAAGGAACACTAATAAGAAAAAGATAACACAGTGGAGGGGGGTGGGATAAGAGGTGCAATACCTCAATACTCTCATATTTAGTAATACTATGGAAAAAAAACACACAATATTTGTACAAATATCGCAAGTTTGCGTACAATAATGATCAACCAATGGGAGCACAGCATTTCAAAATAGAGGGGAGTAGAGAAACAAGGAGGACCATGAAATGACAACTGCAGATACTGTAATCTCAAATTTGAGTTTTATAAATACAACATTCCTATTTGTTGTCTATGAAATCAATTGAATTATATTAGTTTTTCAGTTTACAAAGATTCGCTGATTACACAATAAAAACGTGCAAATTTTGAATCTAATAAAAAAAAGCTATAGAGAATACACCTGTCAAGTCAACTAATGCTGCAGTACCTGTAAAGTCACCTACCATTGAAGGATAAGTCAGAAGTTAATGCATTTGTGTGTTTAATTCAGTAACAGCATTGAAACAGAAGAGCTCAATGCAGACAAATAAATAAATACAAATCCTGCAAAATTGCTGAATAGTTGTCAATGTTTTTGGAAAAGACACAGTCATGCAAATATACATGTGTTTTTTTTAAATGAATTTGTATAAACTTGTCTATGTGTTACTTCTGTACATAAGATCGTAACCTTCTTTGAAACAACTGTGATCAGTTGTTCACAGTCGTGGATAGATTTTGTTATGACATAGGGTGAACATTAGTAGTCACTTCATGAAAGTTTGAAAGACTTCATTGTTATCAATTTTCACCAATTCATATTACATCAATATTAACAATGTTTAGTGACAAGCACGTAGCTCATTTTTCCCTCAAATAAGTTGCTAATAACCTATCCCTTAAGAATTTGGATACGTAAACAGTTGTACATATCTTGCAGAGGTTTCTCATCAGCAAACAGTCTGGACTGCACCAGCCGGTGGATGAAGTTAACCTGCATACTATGGACCAGAGCACGACCATCTGAAATAGCAATTTTAGAAACATTAAAAACTACTAGACAGACATTGCATCAACATTAAAGCTATCTGAAGTTTTTGAAATGGCATGAGAAATTAAAGTTATTAAACCATTTGAGCTCACTGTGGTTTGTTTCAAGTCCTAATGCTGTGAATGTTCAAGAATATTTCAGAAAGTAAAGTCAGTTTTCAGCTAATCTATGAAATACAATGACAATACAATGAAATACGATGTCTAACAGCAATAAAGTATTTAACCTCAAGAGAAGTAGAAATCAAATGCCAAATCATTTTTTTGTGGTATGCAACAGGCTATCACTTACAATGTCACCAACAAGCATTAAATGAGTTTAGTGTTCAACTAAAATGATCAATTTTAAAATTGGTAGATAATCTCCATAGAAAGGAAACAATTGAACAAAGGAAATAATTGAAACATAAATTTTGAAAACTATAGATACTGACAGTGGAAGAGAAGCAGAATGGTTGTTTACCAAGAAAATTTTACGTTAATTATTGAAACCAGCACCAACCAGACCAAAAAAAAACTTTTGTTTCACAAAATCTAAACCACAAAAGGTGGGCTGCTGAACTGCAAACACTGCTGCCTCACAGCACCAGGGACTCGGATTCGATTCCTGGCTTGGGTCACTGTCTGTGAGGAGTTTGCACGCTCTCCTCATGTCTGTGTAGGTTTTTCCGGGTGCACCAGTTTCCTCCTACAGTCTGAAAGGCGTGCTGGTTAGGTGCATTAACCTGGACAGGTGCTGGAGTGTGGCGACTAGGGGAATTTCACAGTAACTTCATTGTTAATGGAAGCCTTACTTGTAATTAGTTATTAAATAAACTTTAAATAAAACTTTAAACAGTCTAGGAGGCTTTCCAGCAGATACAAGCATCGAATAAAAAAAATTATAATGCTTTGCATCTAAATTATATTGGTTTATTTGTAAAACTCATTGTTTCTAAAAAGAGTGATATGTTGGCTAGATACCAGGTAATTGTTTAATTTTACTAGAATGGAGAACAACAAAACCATGAAAATTATTAGCAAGTAATGGAGATGTTCCAGACTGTGTTTTAGTGTAAAGCTGTTATTGACAAGACTACTTTTAGTGCATATTTTTGGCTCATTCTGGAACACAAATTACCTCCCGTTTCCTTATCTTCCACTAAAATTTCCAGTTTGAGTAGCCGCCAGGGAATTTCAGGATCATCACCCATTACCGTAAGCGTGGCTTCAAATTCACCTTCAACGCGGAATTTCACACGTCCATTGGCTTTACAGAAAGGACAGGAATTTAAACATTTTGAAAAATTTCTACTATTTCACAATGTAAGCAATTTAAACTTGAATCAAAAATGAGATAATGCTTATGATCATATTGCATTTTACAATGGTAGGTTCACTGACACAAGACAGAACTTTACAAACATTTAAGGACTTAAAAGGCCAACAGCTTTGGCTGCCTACAGCAATGATTCGTCGATACTTGTACCACATAATGAAACCAAACTATACAAAATTCTTACCAACAGTAAGGTTTGCCAATTGTGGAGGCAGGTCTGTTGTCACTAGCCGGTGTCTTAGAATCTGATTAAGCTGATGAAGTGTGGATTGTTTCTCACTTTTTGTTATTGGATTTGGAGGAATGATTTTATCCTGTTGGCGATAGGAGCAACATAAATTTCAGAAATGATCATAATTTAATTAGAAGTCACATTCTAGGATTTAGAATCTAATCTTCGATATAAATGTTAAAAATTAGTTTGTTGTATATGCAAATATAACTACCCACAGAAGTGTCATCACTTAAGTTAGTTTACATAAAATATCGTACCTCTGCATACAACTGTGTGAAATGACTAAAGATTAATTCTGCCAAAATGTGCATCACCATTAATTTTACTGAATAGGTTAGCTCTGCAGAGGAATTGTTTATTTAGTTAGCTGTCATTTTTCCCAACATCATGGAATTTTATTGTCTGGAGCTTTGCATCTTGGTCTATTCCCCGTTGTTCCTTTTTTTCCTTTTTCAACTATTCATATACAGTCCTGGTAAAATCAGAGATTCTGCTTTGTGGGGTTTCTGTTAGGGTGCTTAATCTCCAAAAACATGTATAAAATATTTTTAATCTCTCTCTTCATTCTTTTAGTGCTGTTTTTAATTTATGCCCACTGTTACAAATTCATTCAGTGTAAACAGTTTTTCCCTTTTCAGTCTATCAAAATCCTTCTTTATTCTGAAGTCAAACCAATTTGACCAGCTGAGTTAAAAATATCCTTAGCTTATGAGCAGCTAGAGAAAAGCAAAACAATAAAGTTGGCTAATTTAAAGCAAATCAGAAGTCAAAACAAATGAGTTACAACACAAAAGAACTTGACTATAATAAATAAATCACAACTCTGTTCTCATGATCGTAGGCCAGTAGCTCACCCGAATACATGTAGGCAAGCGAGGATATGACCCTGTAGTTAGAACATCAATTGCAAATGGAATTGCAAAGCTTGGCAGGCGTGCATGAACCAAAGCATCTCTTGCTAATGATGCCATTCGATCAGCAGTGTCCACAAAGATGAATGCCTGCTGATCCAGGAAATTTGATATCATCTATATGCAAAAAAAGAAAAAAAAAAGTTGTGATGTGCATTGAAATTGCATAACATTGAAAATAAGTCAGTAAGTTATCTATTTGTCACAAGTAAGGTTTACATTTACACTGCAATGAAGTTACTGTGAAAATCCCCTTGTCGCCACAGTCTGGCACCTGTTCAGGTCAATACACCTTACCAGCACATCTTTCAGAGTGTGGGAGGAAACTGGAGTACTCGCAGGCACAGGGAGAACATGCAAACTCCACACGGGTACTGGCCCAGACCAGGAATCGAACCTGGTTCCCTGGTACTGTGAAGCAGCAGTGCTAACTACTGTGCTACCAAGCCGCCCACAAATATTAACAAATCTGAAGTAAGGAGCTGCTCCCATTCAATCCAATGATGTCTGAAGTCACTCAAACACAATTAATTGGGTTGTCTCAAGTAGTCTCCAGTAAGGAATTTAATAAGTATGGAACTTGAAAATTCTTTTGATATCCAAACAAGTTGCAGCCCAGTTAAACTTGAGAGAAGACAAGTAAAAAGACTCACCAAGACACTGCCCACTTGCAAGGATATTGGCCAATTTATAAACTTTCAAGGAAGTGAAGCTTTAATTCTCAGAAAATAAGGATAAAAGAAATGTTGTATTATATTGTGGCCAGGATCACGACATCACTTGTAACTGCTAACTTTGGAAGATTGGTTGGCACACAAACATAAAGTCTTGAATAAGAATGCTTAATTGACATTTTTATTCTGGTCATCCCCACACCCAAACTTACATAACTAATTTTAATACTGAAAGCTTTTAAAAATCTCAATGATCAAACTTTTTGCAATAGACTAAATATGTAAAACTAACTGACAGTACCTAATGGAATACACGTTCATTTTACCAAAATTCTTTACAGAGCAGATAATAATCTGGTATAAAAGATATTAACTATCAGAACCTGGAATTTGAAACTTTGCATTCCCATGGCAGCAAATTTAATTGGAGACTCAATCACCCAAAATTTTCTCTCACATTTTCTTCAAGTTGGTTATAGAGTGCTAGAGGAGGATAACAAAAAGGACCCAAAATGTATTCTCAGCCAAGGAGGGAAAAGACAGCCTTGTATTTATATAGTACCTTATTAGAAGTGTTGTTAACTTAGATGGATCAATGACTTTTGATCTGCTCGTCATTATTATACAAGTAAATGTCACTGCTAATTTATAAACAGCAAGGTTCTACAACAGCAATGAACTGAATGATCAATGAGCCTGTTACAGGTAACACTGTTTGAAGGACAAATATTCACCAAAACAAGATGAGAGAGTCATTGAGGCCCTACAATACAGAGGAGGCCATTTGGCCCATCAAGTCTGCATCAACTCTCTGCCAGAGTATCTTATCTAGGCCAAATCCCCAGGATTTCCCTGCTTTTCTTCAAAGTGCAATGTGGTCTTAAATATTGGTTTAATGACTCAGTTGAAAGATGGCACCTTGGATAACGCATCACTTTCTTAACATTACAGCCTCAATTGTGCATTCAATTCCTGGAGCTTGAAGCTATAACAATGAACCTTCTACCAGCTGAGCCAAGCTTACTTACAGCAACTGGATTCTAGTGCAAAGATTGAGACAATTCATAGAATCTCCACACAGCAAAAGAGTCCACTCAGTCCATCGAGTCTGTATCAACCCTCTGAAAGAACACCCACCTAGGCCCAATCCCTGCCATAACCTCATAACCCTGCACATTGATCAATCCATCTAACCGTCACATCTTTGTACTCTTTGGGATCACTCTAAGATCGTTTGGCTGTTATTAAAGAAAAGCTAAATTTAAATGGACATTAACTTGTGACGTACAAAATATGCATCCAAACATTTTGACAAATTGTGATCTTCTATATGTGATACTCAGTGAGCAAAACACAGAGTAAATTCAGACAAAATAACCATTAAAAAGCCACATGTGATTCTCCTTACTTTAAGGTAAACATCCATCTAGTAATAATTGGATCTTAGCGTTCTTACCGCACACTTTTCCACCTTTCCAGCATTACTTGCCCATTTCACCAATGCTAGCAGACGAACAAAGAGCTGACGTGTTCGACTAGCAAACTGAACAATTTCAATTTTTCTGTGAACAGAAGCAAATATACTTAAGTTTTTTTCAAATTTCTTACAAGATTAAAGCACATCTTTCATACAAGTATAAAATGTCTTTCATACAAGTATAAAATTAACTCACAATATCCCTTTCTGGATTTTTAAACCAACTGTTCGTTTTTTTTTTAAGAAGTACATTAAATTCCAATAGTTAAGCAACTTGATATTACACATCAAACATTCTGTCAATATGCAAATTGATTTACTATCAAATAAACTGGTTGAACTTTAACCTGGTGTTGTGAGATTCCTTAATACGCGAATCAACAGCAACTCCGATAGCTACTTCTCTTTTTTGGAGAGTTGTGTAGCAATCACTCCATGTCTCTTATAATAAAGATACAAGATTAGTTTCAGATCATTCTGTAACATCACACATTGAGGGTTTAAAGCAGTCGAACACTTCATCAGCCTTTAGCTAACTATTTCAATAATCACCCCTAATCTTGCAAACTGTATTGCTGAGCAGTAGCCAAGTGCTTAAGGTAGTGGACTAGTAACTCAATCTCAGCATGAAAAATTTCATAATTGCACTCAGTGAAGCTGGTAAATTGCGGGCCAGTACTTGGAAGTGGCCATTGAAACCACTAGAGTAAAATATAATTGGCTCACTAATGTTTTATCATCCTATGCGGTCTGGCTTACGTGGGACTCTTCTCCCATATCACATTTTTTAAACTTAATTCAAGGGACATGGGTTTCACTGGCTGGCTCAATATTTATTTCACATGTTTAATTGCTCTCAAGAAGTTGTTGGTGAGCTGTCTTTTTGAACTGGTTTGGTGAAGGAACCGCCACATATTTCCAGGATGGTGGATGGCTTAGAGGTGAACTTCTAGGTAATGGTGTTCCCATGTATCTGCTGCCCTTATCCTTCTAGTGGTGGTGGTCAGGGCTTTGGAAGGTGCTGCCTATGGAGCTTTGTGAGTACTTGTAGTGCATCATGTAGATGGTACACACTGCTGCCACTGTTCGTCAACAGTGGAGGGAGTGAATGTTTGTAGGTGGGGTGCAAATCAAGTGGGCTGCGTTGTCCCAAATGGTGTCAAGCTTCTTGATGTTCTTGGAAGTGCATTTGCCCAAGCAAGGGAAAAGCATTCCATCACACTCCTGACTTGTGCCTTGTAAATTATGTACAGACTGTAGGGAGTCAGGAGGCTACTCGTAACAAGATTCCTAGCCACTGACCAGCTCTTGTAGCTATGATGTGGAGATGCCGGCATTAGACTGGGGTAAACAAGTTAGAAGTCTCACAACACCAGGTTAGAGTCCTAGCTGGAGCCAATACACATCTCTTTAACCTGTGCTTAACCCTCTCTCCACTCACTTTGTCTGTACCTTTAAGACTTGATTACTTGTAAAGACTCACATTCCAACCATTATCTTGTAAACAGAGTTTGTGTCTGTATAATACCTGTTTGTGAACACAACTCCCACTCACCTAATGAAGGAGCCCGAGACTCAGAAAGCTAGTGCTGGCAAATAAACCTGTTGGACTTTAACCTGATGTTGTGAGACTTCTTACTGCTCTTGTAACCACAGTATTTATATCGCTCGTCCAGTTGAGTTTCTGGTCAACGACGACCCCCCAGGATTTTGATATCGAGGGACTCAGCAATGGTAATTCCACTGAATGTCAAGGGACAATGGTTAGCTTCTTTCTTTTTTGGGATGGTCATTGCCTGCATGAATTTTATTTGTCACTAGTCAGCACAAGCCTGGATATTTCCAGGTCTTGCTGCATTTGGATGTGGACTGCTTCAGTGTCTGAGGAGTCACGAATGATGATGAACATCATGCAATCATCAACGTCAGCGAACATCCTCACTTCTGACCTTATGATGGAAGGAAGGTCATCAAGGAAGCAATGGAAGATGGTGGGGCCGAAGACACGATCCTGAGGTACTCTTGCAGTGATTTCTTGGAAATGAGATGATTGACCTCCAACAACCACAACCATCTTCCTTTGTGCTAGTTCTGAGACCCACTGGTGAAGAATTCCACACACACACACACACACACACACACACCCACCCCACCCCCCCCGCTCCCCCCCCAATTTCTACTGGCTCCAGTTTTGCTCGGGCTCCTTGAAGCCACACTTGGTCAACTGCAGCCTGGATGCCAGTCAATCTCTCCTCAACTCTGAACTTCAGCTCTTTTGTCCACATTTGAACCAAGGCTGTATTGAGGTGAGGAGCTGAGTAGCGGAACCAAACTGAGCGCCAGTGAGTAGGTTACTGCTAAACAAACACCACTTAATTGCGCTGCTAATGAACAAAGGGGGCAGTGGCATAATGGTATTGCTGCTGAACTCGTAATCCAGAGACTGAAGATATTATTCTGGGGCTCGGGTTCAAATCTCACCACAGCAAATGATGAAATTTGAATTCAATGAAAATCTGGAAGTCTAGGGGATTTTCACAGTAACATCATTGTAGTGCTAATGTAAGCTTACTTGTGACAAAATAAACTTTAACGATGACCGTGAAACCATTATTGATTGTTGTAAAAACCCACTAATGTCCTTTTGGGAAGGAAATCTATCATCCTGACTCCAGATCACAGCAATGTGGTTGACTCTTAAAAGCCCTGGGGGATTGGCCTGGGGCAATAAATGCCAGCCCAGGCAACGATGGCCACGTTCCATGAACAAATAATTTAAAAATTACATTACTTTACTGATGACCAAGAGCAGACTGATGGGCATTAATGGTTGGATTGTTCTACTTTGTGTGTACAGGACATAATTGGATCACTTTCCACATTACTGAGTAAATGCCAGTGGAAAGGCTTGGCTAGGGGTGCAGCAAACTCTGGAGTGCAAATATTATTGCCAGATCATCATTAAAGCCTTTTTAGTGTCCAGTGCCTTTGGCCATTTCTGGCTGAAGAATGGTGTTGCTGGGGCAGAAATGGATGATCCATTTGGCACTTCTGGTTGAAGATTGTAATTGCAAATGTCTTATCTTTTGCACTAGTTTGCTGGACTCCACTCTAGACACGTGATTCAGTAACCTCAGGGCAACAAACACCGGCTTGCCAGAAGTCTCCTATTCACAAGTCCTATATAGGGAATCTTACTCAGAAAAAGATCACCAAGTAGGTGTACTTTGCAGAAAGGAACAAACAGACATATTGTCCAGGGGGAACCACTTGACAAAGGGGTGATCAATAAGTGCATATAGAAAGGTGACAAAGCAAGCCGGTGTGCTATTTTCAGCAGCTGCTGTCAGTCGTTTCAGCAATGACACCAATCCATGAAGGGAAATTTAAATATGCACAGTCAGGGTTTGAATCCAAATCGACAGCAGCGAGCCATGAGAATAGTAATTCCAGCAGGTCGAGCAAGAAAAGTTATCAAAACATGTTGCATTTGAGGTGCAACTTAATTATTTTGTAACAAGACCAAAAAGAGCAACTGCATTGTGATTTTTAGCTTTCACAATTCAACTCGTACCATAACATTACAGGACAATGTTTCTATCATTAGAAACTTGCAGTAAGCTGCACAGTCTCTAAAAAGCATTGGTCAAAAGCAGATATGCAATTTAAATTTACTCCATGTGTTTTATGTTATGTATCAATCATTTCCCAATCTTTATGGGTGCCAGTGCAATCCAATACTTTGCCTAAGTACCCATCATCATTTTTCATTGTTTCGGCAGTAAATATTGGCAAGTAATTTGAGCAGGAGAGTAGGAAAAAAAAATCAGACCCCGAGTTAGCTCCTGTCCTTCCCTACCATCCATACCTGCCAATGTTACAAAGATGAAAAGAGGAGCACAAACCTGATTTTCCCCTCCCTGACTCAAGAATTGTGAAGCCAATTGAAGCTCTCCTATTGCCAACCCTGCTGAGATTAACCAAGATGTACAGATGCCGACATTGGACTGGGGTAAACACAGTAAGAAGTCTCACAACACCAGGTTTAAGTCCAACCAGTTTATTTGATAGTAAACTCACAAGCTTTCGGAAACAGTGTTCCTTCGTCAGGGGTGTGGAGGGTTCTGGTCAGAGAAAGGCATATAAAGACACACACAGTTTACAGAATACTGATTAGAATGCAAGTCTTTGCAGCTAACCTGCTATTCAAGTCTTAGAGATGCAGACAATGTGAGTGGAGATAGTATTAGCATAGGTTAAAGAGACGTGTATTGTCTCCAGACAGGACAGTAAGTGAGATTTTACAAGCCTAGGCAAGTCATGAGGGTTACAGATAGCGTGACATGAACCCCAGATCCCGGTTGAGGCCGTCCTCATGTGCACGGAACTTGGCTATCAGTCTCTGTAGAGACTGATACACATCTTTTTAACCTATGATAATGCTATCTCCACTCACATTGTCTGTATCTCTAAGACTTGAATAGCAGGTTAGCTGTAAAGACTTGCATTCTAATCAGTATTCTGTAAACTGTGTGTGTATTTATATGCCTTTCTCTGACCAGAACCTTCCACACACCTGACAAAGGAACACCGTTTCCGAAAACTTGTGGGATTACTATCAAATAAACTGGTTGGACTTAAACCTGGTGTTGTGAAACTTCTTACTGAGATTAACCAACTCAGCAAAATCATCAATTAATCTGGGACCATCTTAATCTGAAATGGTTTAACAGACAATTGACTGAGCCACTGGGGAGTCCTTGTGTAGTATTCTGAGCACAGGATGAAGCCTCGGGATCACAAAACAACTAAAAGCGACCTTCTTCCTAACCAGTAGCTTATGTCCGATAGTGAAAACCCACATTGGTACAGTACTGTTGTTACTTGCAAGTAAATTACGAGTTCAATTAATAAAATAATAACTGGTTCCATTAACTGACAACACGATACTTTAAATTCTTTTATGAGATGTGTGCCATTGGCAAAGTATTTGTTGCCCGTCCCTAATTGCCTTTGAAGTGAGTGACTTGCTAAGCCATTTCAGAGGACAATAAGGGCTCAATTTTACCGTTGTGTGGCGCCCATTTTCAGGCACAAAAACTTTAGGTAAAGTCAGACACGAGGCAAGTAGCGCGATCCTCACTTGCCTCCACATCAGTTAAGCCTTCATCAAGGCCCGAAAATAGCCCACAACAGACGCAATGGCCATTTAAATGCAGTTGCATGCATTTAAATTGACCTAATGGGCTGCACGCCCAACTTTACCGGTACTTCCCCCTTTACCACCGTGTTTGCCCATCTGGAATCAGTGCGAAACAAACATACTCCATATAAGTCCGATTCAGGTGCTCCAGCGAGGAGGTAAGTGCCAAGCATCCGACGGCTCTCAGTTTGAGGTTGGTGGGTGGGGAGTGGGGGTTCCACTTTTGCCTGTGATCGGAGGGGTTGGAGTGGGTGTGGGGGGCAAATAAGGGAGCCAGTAATGTTGAGGGAGTGGGGCAGTGTCTGTAGGGGCCAGGGGAAGGCATTATCTGGCCCAGGAGAGATGTGGCAGGGGAACAGCATGCTATTTTTTTTTCCTGCACATGCGCAATTGACGTGATCAGAGCTGGAGAAATCCAAGTGCATTATGCCCCGCCCACAGGCTTGTACAGCATGATTTGTACTCGCTGATATTTTTATAGGCAGTGTGCATATGGGGGCGCCTCAGACCTATCTGAAACTGATCTGAAACACTCCCAGTTTCAAATCTGCCCAGCACTTCTAATCAAAATGGTAAAATAGGGCCCTAAGAATCAACCACTATAAAATAATGTAGAATCTGTAGACACATACTCAGATAGCTTTTCAGAATTGTCTATTGACTCTTTTTAAATACAAAAGCAGCATTTTTTAAAAAATGATATTGAATACGTGAAAAAAAACCTGAAAAATTACTTACCGTTCCATGTCTGTTTTTCGAGGCAGCCTAAAAACAAAAAGATCAGTTACTTACTAGTGAAAGTGAAAGCTCTGCAATGTTTTACTTAAGACAAACTTAATTTGTTTTTAAAATGTAATCTCACAGAAGGCTTCTGGCAATACTACCAAAATAAAACAAAGTTTAAATCATGCCCAATGTATTTTGAAAATTCATTTTCAGATTGTGTACATTAAATGAGTCCTTTATACCAGTACCTTGTTCAGCTGTGTACAAGATTCTGCAGGATGTTGCACTGCTACATCAATCTTAGCTATTAACTAACTAATTACACACTCCCTGTAATGCCACAATTATTGGATTTTTTTTAATTCAAGTTTAGATACATGAGTCAATGCCTGGCTCTGTTGAGCTGGTTACGTATGAATTATGTACATGGGTGGCTGAAAACACGAGAGTGAACAGCAAAGGTTCTATTTGGGCATACCTGAAGCAGGACAACAATCCTTGACACAAGGGAATAAAAAAATCAGCAAAGTAAGCAGAATTAACAAGAGAATCTCGCAGGAAGATATTTAGGGGAGGTTTAGGCTAGACAATGTTCACAGCATAATGGGCTGCATAGCTAATAGGACCTCATCACTATGATGGACTCTCCTCAGTGTTAGCACAGATATCTGTGGAGACACTTCAGCCCATTGCCGTTCTAAGTTTACATCCAATCCCTGTCGTTCTTCCACATGTTAAGAAAAAAATAAAGCACAAAAAAGTTGGACATGTATTAAAATCTTAATACTGTCTTTCTCAGTGATGTTGCTAACTCAGGAGTGCAATTTTGTTATAGACTTCTTAAATAACAGTTAATGCTCATTCTAAGTTCTTTAAAATTAGATTGCTGTCTAATGGTTGATACTCAAGTACAAATCACAAAAGGCAGATAACTACAAAAAAGCACTTGCCCCCAGGATTGCTTTACTAACAACATTAAAACGAAATTGGAGAGTACGTTAAAGATACATTCTAACAGTGAGCAATTTCAGTTAGGGCACTACGAAAATAACATCACAGACATAAACATGACAACACAGTACTTTCTACCAGCTCATAAGTTCTAAGGTAGGTCAGTTAGACGACATATTTTACGTTAAGAGCTTTCAGATTTGCAACGTAAAATATGTTACAACTGAATTGAAACAAGTGGTGGGTAATCTACAAAACGTCGTGTATGAAATCTGTTATAAACACAATTACAATAATTCAGAACTACATCCATTAAGTAGCACTGATAAATCAGAAATAGTTCTCTCCCGAACTACAATGCCCAGAACACCTCTGTCAAAGTTTTCAAACTTCTCTTCAATAAGCATAATGATACCAGCTACTCAAATCCACCCACATAATTGAAGTCCCTTGACCCCAGAACCATTCTAGTTAATCTTTTCTGTGCCCTCTCCAATGTCTCCTCATCCTATAGCATCCAGAATTAGAGACAATACGCCAGTTGAAGCCAAATCATCTAAAGTTCATCATAACTGTCTTGTTTTTGTTCTCTACATCTCTACAGAAAACATATAAAAAAGAACCTTTTTAATCAAATACAACAAAGAAACTCAGGGATTCCCCCAATTTTCTCAGCCCCGATTCAGCCACAGCCACTACTGAAAGAGCCGATCTCAAAAAAATAAACTACATTGGCTTAGAAGAAAATTCTTGCTTATTTTCTGGTATGTGGACTTGTCAGATGAAAGTATGATTAGTCATCCGTGTAGCTCTGTTCTCAATCAACATTTTGAAACTCAAAATGTCATAGTTGAGTAAGCAGAAGTTTCAAAAGAATTTTTGGAAATCTAAAAATAAATTTGGAATACAGTATTTCACTCTCCAATTCACAAAATCAATTGTAGCACTATTGCTCAGCGCAAAGGTACTTACTAAATTTCAGAAATATGTAGCTTAAATAGTACAGGCAGGAGTATCCAACTAGTAAACTCACTAAGGCTAGAAGAGATGCCGAACAGCGTTTTCGGGATCAGACATAGAGATTACACAGTATCCACAGGTGAATATAAAAGGGATAGTTACATTAAAAAGTTGATATAATTGGTTTCTAAGTTATAACAACCATTAAACCGAGTGTGTAACAAGCGGGCTGGGAAGGTGAGTGCAAGCAGACGGAGACAGTCAACTCATTCTGGACTTCCTTGGGTTCCTATTTTCTGCTACTTACAGGTCAGCCAGCACCGTAATCTCATGGTAGGTCCTCTGTAGGAGAAAGTCGATCAACATGCTGAGGCGGACGCCGGGGCTGGCGGCCACGGCTGCCGTGACCGCAGCGGCCGGGGCAGAGGTCGGGCCACCAGCAGACACCAACTGCGAACTCTCCACCTGAACCGGGGCCATTTTCAGCTCACGAATCCCACCGGCCCCGAGCGAGCGCTGAAACCTCTCCCCCGTCCGCTGCCCGTTAGCGGAAAGATTGTTCTCGCTCCATGGCCGACGGGCCGCGGTTTATTTTTCCCTCCCCCGCCTGCCCACTCCCGGCGGGTTCACCCCAATGCTACTGTTTTCCACTCCCTGAACAAACACCGCGACTACTGAACAGAACCCGCCATATTGCCGGGGACCCGGAACTAAATGTCAGTGGATGACCCGGAAGGAAACTCTGGGGAGTGGTGAGTAGGTGGAAGGACAGGGTGGTGACTTTTTCTTAGCTTCTCCCCGAGCCAGGCTTCAGTCTTAGAGTTACAAGTACCTGTTTGTGTGTGTGTGTTATATATTTGTTCCTTTTGTCTTAGAGCCCTCCTGTAGTAATGTATCTAAGGAAGTGCAATGTAAAACGCTTTAAAGTTTATTTATTAGTGTCACAAGTGGTCAATCTTACATTAACGCTGCAATGAGGTTACTGTGAAAATCCCCTAGTCGCCATACTCCGGCTGGCGCCTGTTCAGGTACACTGAGGAAGAATTTAACGTGACCAATTCACCTAAACAGCACGTCTTTTGGACTGTGGGAGGGAACCAGAGCACCCGGAGGAAACCCACGCAGACATGGGGAGAACATGCAGACTCCGCACAGACAGTGACCCAAGTCAGGAATCGAACCCAGGTCCCCAGGGCTGTGAAGCAGCTGTGTGAACCGTTTTACTGCTGTTCTGCCCAGTGGGTGACAGAAACAGCAGGTATGAGAAAGTGCACACCACCACCACAAAGTTGCAGTTGGTTTATTGAGAATTTCTGGGTGTCACTCTCCAATACGTGACAAAATTGGCGACGAGGTTAATGGATGCGTGCTTGCAAAACCATTCGGAAGAAGTTTAAACAGAGTAAAGAGGGGAAACTTTTCACATGGGCGTTGCTGCATATGGGGAGAATCAGTTGGCTAGTGCGGGCGTGAGTAGAAGACCCTCTGAGAAACAGATTCTAGAGCTGCTGTAGTAAATGACAAACTGAAGCTCAAAGGAATGCCTTGGGTAAATAAGAAAACCAAAGAAGCTGCTGGAAGCAAGGTTGCAAAAGAAGCATATAGGAAACCTGTATGAGTAAAAATGACCGGAGTGGTTGGTAGCATTGAGACTTTTGATGAGAATGTGGCAAAATGGAGCTCTTATAGCGAGTGTTTTGATTATTTTGCGCTGGTGAACAAAATAGATGAAGACATTGCGGTTTCCTGAGTGTGATGGGAAGAAAACTTTTAATCACCTCCACAATCTTATGCAACCTGATAAACCAGACACTAAAATGTACGAGCAAATTGTGGACATTTTGCGAACATATTTTTAATCTAATGATGATTGCAGAGTGCTTTAGGTTCTTTAAAAGAAACTAAAAGGAGCAGGAGTCAATTCCATAATTAGTTGCAGTGCTCAAAAGACTTGCAGAATATTGTGAATTTGGAGACATGCTTAATGACACCATTCGTGGCAGACTTGTTTGTGATCTCCACAGTGAAACAACACAAAAACGTGTTATCTGAGAGTAATCTCACTACAGAAAGCCATTGAAATCACTGTTTCTATGGAGTGGCTGCAAAGGAAGCCCAGCAGTGGAATTCATCTGCTCAGGTGTACAAAATGTCCTTTGAATCAATACCCAAAGCCACCAGGGCTCGTACATGTTATCAGTGTGCAAAGCCAGGGTGTTCAGCTGCTGAATGCTAGTGTAACGACATGAAACGTTGAAGCTGCAGAAAAAAGGGACACAGAGCATGCTTGCAGGAACAAAAAGCAAACTATAAATAAAAATAAAAAGCAAGAACAATTCAAATAAAATTAAAGGAGACACGTCCATGCTGTAGAACAGTGTTGAGAAGAGGGAAGTGACACGCAGTTAGAGGAGGAGTTGTCACTAAATGTGCTAGCAATTGTGAGTAGCACACATAGATACTGGGTTACTACACTACAAAGAAAACCATGTCAATGTCAGTTATCTTCAAAAAACCAAATTAATCTTGTTGGGGACATTCAGATTAAGAGGGAAGAAAATGTTATTTATTTGTCCTTTTTGCCCTACCGTAGAGCCAAACTATCAGAATGTATGCAAAGAAATGCCATACAATTACACAGACGTTTTAGAGAGAGAACATATGACAATAAAGTAATGTTAGTTTATTGAGTGTTCCTGAGCGTCATTCTGCAAATACACAACAGTATGGATCACAGATTATTTTAAAAAAACACACAGATTGATATTAAGTGCTAACACCAAAGTGTAAATAACTTGCAAACAATTAAGTACATTTGGTAGGTGCTTTGTTATTTTCTTTTTCTTCTCTCTCAACTGAGTACCAACAGTAGCTGTATAGTAAACCTCCTTGGATTAAAAAAAAACTTCTAAACAACAAACTTTAATCTCTTGTACTTGCAAGCCACCAACACAAGTTGAACTTTCCTCTCCAAAGTCAATGAGCATGCATTTGTCTCCCAAATCCACGTTTGAACTTCTCCAATTAGGATTCTGCCTTTGCAACCATGCTGAGTCCACTCTTATCAAAATCACAAATGAAATCCTCTGTGAATTCTTTCCCAAGTAGTCAACAGCCTTCCACGCATTTAACTATACCCATCTTGCTCAAATGCCTCTCCTCCATCTCCTTGTCGAGACTACCTGGTTCCATTCTTAATTGTCCATTTATAGATAGAGGATTTCTTGCACCATTACTCCTGGAGTCCACCAAGGGGTTATCCTTGGTACCCTTTTATTTCTCATCTACAAGCTGTCATTCCTTGACATAATCCAAATGTATCAAATTCCACATCTTCACTGACAACACACTCCTCGTCACCACCTCTCTGAACTCCTTCATGGCCTGTGATTTGTCATGCTGCTTGTCAAACATCCAGTATTGGATAAGTAGAATATTTCTTGAGTTAGATATTGAGAAGACTGAAGCTATTGTCACCGGTCCTCACCACATGTTCCTTTCCCTAACTATTGACTTGATCCCCTGTTTGATCCGGAGCTGAATTTTCAACCAATTTTCACTCCAGCACAAAGACTGCCTACTTCTGCTTCCTTTATGTTGCCCAATTCCCTCCTGCCTCAATCCATGTACTGCTGATAACTAATATGTTTTGTGAACTACTATACTAATGCTCTACTGCAAGCTTTTCAATATATACCCTTCATAAACTTAAATACGTTATCAACTCCCCATATCCTAGCTCACTTCCAGTCCTGTTCACCTACTTTATGCTGATGTATATTGACCACTGGTCCTGGCTGTAATTTAAAATTATCTGTTTGTTAAATTCCTCCAAATGCTTCACTCTTTGTCACACACTGTCTGTGTGGAGTCCGCGTGGATTTCACCTGGGTGTTCTGATTTCCTCCCACAACCTGAAAGATATGCTGGTTAGGTGCATTGACCCGAATAGGTGCCGGAGTGTGGCGTCTAGGGGAATTTCACAATAACTTCATTACAGTGTTAATGTATGCCTTACCTGTGACTAATAAATAAACTTTAACTTTTTCTCTTCATATCTTTAACTTTCGCTACACTCATCTAATTCTGGCCTCTTTGCACTCCTATTTTCCACCATTGGTGTTTGTACCTTCAGCTGTCTCAGCCCTAAGCTCATGAATTCCCTCCTTAAAGCAGTCTAACTCCCCCTTGTCTTTTAAAATGCTTCTAGGCACCTACGAATTTTACCAAAATTTTGTTTCCTTGTCCTAATATCTCCTCACATGGCTTAGTTTTATCTGACAATGCTCGTGTGAGAAGCTTTGAGACATTCTACAATTTAAATATACCATATAATGCAAGCTATTGTTACAAATTGCTGAGCTGTTGGAATTGAGTTTAATTGTGAGGAACAACCTCACTTTCAAGAGTGATTCCGCTAAACTAGAAATCCTGCAGTAAAATTGGTTTCTTTCAAATGTGCCATAGATCAGAACGAGTGTAAAATATCTATGACAATTTCTTAGAATTGTGGATTACGTTGTTGAAGATCCCTTAAAGTATTGTGTGTGGACATACAAATTTGGATTAAATGTTACACTTCGAATTTCATGAGATTTGCAATTGAATAAATTGCTTGTTAAGGTGATGAGCAAATGGCAATGGGTTTGTGCAAAACTATAACTGGAGAAGTGGCTGGGAGAGTCCAAGATAGAAAATTTCAGATTTCCATAGAGAATTAAAGCAGATGGTAACAAGTTAAATCGTACATTGTTTCTAGATTATTAAATATTATTTAATTCTTGGATTAACTGTACTGGTGCGTCAAAAATTCTGACTGGTAGAATTTTTTTGTATAAATGAACTAAAATACAGCAAAGGCTGCCATTGTATATAAAGATAGAAAGTTATGATTTTCCCTGGTTTATTAGTCGTTTGAACTATCTAACTGGAGCTAAACAGTTTCCTTTGATCTCATTGTACTTAACATCATCAAGCCAGTTGGATTAATTAAACTTAATGTTCAAAGTTTGAGAAGTTTTTGCATGTAACAAACCTACCATTGTATGATTTAATTATATATGTAAAAAAGCTAATTAATCTCCTGTGATGTTGCACACATGGAGTTGAACTCAGTATGGTCTTCAGGGAACACGGTTAGATGGTGGGGAAAAATTGGAGCAGGGCATGTAATATATAAACAAGAGTTGGTGCCCACATAAACCATCCCCCAAGAGTCAATGTCTAGAGAACCATTCCCCAGGGTGGTTGTACCCAATTGAGAGGGCACTATGTCCCAGCTGGAGGTAGTCAGAGAAATTAAAATATGCAGGTATTAATATGAAGTAATATCCTGCACCTTCCACCCTCCCATTGGTGAAAGAGCATGAAATTTTCACTAACCTAGTAAACTATAGGTTTCCAGCTAATTTATTTGTCCGTTGTCTCAAACACTGTTGTTTTCAGCGCAAGTGATCAGGGTGATAATTGTTTCCATTTTTATGAGATTGCTAACAGTCAATTGAGGTACTTGTCTCACTTTTAATCTGAGAGTCATGGAGTTCTACAGCATGGAAACAGGCCCTTTGACTCAACTTGTCCATGCTGCCCTTTTTTTAAAACCCCAAAGCTCGTCCCAATTGCCTGCATTTGGCCCTTATCCCTCTATATCTGTCTTACCCATGTAACTGTCTTAATGCTTTTTAAAAGACAAATTTGTACCTGCCTCTACTACAACATCTGGCAGCTTGTTCCAGACATTCGCCACCCTCTATGTTAAAAAATTGTCCCTCTGAGCGCTTTTGTATCTCCCCCCTCTCACCTTAAACCTATGCCCTCTAATTTTAAACTCCCCAACCTTTGGGAAAAGATATTGACTATCTCGCTGATCTATGCCCCTCATTATTTTATAGACCTCTATAAGATCACCCCTCGGCTTCCTATGCTCCTGAGAAAATAGTCCTCGTCTATCCAGCCTTTCCATATAACTCAAACCATCAAGTCCTGGTAGCATCCTAGTAAATTCTTTTCTGTTCTCTTTCTAGTTTAATAATATCCTTTCTATAATCTTGTCTCTGTTTTGCTCAATCTTATTAAATCTTTCCCTGTCTGTCTTCTCTGTTAAGCAAGCACAGTTTCAGTTTTTCTTTCTTTTCTCCTAAATGTCTTTCTTTCTTTCTGGGAAAAGAACATTGATGAGAATAGTGATGAGGTTGAACTATGTGTCATGTTATTTATTGCATTTGATTTGGAAAGAAAAAAAATGGAGATTATGGGAGACAAGGAGATGAGGCTGCATTATTAATTCATGTTGGCAGATTTTACGTGATGTTGCTCACAATGAATGAGTGTTTTGTAAGCATTGATGCGTTATGCAAAACAATATTACCAAAGACTCTGATATGTCAGCATTGAGGATAGCGCTGGAACTTGGGAGGGAAAATTGCAAAAAGGTCAGGGTTCTGGCAATACTGAGAGGGATGATCGGGGTGTAGCAATTTTGTGACGTGGGTCTCTGTGTCTAAGAGCACTGGGAGGAATGTTCCAGGATTCCAGGAACACTGGAGGTTGTTGATGGTAGATTCTAGGATTATGAAGCATTGAAAATGTAGTCATAGGATTTCTGAGTACTATCGAGGGAATATGTCTGTAGGATAGGTTCTGACTTGCAGGACTAAGGAGAGATGATTTGGAGCATTAACACAAGAATTTATCAATATTGGAGTTTGCTGGGATCTGATAGTCTGGGGAATGGTTGTTGGGGATACAATATATGCTCATGTAAAGCTTGAATTTCTGAAACCTTTTTTAGGCATAAGGTTAAAAGTTAAGGTAATGCAGGTAATATAATGTTTTTGAGGCCTTACTTTCAACTATCGATGCTCAGGGCTCACATAGCCAGCAGAGAACTGCTGGACCTTCTCTCAGTCTTAGATGTGTGTGGCATCTGGAAGGAAGCAGGAAGTGGATTGAAGGAAGCCTAAAAAGGGTTTTAACGGGAACTTTTTTTTTCCCTATGAGGCCATAGGACTGTTCAAGACAGTTCAGTGAGCTTAGTTCCATTTCTGGTAGCTTGTGGCTCTCGTACACTGATTCTCTAGCTTGTTCTAATCTTACTTCCATCATTGTAATGAGAAATTAAACTTGTACTAAAGTTGCCCGATATCTTAGTGGGCAAATTGCACTCTGTGATATCGCACTAATGCAGAAAGATCAGAAAACTGCTTCAAATCCTGGTCTCTGTGGTGCTGCTCTGAACCCAGTGGGGTAGTGAGGTGAGTTAGAATGGAGTGTCCTTGGAAAGTCGGGGGTCAACTTCTACGCAAGGTGTGTGAGAAATTAAGGATCTTTTTGGTCAGAAGTCGGGGTTGACTGTTACACAAGATCAACAGTTACTCAAGTATATATGGTAAGTGTTGAGAAGGGCAGCTAAGAAGAATGGAACCCAAATTGCCCCTTTAGAAATTTAATCTTTCCTTTTCTTTATTTCTCTTTCTGACTCTAATTCATCTCTTCATTTGTGTGTTTCCTTTTCAATCTTTCAATTTCATTGATTAAGGATCTATTGGTCCTACCAAATCCCTTCATGTCCAAACCATCATCAGTTTGCATCTATAGCAACTCAATGAGCTAAATAAAAGGGCATGTTGAAAGATACCCCTCTTCAGCAAAATCTAGGCCCTTGATCTATCTATTATGTGTCAAAAGAATGAATGAATGTAAGAGTCTAAGTACTGCACTAGAATTTGACTGTAAAAGTACAGTTGTGTGTCGCCCTGAAAACAATGGGTTGCCACCTAATGTGACATGACTGGCTCACTGAATTGCCTTAGTAATTCCAAATCAGTTCACTTGAAAATAAATCATAATTCCATTACTTTAGGAATAGATCAGATGAACACTTCATGTTTTAAGAGAATTTATGAAAGCAAAGCACAATAATAAGTAATCACTAGGCATGTAATTCTTCAAAATTAAAGAACAAAGTTAATGTTGTAGCATCACCATAAAGGAAACAAATAATAAAGAATTATAAAAATGAATTCAACACTCTGGAAAACTAAGTTTTCAAAGTAGGTCAGTGCACTTTAAACTCTTGTAATTCCAGCATGGCCCCATGAACTCTCAACTTAGCAGTTCCATCCCCATCTTTCTCATGAGCAGAGATTCCTCATCCTCCAATTGACTTGTTCACTCTTAACTACTGAGAAGAAACAATCACACCAGCTCTCCCTCACTCAGCAGCAAGTCAGCAACAGGAAAAACCCCAGTTGAGCAGAAAACAAGGTCCTTCCTCTTCCATTGAGCAGAGATTGGTACACAAACTCTTTAGTCAGGGAGAGTTTGATCTGTGCCTAACAAAGTAGAAATCCTTTGTTACACACCGTATATAAATGTTACCGTCAACCCCATCTATCTCCCGCTTAACAGAAACTCATACATTTCTCCACCCATTTGTAGGGAAAACGCAGCTTTCACTGCTCCCACTGAGGAGAAAGAGATTCTACCACACTCCATTTCTAGTGAGGAAGAGCATAACTTCCCAGCCCCAATGAGGCCAAA
Organism: Carcharhinus amblyrhynchos; assembly: GCF_965287045.1. Taxonomy (NCBI): domain Eukaryota; kingdom Metazoa; phylum Chordata; class Chondrichthyes; order Carcharhiniformes; family Carcharhinidae; genus Carcharhinus; species Carcharhinus amblyrhynchos. The sequence goes on along the minus strand of NC_137338.1, from coordinate 38,964,290 downwards.
TTCAACCTTCACCCTTCACTGAAGGTAAACAAGGCCCACTATTACTCTTGTTCTTTTGGATAAAACAATTAAACTAAATTAAACTGAGGGACAAAACAAGAAGGGCAGCCCCTTAAAGGGGTTGAAACAATCCCACTGCACTCCCACTGAGCCAATAACCTGCCCACTAACTGCTATTTAGAACAAATTCAGGCCTAATCATGTTCCTCATCACGTGCAACTCAGCATCCTCAGAAAGAAACATATTTACTCCCCACACCGACCATGCAAAGGAACTCCAACTCCGCTGCCAAAAGCAACTCAGCATCATCCCACATCTTGAGATGAAATGCTCCCTTACGTGCTGTTCATCTCAACCAGAATAAAATAAACTCCTTTCCCCTAAAGGAGATGGAAATAAACCTACTGCAGCTCCCCATACTATTGAAGAAAATTGGCCAAAACTCACTGCAATCCAATCTCCTCAATCCACAGCAGCCTCTATCCTACACCCACATCCCTTGCTCTCTTTCCCTCCCCATTTTGTCCATCTTTCCTCCTAATCCACCTCCCCAACCTCCTTTATCCCTGTCCACCCATTCTCTCAGTTCTCTTCTCCCAATCTATTTGTCCTACTCTGTATAAAAGGCTCTAGTGCCCTAATTGTTTTCTTTTGCCTACTCTTTCTCACCAATTTCCCAAGATGGGGCCTCATCTAGGCCATATATTTTATGATTGCTTTGGTTTTGCACTGAACAATCGGAGTAATACAGCCAGAACCATGTTCAGTTTGGGCAAAATAGCACTTGAAACTTTAGGAAACAGCGAATGATTCTTCCTAAGTCTCTCTCCTTTCTTGTCACATATAATCTACATCAAGTCATGCTGTACTCCTATCCAAATCCTGTTCACCGATGTACATTACTGTGTTCCTTTTGACATTGGAATATATTCACTTTTCCAATCCATTCAAATTTAGTTGCAATCTGTTATTTCTTTTTAGCCATTCTCAAGATTTTGGTACTTCTGGCAAAGTTGGAGATTATTGCCCATTCCCCTAGTAGCCCTTAGAAGGGGTTGGTTGGCCTCCTTTTTGAACCGGTGTAATCTATGTGTGGTGAATTTGGTAGGGAGTTCCAGGATCTTGTCTCAGTAATGATCAAGGAATTATGCTATATGTAGGTGATGGTGCTCCAATACATCACAGGTTGTGGGTTTAAGAAATGCTGCTGCAAGAAAGTTGCTGCAGTGCATCCTGTTGGTAGTACATGCTGCAGCACCACATGGATGTTTAAGCTAATGGATGAGGTGCTGTTCAAAGAAACAGCTCTATGCTCAAAGGTGTTGAGCTCTTTTTCCTGATGTCCTGTCTTCCCTTTGTAAAAATGTAATTGCCCTGTAACAGATTAATTCCCTTTCTGTTTATTAACAAAGAACACAATGGAACTTCAATAATGGCTAATTCTCATTAGAAAGCTACACCATTTAAAACCACATTCCATTCAGTGATAGATTTCTCAGTTCTGAGTTAAAAGGTGGTAGATTGAAATCCCACTGTGAAATTTGACCGTATAATCTATAAACTGATGCTTCAGTGCAGTGCTGATGGAGGTACTGTCAAAATCCTGTGCCATTATTCAAAAAAGAATGCTCTGTGTCCTGTCCAACAATAATAAAAATCAAAAATAGATGGAGGCAATTATTTTTATTGTTTTTTTGTGGGGGACCTTTATGTGTAAACTAGCTGCCATGTTTGCCTACAAAATGATAGTGTCTACACTTCAAAAATAGTTAATTGATTGTTTAGCACTTTGAGATAACCTGAGGACATGACAGGGTTTATATAAATGCAATTATTTTCCTTTATTTATTTAGCCAACTTGTGATCTTCCTTGCTATGTTTCCATTCATGCAGTAAGGCACATGTGTTTAGTACACGTAGTCATTGAAGCACTTAATCAGATATTCTTTACAAATCCAAACAAATGATATATACTAAATTTTGGAGATTCATCAGTCTAGTGATTTCTTAAAAAAAACTTTGAACAAGTTTGCCATAGATCACGGTGCACTAGTCAACCTTTGAAGCCTCCAAAAATCCTTCCAAGAATGGGGTTGACTGATACTCCGAATATACAATGTGAACCTCCAGTGTGGATGATGCCATTTTAAAATGTGAAAAAAGAACACCAGGAATTCATATTAAGTTAATGTGGCAGAGCTTATTGAATGAATTAATCATTCAACAATACTACTAACCACAATCAAGGCATTTTAAAAATTCCAAATTCATTGGGTGCAATTTTCCCAAAACAATTTTAAGTGTAGCCACCAGCAGGAAACATGATGTGATTCCTGCTGGGTGGATCGATGGGATCCCAACTGCAATCCACCCACACCTAGACACACTTTTTGGAGGTTAGGGCGACCTGTACCACTAAACAGATGTGCGGAACCTCAAAGATCAGGGTGCGCAGCTGCCACCCCCTCCCCTAAGGACGTCACAAGCCCCACAGACAAGGGAAACACCCTTGACCACAGAGGGCCAACCCCTCCTTCCTCCCCCTCCCCAACATTAAATGTTCAGGTCACAACCCTGAGAATGTCCCCACTGATGGACCCCTGCACTTTAATGTCTGCTTGTATTGTTAAAAACCAGCCTCCAATAAAGAAATGCTATTAAGGCACAAGTATTAGGAACAAATCCCCTATAGAACTCAGACTGCACACCTGCACTTTTTAGGAAGCACTTCAGAGTTGCAAAAAATCCTTTTATGAAATGAGCTCAGATTGAACAGCTGCTTTTGAGAAGCACTTCAGTTAATGGACCTTGAAGAGCTATATAAATAAATAATGACAATCCTTCCTTTGAAAGAACCAGCAGCTGCCACTCAAAGGGGTTGTAAAAGTTAGTGGAGCATGAAATGGAATATCAACAAAAGCATTTAAGAGCTTCAGAGAGAAGACTAACTCTGGCAGCCTCACAACTCTTAAGAAATTGAAAGCCTACAAGGTAGTTAGAGCTTTTAAAAGCTATAGAGAGAAGACTAACCATGTGAACGCTGACTAGAAACCCTCCAGCCCAAGGCCCCACAATCCCTTTGACGGAACCTCCTCTGCACCCTGGCAGCAGATGCTTTTCCCATGGAGGTGAGTGCTGAGCAATATCCACCTCCTTGCTCCACCTTGGAGCCCATGGCACCTAGTCCCTGCTTTCAGGTACCTGTAGTGATTGGTATCCAGGTGGTTTCCCATATGGGGCACTGGGCTGCTGCATTTGACTTTAATCTTGCTAATGAGATTAAAATTAATTCAGATTAATTCGGATCAGATTCTCGCCTTTTCTGCCTATCAATATTCCAATATTTTATTCGTGTGAATCCATGATCCTTGCATAGCTTGAGACACACATCCATAGGTTAAGATATGAACCTCAGACTCCTTGAGTCCAACTGCAACTTGGAATGTTATTTCTTTGCAGTTGCCTTTTGAATTCTTCAGTTACATGGATCTGTATATGTTTCACACTAATAAACTGCATTATTTACATACACCACTGGAATTGTTAGTCCATACTTCATTATGACATGAGTGTACATATAAGAAAATGTATTTTTAATCATGTTCTCTGCAGTTGTAAGCGGGCTTTTTGATTTCATTGTTGTTGGGCTCTCTGCTGGAGGTCTTTTTATTGCTGCTTCAATGGTTTAAATGGGATTTTGTTTATTTTTACTCTAGGCCTCAGGTACTTTGTGCGATTTGTTTTATGACCCTGCATTGTTAGGAGGAAGACTGGTTGGCAGGTCATGTGTTTTGGACAGTTTTTTTTCCTTCCTAGTGAATTTAAGGTTTCATTTTCGGTTTGGCTGCTGGCTGCAGTTTTAGTTTGGAAGGGGGTGGACATTAGACTAAAAAGGAGTGTTTCTTTCTCTCTCCCTGGTACTGGAAATTCTGCTGCCTAGCTTTTTGCCTTCCTGGAGTGGAAAATCTGCAGTTGGTGGTTGGCTTGCCGAGAGCCTCTCTCTCTCTCTCTCTCTCTCTTCCCCTGTTTTTTTTTGGGAAGCTGTTCTGACTTCAGATTTGTCAGTGTGTGCATTAAGACAGCTGCTGTAAATTAGAGTTCCAATTGTCCACCCAAAGAACTAAGTTCCAGCATCACGTGAGCATTCATATTTTCTGTGCTAAACCTATGACAAGGGTTTTGTATAGGGAAGTTTGTTTGGTTGGAACATTGCATATACTTATTAAGAGTTATATAATATGGTTGTTTTCTTTTTTGTTTATAACTGGTAAAAGTGATTGCTAATTTTCTTTCTATAGATATTAACTGTATTCTTTGTTTGATAAAAGCTCCCTACTGGGTCGTTTGAATCATACCTGAAGTTAAACATCTCATGCTCACCCTAGCCAAATTCAAGTTGCAAAACTTACGATCCAGGCGGACTTCATAAAACACTTTGGAGTTTCTGACCTGAATTATAACATTAGTGATCCACAACTTCACTCCATCTTCATCCGTCCAACCATTGTCATGAACAGTCACAAAAATGCCTGCAGGGAACTGGATTTTTGACATGGTTTTATGTTTGAAAATTACTATAAGTTTTAATTTTGTTTCATCGGCCATATAGGCTCATGGCACAGTGAATCTTGTCTTTTCATGTTCTGTGGTTTAACTGTTTTCAAACCTACTACTCCACAGTTTGGCTGCTAGATATGTTGAAATTCACGGGTGCTTCATTCATGTTGTCAATGTGACTTAATGGGTTTTTTTGAGCCTTTTTTGCTGCTGTCTGATGATAAATTGCTTGAAACTGTACCTTTTGCCATTGAGTTTTCCTGGTAATTTCTGAACAATCTTGGTCTCCTGTTGCAACACTAGACTGCGTTGATCCATAAAGTGGCTTCACCAACAAGCTGTTGGCCGGAAATATTTGCTGGACTCTGGGTTTTACCTGGTCCAGTTAGGTGTTATGTATGTAATGCATTTCTGGTGATGATGTTAAACAACTTTCAAGCTAAAACTCTATTGTGAGCACATAAGAACATAAGAAATAGGAGCAGGAGTAGGCCATCCAGCCCTTCGAGCCTGCCCCGCCATTCAATAAGATCATGGCTGATCTGTCATGGCTCAGTTCCACATTCCCGACCTCTCCCCATAACGCTTAATCCCCTCGCTTATCAAAAACCCATCAACCCGCGTCTTAAAAATATTTAGCGAGGCAGCCTCCACCACTTCAACAGGCAGAGAATTCCAGACATTCACCACCCTTTGAGTGAAGAAGTTCCTCCTCAACTCCGTTCTAAACCGCCCCCCCCCCCTTTATCTTGAGGCTGTGCCCCCTAGTCCTACTGTCCTTTCTGAGCGGGAATCTCAGGCATTTTGCAGAGGAGCTTCCCAGCTAATCCAGAAAGCACCCTTCAGGTATGTAGGGATGTGGACTCAGATTGTTGATAAATAACAATATTGGTAAAAAGCACAACAATAATTCGGAATGCAAATTAACAAACCTTATTGGAAATAAAGGTTGATACTTAACATTTCATTAGTCAAGGGAGGTATGGCATGATGCACAAGTTCAATGAATGTTGGTTCCTGTGGATTTTGGGATTTCTGAGATCATCTCTTGGTTTCTTGATACTGACCCTATTGACCCACAATGTATTTCGAGATTTTAGCTTAACTGACTTAACTCTAACATACATACAAATCCCTCTTCAACTTCAAGATTTCAATTATAATAGATACTTTTCCAACCCACAACTTGCCAGTTTACTTTAACTCCAAGTTCCCAGTCCACTGTAACTGCTGAAGCTACACTTTGCAGCTGCCTGCTGGACGTTCTCTTTCTCTCTTAAGGCAATTACTTTAGTCCTGGCAATCCTTTCTATACTGGAACCACTGCTGCCTAATATTGGATTTTTATGGTAATTCTTACCCCTGTGACAAATACTTTAGCCAGTAGTGAAGCCTAATACAGTGTTCTTGCAGCAACCATTCAGCCCGTGATAGGTATCCATTGACTGGCAATGATAACAAATGATAACTTTGAACAAATATCTGCACCTAACTCATCTCCCAACAAATATTTCCTAGCAAATGCCCTGTGACAAATGCTAACTTTTGGCAAGTGTGAAGGCCTCAGTGATAAACTGCTATTTTATACTCTTTCTGCAGGTAGTTTTGTAACATTTAGCCCACAATACGCCTCTTGATCAATACAACTAACAATTTCTAACCCAATAGTTGCAACTGTTGACCAATGGGAAGAGTGCCTCGAGCATCCCCACAACAATCTAACCTTAATTATATCTCTAAATGAGACCCTGGAGCATCTAATCCTCAGGCCACCTTCCCAGCCAATCAGCATTGGAGCGTTGGCTCTTTTTACTGCAAAGCTGGATTCCTGAAACCCAATTGTGCAGATGTGTCATAGTTGTAACTTTAGTTCATGTCTGTTTGTTTTTTCTTAAAGCTATACCACAGTAATTGACACTTAAAGAGATGCCAACTTTCAGACTTTCTCAATAGCATACCCCAAAATTCACAAATCAGCTCAATATTGCATACGTATTACAACTTTGAATCACAAAACTGATGTATAGTACAATTTGATAATTTAATAAATTACACAAATAAGCCAATGAGATGAAATTAACAAGTGAGTTACAAGGCATTTGTCATACACCAACTCTTGTGAAATCGCCACTGCTTCAATGGTGCAATTTCCTCCACATAGGAACATTTGAGCCATTGTTTTCAGCCTCCACCACAAATGCTTTTCCCTTGCCACACTCTCAGGTTGAAATCTCTGACTGTTTGAAATGTCAGTGTCCAATTTGACCCTTAGCAACTCCTTTTCTTCTCTGTTACAAATATTGCTGAATTCCACTTCAAAAACATCAGCTATCTCTGCCCCTACCTCAGCATATCTGTCATTGAAACATTTATCCCTTTGACATCTCTCAATGAGTATTCCAATATTCTCCTAACTAGCCTTCTAACCGCCATTCTTCATACACTTCAGATAATCCAAAACTATACTGCCCATATCGTTCTCCAAGACCCAATAGTGCATCACTCCTGGCTTGCATTTCCTCTGGTCCCACAACACCTGAAATAAAATAGAAATCCTTGCTCTTGCTCTTCTATAACCTACTCCAGTGCTACCATTCTTGAAACCAGTTCTCCTCTCATGCTCCATCTTTCCCCCAATCCATCTCTCCATTCCTTTGTCCATAACCATTTGTCCATGCAACTCCTCTGTCACTCCACTTCAGTTGCTCACGCTGTATACTCTGGAATTCCTTAAATTCCCTTCATCCTGTCACCACACTCTCTTACTTTAAGACCCTTTACAAAACTCACCATATCGATTAAACTTTTAATCATCCCTCCTCTTCTGTCTTTATTTGGCTCTATGAAGTGCTTTGAGATGTGATTGTACAATAAAGGAATCATTTAAATGCTAGTTGTTATGATTGAAAGCATTTCCTTGAACATCACTCATAACTGCTGTCATTTCCTTCAGTGTCCTAAAATAAATTAAATCTAGTTCTGGTGCTTTTCCTTCCTTGAAGCCTTTTGATTTAGCACATATCATTTCCATTTGGATGTGGAAACAACAACCCAGATAAGCTTAAAAAACATAGAAAATGCTGGAAAGATCAGTGATCTCAAAATGTTAAGATACCAAAGGAGTTGATAATCTTGTTCTCTCTCTAAAGATGCTGCCAGCAGACCTGCTAATTATTTCCAGAATTTTATTTCACATTTCATATTCCAGTACCTGTAGTCCTTTGCTCTTGTATCAGATGATCTTGAGTTTAATTTGATATGCAATAGACTAACCCCAAGTTTCCCATAGTTAAAACAGATACAAAGTGTTGATTCAACACTCATGCCCTTGTCATAATTAATAGTTTGGCCCTAATCAGTCAGCAATAGTCCTGTTTGTTCTTTGAAAAGCTTTTGACTCTGCATGCAACAAAAAAGTTTCCAAATTTTTGGTTATTTTCCACTATCCTTATGTCCAGATTTATTCAAGCATGCCAAATGTTTCTTTCTGCACATGTTTATTGCTTTTTATAATTTTCTTTCTCTGAAAGACTACTTGTTTTATATGTTTGAAATTCATTTTTTTGATTCAGACTAAACCCAACTTGCAGGTACAGCAGGTGGTCAGGAAGGCAAATGGGATGCTGGCCTTCATAGCGAGGGGGATTGAATATAAAAGTAGGGAGGTCTTGCTGCGGCTGTATAGGGCATTGGTGAGACCGCAGCAGGAGTACTGTGTGCAGTTTTGGGCGCCGTACTTACGCAAGGATATTTTGGCCTTGGAGGGAGTACAGAGGAGGTTTACTAGGCTGATGCCGGAGTTGAGGGGGTTGAGCTATGAGGACAGGCTGAATAAACTGGGCTTGTACTCGTTAGAGTTTAGAAGAATGAGGGGAGATCTCATTGAGACGTACAAGATGATGAATGGGATGGATAGGATAGAGGTGGAGAGGCTCTTCCCGCTCAGAAAGGACAGTAGGACTAGGGGGCACAGCCTCAAGATAAAGGGGGGGCGGTTTAGAATGGAGTTGAGGAGGAACTACTTCACTCAAAGGGTGGTGAATCTCTGGAATTCTCTGCCCGTTGAAGTGGTGGAGGCTGCCTCGCTAAATATTTTTAAGACGCGGGTTTTTGATAAGAGAGGGGATTAAGGGTTATGGGGAGAGGTCGGGAATGTGGAACTGAGCCACGACAGATCAGCCATGATCTTATTGAATGGCGGGGCAGGCTCGAAGGGCCAGATGGCCTACTGCTGCTCCTATTTCTTATGTTCTTATGTTTATGTAACACAAGAGCAAAATGCAATGGAGACTGGATATCTGAAATAATATTGGGAATGCACAGCAGATGGAGAGAGGAAGTTAATGTTTCAGCTCTGTGACCTTATATCAGAAATGGAAAAGGAGATGAACAACTAAAGAAGGAAACGTGGGGAAAGGAGATGAAAGTGCAAAGCAGAAGATCTGTAATAGAATGGAAGGCATACGAGATTAAATTTCAAAAGGAATAATGGTGCAAAGCAAAAGGAGTTCAGAATCCTTGATCACGCCATTGTGATTTCCTCTCATTACACACTGCTTTTCTTCTCATATATAGGTATTAGACTTCATGACCTTTCAGGATCTTTTTCAGAAGTATACCATTTTCTCCCATTTAGCTACCACTTGGTCTCATTTAATTTTTACCATCCAAGCCATTCAAATGACTGTTGTCATACTATTACTCTAAACTTAATACAGCTCCACACTTTAAATCTCATAATGGAGTTGTCATAATAAAAAGGTGCTTCTCTGTGTCGGTTATCAATAATGGCTCATTACTCAGTACTAAAGCCAAAATATTATCCCTTATGGTCTTAGTCCTAATATTCTGAATTAAAAAACAATTACTTATTAAATCAATAAATGCAATTTGTATGTATCTAATACATTTACAGTTTGCTTGCTTCCTGAAAACCCAATTGTGTTTAGTCTACATCATTTATTACTTCTGCCAGTGTTAGTAGGAGCAGGTAATGTTATCACTCTTGTTGGTTTAATTGTCTGTTTGACTGTAAACAATATTTCTCAAAAAATAATGGATGGATTTCAATGAAAGTTGTGTCATGTTCTAGTACATTCTGAACAAGAATATATACTTTATATTCTTAAAAACCACAAAAGTCGACAAAAAAGATGGCTGCCTGAAGATCACCTGATTGTGGATTGAAACACCTCCTGTCTCAAGAGGAAACAAAATGAATTTTCAGGTTGAAGCTGACTCATTGCATTTTCAATAATTCAAAAAGGTAATTTCATGTTCAATGTGTCGTTCAGGTACAAAGATTCCAAGTGTCTCAAACTCTCAAGTTGTGAAAGTTTTCACACAAGGTGTATATTTGACCTACCCTTATTTGGAAAGTGACTTTGAACTTGAAATAGCTCACATGGTGAGACAGTCATGGTTTATTATTGACTTTTAAAACAGCAAGTAACTGTTCAGCAGTGAAAATCTATCAGGCAGCCATCAAACCAGCTGTATGTCAACTAAGCAACCAAGTACAAACAGACTATATTTTGAAGGTGGGAGAAAGACTCTCCTCAACCTCTTCCAACTTTGGGTTCACCTGTGAAATAACCTGTGGAACATTGACCAGAAGAGTCTTCATGGGTTACTAAAAATTCTCTGCTGTACAAAACTTTCACTTCAATTAAAGCATCAACTCATCTAAGACACTACAGGCTTGCCATAAAAGAAAGATTGTGACAATCATGCATTGTAATTGTATTGTTTTTTTCCTCATCTGTAGCTAATCTTTGTGTGAGTTACAATATGAGTGGATCAAATGAGTAAGATGTGACGCTGTTATAAACTTCTGAGCAAATGTGTGATAATAATCATTTTTATTTTTAAATAACAAAAAACTTGCTGCTGGAATTATTTAAATTGGGACCATCACCGAGGGTAAGAAAACACACATCCTTCGATGATAATAGGCAGAAAGAAATAATAAATTATACCCTTGACAAATTGGATACTGCAGTGCAGAATCAAATCCATTGCAAACTAGCCAAATTTGGCTTAAAAAAGATTAGAAGTGAACAAGAAAAAGAAAAAAGCCAAAAATGTTGAAACGTGAAACAGAAGGTTTATAGTTGAATCTTTGTGAATACTAACAATAGAAAAAAGATGGCTTCAACATGAAAGTATTTTCACAAGAGGAGGCAAAAATTAGCGTACCTAAACAGAGAAAAGTCATAGCTAAGCAGATAGAACTTTATATCTGCCATAAGATGCAGCGATCTGAAGAATTAAAGACTCCGTCCAAGCATTGTGGCTTCACTCTAGGTTCAGAACAGATGCAGAACCTAAAAACAGACCAGGGTAACTTTAACCATACCTCACAGACCAGAAGCTAAAGTTTCTGTTTCAGGCTAGGGAGGAAAGGGATGCCCAGAAGGAAAGGAAAGAGGAAGAGAGAGGTGTAAAGGGAAACAAGAATTCCAAGAAACAGAGGGTGGGTGTGCTTTCTAGCCAGAAAAGCTCGAGAGAAAGTTACGGGCATAGAAAGATCAGGAACTGAGGCAGAAAGCGACAATTAGAGAGAACCTGAGTTAACCCAGTAGTGATTTAAATATCCTTTTGATATTGATTTCCTAACATATTCCCAATTTGTCCCCAGGTTTGATAAGGAGGTGTGGAAACTTCCTTTGCAGCCTTTGAAACAGGCAGCCTAATTAAAAGGGCCAACAGAATATTCGACAGATCTGATAAGGCAGCTAGTCTGAAAGGCCGCTGATGTTTATTCAGTGTTGCCTGCTAACAGCTCTGCCAGTTAAGGCTGCCATTCTCAGTTCCTTTGAAGTCCTACCAGTTGCATGCCACCAACAATTCTGGAACTCCTATAACAAGCCAACACAGACCTTACGTTCAGAGAATTAGCCAGCCAGCATTATACTCATGGGTCTGATCCCTAAATACTGACCACACCTATGAAGGGGTAAGAGAAACAGTGCTGCTAGAGGAATTTAAAATCTGTCTCTCAAAGAGCCTCAAAACTCACATAGAAAACAAAGAAAATCAGAGACAGTTTGGGGGACAGCCTGTTTTGAGACAGTTTCATCTCAGTCTGATGGTTTGGAAACTTCGTCCCTGTTTAAACCCAGATCTCTGGTTCAGCTGCTTAAGATGGAACTGCTGTGTTTTGTTGCCAATTTTTAACAGTAAGATAGCGAACTTACTAAAAATCCTCTGCTTTATAAGACCTTCACTTCAACCAAATCATCAACTCATCTAAGAAACTAAGGCCCATCATGAAAGAGAGATTGAGACAATCATACATTGTAATTGTACCGTTTTCCCTCAGCTGTTTTTCCCTTAGCTCTATGTAATCTTTGTGTGAGTGATTATGTGGGTAAATTGGGAGAGTGAAACATCACATTTCAAACTAATGGGGCAAGTATGTGATAACAAATAACTTTACTTAATTGTAAATGCACAAAAAGCTTGCTGCTGGAATTATTTAAATTGGGACAATCACTCTGAGAGCAAGAAAACATACATCCCTCACATACAAAATACTGTTAACAAGCAGAAGGCAGATACATACATTCCAGCTTGTGATACTTGTTATACAAGTTGAGTTTTGTCCAGGTATAACTGATAAGATTTTGATGAGGATGTTGACCCTGATTGAGATACTGGAATTTTTCAAAGGATCAATTAACATGAGAAGATGAGGTGAATTTGCATTTTTAAAAGAATATTGTGGGTTATTTGAAGTGGGAAGTTGTTGATTGTGTGACGATAATGTGCCTTTAAGAAATGTATCTAGATTATGATTCTTGTGCAGGGAATGTTTTAAACTTCGGCTCTGATTATGGTGCCAATTTGTCTAATCCAGGCAATCCATATGCTGAGAATGCAGAAGCATAATTGATCTTAGATATTGGGATATTTGTTTTAATCTGATCAAATGCAGTATAATTTTGGGTTGTCCCCTGGGGTTTCAAAGTAGTGGCTAATTAGGTTGATTGACAAGAGCATGTCATATGCTAATAGGCTTACAGAGAGAGACAAGTAGGCAGTTCTGTGCTTTGATCTGCCAGAAACAAAAAGTGTTATTTTCTCTTTCTCTCTTTCTTTAAAGACTATAGTTGGGATTTGATAGAAAATAGGTACCTCTCTCCAGAGGCTGGAGGACTAGCAGCTCACATATCAGCACGTAAACCTGTTATATGCTAACTGATTTTGAAGAGGTGTTTATGAATATGGGGAATATTACTTCACTTGGAACCAACAGAGATAGGCTAGCAGTTAAGAATTATATCTTGTCACTTTAAAATATCAAGGCAGACTTTTCATTGTGTCTGTTATGCTTATTCTTTTTGTTGCAGTTAAATTGTATTAAATAAAGGTTATTTTGATAAAAGCTTCTTAGTGGGTCAGTAGAATTGCACCTGGAGTGAAATACCTTATGCACATATGCTAATTTCATAACATACCGTGGAGTTTCTAAACTGGTCCCCAACAATTATTTTAGAATGTTGCAGATTGACTCAACGGTTGTGCTGGAACTTGTCACAGATGTCAAAATGTGAACAGAGTTTTCAGGGCCTCAGTGAGATGATGCTCTTAACAAAAATATTTAGTTTTTCACTTTTATAGTTAGAGTATTAACTAAACAGGGAAAAGCCTGAAAGAAAAGCTGCATAATTGTAATAACGTTGAGATAACACAGTGTGGCAGAGGTATGTGCTTCAATGAGTGCCATTTTCACTCAATAAGCTTATGTCTGATACTCAGTAAGTTCAGGCCAGAATGTTAATTTTTTATAAAAATATAGTTTGCCACTTCCCTTGCTTTTCATCTATGATGGCCACATTTATTATCTCCACTGCTGAATTTTGTGCTCTTGTTTGTTCGTCTGTTTGTAAACAATATATATCAAAAAGTAATGGATGTATTTCAACAAAGTTTGGTGCCCAAGGAAGAACTGAATAGTTTCTGGCAAAAATGCAGATCCTCATCCGGATCTTTGAATTTTGTAAAGGATCCTTCAACATTGGGAAATTGTGAAAACCAGCTTTTTGTTTTAGAACATTGTGGGTTATTTTATGTAGAAAGTTTTGATTGTTTTAGAGTATATCAGCTGCTGAGGAAGAATTTGTTACAACTATTAAAATGTGAGCAGAGTCTTCAGAGAAAGTTGTTGGATGTGGATTGGCCGAAAGACCCCTCCTTACTGATTATTTTAGCTTTGTGATGGAGAATTAACCAAACAAAGAAAATCCTCAAGGAAAAGCTGTGTAATTGTAATAACATTGAGCTAGCGCAGCGCAGTGAAAATATATGCTCCACTGCCCGCTTCCATTTATTTAATGTTCAGTCTTCCTTCCCCATTTGTGTCTCCTAGTGATGCTTATCTTCACTGATTCTGTGAAACCAGTAGTTTAATTTTAAGACAGATGATTGTACGTAATATGTTCAAAAGGGGTATCCATGAGCATGGCTGCATGACCATCAGGTAGGACAAATCAATGTGGCTTGATATTCCATGATATTTGGCAAGTATCGTGTACTGGAGGGATCCAAAACCAAGGTGAACGATGGGGATAAAGCTGCAGCTGGTGATGCTCTGACTCTGCAGCACCATCTGGTGATATGATAAGGATGCCATGACAGATTATTCTTCATCTTCAGTTATATGCCTGAAGGCAGTTTTAACTCATAACACCAAGACCTCTGTCATGGGTAGGACAAGGAGGCAGGCCCAGAATCCAACCCTGTTAGAATGTGGATCAGACTCTGCAGTTGGCATCAATCTGATCCACACCCAGCTAACTGACCAACTGAGCCAATTGACACCCAAAGGAGTACAAGTTGCTGTAGCAACATTCATGTATCCATGCATGTTATAGCGTGGGGTTATGGAGTGTAATCGTAGAAGCTCCAATTTTTTTCCATCATGCAGCTGACCAGGAATCTTTCCCACTTTTACCCCCTGCTATTGAGAGGTTGAAAGGATTTACATGTTAATACTCAATCTGTTTGGCCACGTTAGTGGCCATCAAGTCCTGGATTGGGATCTGCTGGCTGACAAGCAGAAAAACTGCTAGACTCCTTCTGTGATAGATCAACAAAGTTAGTTATCCAGATTTTGTGAAACACATAGCAATGGGACTATTAACACTCACCATTAATAAGGAGTAAATCAAACAGCAACTTTTGGCATTTGCAAATGCACAGTGAGCTATGGAAATCAGAATGTTTTTCCTGCTCCTCCCTAAGCTTTGCTACAAGTGCAAACAAGATAAGAGCAGGAGTGGACCATATGGCCAGCCAAGTCTGCTCCACCATTCAATACGGTCATAGCTGATCCACTTTCCCGCCCATTCAATGTAAACTTTGACTTTCTGAGGGATGAAAAATCAGTCTATCCTGGATTTAAATGTATTCAACAATGGGGAACCCACAATCCTCCAAGGTAGAGAAACCAAAAATTCACAACACAAGTGAAGTAATTTCTCCGCATCTCATTTCTGAATGATTGGCTCCTTATCCTGGGACTGTGCTCTCATGTTTTAGATTTCCTAACACAGTGCAAATAATTTGTCAATGTTTACCCTATCAAGCCCTTCCATAATCTTCTATTTTTCAATTGGATCACCTTTCATTCTCTTAATCTTAAGAGAATATAAGCTCACTTTATTCAGCCTCTCTGGATACCCATACAACAGTATCTGGCTGACGATACCTGAAAATGCTAACATAATTCTTGCTTTCAAGTATACTCTATACTCTCAATTACAATTTGACGTAAAAAGCTCTCATTTGGAATTATTTGACAGCAAATTTCATAGTGCGCTCAAAGATTTCCGGCCCTGATATTACTAACATCTGGGGGCTTGTGCCAAAATTGGGAGAGCTGTCTCACAGACTAGTCAAGCAACAGCCTGACATTGTCTACAAGGATTGATTCCATCGATATGACTATGTCCCAGACACCACTGTCACTATTCCTGGGTATGTGCTGTCCCATTGGCAGGACAGGCCCAGCAGAGGTACCAGTAAGTGGTATACAGTCAGGAGGGAGTTGCCGTGGGAATTCTCAACATCGACTCCAGACCCCATGAAGTCTCATGGCATCAGGTCAGACATATGCAAAGAACCCACCTGCTGATTACCATGTATCATTCCTTCCCCACTCTGATGATGAATCGCTACTGCTCCATGTTTGACATCATTTTGAGGAAACATGGTGAGTGGCAAGGGCTCAGACTATATACTATGGGTGGGGGACTTCAATGTCCATCACCAGGAGTGGCTTGGTAGCACCACTACAGCTGGATGGGTCCTAAAGGACATAACTGCTAGACTGGGATCACTGCAGATGGTGAGGGAACCAACAAGAGGGAATAATATTCTTAATCTCATCCCCATCAATCTGCTTGCTACAAATGCATCTGTTCATGACAGTATTAGCAGGAGTGACCATAGTGCTTGTGTAGACCAAGTCCCGTTTTCACTTTGAGGATACCCTCCATCATGTTGTATGGCATTACCATCCAAATAATTGGGATAGACTTTGAACAGAACTTCAGATAGGGAGGCGTGGCATTTAAACACATGCAGGGCATGATGTTGTGGTACATACTCATGAAACATGCCAGAAAATATTAGACTTTTCAGTAAAGTGATATTTTCATAATGTTATTAATCTTAGGTTTTAATTATACCCATTCAGTCTCTCTGGAATTGAACATTTATATTTGCAATTGTAGAATCTCAGGGCTTTAGCTTTTAGTTATAGTTCGAGATTCAAACAAAATGTGGGCAGAACTTACCCAAAGAATTTGTCGTGTCATACCAGCTTCAGAATGCTTAGCTGCCATTTTGCAAGGATGCCCAATCTCATAGTGCATTGGCAACCCCTCCCACCCCCCAGGGACATTGGACAGCCTCCTCTTCATCAAAATCATGTTCTCCCCGCAACCCTGACACAAGCCACCTGCATCGGGGCATCAGGGCCCTCCCAGTTGGTCGCCTAGCTGACCTCTGACATGACCACCCCCCTTCATGGCTCCCTTGGTGATCCCCCTCTACATGGCCCCTCTGCATATCCCCTCTCTGCATAACCCCCTTTCCACAACATTGCCCTACCTATGCCCCACCCTCCTGGCACTGCCCCTGACACATTGGCAGTGAGTGTCTGCTCCCAAAGTGTCAGGTAGACACTGATAGGGTGTGTCTAATAAGCACTGCCCAACTGGCGCTGTCCGGCCATGCCCCCAACCTCCCAGAGATTTGATGGCCGCCACCAGTGCCCCCCCCCACCCAACCCTGGTAGGACCAGCTCGGCACGTCTGCACTAGCGCAGATCAGTAGTGATTGGCACTGGAGTGATGGCTCGCTAGAGAGGTGAGAAGCATCCCTAATGATATTGAAATCCAGTCAATATCATGCTAATAAGTTTCATACCCTTTCTGGGTGCAAAGCAGTTCGTGCCATTAAAGAGGGGCTGGGAAGGTAGCAAACCATTGCGTGCTGGAAACAAATTGGATATTTAGCATCACACTATTTTCTCAGCTTGCCATGCTGATCGCTAGGTGTGGTGAGGTGGGAAAATCGCATGCTTTAATTTTCCACTTTGTCTTTTCAACACTCCTAGTAACCTCTTCTTCCTGCCCTCATGATTTCATTCTCTTTGCATGATTTTATATTGATTGAATATCCTAACTTACACTTTCTGCTTCAGATTCTGTGTATCTCAGTAAGTATTTTTTGATCTGATCGAGACACACTGTTGCTTGCCCTGTTCATACTACGTAAGTGCTTTAATACATTACAGATTGTAAGCAGGAGAACACATTCTCTGTTTTGGCTATTTTCTCTCTTTATATTCTCTGCTGTTTTTTTCTCTCCTGGTTTCTCCTGTTTCCTAGTTATCTTCCCTCTTTTCAGTTGCTTGTCTTTTTTGTGCTTTAGTGTATGGTGTGATTTTCTCAGCTTTCTAGTTTCCTTTTTGAGAAGAATATGGATGATGTTCGGTAAGGTAATTAGTATTTTGTGATGTTGGTGCAGAGCACAAGCAGTGGGAGGCATCTGGCCAGGATGCATCTGACTCTGTAAGCTGTGGCTATCCTTTAAGTTCATGGATTGGGGGAGAGACCCAGCTAGAGGCAGAATCTTCAAATGGTGAATGCAGAATGATGGGAGGCCAAGGACGACATTTGCTTAAGGTGGGAGGTGGTGAACAGAAAGAGCAAGTAGGAGAGAACACAGTGTGGCCTCAGATGGTATGGAACAAGTGGGCAGTATGTTTGCTGGGAAGCAGGTGAGTGAAGAAGTGAGAACTTCAGCCAAGAGCTGATAGAACAACAAAAGAGTAAGCAAGTGCAGTGACAAAAACAGAAAATACTGGAAAAACTCAGCACGCCTGACAGCATCTGTGGAGAGAGAATAGAGCCAAAGTTTTGAGTCTAGATGACCTTTCATCAGAGCTAAGTGTAGTGACAATGCTTAGGAGAGAAAACAGTTGAGAAGGGATACAGTTGCTCAAGGCAGAAGTGCTTAAAGGGAGAATGAAAGGGTACGTGGTTGGCTATTGTGGTAGAAGAGAAAGGAAATTCGGAATGGAGTGTGTGTTTCAGGTAGTTGGAGGAAGACAGAAGGAGTAAGAAATTGGAGCTTTGAATGAGAAACTTTTTTATTCATTCTTGGGACATGGACATCACCGGCTGACCAATAGTTATTGCCCATCCCTAGTTGCCCAAGGGCAGTTGAAAGTCAACCACATTGCTGTGGATCTGGGGTCACGTGTAGGCCAGACCAGGTAAAGATGACAGATTTCCTTCACTAAAGGACATTAATGAACCAGATGGGTTTTTTTCAACAATTGACAATGTGGTCATCAGTAGATTTTTAATTTCAGGTATTTTTACTGAATTCAAATTCCACCATCTGCAGTGTTGGAATTCGAACCAGAGTCCCAGAATGTTAGCTGAGTTTCTGGATTAATAGTTTAACGGTAATACCGCTAGGCCATTGCCTCCCTTGGAGGAACAGAGAAACAGCAAGTAGCAGGATTAGATGTAAGACGAAAATTGTTAGGGAGAACATTACATTATTTTTGCAGTTGTAGATTTGGAGAAGACCGTATCAGTTAAACTTTTATAGTTTCAATAATTGCTGCATAACATGCCAAATATTATGTGGCACCACATGTTCCAATCAGAATAGAGATGATTGGTCACTTCCTCCATTAATCACATCACTGTGATTGATTTTCTACACAAACTTTGTGTTATGTATCTATTTTCCATTAACTGCATTTTGCTGAAGAAATGATCCAGCTGTATTTGGGGACATGTTTGCTACTATTTGAGAAAATTGAAACCACGCATCCCACCCCACCTCCAGAGCAGAGACTGACACAGCAGTTTCAATATTAACTTTATTTGACATCAGCCATTTACTTAAGTGATTCACTTTATCTAATTCAAAAGCCTTCCCCATAGAATCTCTACAATGCAGAAAGAGGCCATTTGGCCCATTAAGTCTGCACCAACTTTCCGAAAGAGCATCCCATCCAGGGCCTCTCCTTTGCCCTATCCCCATAACCCCATGCATTTACCATGGCTAATCCACCTCACCATCTCTGCATGCTAAGAGGCAATTTACCATGGCCAAATACCTTTGGGCTGCGGAAGGAAACTGGAGCACCCGGAAGAAACCCAGCAAGGCAAGGGGAGGACGTGCTAACTCCAACCAGGCAGTGACCCAAGGCCAGAATCGAAACTGGGTCCGTGGTGTTATGAGGCAGCAGTGGTAACCACTGTGCCGACTTTTGAATTGAAAGATGCCATCAAAGGTCATCAGACCCAAGAGGATTTAAGGTGCAGAAGGTGAAGTTGCATGGGATCAGAGGTGAGCTGGCTACGTGGATACGAAACTGGCTCGGTCAAAGAAGACAGAAGGTAGCAGTGGAAGGGTGCATTTCTGAATGGAGGGCTGTGACAAGTGCATTCCTCAGGGATCAGTGCTGGGACCTTTGCTGTTTATAATATATATAAATTTGGAGGAAAATGTAATTGGATTGATTAGTAAGTTTGCAGATGACACAAAGATTGGTGGATTTGCAGATAGCAATGAGAATCATCAGAGGATACAGCAGGATATAGATCAGATGGAGATTATTCCAGACAAATGTGAGGTAATGCATTTTTGGAAGGTCTAAACCAAACAGGAAATATATAGTAAATGGCAGAACCCTTAACAGTATTGATAGACAAAGGGATCTGGGTGTATGGGTACACAGGTCACTGAAAGTAATGCAAGTGGAGAAAGTAGTCAAGAAGGTATTTGGCATACTTGCCTTCATTGGCCGGGCATTGAGTTTAAAAATTGTCAAGTCATGTTGCAGCTTTATAGAAGCTTAGTTAGACCACACTTGGAATATAGTGTTCAATTCTGGTTGCCACGCTGCCAGGCGGATGTGGAGGTTTTGGAGAGGGTACAGAAAAGATTTACCAGGATGTTGCCTGGTACGAAGGGCATCAACAATGAAGAGAAGTTGGAGAAACTTGGTTTGTTCTCACTGGAACGACGGAGGTTGAAGGGTGACCTGATTGAATTCTACAAGATTATGAGGGGCATGGATAGAGTGGATAGTCAGGAGCTTTTTCCCAGGGTGGAAGAGCCAATTACTAGGGGGCATAGGTTTAAAGTGTGAGGGGCAACGTTTAAAGGAGATGTACAAGGCAGATTTTTTACCGAGGGTGGTGAGTGCCTGGAACTCGTTGCCGGGGAGGTAGTGGAAGCAGATATGATACTGAATTTTAAGGGGCATCTTGACAAATACATGAATAGGATAGGAATAGAGGGATATGGTCCCAGGAAGGGTAGGGGGTTTTAGTTAAGTTGGGTAGCATGGTCGGTGCAGGTTTGGAGGGCTGAAAGGCCTGTTTCTGCACTATAATTTTCTTTGTTCTTTGACTGTGAAGCAGGGTGGTATAGTTATTGTGCCTGGGTTGGGATATTGACATAGATAAGTGCTCAGGCCACAAAACCAATAAGAAATAGGAACAGTAGTAGATTGTTCGGCCCCTCAAGTCTGTTCTGCCATTCAATAGGATCCTAGTTGATTCAACATTCCTCACATTCACTTTCCTGCCTTTTTCCCATAACTCTTACTGTCTATCTCAGCCTTTATTATACACAATGGATGGGATTTTATGGCCTCAATTGTCCTGAAACTGAAAAATCCCATCTGAGGTCAACAGACCTTTCCCCCATTCTGCCCCTTGCCCGTTCTGATCCCTGTGGCCGGTGGCGTGGTAAAATTCCAGCCTGTGACTCTTTCCCCATAGTTCTCTGGACAAGGAGTTCCAGAGACTCTCAACCTTCTGAAAGAAGAAATTTCTCCTCATCTCAGTCCGAAATTGGCACCCCTTTATTCTGAGACTATGTCCACTGGTCCTAGACGTTCCCGTGAGGGGAAATATGCTCTCAGCATTTACCCTGTCAAGCCGTCAAGAGTCCTATGTTTCAATGAGATCACCTCTCGAAGAATTCCAATGAGTAGGATCCCAACCTGTTTAGCCTTTCCTTGTAAGACAGTCCCTTCATACCAGGGATAATCCCGGTGAACCTCCTCTAAACTGTCCCCAATTAAATAATATCTTTCCCTAAATAAGCAGACCCAAAGCTTCTCACAGTACTCAGCTGAACCTTGTACAGTTGCAATAAGACTTTCCTACTCTTATACTCAAACTCTCTTGACATAAGGGTCAACATTCCATTAGCCTTCCTGATTACCTACTGCACCTGTGTGCTCAGATGCATTGATATACTCAGGAGAACACTGGGCAGGTGTTAGTGTTTGTGAAGCGGTGTTGTGTAGTTTTGAAGGGAAGGTCAGGAGTTGATCAAGAACTAGATTTGGAGAAGACATTATCATTTAAACTTTTTACAGTTTCAGTAATTGCTGAATAATTTTGAATCCTTTGCCCAGGTTTCTGCTCATTTTTATGTTATTTTTACATTAAATCGTCAATGAAACAGAAGAATCAGAAATGTAACAAAACAGAATTGTTTATTTTTGTCCAACTTTCATTAAAAAAAACATTGATATATTTAAGAGTGGTAACCCCAATGGAATTTTATTTCCACAGCTGAAAATGGATTTATCACAGAGAAAAAAATAATTTCAAAAGACCATCACTAATAAGTAATCTATTTTTTAAATAATTGAGAATTACCTTTAAAAACTGTACAGAGTGACTTGCTAGTTTCATGGTGTATAGTAGTCAGTTTCAATGTAAACTGAAGATTTTTAAAATGTTTAAAGCTGCCAATAATACCAAAGAACAAAGAACAACACAGCACGGGAAACAGGCCCTTCGGCCCAACGAGCCCGCGCCGCCGTCCCACTGTCTCAGTGTCCTATTCATGATTTTAGTCTACGCCTAATGTGCCAGGATCAGGGAGGTCCAATTTAGGGACAATTTAGTACCCAATCAATCAGCCTAAAAGCACATCTTTGGGGATGTGGGAGGAAACCGGAGCACCCGGAGGAAACCCACGCAACCACGGGGAGAACGTGCAAACTCCCACAGACACAGGCCCAAATCCATGTGTCCGCACAGCAACAGAGATAGTCTCTGAGCTGTCATGTTGCCCTCGAGATGGTCCAGTTTAAGCACACTAACGACATGAAGCAATAGGCAACTCCCGAAGCAACGTCCAAGAGCAGCCCACTACAACCTGCCGCATGCATGCCCCTTGCTGGACTTAAATGCCTGTGGAGACAAAAAATTCATTATTAAACAGGCAAAGACTGTAACATCCCTGAGGCAAAACGTATTCCCAAGCCTACAATGTTTAGTAAGGCCTACTATATCCCCCTATATGTAGCCCGCTCATGTGGCTGTCTAAGTGACTCTTAAACAACCCTAGCGTGCCTGCTTCCACCACCTTACTCGGCAGTGCATTCCACACCCCCACTACCCTTTGCGTGAAAAACTGCCCTCTAATATTTGTCTTATACCTAGCCCCCCTCACCCTAAGCTCGTGACCCCTCGTTCTATCCATTTCTAATAACGGAAAAAGCTTACCACCATTTACTCTATCTATCCCCTTCATAATCTTATAAACCTCTATTAGATCCCCCCTCAGTCGACGTGTCTCAAGGGAAAACAGCCCAAGTTCATTCAATCTTTCCTCGTAAGACAGCCCTTCCATACCAGGCAGCGTCCTGGTAAATCTCCTCTGCACTCTCTCCAGGATCTCTACATCCTTCCGGTAGTACGGCGACCAGAACTGGACGCAGTACTCCAAGTGAGGCCTAACCAACGTTCTATACAACTGCAACATCAGACTCCTACTCTTACATTCTATACCTCTTCCTATGAAGGCTAACATACCATACGCTTTCCTCATCACATTCTGCACCTGCACCGACACCTTCAGGGACTTGTGCACTTGCACCCCCAGGTCTCTCTGCGTATCTATACTCCGGATAGTTCTACCTTTTATCGTATAACTCCCCTCCACATTACCCTTGCATGTAAACAAAAAAATTAATTTTAAGAAACTCGTCAAAGACCCCAAATGTGCACAATTTTGCAAAAACTTGACATGGTGACGAATTCATTCAATGGGTCTGGCCAGTTTGTGGTTGAGGTCATCTTCCAACATAGTACTTTTTGACACCAGTGTAAAATAAACTTTATTTGCACTGGACACAACTGGCTGGGCAGCTCGGTGCACAGTGGTTGGCACTGTTGCTTCACAGCTCTAGGGACCTGGGTTTGATTCCCGGCTTGCGTCACTGTCTGTGTGGAGTTTGCATGTTCTCCCCATGTCTGTGTGTGTTTCTTCTGGGTGCTCCGGTTTCCTCCCACATTTTGAAAGACGTACTGGTTAGGTGCATTGACCTGAACAGGCGCCGGACAGTGGTAACTAGGGGAATTTCACAGTAACTTCATTGCAGTGCTAATGTCTTACTTGTGACTAAAAAATAAACTTTACATAACCTCATAACCTGCACTTGAATGTTTTTGATATTTTGTACCATTTTGACCTATTCTGGGAAATTTGTATTGAAAGAGAACGGTGCAACTTAGAAAGAACTCCAGGCCTCAAAAACACATTGTCTATTTTTGTGTCTAACAGCTGTTAGTAATTTGAATGTTTACATTTTCTGACTGTCAAACGAAAGCGGGTGTTAATCAGGCTGTTCTAACTGTCAATACAATCCCTGTGATAATCAGGTGAGATGGTCAGAGGGTGTTTCCTTCAAACTTCAATCATTGTTTGAAAAATTAACTCTGTTACAGTAAGGAATGACCAAGTGGTGTGATTTTTAACATTGTGAAAGTAGGTGGGTTTTGAATGAGTTAAAATTTCATCCTATGTCTCTGAGGTTAGTGCACCTTCTGATGTTTACAGAACACAATGGGCTGATTGTGGATCAGGAAGTGGACACCACTTCTTTTCTCTTCCTTTTCTTCCATTTCCCATGTGATTAAAAGTAAAATTTAAAGTGCCTGAGGCATGCACGGGAGGCATGTGCAATCACGTGGGGGAAGCTCTTCAGTGGTGAAACCCATTGACAACTGATGATGTAGCAGGTACAGGCAGGCTATAAAAGAAACAAAAACAGAAAATGCTAGAAAATCATCTGTGGAGAGGGAATAGAGCCAACGTTTCGAGTCTGGATGACCTTTCGACCTGCTGGACAAATAGGGAGACTCTTTATCATGGGCACAATTTTCTGGCCTAATTCCATTGCTTTGAACAAAAGAACAATTGAGAGTACAAAGGTGGCATGGGTATTTTCAAATTTAAATTTCACTGGTAAATATTTCACATGGCATTCATTTCACTTTATTCATGTGTACATAATAGTATAAGGATGGCATGGTGGCAAAGTGGTTAGCACTGCTGTCTCACAGTGCTAGGCCTCAGGTCACTGATTGAAGTTTGCACATTCTCCCCGTGTCTGCATGGGTTTCCTCCGCGTGCTCCGGTTTCCTCCCACAGTCCAAAGATGTGCAGGTTAGGTTGATTGGCCATGCTAAATTGTCCATTAATATCAGGGGAATTAACAAGATAAATATGTGGCATTATGGGAATAGGGTCTGGGTGGGATTGTGGTCAGTGCAGACTTGATGGGCCGAATGCCTCCCCCTTCACAGTAGGGATTCTATGATTCTATAAGGGTATTTAGCATTTTAAGGTTTAATATGGGATTGGGAAACAGTATCACCCATAGTGTGTTATAAAGAGATATATGTCCTCAGACTAGAATCAGTTGTGGACTGACAAGAGATCTGTTTAGAAGCAATAATGGAATTAGCTCATAGTTTGGGCTATACCGTGTATGTATATACATAGCTATGTGTTACCATTAACACTTAAATATTCAATTATACAAGACTCATAACCTCATCATAAGGCCTACTGAACAGACATACAACATGCATCATCATTTGTTGAGCCCAACTTAGTCAGAGAGCTAAATGTAATGGCAGTCATTGATGTTACAGGGACATTTCTTGTGGATGAAACAAATGAATTTTCTTTTGCATTCACTTTTTATTGAATGTTCATGTTAGTGTTCAATGTTGTACTCCCCACAGTATGGGACATGGCTACTTTTCAGGTTCAGCTGGCCCCTATCTCTATGCATTGTAGAGGACATTGTTTGAGATCATTCTCAGCAAGGATAATTGAAATGTTATAGGTGAACATAAAGCCTTGTAAAGAACTCTGCCAGCAAACACCCTGAAATGGACATTTGTCTAGGCAATATTGACACTACCCTTTTAAACTCTTCACTTTCTTTCCCTGACTGACTGTTCTCTCTAGCCCCCACCACACCAGAATGCCAGGTCCTTTCCTCCTCCACTCTTTCATGCCCCCAACTCCAATGTTGCTAGCTTGGTTTCTGCAGAGGGTGGTTGTAGAGGGTTGTGACCAGTGGTGTGCCTCAGGGATCAATGCTGGGTCCACTGTTATGTAGGAGGCAGGGTTAGTAAGTTTGCAGATGATACTAAGATTGGTGGCATAGCGGACAGTGAAGAAAGCTATCTCCAATTGCAATGGGATCTTGATGAATTGGGCCAGTGGGCTGACGAATAGCAGATGGAGTTAAATTTAGACAAATGCGAGGTGATGCATTTTGGTAGATTGAACCAGGACAGGGCTTAGTCAGTTGATGGTAGGACACTGGGGAGAGTTACAGAATAGAGAGATCTTTGGGTACGTGTTCATAGCTCCTTGAAAGTGGAGTCACAGGTGGACAGAGTGGTGAAGAAGGCATGCTTGGTTTCATCAGTCAGAGCATTGAATACAGGAGTGGAAAGGTCTTGTTGAAGATATTGGTAAGACCACACTTGGAATACTGTGTGCAATTCTGGTCACCCTATTATAGAAAGGATATTTTTGAACTAGAAAGAGTGCAGAAAAGATTTACTAGGATGCTACCCGAACTTGATGGATTGAGTTATAAGGAGAGGCTGGATAGTCTGGGACTTTTTTCTCTAGAGCATAGGAGGCTGAGGGGTGATCTTATAGCGGTCTACAAAATAATGAGGGCCATAGATCAGCTAGATCATCAACATCTTTTCCCAAAGGCAGGGGAGTCTAAAACTAGAGGGCATAGGTTTAAGGTGAGAGGGGAGAGATACAAAAGACTCCAGAGGGGCAATTTTTTCACACACAGGGTGGTGAGTATCTAGAACAAGCTGCCAGAGGTAGTAGTAGAGGAGGGTACAATTGTGTCTTTTAAAAAGCATTTAGATAGTTACATGGGTATAATGAGTATAGAGAGATATGGGCCAAATGCGGGCAATTCGGATTAGCTTAGGGGTTTTAAAAAAGAAAGGGTGGCATGGAGAAATTGGGTTGAAAGGCCTGTTTCCATGCTGTAAACCTCTATGACTCTATCTCAATCTGTTGTAGAAAAATCAAAATGTTACCTTCCTAATTCTGTCACCCTACATGCCATATTTCCTGCTCTTGCAAGCTCCATAAAATTCTCCTAAATACGTGAAGAGGGCACTCAGCAGTGTGCATATCTGGGCACACTATGTTAACTCAATATTACTATAATGATGCAGCTCTTGAGACATTTCCCTGCCTGATTCATACTCTAACTAGTTGAAAAGAACTTCCATTTCAGTGATGCTATGGCCCATATGCTTTTGGGGGGAAAACTATAATTTATGTTGGGCTGATGGTCACTTTAAGAACTAGGTTTCTCTAGATTTCTTGTAAAAGACAACTTGCTTCCAATAACTGATCACATAACCAAGTAGCTTGTAGATAAAAATAGTTTAAAAAGAGTAAAGAAGGGGTTATGGGAGGAGTAGATTGCTGTACGTGGTTCTGTTTTCAAGCAGTTTGGTAGAACAAGCTGACTGCAAGGAACAGTTCTTTCAAGCAGAATTCAGTTTATGTATTGGCTAAACATGTTTAAACCCTTTGGTAACTGAAGGTCTTGACTAACAAAATTGGATTTCTGCGATAGTTAAGATGAGAGAGAAATAAACTTCCCAGATACAAGATTCCAGATTTAAAGAATAGTTCATTAACAGCACACTGTGGTTTTTAGACTTTTATGACACTTAGGATATTTTTGGAAAGATTGTGCCCAGACTGTAATTATTAATATTTGTGTTTGATATTTGTAGAGTAAAATTAGTTTGTTTTAAATGGTGACTTTGTGGCTTCATTTTTTTTAGTAATTATCTGGGTTTTTGGATTTCCGAAACAAAGTTAATTGTCTCTATTGAGGAGGCTTCAGCCCAATTCATATCCAACAATATGCTTTGCTCACATTTTGACTGCTGTCACAAATTTCACAACAGCAGCTGAGACTTTTTAAAGCCATCAAAACATTCCAAATAAAACACCCACAGCATTCTTCAGCAGAAATCAATTCACTATCTCTCAATGTTAATGGATCCTTTAACAAAATCCAGCATCCGGATCTACATCGTTGCCAAATTCTTTGTTGAAACATGTCTGTGTACCATGTTTCATTTAAATCCATCCATTTAGCTTCTGAGACATATTGGCCAAGATTCTCTAATCTTTTTCACCCTGCCATGTCTGCTAGCGAGAATGGAGAATTTGGCATTCAGCTAAATCTTCTTTTACAACGGCGAGACTGAAGAATCCCAGCTGCTGGTAGGTTGGAGATTTCTGGCCGTTTTTTTACAGACTATCAGGGTGAAAACATTTTTTCTGCCCACCTTCAGTGAGGAAGATAAAAATGGTGCAACAAATCTCTGAACTACTTACAGTACAACAGCAACTTCATTTCAGCTCTTCATTGGTTGTGAAGTGATTTGGGACATACAGAGATGTCAAGCAGCACTAAAAAATACTCAATTTTTTTTTAATCAGTAGTCTATGTTTTTTTCTCATTGGCATTCATATAGAATCATGGAGCCATATAGCACAGAAGAACCCCATTGGACCCATCATATCTGTGTTGACTCTTTGAAAAAAACTATCCAATTATGTAGCCTCTTTATTTAAAGCGAACATATAATTAGTTTCCCTGAGCTCGAATCTAAATTTTACCTTAATAGAGATTTTCTCTTTTGGCTTCTGATTTTTCTTCAAATAATATTGAAAACTTTCAATCAAAAGTTGATAAAAGATGAAGAAAAATATTCCAGCAGTACGACTGACTGAACAGTTCTGATTCATTTAGGGAAATTAACTACAATGCAAATGTTCACATTTAAAGGCCATCTTGTTTAAAATTTAAAGCTTATTTATTAGTGTCACAAGTAGGCTTACATTAAAACTGCAATGAAGTTACTGTGAAAATCTTCTAGTTGCTACACTCTCACGCCTGTTCCAGTGCACTGAGGGAGAATTTAGCATGGCCAATGCACCTAACCAGCACGTCTTTTGGACTGTGGAAGGAAACCGGAGCATCCAGAAAAAACTCATGCAATCACAGGGAGAACGTGCAGACTCCGCACAGACAGTGACCCAAGCTGGGATTCGAACCCAGGTCCCTGGCACTGTGAGGCAGCAGTGCTAATCATTGTGCCATCCAAAGTTTTTAATGAAGACATTAAAAGGTACAAGGATAACTTAATGGATAAATTTAATCATATTATTTTGAAATGTGCAGTTTGTTTTTCAACAAATAAAAACTTAGTTTGGAGATTAAAATTTCAAGAGCAGTTAAAGCATTTTCAGACAGCATTTTAAATGACTCATAGATATCTGTTAGTCAGATTGATAAGGGTGATGATTTCACATGGCAAAAACCCATTACAAATGCAAATAAAAGCTGGAATTCTCTGGCTGTTCAAGCCCTGCTGCTACTGCCAGCAAGGATGGAGAATTTAGTGCTCAGCCAAGTCTCCATTCACTGCAGCAGTGCCGGAGAATCCCAGCTGAGGGCAAGGTTGGAGAATCCAGTCCAAATGAATTGATTATGGGGAAGAAGTTGACAAAAAAGTGTGTTGAAACAGGATAATTACAGACAAAAGGTATGATAAAATACAGATCCAATCAAATTAATAATCTTTTTGATTGTAAAATGCTTTAATTTTCATTGTTCTTTCACATTACCTGCATTACAGTTATAATGAATTATTGTGGCTGTTAATGGGCATGATTCACAAAAATTGGTTCTGAGTGTTACCACCAGTGCAAAAACTGGACTGTTTCCCACTGGTGTCAATTGGGATTCACTCATCTTTGGTATTTTAAAATTTTCATCGAACTAAACATGCCAGCCAGCCTGCCTCCACAGAGATCACAGTGCCATTTTTAAAGGGTGTCCTGATCTTAGCATTGGCAGACAGGTCCCCTTTGTGCACGAGTCTCAGACTCATATGCAGTGCAGAATTTTATAAGGAATGCAAATAGAATCATGACATTTATTGCAAAGGGTATAGAGTATCAAAGTAGAGAAGTATTGTTACAATTGTATAAGGCATTGGTGACTTGGAGTATTGTATTTAGTTTTAGTCACCACCTTTGAGAAAGGATGTGGTGGCACTGGAGGCAGTTCAGAAGAGAATCACTTGATTGATTCCAATTGTGAAGTGGCTGTCGTATGAGGAATGGTTGAGTAGCTTGGGCTTGTACACACTGGAGTACAGAAGAATGAGGGGGGCTTTGATTGAGGAATATAAAATATTCAACGGGATTGGTAAGTTGACCAAACGTAACCCTTCTAGAGCAGTCTAGGACAAGAAAACATAGTTGTCGAGTTAGAGAGTGGAGGGTCAGGACAGAGATAAGCATTAGCTACTTCTCACAGAGGATTGTGAATTGATGGAACTTACTGCCCCAGAGTGCAGTGGATGCAGAATCAATCAATGGATTCAAGAAAGAGATAGATAAATATTTGATCAAAAGCGGGATAAACAGCTGTAAGGAAAAGGCAGGGAAGTGGAGGTAAGATGAGATGGAGAACAACTTTGATCATATAGAATGGTGGGACTGGGCTTGAAGGGCTGAATTGCCTACTCTTGTTCCTAATTCAATGTTCTCCCTGCATTGCAGAAATGGTGAGCTCCCACCTTGGTGACAATGGGAGTGCCCGCAACCCCTCAGCACAGAGAGACATCCTCCTCTCCACCAATAAAAGAACAGGTCACCACCCCACACCATGTAGGTAGGCATAGGGTGACCAAACCCCCTCTACCGCCAGCCAGAGGGCTCAGCCTCCCATGCCCACAAGAGAGATATTTTGAGACATGGTCTCCTCAGATCTTGCACCTCAGTCTCTGCCCCTTGGCAATGCCCACCTTGTACTGTCACCAGCACCCTGGCAGTCTCAAGTGCCTGCTTTTGTTCCTAACCGCAATGTTTATAAACATTCTGCCTTTAATTGACAGTTTGGATCAATTTCGCACTGAACTTTGAGGATTCATTTCCTCTTTTCTAGCTGCAATGTTTAGAATGCACTTGAGATGCATTCAACCATGAAGGGAAAGAAAAACAAACAAAGCTGTTGGTTAGTAGGCAATTGATCCAATCTGTCAATCAAAGTCTAGTTAAAGGCAATGGAGCATGATATTGAATGAACACAATACTTTTTGAGGTCTTTGAGCCCCATTCTTTAAGGGTACTTCAAGGGTTTCACAGTACACAGAGAAAAATGAAGATTTTGAACTGAAAGCTGGGAGTCACCACTTTTCTCAAGGTTAGAAGGGGCAGTCCAGCCATGAACCCCCCCATCTGGGGAGAGTCCCAAGTTAACTCCTTCCCCCAGTGATTTCCCATTGTGGGGAGAGGAATGGTGAAAGCATCCCAGGAGGCTGGAACATCCAGCCTCAGACCCAGTAATGACATTGAAATGTCTACTTCTGAATATCAATTAGGTCCCCACACACTCTGGGTGGAAACGGATTGGAGCCAGCAGAACAAACCAAGAGGATGGCAATGAGTTTGCCGCACAGCAGGAACCCCATTTTAGCATTGACGCCTGATTCAATGGGCCACCGGGATTCCTGCCACATGATGCCGGGCACACTGAGCTCCCCCTCTCCCCAATACCTAGGATTTGGTGCAGTTTTGCATGATGTAAATGACCTGGTATTAGTATTTAAAGCTATGTAGCTTGGGTGAAATAAAGTCAAAATTTTGTGCATGTGTCTCTTCCTAGGTTATTTACTTCAAACAAACTGAATTGACTTACCAGAGCAAAACAAAATGGTTTATTCAGTGCAATCACAGACTAGTTTCAAATGATATCCACCAAGTAACTACTATGAATATGCCGAAAGAGCCTTAGCAGAGTCAGCGTTGGTAGTCTAACAATATTTGTGAATTCACTTTACAAGTGGAGGCGGACTTACTCTCTACCCTTCATCAATTGAGATTTCAAATTCACTTTATTTTGTGCAATGGCAGGATGAAATTTTGGCAACCTTCTAATTGTCATAAACTGCAAACAGGCAGGACATGACAACAGCTCTTGAAATTCTACTGAAAACCTTGTAGTATTCCAGGTCCAGAGGCCAGTTTGAAGGAATGTTAATGTAGGATTTTCTTAGCAAAGCGTACTTAAATTAATTTGACATTGTTTAATCTGTTGATGTATCAATTGTAAATTATTTCCAGATATATTTGAAGAGATTAAAATGTGTCTATCTAAAGAAGCTAGAACAATATCTTTTGGCTTTCTGATACTTGTTGGTTCATCAATGGCAGTTGTAAGAACAAATTAAGGATTTAATATTGCAGTTTTGTGTTGGTTATTTGATTGCTTTTGCTACCTTCCTTGTAAATTGAACTACTTTTCATTGGTTCATATTTAGGCAAATGGATATTTGAGACAATCAGCACAGTTTATTTCACATGTCATAGCTTGTCCCTGTCTTGCTGGGAAAAGATTGTCACTGGCCACATGCCAATTCCTTGGCCCTATTTCATTCCTGGGTCATTTTCCTGGAATGGGGGTTGATGGAGGAGTGGCAGGTCTACCGACTGCATACAGTGGGAAGACAATTAAGCCATTTAAGGGCCTAATAAAGCATGTTAATCGAGGCTGAGTGGGATTTTCCAGTCGACCTCCAGGCTTCTAATGGTAGTGGAAGCCTGTTTAATAATCTGGAAGCCAAGTCTGCCTCCTGGGTGCAGTAGGGGTTAATTTCCTGTCACTTCACCCAGCTGCTGTTTTCAACTTGGACAATCCCTGATTGGGCTCTCCAGCTTCATGATGCTGCTCTCTGCCCTTAAATGAATGGCAAATCTTCCCTCAATCCATTAATTGGCCAGTTTGCAGAAAATCACATTGAGTGACTATTTCCACACAATGCAAAGTTTTGATGTACATTTGAGCCTGATAGCTATGTTCAGAAGCCCATCGGGAAAATGCAGCCCATCATGTTTTTGAAAGAGCTATATGATGCAACATAGAGTATCTGTTTAAAATGTAGGACAATGTAGTTCATTAAAATGTGTGCTTAAAATGCAGGACGGTAGAGTTTCAAGTCCCCTACCAATTGAGGTAATTCTCGGGGCTTGCCTCTTTTCCTTGTGGTATTATTAGCATTGTGGAGCCATAACTAGCAACCTTTGAACCATTGTGGACCTTACAAGAGACAGGACAGTACTTGATGTAATTTTAGGGAATGAAGCCAGACAGGTAACGGAGGTGTCAGTGGGGAAGCATTTTAGAACATAGAACACTACAGCACAAACAGGCCCTTCGGCCCACTAGTTGCGCTGATCACTTCTTTATCTACTAAGCCATAGACCTATCTATAACCCCCAATCCCATTAGATCCCATATATTCATCCAGAAGTCTTTTAAAAGACCCCAGCAAGTTTGCCTCCACCACCACCGACGGCAGCCGATTCCATTCACTCACCACCCTCTGAGTGAAAAACTTACCCCTAACATCTCCTCTGTACTTGCTTCTCTGCACCTTAAATTTGTGTCCTCTCGTAGCGACCATTTCAGCCCTGGGAAGTAGCCTCTGAGAATCCACTCTATCTGTTCCTCTCAACATCTTATAAACGTCTATCAGATCGCCTCTCAACCTTCGTCTCTCCAGGGAGAAGAGTCCCAGCTCCCTCAACCTATCTTCATAAGGCATGCCTCCCAATCCAGGCAACATCCTTGTAAATCTCCTCTGTACCCTTTCAATAGCTTCCACATCCTTCCTATAGTGAGGCAACCAGAACTGCGCACAGTACTCCAAGTGGGGCCTGACAAGGGTATTATCATTTTGGTGATAGTGACCATGACTCAGTAAGGTAGTTATCGAAAAGGACAAAGATGGACCAGAAATAAGATTTCTGAATTGGGTGAAGGAGGATTTGAATAGAATAAGACAGGATGTGGCCAAAGTGAATTGGGAGCAGCTACATGTAGGATAATTCATATCAGAATAGTGGGAATCATTCAAAAAAAAGAGAAAATACAATACCAACATGTTCCCATAAAGGAAAGGTAACCCTGGATGTCAAGGGATAAACACAGTTAGAAGTCTCATAACACCAGGTTAAGTCCAACAGATTTATTTGGTAGCAAAAGCCACTAGCTTTCGAAGCGCTGCTCCATCATCAGGTGAGTGGGATTTCAGTTCACAAACAGGGCATATAGAGATACAATTTACAAAATAATGGTTGGAATGTGAGTCTTTACAGGTAATCAAATCTTAAAGGTACAGACAATGTGAGTGGAGAGAGGGTTAAGCACATATTAAAGAGATGTGTATTGTCTCCAGCCAGGACAATTAGTGAGATTTTGCAAGCCCAGGCAAGTTGTGGGGGTTACAGATAGTGTGACATGAACCCAAGATCCTGGTTGAGGTCATCATCGTATGCAGAACTTGGTTATCAGTCTCTGCTCAGCAACTCTGCACTGTTATTTGTCGTGAAGGTTGCCTTGGAGAACCCTTACCTGCAGATCAATGGCTGAATGCCCATGACCACTGATGTGTTTCCCAACAGGAAGAGAACACTCTTGCCTGGTGATTGTCGAGCGGTGTTCATTCATCTGCTGTCATAGCATCTGCATGGTCTCCTCAATGTACCATGCCTTGGGACATCCTTTCCTGCAGCGTATCAGGTAGACAACGTTGACCGAGTTGCAAGTGTATGTATCATATATCTGGTGGATGGTGTTCTCATGTGAGATGATGGCATCCGTGTCGATGATCCAGCATATCTTGCAGAGGTTGCTGTGGCAGGGTTGTGTGGTGTTGTGGTCACTGTTCTCCTGAAGGCTGGGTAGTTTGCTGAACTGAAATCCCACTCGCCTGATGAAGGAGCAGCACTTCGAAAGCTAATGGCTTTTGCTACCAAATAAACACCTTTAACCTGGTGTTGTGAGACTTCTTACTGTGTTTACTCCAGTCCAATGCTGGCATCTCCACATCATGTCAAGAGATATACAACATTGGGTAAGGAAAAACAGCAAGACTTATGGTAGGCTCAGGGGGCTCAAAAAAAAGGGTACCCTAGAGGAGTATAGAAAATACATGGGTACTTAAAAAAAGAAATGAGGAGTGTGAAGGGAGGCCATGAAGAAATACTGGTGGGCAAAAATTAAGGAAAATCCTGAAGTATTTTATAAGTATATTGAAGGCTAGGGCCCATTTGGGAGCAAAGTGACAAACTGTGTGTGGAGCTGAAAGTCATGGGAGATGTGTTAAATGAGTAATTTGCATCTGTGTTTGCTATGGAGAAAGACAATGTTGGTATGGAAAACAGGGAGGGGAACTGTGATATAATTGTATAGATTAGCTTTGAAAAGGAGGAAGTATTATCAGTTTTAAAACGGATAAATCCAAAGGCGCAGATGAAATGTATCTTAGGCTGCTGTGTGTAGTAAGGGAGGAGATTGCAGGGACTTAAACACTAATGTTTAAATTCTCACTGGCACAGGAGAGGTGCCAGAGGAAAGGAGAGCAGTTAATGTGGTACTATTATTTAAAAAGAGAAGTAAGGAAAAACCAGGTAATTAATTACAGGCTAGTGAGTCTAACATCAGTGGTGGGGAATTATTAGAAAAAAATTCTCAGGGACAAAATTAATCTTCACTTGGAGAGGTAAGGATCAATCAAGGATAGACAGCACAGCTTCATCAGGGAGCATTATTGTCTAACAAATTTGATTTAATTTTCCAAGGAGGTAAATAGATGAAGGCAGTGCAGTTGATATAGTCTATGTGGACTTCAGTAGGCTTTTGACAAGGTCCCGTGTGGGAGACTGATCAAGAAGAGGCTACGAGATCTAGGATAATTTGGCAAATTGGATTCAAAATTGGCTTAGTGGCAGGAGGCAGTTGGTAATGTTCAAAGGTTGGTTTTGTGACTGGAAGCTTGTGTCCAGTGGTGTAATGCAAGAATTGGTGCTAGGTACCTTGCTGTTTGTCGGATACATTAATGATCTAGATAGAAAAGTGTGGGTTATGATCAGTAAGTTCATGGATAACAGAAAAATTGGTAGTGTGGTACATAGCATGGAGGAAAGCTTTAGATTACTGCATGATATCAATGGGCTGGTCAGATGAGCTGAACAATGGCAAATGAAATTTAACCTTGAAAAGTGTGTGAGATGATGCATTTTGGAAGGACTGGCAAGATAGGGAATGAACAGTCGGATACTGGGAAGTACAGAGAACCAGAAAGACCTTAGGGTGCATGTTCATGGGTCCCTGAAAGCAGCAGGAAATGTGGATAAGGTGCTTAAGGAAACATATTGGATACTTGGCTTTATTGGCCAAGGCACAGAAGATGAGAATAGGGAGATTATGCTGGTTATGATGTTATGATGGAGTTGCCTCAAACGTTTGTCAGGCCATGGTGTACTGTGTGCAATTCTGGGCGCCACACTAAAAGAAGGATTTGATTGTACTAGAAAAGGTGCAGAAGATATTCAGCAGGATGTTGCTTGCGCTGGAGTCATTTTAGCCAAGAAGAGAGATTGGAGTTGGAATTGTTCTCTGTAGAACAGAGGCAGAGCTGGGGGGGGGGCGGGTGGTGGGGTGGAACCTGATTGAGGTGTACAAAGGTATGAAGGAAAGACATAGAGTAGATAGGCAGAAACCTTAGTATTATAGAATTAGTACAGTGCAGAAGGAGGCCATTCGGCCCATTGATTCTGCATCAACTCTGACAGACTGTCTTACCCAAGTCCTCTCCCTTGCCCTTTCCCTGTAACCCTATGCATTTGTCATGGCTAATCTATCTAACCTAGACATGATGGGACAGTAAGGGGCAATTTTGCATGACCAATCCACCTAACCTGCACATCTTTGCAGTGTGGGTGGAAACCGGAGCACCTGGAGCAAAGCCATGCAGACATAGGAAGAATGTACAAACTCCACACAGACAGTCAACTGAGGCTGGAATCAATCCCTGGTGCTGTGAGGCAGCAGTGCCAACCATTGTGCTGCCCAGAGTAGAGGGATCAATAACTAGGGGCATAGCTTTAAGGTATGATATAGAGGGGATTTAAGGAAAACCCTTTTCACCCAGAGGGTGGTGGGAATCTGGAACTCACTGTTTGAAAGGGTGGTAGATATGGCAACCCTCACAACATTTAAGTTGCATTTAGATGAGGGAGGCAATAGTCTAATAGTATTATCACCGGACTATTAATCCAGAAACTAAGTTCTGGGGACCTGAGTTTGAATCCTGCCACAGCAAAGGGTGGAATCTGAATTCAGTAAAAGAAATATCTGGAATTAAGAATCTATTGATGGCCGTGAAACTATTGTTGATTGTCAGAAAAACCCATCAGGTTCACTAATGACCTTTAGGGAAGGAAATCTGCCATCTTTACATGATTTGGCATACATGTGACTCCAGAGCCACAGCAATGTGGCTGACTCTCAACTGCCCTCCAAGGCAACTAGGGATGGACAATAAATGCTAGCCAGCCAGTAACATCCATGTCCCATTAATGAATTAACAAAAACTTGAACAACCAGAGCATACAAAGCCAAGTGCTGCAAAATGGGTTCAGGATAGGTGTTTGACGGTAGGCACAGAAATGATGGGCCGAAGGATCTCTTGCTGTGCTGCAGGGGTGGCACAGTGTCACAGTAGTTATCACTGCTGCTTCACAGCACCAGGGACCTGGGTTTGATTCCTGGCTTGGGTCACTGTGCAGAGTCTGCACATTCTCCCCGTGTCTACATGGGTTTCTTCCGTTGCTGCCATTTCCTCCCACAGTCCAAAAGGCATGCTGGTTAAGTGCGTTGGCCATGTTAATTTCTCCCTCAGTGTACCTGAACAGGTGCTAGAGTGTGACGACTAGTGGATTTTCACAGTAACTTCATTGTGGTGTTAATGTCAGCCTACTTGTGACACTAATAAGTAAACTTAAAACGTTCTTACATTTGGAATGTCTGCTACAACTCACCAATTTTTACAGATGCACCATAGAAAGCATTCTTTCTGGTTGTATCACAGCTTATGCGCTGCCCAAAATCACAAAAAATTACATGTATGCCAAATCATGTAAAGATGGCAGATTTCCTTCCCTAAAGGACATTAGTGAACCTGATGGGTTTTTCTGACAATCAACAATAGTTTCACGGCCATCAGTAGATTCTTGAATGAAAACCCAATCTATCACACAAACCAGCCTCCCATCCATTGACTCTGTCTACACTTCCTGTTGCCTCGGAAAAGCAGCCAGCATAATCATGTACCCCAGATATACTCTCTTCCACCTTCTTCTGTCGGGAAAAAGATACAGAAGTCTGAAGTCACACACCAACCAACTCAAGAACTGCTTCTTCTCTGCTGCCATCAGACTTTTGAATGGACCTACCTCATAGTAAGTTGATCTTTCTCTACAATCTAACTATGACTGTAACACTACATTCTGCACTCTCTCCTTTCCTTCTCTATGTACAGTGTCCATGATGTGGAGATGCTGGCGATGGACTTGGGTGGGGCACAGTAAGATGTCTCACAACACCAGTTAAAGTCCAACAGGTTTATTTGGAGTCATGAGCTTCCGGAGTGCTGCTCCTCCATCAGGTGAGCGCTCACCTGATTCCAAATAAACCTGTTGGACTTTAACCTAGTGTTGTGAGACTTCTTACTGGGTATGGTGTGTTTTGCCTGTGTAACACGCAAGAAAGAATACCTTTCACATAGAAACCCTACACTACAGAAAGAGGCCATTTGACCCATTGAGTCTGCACTGACCACAATCCCACCCAGGCCCTACCCCCATATCCTTACATATTTACCCACTAATTCCCCCTAACCTACACATTTCAGGACACTAAGGGCAATTTTTTAGCATAGCCAATCAACCTAACCCGCACATCTTTGGACTGTGGGAGGAAACCCACACAAACGTGAGGAGAGTGTGCAAATTCCACACAGATGATGACCCAAGTGGGAATTGAACCTATGTCCTCGAAGCTGTGAAGCAGTAGTGCTAACCACTGTGCTACCGTGCCACCCTACCCAGGTCCACTGCTTGGGAAGCAGCGATGCTCACCAATACACTTTATACCAATATGTGACAATAATAAGTCAAACAATAAATCAGATCAAACATATGAAAAGAGAGAACGACTGTTTTTAATACATCTAACGGTGACACACAAAAAAAATCTTCCCCAACTAGAAACTAGAACTAGAAACAGATCCAAGAGATAAGCTTTTTGTCGTGTTATTTCTCTCAATGCCAGAGTGGTGAAGTGAACTTCAAACTTTCTTCACTCTGAGCTGGGCTTGGTTGGGGGGGGGGGGGAACGCTGGGGATGAGGTCGAGACAGTAAGAAGTCTTCACAACACCAGGTTAAAGTCCAACAGGTTTATTTGGCAGCAAACGCCACTAGCTTTAGTAGCGCTGGCTGCCCCTTCATCAGGTGAGGTCGAGAAGCAATGTTGCGATTTGGTCAAGAGGTGGCGCAGGCGGCTGGGTGACATCATCATCATCATCATCATCCGGGGCTACGGGGGGAGCTGTCGGGCCGGCCCCGTGTTGAGCGGGTCTGAGTGGAGACGGAGGAGAGTCAGAGAGAGAGAGAGACACCAGAACTCCCGGCAGCGGGGCGGGGGAAGGGTGGGAGGAGGGGAAAAAATCCAAATAGTCATGGAATAAGAGGGGAGGGAAAAAAAACAGGCAGCAACAATACCTCTCTCCCTTACATTTAAAAAAAATCCAAAGACGAGGAGCCGGTGGAACTAGGGCTCATATATATATTTTTAACTTAATAACAAGACTGATTTTTTTTTGTTTTCCGGGCTGGGATTTAAAATATATATGTTGTGGGGGGGAGGGCCTTAACCAGAAGGGGACAAAATTCCCCGAATAACTGGCACGTCCCCGCCCGTCCGCCCGCTCCGTGAAGAAGACCTTTAATTTATTTTCTCTTTTTTTAAACCCCGCTCCTCCTGACTATTTTCTTCCTCCTGTGCGTCCCGGTGTCGTCGCAGGCCATTGCGTCTGCTCTGTTTGTGCAGTTTTTTTTATTAACCAACGCGCACCGCCGCCATATTGTTGTGTGGCTCGGTCTTGGTGCGAGCGGGGCTGGCTGGCTGGTGTGGATTCACTTAAAAAGGGGGGGTGGAGTGACAGGAAGGACTAAAACCGGAGGGGGAAGAAAGAAGAGAAGAGGAGGGGGGAAAAAAAGGAAAAAAGAAACGATCAGAAAGAGGGAGAGGAAAAATTAAAAGCCGATTTCACCCCCCCTCCTCTCTCTCCCCTCCCCCCCAATCCCCGCACCCACCCGCCCCCTCCTCCTCCTCCTCCCCTGTTCACACTCACCCTCCCTACGCACCCCAGGCTTACAGTCCTGGAAAAGGAGACCTAATTCCTGGTAAGGCACAGAGCTTCTCGAGTTGTTATAAATTTATTTTAAAAAAACGGTGTGGTGGGGGGGATGTTGAGAGTTTAGTTGCTGAGCGGATGCTATTTTGTTTTTCACGGTGATAACTGGAAAGGGCTGAGTTGGGGACGGCGGGGGGGTGGTGTTGTGTTGAAAGCGCCGTGAATAACGAAAATAAGCTGTTTACATGTCTGAGGGTTTCTGACGGCGATGGTGGAGCCGGCTTGCTTGCTGCCTGCGTGAGGAGGAAAATGGCTGACAGGCTCCCCTGATCGGCCTGTATGTGAGGGGGGAAAGCGCCCGTTTTTTTTTCGTGCAGAAAGCTTGCATTGGGTTGATGTGTCATTGGGCTGAAATCAAGGTGGCGAGTCTTTTCTCTCTTCACCCTTAAAATTGAACCTTCGGTTACTTGAACGAGCTGGAAATTGAATATTTCTCCTTTCCTGTCTGGGACTGTTAAACGCCATTTCTGAGGTGGAGTGATTTTTGGTGGTGGTGAATGTAGGCCTCGAATACGCCTGAAATATCAGGCCTAGTCTACAATTGGGTTTTAAGACAGTAATTTTGTAGCGAATCGTGTCTATGATCATAATATATGATTTATTTTGAAATGGCAAATTTTGAATAACTGATTTGAACACATATTGGGCGTTTACAACTGTGGTTTGTCATTCGACATAAATGTAAAGTCATTCACTTGCACAAAACCTTAATTTGAAGTTGAAATGTCACTGTGGTACAGAAATAGTGTGCTAAGTTGTTACATAAGTTAACATTTCAAGAAAAATAGTTTGCAAACCCACGATTGTAATGAAACTGTCCTCTTTTTACAGGTAACTTGCTCTATACATAATGGTTTACTTCTAATTGGATTTGAGCAGTCTGAACTTGTAGAAATCATTATACATATAATTATAAAACTGCTTCCAGTAACAAGGAATGATCTGTCTTTCTGCCATAACTTTAGGTTAAACATACACAGTAGGATGATTTATTTTAGTCATTTATAAAGGTATTGCAGTTGTGAGAATCCCATTATAAAAATTGCATGGTTACATCTGTGCATGCTTATAAGTAATAGATGACATTAAATTTCCCAGTAACTGTAAACTGAAAGAAAGTATAATATTTTTGAAAGCAGATGGTTACTTGCATTCTTAGGAGGTAAGATCTCTGACATTGATTATGTTGACATGAAGTAAGATGATTTCAGCAGAAGACTCTCAAACTCTAATTGCTTTTATTAAAAAAAATTGGCGTCTTATAATACAAATTGCTCCCCATGCACCATCTTTTGAAAAGGTATAAGTCTGTCATTTTTGTTGCATTGCCTGTCTTGAATATCAAAAGAAGCTGTGGATTTCCCAAGATGTTGTCTAGTTTAGAAAATTTATGGATAATGTGTACATTGTTTGAAAATCTTTGAATTCCCCAAAGGGGCAGGTGTCTTCTGGCCTAGCAAGACTATGGGCAGTAAACCACCTGAAGCTGAATCTGATTTACATCGTTCAGTGATGTGTGCATACAGTTTCTCTCATCAAGGTAGAGTTGTGTTATTTCCATTGGATGCTCAATTTGGCAGACTAAAGACAGAAACATGTTCATTGTAATGGAGAGCAGCTTTGAATGACAGCGTTAGGGTTTAAATTTAGACTAGTTAAGGAGGTAGATTTTCAGCATATTACTGATTCATCCAGGTTATCAGTTGAAATCATGTTGCAGGATATTCTAGAGCTGCTGTATGGAAAACTTGGAAAAGTCATGGAATTTGTAAATCACAAAAGTCATAGACGTTTCCAAAAAAGGCTTCAAGTCGTTGAAGAGTTGAGAAATTTGAGATGGATGAGAATTTTCTGACTGGGCAAAATTGCAACCTTTTCCAACATTTTTCTGATGCCCACCTTGCCCTCTTTAATCATTTGCTTTGTTTTGCATGCCTGGTGCATGTTTTGTTGTCTTGCCTGATTTTGCCTGTTGCCCTTGCTGCTTGGTTGCTTTGGACCCTCCTAGAACAACAGTAATCATTGACCAAGTAGTATCTGCCAGATTCCCCAGTCCTCCTTTCCTTGCTTGTCTTTTGTTGGGAGTGGTGTGTTTGGTGGTGTCAGTTGCAGATATTTGTTGTGTGGAGGACTTCCTTTGGAACTGGAACATGGTAAACAAGGTAAGTTGGAACAGGAACAGCATCTGCTGGAGGAGATGATATCTAAAATGCTGCAGTAAATTGAAAAGTCACGGAATTTTAATTTACTGATAGAACAGGAACTCTGAAAATAGACGATCTAGACTGTTATTAGTATAGTGTCGATTTACCTTTTACTTTCACCCCATTCTTTTCTGTAGGTGCTGAGTTACGGAATATTATTTCACGGATGCCAGCAATCTTCTGTATTTTGCCCAAGTAACCATTCATGATGTTACAGTTTTGGCAGTGAATGTTGGCAACTATTTGACTGTTAGTGGTATTGCAACCAAGACATATCCTAACCTTGCCTAGTGTTAAGCATGTAGACTTTGCAGCATGAGTCACTCAGTAATGTCCAGGAGTAGAAATCCTCCTTGGCTGATTTTCTCCACCAGTCTTGTCTCAACTGGTTGAGGTCAATTGTAGCATCTCAACAGGTGGTTATCTAGCCTGACACATGGAAATTCCTATTCCTAATGTAGCACATCTTTGTCTTTGATAGTGTTATACCAGGTGGTGCTTTTATCTACCAAGTAATTGAAAGAGTGCTTTTAGGATTTCTTATTCTGTCGATTTGTTTTCAGGTCTTATTTGGCCTTTCACTCATTGAATTGTGCTGCAACTACTTCAAATATAATCTTAAAAGTATTTTTTTGAATTAATGCAGTCTTTTGATTGTGCTAAAAGAGTTGGGAAGCTTTTACATTTGGGTCAGGATTATATAGATTTATCCCTGGATTTAAAATTTTATGCAGTGGTGCATTGGAGTTCTGTTGTAGCATCAGCAATATATTTATCTGGCAACATACAACATTTAAATTTAGAAACCAAAAATACAGTTGTTAAAAGTGGGGCAAGATGAACTTAAAGTGGGTCAACCAAAAGAAATGTTGCTTACTCTTTATAATGAAGACTGTAAATCTGTTGGAGTGGGGGGGCAAGATGCAGTGTGTTAGATGGTGTTTCTCCTCTGAGCTGATATCCATCTGTTAAATTTTCCTCATGCTAGATTTATTGCTTGCGTAAAATGAAGTTGGATAGTGTCAACCTTTTCTGTTAGTTATCAGTGTAAGGAATTCATTAAAAGGCAGTACTGTTGAAACGTCGGTTTGGTTTATATGGGAATTGGAGAAGAATCATAGTTTCGGAGTATGATGATCATTTAATGAGGTTAATATATTAGGGCGGGATAATAAATGCTGTTTTGCCTGAGGCCTAGGTTTTGAAAAACCTGATTCTTGATGCACGTAATTGAAGGATGCTTGATCATGAAAATTTGTTCCTCAGGTTGGAAATGTTTTTGCATGAACTCTACATTGTCTATTTTAAAGCTTAGACTGCAGATATTCTCTTGTGTATATTTGTGCATGGATATATAGTGCTGATCCAATATTATCATTTGGAGTATTTTAAAATTTCTTAAATGAAGGTCACATTAATTAAGAAATTCAACCTTTGTTTTAAAACGTCAAATAATTTCTTAAAGATTTAAGACCACAGTGCTACTAGACAGTGCATCCTGTCCACAGTAACATTTCCTGCTTGTCTAAGGGTCAGTACATGAGGCAGATTTTGATCGTCCATTTTTAGTTGTTCATTGATTCCCCTCAATATGGGATCTAGTGATAAACTTGATTTAGTTTAGAAGAACAGTGTTTGCAGTTTGGTTTTATAAATTTATTTGTGGGTTGTGTTGCTGGCAAGGCTCACCCATTCTTAATTGGTTTGAGAATAACAACTTGTATGGCACCTTTAACTGA
Organism: Carcharhinus amblyrhynchos; assembly: GCF_965287045.1. Classification (NCBI taxonomy): domain Eukaryota; kingdom Metazoa; phylum Chordata; class Chondrichthyes; order Carcharhiniformes; family Carcharhinidae; genus Carcharhinus; species Carcharhinus amblyrhynchos. Next base: position 38,920,521 of record NC_137338.1, on the reverse strand, counting down.
ATGAAGCACCCAACTTTGTAGGAGCATAGGAGAGCAAAGTATGACACTGACTTGCACAAGAACACAATAGGAACAGGGGTATACCATATGGCTCGTTGCGTCTGCCCCATCATTCAATGCAATCACGACTGATGTTGGGCTTCAATTCAATTCTCTTGCCTGCTGCCATATTCCTTAATTCCCTGCAGGATTAAAAATCTGTCTATCCCAGCCTTCAATGTTTTCAATGATGCAGCACCCACCACCCTCTGGGGTAGAGAATTTCAAGGATTCACAACCTTATAAGTGAAATAATTTCATCTCGGTCCTAAATGATAGGTCCCTTACCCCGAGTCTGTCCCTGTATTTTAGAGTCCAACTAGTGGAAACAATCTATCAGCGTCAACCTTATCAAGCTCCCTCAAACCTTTGTAGGTTTCATTGAAATCACCTGTGTTCTAAATTCCATATCTTATCATAAGACAACACCCTGAACCCAGGGACCAATCTAGTGAACCTTTGCTGTACTGCCTCCAGTGCAAATGTATCCTTTCATAAATATGGAGACCAGAACTGCATATAGTATTCCAAACGTGGTCTCACATTTGAACTATAGCTGACTTTTTTTTATCCTTCAGTCTAGTCTCCTTGCAATAGAAGCCAACGTGCCATTTGCTTTCTCAGTTGGCTGCTGCCCCTCTAGGGTAACTTTCTGTATTCCTTCCTATTCCTGACACCAACACACCCAAGTGTCTTTGAAAACTTACAAGTTTTGTACCTTTTTTAAATATTCTGATTTTCTATTATTCTGACCAAAATGAACAACGTTATACTTCCTTACATTAAACTCCCATCTGCCATCTTGTAACACACCTGTTAATATCTCTTTGCAGCCCCTGTCCTTTCCACGATTTGCTTTTCAACTGAGCATGGTATCATCAGCGAACTTTGATAGATTACTCACTGATTCTTCATCTAAGTCATTAATATATATTGTGAATGGCTGAGGCACCAGCACTGATCCATGTGGCACCCCATCATTCACTCTGTGAATTTGAAAAAGCCATGTTTATGTCCATTCTTGCTTTCTGTCCATTAACCAATCCTCGATGTTAATATTACCCACAACCCCGTGAGTCCTCATCATGCCCGTTAACATTTTGTGTGACACCTTACTAAATTCTGTTTGGAAATCCAGGTGTATTACACCTACTGGTTGCCCTTTATAGATCTCACTCAAAAAACTCTTAATAAAATTTTAAACTGAATTTCTCCTTTGTAAAACCATATTGATTTGTTCTAATCACACACTTCTTTTCTAAGTGCGTTGTTAAGACATCCTTATTAATAGGTTCCAGCATTTTTCTAACAACTGATGTTTAGCTAACTGGCCTGACTTTCCTGGCTAGAAAAGTGGTTTAATATTTGCCAACTTCCAATCTAATGGGACCAGTCCTGAAGCTAAGAAATTTTAGATCATAGCCGTACACTATTTTTGCTGTTATCTCTTTTTAGAACCCTAGGGTGTAGCCCATCAGGTACTGGGATTTGTCAGACTTTAGTTCTTCAAGTTTCACTAATACTGCTCTGCTGATAATTTTCTTAATTTCTTCATTTTTTAATCCCTTGGTTATCATCTATTTCTGGTATAAAATTTATGTCTTCCATTATGAAGACAGGCACACAAAATATATGCTCAGTGTCTGTTATTTCCTCATTACTCCCAACAATTTTTCCTGTTGTTGCTTCTGTCTTGCTCTTTATATACTTATAAAAGCTCTTACAATCTGTGTTTATACTGCTTGCTATTTTTCTTTCATTCTACTTTTTCGCTTTTTAGTGATCCTCTGCAGTTTCTAAAACTCTACCTTTCCACAGACTTGCTACTGTTTGCTGCAACATCTTTACATGTTTCCCACTGTTCATTTACCACCATGCATTGAAGTCTTACTTATCCGATTAACTGGAGCCAGTTCTTCCCTATTCAGTTGGCTTTATATTTAAGATGCCTGTTTGTGATTGGATTATGTCACTTTCAACCTTAACAGCGGTACTATGATCACTATTTCCCTGAGGATATTTTGCCATGGCATTATTAATTAACTCTGTTTAATTACACAATGCTAGCTGTAAGAAAGCTTTTAACCCTGGTTGATTCCATAACATATTGCTGTCGCACAAATATTCCATGAACTCATCGTCTACATTGTTCCAGGCTATATGAAGATTTAAATCCCATGCAAATATTACGTTGCCTTTGTTACATGCTGCAATAATGTCTTGCTTAATGCTCTTCCTGGCAGTATAACTACTTTTAGGGGGCATATAAATTACTCCCATCACTGTTTTCTGACTCTTGACATCCCTGGTTTCCATCTGTACTGAATCTACTTCATGATCATCTGCCATGATCGTCTAACTGCTCCTTGTGTGATCACTTGCTATCACCTCCTTTGCCATTCTGTTTGTGTTACCTAAATGTTATGCACCCTGGAATATTTATTTTGCACCTTTAATCATCATGTAACCATGTTTTTGTAATGGCAATTGAATTTATATAATGTATCTCTGTGCCGCAAACAGAATGCTTCGCATATACAAATGAAGAGCCTTTAATTTCAATTCTTCTATTCCATGCAATGTTCTTATTCGCTGATGTAAAATTTTGTTAAATACTCTGTCCTATCCTGACTCACTCTGCTTGACTTTACCGAGATAGCTTCCTCTTTGGATTTTCAAATCTTTCGCCCTAGTCTTTTTCCCCACACATGCACACGCATCCCATTAGTTTATAGTCCTGCCTACAGCCTTAGTTAAAGGATTGGCGAGGATACTGGTTTCAGTGGAATAGCCCACTCTTCCCTGAGTACTGATGCCAATGTGCCATCAATCAAAAATCCTTCTTCCCACACCACTCCTTGAGCTATGGATTTAATTCTGTTATCTACTTGACCCTATGTCAATTTGTGTGGCTCAGGTAATGAACTAGTAATGAATATCTTTAATGTTCTATGTTTTAATTTGGTCCTGAACGCCTTAAATTCTCTCACATAGAACTAGGAGTGCTGTTCTGCTATGCCATTCGGCCCATTGAGTCCGCTCTGCCAATTGATCATGGCTGATAAACTCCTCATCCCCATTTTCCTGCCTTCTCCGTGTAGCCCTTCAACCCATTACCAACTAAAAATCTGTCCAACTCCTCAAATTTATTGTCTGTCCCAGCATCCACTGCACTTTGGGGTAGCAAGTATTAGATAGGCAGCAAGAGAAATCATTGGTGATTTTCTGGCTATGGTTAGGTAATAACTATAGGAGCATCCACAACGGTGGAGAGGCATTGATGGAGGATGCTGTGATCAGCTGTTGTCAAAGGCTGCAGATGGGTTGAGAAGGACGAGAAGGGAAAGTTTACTTTTGTCACATTCAGGTCATAGTCAAAAATTATATCCTTTAGAGGCTGTTTTAGTACTATGGAAAAGTCGAAAATCTGAACGAAGAAATTTAAACATGGAACTCTGGGAAAGATAGGTTCGGATTGGAAAGTGACAACACCTTCAATGACTTTGGAGAGGAAAAGGAGGTTGGAGATGGAGTGGTAGTTTGCAAGAATGGTGGGGTCAGAGGTTTTTTTGAGCAGAGGGTGATGATCAATTTAAATGAGAGAGAGCCAACACCTGAAGCATGAGAAGCTACAATATTACCTAAAGTGATTTTGGAGAGAAAAGTAGAGTGGCCAATTTAATGGGGATAGGATTGAGGGAGACAGGAGGGCAAATGAGCTTAGATAAATCATGAGAGAAACTAGAGTATGAGACAAGTTTTGAGCTAGAGCAGAGATCAGCATTAAAGAAAATTTGCTGGTGGAAGGGAGGCATGTGGCTTAATGACAAAGATGTCCATGTGTTCCAGGCATTTGATGGAAGTGAGGGTGGAGCGGTGAGGGGTTTAAGAGGAAAATTTGCAGTTGAGATAAAAAGGCATGGTTGTCTTTGCATTCTTGAATAATGATGGGCAAACTAGGCTAATGTGTGGGCTGCATGAGAGGCCCTCCATCTCCATTGGCCACAAGAATGAAATCAGTCCTGTTCACTAACCATAACTATATGAATAAGATTAAATACATTTAATGCATGCTGACTATTTCATGAGTTACAGGATATGCTTAATCATTGATATTCTAAGAGAACTATCACTAATTGTAAATGGTAAAAACAAAATAAATATTTACACTTTGGATGTGGAGGGCAGGCACAACTCTGAATGTTGTGTGCAATCAGCATGTGTCTCACTTAATTGCCCTTAGTTTATGTGTATACCACTTCACTGATGGAAATCAGCGGAATGTAGCAACTGTGTTGGCAACGATCAACGAAGTGTTTTGTGGGTCAGACTCAGAATCCAGATGGGCTCCATGTGGCCTCCAAGTCGCAGGTTGCTGGACACTGTTCCTGAACAATCGATTCTAGCCAGATCCGGTCACGGATGGCTAAACCAACTGCCTTACCTTTTCAGTTCTGCAGCCTTGGGCTAGACAGCACAGAAACGAAGGCCATATCTGGAGAATGTCCAGAGTAGCAGCAAATAATGGCTTCACTGGGGCAATGAACTGTCTTCTTGAGCCACGGCAGTTTAAAGCCTTGTCTACAATCTACATTTTTAGGTTCAGCCACAGTGCTGTTAGGGGAGGAATTCCACGATTTTGACTCAGTTACAGTGAAGGAGCAGCGATTATGGTTAAAGTCAGGATGGTGTGTAGCTTGCAGGTGGTGGTGTTCCCATGTGTCTGCTATCCTTATACTTGGTCAAGCATAGGGATTGCAGTGCAGAACAGGCCATTTGTCTTATCAAGTCTGTACTGACTCTTTGACATTTACCTAGGCTCTGCCCCCCACTCTATCCCGGTAACCTCATGCATTTACCATGGGCAATCCACCTAACCATGTTTTTGTCAAAGCCTGTGTGAATTATTGCTGTGAACTTGTCCATGGTACACACTTTTGCTACAGTGTGCTGATTGTGGAAGGAGCACATGTTTGGGATGGTGAACAGAGTGCAGATTAAGCAGCTGCTTTGTCTTGGATGGTGTCAAGCTTCTTGAGTATTGTTGGAAATGTACTCAGAGAATAGAATCCCTGCAGTGCAGGAGGCAGCCACCCAGCTCATTGAGTCTGCTCCAATTCTCCGGCAGAGTATGTTGTCCAGGCCAACAACTCTTCCTATCCCCGTAACCCTCTGCATTTATATGCCTAGAGAGGGGTGTATTAGACAATAAGGGGCAACTTAGCATGGCCAATCCACCTAATTTGCATATATTTGGAATGTCGGAAGAAACCCATGCAGTACGGGTGAATGTGCAAACTCCGCACAGTCACTCAAGGCCAAAATTGAACCTTGGTCCCCGGCACTATGAGATAGCAACACTTGTCACTGTGCTGCCCCTCTCATCCAGGCAAGAATGACTAGTAGATCGTGGACTGGCTTTCAGAAATCTGGAAGACGAGTTATTCAGTGCAGAATTTGAAGCATTTGATATGCTTTTGTGGCTGGTCTAGTTAAATTTCTGGTCAAGAGCCACTCCTGGATGTTGATATTGATGATAATACCATTGAACTTCAAGGGAAAGTGGTTAGGTATTCTCTTGTTGGAAATGGTCATTGTTTGACACTTCTGCATGTTGCCCAGAACTTGCTGCGTTTAAACATGGAGTGCTACAGTATCTGAGGAGTTGTGACTGGCATCGAACACAGTACAATCACCAGTGAATATTACCATTTCTAATCTGAAGGAAACGTCATTGATAATGCAGCTGTCCTGACAAACTCCTGTGGCGATGTCCTAAGGCTGAGATGATTGGCCTCCAATAAGTGCCATCTTTGAGCAAGGTAATTAGCCAGTGAGTGAAGTTTCCCTCAATCTCTTTGGCTTCAGTTCTGCCAGGACCCCTTGTTGCCACTCTCACCTCACCTCCGTAATTTGACTCTTTTCTTTCTATGTACTGAGATTTGGAGCTGAGTGGCTCTGCCGGAACCCACACTAAGCATTAGTGAACAGGCTATTGCTGATGGTGTTACCAAGCGGCCGTTAACACACCCCATCATTTTACTGATGATTGAGTGTAGACTGGGCAGATAATTGGCTGGGTTAGTTTTAACCAAAATGCTGCGATGGTAGGTTTAATTTTGTTGAGATTATATGGCTGTAACCTCCAAACTTCCCAATGTTGGATTTGGTGGGTACCCCAAAGATGTGTTAGGGAGTCCTCCTTTGAACTTTACAGGTAAGAGTCTGTCAGCTTCGCTGGGTCATTTAAACTTAACTTGGTTTATGGCAGCTTGTGCATTAAAATAAAGACATGACTTTCTTGAATCCATTGGAATTGGACTATGCTGTGGTCTGTCGGGATTCTTTCAATTCAGACCCCAAGCAGATGCGGCCATCTGTGGTTTGAGTGCAGTTTTCAAGACAAGTCAAGTGCACATTAAAGTCTTCTGATTCCAGTGGGCATCACTTTACAAGCTTGTCTGAAGTTATGGCCTATGTATTTTGGAGATTTAATTGAAAAAACAGCTTGAGACTTTAAAATGCTGGTTTCATGCAGGATGGAGTTAAATTTAAGATCGTTTTTTGCAAATATTGCAGTGTATTGCTTAGGGCTTGAATGGAGTGGATTTCTTTGAAATGTGTACAGGAAAACTTTTTAGGGCAATATGTAGAAAGCCCAGCAAGGGACTGTGCTGTGCCGAATCTAATACTAGGGAATGAAGTTGGACTGGTGGTTCAGGTAGCGTTGGAGGAGCATTTAGCAATAGCAACTATGACATTGTACAATTTAAGCTTGTTATCAGCAAAGAAATGGACAAGTTACGGGGGAGAGCAGACCTTAATAAAATAAGGTAGGATCTAGCTAAGATATGCAGGGAACAGCTATTAGTGCGGAAATCTGCAAAAGGATGGGGGGGGTGGTGACATTCAAAAAGAAAATGGGGAGGATAGGCCCAACATGTTCCCTCTAGGGTGGTAGGAACGAATATCAAGCTCAGAAAAAAATGGGTGACCAGAGATACGATGACAAGAAAGAGAGATTCTTAGCAGGTACAAGGGAAGCAAAACAGTGGAGACATTAGTGGAATGCAGAAAGTGCAGAGAGGAACTTAAAGCAATGTCTAAAATGTTGTACAGATTGGGATGAAAAGCCATTCTGATGAGAACCACTTTAGACTTAATGGGCTGCACAATTTTAACTTTTAGCAATGGAATGATTTAAGATGTGAAACAAAATTAAGCTCCACCTCCAATGGTATTTACCATGTATAAAGATTGTTGTTATGTTTGCTATTTGTGATGTCACTGGAGTGGAACTTTGTGATGTCAGCTGATGGAGTTCTTTACAAAATGTCTGTTCCCAGATTTGCCTCTAATCGACAGCTTTAAAACCATAAAACATAGAAACAAGAGTCCACTGTAAAGTGGGTACAATTAACTGCTTTATATTTTTCAGGATTATGTGATATTTATAATCTGAATAATTCAAGGTAACTGGCTGAAGTTGTTTATTGAGGACTGAGTGTGAGATGTGATAGCATGGTTGAGCATTTACAGCCAGATTTTTGTTCTTGGTAGAAATTACATGCTTTTGAAAGATTTGTGTTCTCTGATCATTGTCTATTCATGACATTGATTTTATTAAAAGATCTTGTGTAATCAGAGGTTTTGCAACTAGGAACCCTCTGAACTGGGTTAGATTAATCGTTTTGCAATTAGCCATTCTGAGAGCAAAATGTCTTATTTATGCTCCTCAGAATTGAAGGGTAATGTAAAAGGGCAGGTGATTAAACTAGAGTTGAAACTGTCATTTTCTCCCAAGTCAAGTCAAGTGGTGAGTCATTTTCTCTCAAGTCAGTAACGTGATATTGGTCAATTTGGTTTTACTTCATATTCTGCAAATCTGATGGGATTAAAATGAAAACACGGAAGTTGAAGAAGCCTATTTGTTGCCTGAGGAATAATAATCCTTGGTTGTAGGCCTAATCCTGTTCTCAGATGAACTCTGTTTACTTTCTGGGCACAAATGTTTTGGCAGTGACAGGATAATTGAATGTAAATTTAATAGTACCGTAAACATTACTCCAGAATATAAATGTCAGTGGTTATTACACTAATATCTGTTTCTGCAGTAATTCAGAACTATAAATTTGGAAAAGAGAAACATTTCTTCAAACATAAACATGTAAAAATTACATTTAATTCATGAAAAAAGTTAAAATATTTTCATAATAGATTTTCAGTGACAAAATTTATAATCACAGGGCCAGCAAACGCCACCTTTCCTTGTGTTTTATAGAAGATTTTGTGACCAAACACTGATGATTTTCATAACCAAATGATATAACTTCTCGTCAAGATTTTTGTATAGCTTGTGAGAGTAACTTGAGTGTTTTGCTCAAAGCAACAACTGAAGTGACTTCGGTATTTCAACATTCAATCCAGTTAGTATAATGTATTAGACATGTAACACTGAGGTTTTGTTTGTGTTGATGACCTGTTCATCTGATCGTGCAAGAGTCTATTTGGAGGCGTTAGGGCAAGAAGCTGCTGAGGGTGCCCATGCAAAACTTCTGTTTTTAGGCTTTGAGGAGGATAGCACATGCCTTTGAGAACTAGGACAAAACCCTTTAAATCACCTGTTGAAGTTATATCCTCCATCGCCAGGTGGTTCCACTGATGCCATCAAACAGATCTCTCACATGAGGTCACTGAGGAATGATAATTGGGAATTTCTGTTTGACAAGCTGGTTAGCCAGTCACTGCTGTGGATCTGGCAGACCAGCCTTGAATGCAGCAAATCAACAGTGATAGTGAGTGAGATCAAACAGGATGAGAACAAAACTTGTGCTGGATTGCATACATTGTGCCAAAACTTTGATAACTATGTTGTGCTGGGGTTAAAAATTAGTGTTTTGTTTTTAAACTGTTAATTTTGGTCAAGTCAAGTGACAAGTCAAGAAAAAATTGATGTATCAGACTGTGTCCAAGTTACTGAATAGAGCCAACAACTCTACATGAAGCAGCCATTGCTATTTTTAATATCTTTAACTCATTCAGAAAACCAAGTTTGAAATGCTGTACATTTCAATATTAATCCATGCAACCTGTTGTAGTTATAGATTCATCAAATAGCACTGAAGAAGCCCTTTAAAGATCGTGCTGGCTCTGTGAAAAGGCAGTTCAGCTACTTCCACTCCCCTATCCTTTTCCTGTAACTGCGCAGTTTGTTTTATGTTCAGGTGCTCATTCAATTCCTTGAGAAAGTCATAATTGAATTTGCCATCACCACCTTGTCAGGTCGTGTATTCCAGATCCTAATTGTGCTGTATTTAAAAAATCAAATTGCTTTTGGCTGTTTTTGCCAATCACCTTCAATCTGTCACCTGGTTCTCGACCTCACTACCAAAGGGAGCAATTACCCTTTGGATTCTTCGTGATTTTGATCCCCAGTTCTACAGTCCATCCTCATAACTGAAGTAATTTAGTTCTGGAACCTCAAATCTTTTCTGCACCTGTTCAAAACTTGTGAATATGGTTTCCAAAATTTGCTATTGTACTCCAACTGAGACCAAACCAGCAATTAATAAAAGTTCACCATAACTCTCTTGCTTTTATGCTTACTGCTTGAGGTATAAAACCCAGGATCCCACTGTTAGCTGTTTTCTCAACATAACCTGACACATTGAACATCTTGTCCCTTACTGCACCCCTTTTAGATTGTAACTATCTGTTCATATTGCCATCCCTCATTCTTCTCAGAAAACTTTTCACTTTATATTTTATGTATTGAATCATTTGCTACGTATATGCCTATTCCATCAACCTGTGTCATCTTGAATTCTATCACTATCCTTTGCACTGTTAACAATACTTCAAAGTTTTATGTGAACTGTAATGTTTTAAATTGAACCTTATGAACCCAAATCATCTGTCAACATATATCAAGGAAGTTCATGGTCCTCGTGTTAATAGTTTGTTAATTATATTAAGGCCAAGAGATGAAGGGTATTGTTTTATTAAGTACTTTGAGCAGCTGGGACACTGGGTGTGTGAAGCAGAACTGTGCGACTGAACAGTCATAGAATCCCCACAGTGCAAGAGACAGCCATTTGGCCCATTGAATCTGCACTGAACGATCCCATCCAGACCCTATCCCCATAACCCCACGTATTCACTCTCCTAATTGGCACTAAGGGTCAATTTATCATAGCCAATCCACTGAACTGTCCATCTGTAGATATTAAAGTCTCTTGAAAAAGTCTTGGTTTTGGCTTCATAAAACAGCTTGGATCTGGCTACCGTTAGTGCTAACCTTGGAGAGTCCGACTGTATACTTTTGGCCAATCTGAAAAACTACGGTTCGCCATTGCTGTTTCCTGTCACTGTCCTTCTTGTTTCATGGAGTTCAATTTGCAGAAAATGTGGCAAGTCCATGTATACCACATCAGCTGCATTATCTTCATGAACTCTGTTTCCTTATCAAGTTAAGCACAATCTGCCTTTAACAATTCCACATTGGCTCTCTTTAATTCATTCTTGTCTGAGTGGCTTAATTTTTGTCCCAGATTATATTTTCTAAAAGCTTTCCCACTACCTTCCAAGGAAACTTGAAGTAGGCTGGCCAATTCTTGTGTCAAAGTGGGCCATTGCCCATTGACAAGTATGCACGGCGCAGGGCAGCATATTTAGAGGTTTCACAGGCATTTCAGATTTGAGCAACAAGTGAAGCTAGCCACACTGCTGCTATGTACTAGCAACATGAGTTATTTTCCTGGAATAGGATGCTGTAATCAAGCCAAAAGGATCTTCTGCTTATCACACATGAGTATCGTGGTATATGAATTACAACCCTGGTGCGATGCCAGATGTGTAGGCTGTACATCCCAACTACTATTGGATTGTCTCAAACAGTACTTCCCTTTGGCCAATTGCAGTAGGCAGAGTACTGACATCATTCAACCTGTTCTTGCACAGCTCAGACTATAATGTCTAATATTAGTTGAGATCCCATGATTGGACAACACTTGCAGAATAATCCCGAGTGTGCTAAGAATGACACTGACAACCAGTTTAAGACTCAGTCAGGCTTGCAATGTGGCTAACTTGCCTTGTCAGAAACGTAATGTCCAGGGACATTAATTCTTTTAATGCCAATTATGAAGGCTGCATTTGTGATTCTGTTTAATTGCATCAATAGAATTTATTTATCCTTTACCCGTTTTGGGCTTCGGTAAAATATTGGAACTAAAGTTTATTTGTCACAAGTAGTGAAGTTACTGTGAAATTCCCCTGGTCACCACACTATATGGTACCTGTTTGGGTCAGTACACTTAACTAATGCAATGTTAGTGCACACATCTGGAAATGGGGAGATTTGATTGAATGCTTTGTCATTTTTGAAATTAGTTTTGAATAAGCCTTCACAGAAAAAAAGCTTTCTCTTATGCACTATCACCAGTCCCACTTTGCAATGGATCTTGGAGAAACCTACAGATGAGGCTACTGAAACAATTCGCAGAATCCTTGGAGATGACCAAGGGAGAAGTTTCATCCTGAAAATATAGGTACAACGGAAACATTTACTTGCCTTTAATGTTGGGGAAGCATTGCAAGTTGCTTTGAAAACTTGCAGAAGGTGGATGCCTAGCTAAGAAAAAGGAGATTGAATGAGGTACATGAAAAGCCTTCGCTGGAGTTATATTCTAAATCAGGCTTGTCTATAGGCTAATTGCAGCCCTGGGGCATTTTCTTTTGGCATGCCATGTCCTTGGAGATAACCATCCAAATCTCGAAGACTTAGGGCAGATTTTTTAAAATGCTCAGTGACTGTTCATCCAATCACAGGTTGGTTTCTCCATGTATTGCATTGGTTGTTGATTGGCTGTTCAGTGTGTTGTTCTGGTCACTACAGTATAGGAAGGATGTGATTGCTTTGGAGAGGGTGCAGAGGAGATTCACCAAGATGCTGTCTGGGATGGAGCATTTAAGTTATAATAGAGGTTTGGTAGGCTTGGGTTATTTTTGTTCAGTCAGAGAAGACTGAGGGGCAACCTGATGGAGGTGTACAAGATTGAGGAGCTTGGACAGAATGTGTGAGGAGCAGCTGTTCCCCTTGGTTGAAGGGTCATCCACAAAGGGAATTGGGTTCAAGGAGATGGGCAGGAAATTTAGGGGGATCTGAGGACAAGGTTTTTGCCCAGAGATGATGGTTGGATTGTGCTGCCTGGGAGGGTGGTAGAGACAGATCGCCTCACATCCTTCCTTCATAAAGAACCTGGGTGGTCATAACATTTGAGGGTCAAGTGTTGGTACATGGGATTAGGTGGGAAGTCAAATGTATTTTGCGTTTCAGTGCAGACTGGATGGGTTGAAGAGAGTGAGAGGCATGTGGTGTGAGGGCTGAGGTGATGGGCAGGAAGGGGAGAGTGTGAGAGACGTGAGGGAGAGTGTGAAGCATATGAGAAGGGAGACATGAGGTGGCTGGGATGGAGAGGGGGCATGAGGAGGAGGAGGGCGGGAAAGAGAGAATATGAAGGATTGAGGAGGGTAGGTGGGAGAGAGAAAGAGGTGTGCGAGTATTTGCCCACAAGTCTGTGTCTCTCCCCAGCTCAGGATTCTCATTTACCCTTGGCCAAACACTCCATCATTCACTTTCACAAGGGCGTGGGTGATTGAATGAACACCCTAAGACTGGGAATAAGCCAGACAAACAAGTCTTTTTCAAAACTTATAAATAGTTTAATTTTGCATTGGCCCCTTGAGTTAAAATGTTTTGAAATGTTGTCCCCATCCAAGCTAGAAGGTTTGACAAGCCTGTTCTAAATGGTGATGACAAGAGTAGCAGGGGCCCATTTGCATTAAAACAAGACTATCTTTACATCAACGAGAGTCATGTATGCAGGAAATATTTCCTGGAATGTGTTAAATGTTCAAATCACTTTGACAAACCTAGTGTCGATATTTCATTCAGTTTTTAAGCTGGAAAATTAATGTGCCCAGTTATTTGAATTAAATGGAGTGAATAAGTGCAAGTTTAGTGGGCCTGTCTTTTAAGAAGCTCCTTAAACCCCTTTGATCATCCTCCTGGTATTATGTGACTTGGTGTTATTATTGTGAAGCACTTTCAGACATTTTACGTTGAAGATGTTGACAAATGCAAGTGAATTATCAGAATGGTTGAATTCAGTGACTTTGCAATGAGTGGAGCAGCTTGTCTCTAGGTCATTCCAATGAAGTAAATCAACTTTTGGGTGAGCTACGTGACCAATTGGTCATTCTAGCTGTCATTCAGCTCTTGACTTTTGCACCAGTACACCATGATGAACTATTTTAAATTTGCTTGAAGCTTTTTCTTTCTTCTTCATAAATGATTGTAATTTACAATCCTGTTCCATTGAGAAAATAAACTATTTGCAATAAAATATCTTCAATATGGCAGCCACTAATTAAATGCCACTAATTGGAATTCTGGAAGTAGTGAATTGCATTTCTGATGTGTAAATAACAAATGAGTAATTCACTGCCCTTTATAATGTGATCACAGTGCTCATGTTCACAAGGTGTATGTATGTCTATTTTAACTGTATCTTGGGGAATGGAAAGGTGGAAAGCAGCACATTAGTTCTTTCAGTATTTAGTTATCAAAGTTAATCCTAACACTTGCCTTTTTCAAAGGCTAATTTTTGTAGTCTGTTTATAAGCCCTTTATTGGGAGAACTATGTTCAGGCTGATTGTGATGGACCACATTTCAACGTAGAGCAATTAAATGTAGACATGTGAAGTAAACTTACTCTTATTGAGAATGTGTTTGTGTGTATGTATATATATATATATATATATATATATATATGTAGTGTTTGTATGTATATAGTGTTTGCTGCTAAAATTATTACTATGGTTAAAACAATGTTGCTGAAGTCACTGATTCAAAATTATAATTGAATAGCACTGTTCTGAGAAAGGAACTAGTCTGGGATTGTACTAATAGAAGACCAATTTTGTGGCTCAGCCTGTATTGCATTTTATCTCTTACGAACCTATATCAAAATAGGGAACGGGGTAGGTCTTTTAACCCATTGAGCCAGTTGTGCCATTCAATAAGATTGTTGACTGATCTGATTATGGCCTTGACTCCCCTTTACTCCATATTCCTGATACCCTTTAAACACCTGGTTAGTCAAGAATCTTCCACCTGTGCCTTAAAAATATTCAATGATCCAGCCTCCTCCTCCTCCTCCTCTCTGGGATGAGAGTTCTACAGACTCGTGGCCTTCAGAGTATTAGGTATGCAGCTTTGCTCAAACTCCTCCACTTTGCTCCTCTAATCTTATCAGTTTTCTTTTGCTTCTGACCCCAACTCTAGGATCACAAAATAGGAGCCTATTCTGAGAGCCTATTCCTAAAAAGTTGGAAATGTTCAAACTGGTTTTACCATATGATGCCAATTGTTAGCCATTTAAAGTAGTGGCTTCAAGTTATCACCTTAAGTTCACGCTCCAAAGGACATTCGAATAAACGTACCCAGAAAAACCTATTGGCTTAAAAATGAGGGCAGTTCAATTTGGCAAAAATTGCCAAAATCAATTTCAACTGTGCATCTTTTCCAAGTCTTGCTGCCAACGCAAGACCTAAAATTCGAGCAAAGCATTATTCACTTTGTCTCCAATTCCAAATGATTACTCATCTTCAGTTTGAATTTTCCAAGCCTTCTTCACACCCTTTTGATTTTGTATATTAACTTTTGATAACATGGCATTAAGTGTGTATTATTTGTGCACTTGCCCATCTCTTATGACTCTTGCATTGCATTTCTGATTTACTCAAACTTGAGCATTACATTTTTGTTGATGTTCATCATCCAAATAAATCTCAAATTTCTTACTAAACAAATTTACTTAACTAAAATTAATTTGAAACAGAGCTCGAACCAATTAAATACCATAAAACTCAAATTAAATTGCCATGTTCTTTAGTCTTCCGACAAGGCTGTTTTAACTTTTAAGCCTTGCATTTTGTGTTTGCAGTTTGTACTTGTAGGCCTTAACCTTTCAGAAGCTGAAAGTTCAAATGAATAGCTTTTCCAGAGCAAAGGAAACTGGAGAAAAATCAAATGTTGCCAAAGTGCATAATTTTTCAGCATGCAGTAATAGAATTTGTTGCAAGTGGAAAGGTATAGTAAATACCTTTGGTATAAAACAATTTGAGAGTTAGAAATTTTTAATTCAGTGCTTTGAATGGCTAGCTGCCTTAGAGAGCAAGAGTAGGTTTTCACCACTTTGTTCTGGTTGTTATCTTCGTCAAATTATGTTGAACTTTTCCCTCAACACAGCCTATTGGAATCAAATTGTACAAGAATTTCAGGACAGTGTTACTATGGATAGAATTGTTTGCTTTGTTCTTCGAGATTAAAGGCAGTCTTAAAGATACTCCATTGAAAAAAGGTGGAAAGAATTTTGGAAGCTTAGTGAACGGAGACTTTCATACAAAATGTAGTGTCGATCAGTGCAGTGCAAAATTGTAGAATTCCTACCTCAGTTCTGCCCAACCCATTTAATCTCATACTATATTCCAGTAAAATTAGTTTGATTTAGCTGATCTCAAAATCAGTGACCCTGATATATTAAGTGTCACATGTCAAAGCATCTTTTTTAAAACTATAGTGTCACTTCTGATTGACTGACTCTGTCCAACTTATAACCATGTGGGCCACATAGCTACTTTTGAGCTTCAGAGCTACATATAAATTTTATTTTCCATGTTTAATGTAATTCAATTTGTTGGTCACTGATGTTGGAATTCTAATTGAACTTTTATCTAACTATATAGCTGTTTTTAAGCGTTTAAGCATTCATCTTTCAATCTTGGATTTAGACTTTTTCTGTAGTGCCTTGATTCTCAATTCAAAACAGCTAGCACATAATTTTCAGTAATGCATCAATAACACCCCATTCTGTTGCCAGAATGTTTGACTGCAGTTTTTGGAATTATTTGCTTTGTTATTTTTAAGGTAATTTTAAATAAACAAGATAAATTCTGAAAACTTTATTCAGCTAGGGTTTTGATTTTCGTTGATATTTCAAATGAATGTGTGAAAACATAAGGCAAAACAGATCTGCCCCGAAATGGCACACTGTGTGAATTAAAGTTACATTTAGCAACTTTGAATCATGAATATGATTTTTTTTAGTTGGAAATGTCCAGTTGCTTTTAACAGTATTTAAGCTGGTGTATTTCTGAAAATTATTTGAAAATAAGCTGTTCACTTCTCGCTTCCAAAAATGTATCAAACTAAAACCTGAGTTTTTGGCCATCCCAATTTGAGTTCTTTTAATAAAAACAAATAGAAGTTTGAATGCTTTTCAGGTCAATACACCACCATCACCCACCCAAACCCCACACCTCCTTTGGTACATGTTTTGTTCTGTCTTCAATTTTAAAAATGGCAATGGAAAAAAAATTGAATACTTGACAAAGCAATATGTATGTTTTTTACATATTAATCAACAAAGTTGTGGAATTTGAACACTAAGCTGCTGGTCAGTATCCAAAAGTATCCCATAATTGCAAATGCAATTTTAGTCACTGTGAATTAGTGGCTTTTATTAGCTAGAATGGACACAAACTGGCCCAACATTTGGTGTAAAAAAAAATGGAGACACCAGTTGCACTTGTGTGCACTTGTAGCCATTTGTGCATAAATCTTGCAGCAACTTGGCGACAAATGGGTTTTCTGGTAGGCAAGATGTAATAAGTGGTGTGCTACAGGGATCAGTGCTGGAACCTCAATTTTTTTACAATTAATTCATATAACCAACTTGGATGAAGGGACTAGAGGTATGGTTGCTAAATTTGCTAACAATGCATAGGACAGCAAGATGTGATGGGGATGCAAGGAGGCTACAGGTTAAATACTGTTAAAAGGAGTATAATGTAAGATGGGTGTTTAAACCATGTAAAAATAATAGTGATAAATGTATCTGGATACACGTAGCACTCAAAGCATAACTGAGAACGCAACTATAAATATGTATGATCTGATTGCCATTACATACACATGGCTGCAGGATGACATTGTTTGGGATCTGAATATAAAAAGGGATTGTGACATTTAGGAAGTCATGATGTGGATATGCTGGCATTGGACTGGGGTAAACACAGTAAAAAGTCTGACAACACCAGGTTTAAGTCCAACCGATTTATTTGATAGTACACTCGCTAGCTTTCGGGGTTAGTCCCTTCGTCAGGTGAATGGAGAGTTCTGGCTTCAGACAGAGCATATAAAGCACAGACAGTTTACAGATTATGATATTGGTACTTTAAAGAGGATTAGGGGTGACTGAAATTCAGAGAACCAGCATTAAATGTGAGGAAACATCAGAAATGATAAAGATGAGAAGTCACTAGTGGGAGTGCTGGACATGCTCCAGAATAGTAACCAAACAGAGTGGTTTAAAAGAAGACATAATGGGAATTTATAAGAGAAGTGCTGCAATAATCAGAGGGGATTTTAATTCGCATGTACACTGGAAAAATCAGATTTGCAAAGGTAGACTTGATGAGAAATTCATGAAATATTTTTGTGATAGTTTCTTAGAGCATGTTTTGACACTAACCAAAGAGCACACTATGTTGGATCTGGTATGAGGAGAGAAGAATGGGTCAAGGCTAGGATTTTGAACTTGGAAAAAGGGCAATTATAAGGGCATGAAAGTTGAACTAGCCAAAGTGAACTGGCAAATTAGCTAAGGGGTAGATGACTAGAGATGCAGTAATGGACATGGAGAGGAATATTTCAGAATGCACGGAATAGCTACGTTTAAACAAAGAAAAATTCCAAGAGGACTGCCCCCACATCTGTGTTAACTAAAAAAGTTAAAAAATATTAACAAAGAAAAAGCATATATTTGTATAAGGATGGGTGGCAGCTCAGAAGATTGGATGAAATATGAAAGCCAAAAAATGGCTAATATTAATAAGGAAAAGTTGAGAGCAGAAGAGAAAGTTAGCTAGAAATGTAAGTCTGAGTTTCTATAGATATTTAAATGAGTTAATAAAGTGAGTGGTTCATAGGAAGTGAGTCAGGAAAGTTGTTAATAGAAAACAAGGTGATGTCATAAGAGTTCAATAGGTATTTTGCATTGGTCTTCAGTATAGAATGCAAGTAGTATCCTGAAATTAACTACAAGTTGGCTATTAGTGAAGACAAACTGGGAAAATAAAATAACCAGTGAAGTGGTACTGAGCACATTGTTGGAATTGCAGGCTGACAAGTCCAGGGGGTCTGGAGGATTTTTTAGCTTAGAGTCCTAAAAGAAGTGGCTTGTGAGACAATTAATGGATTGTTTATGATTTTCAACAATTTTCTAGTTTTGGGCGAGGTTCCATTGGATCGGAAAATAGTGAATGTAATTCCTTTATTCAAAAGGAAGACGGAAAGAGGAAACTACCGGACAGTCATTATCTCAACACCTGTTTTAGGGGAAATGTTGGGGACTATTCTTAAAGATGTTAAATTGTTAAAGATTCTTAAAGCAGGGCACTTGGAAATCAGGCAGAGTCAACATAGTTTTGCAAGGGAAGTCGTGTTTAGTCAGTTTATTGGAAGCTCTTTAAAGAGATAACATATGCAAAGAAGAGCCGAAGGTGGTTCTGTACTTGATTTCCAAAAGGCACCTGATACGGTGCCATATCAAAGGTTATTGTGTAAAATAAAAGCTCATGGTGTTGGGTGTAACATAATAGCATGGATAGCTAACAGGAACAGGGAATGGCAACAAATGGGTTTTTCTGGTAGGCAAGATGTATCAAGTGGTGTGCTGCGGGGATCAGTTCTGGAACCTCAATTTTTTTTAACAATTTACATAACCAACTTGGATGAAGGGACTAGAGATATGGTTGCTAAATTTGCTGATGACACAAAGTTAGGACAGCAAGGTGTGATGGAGGTGCGAGGAGGCTACAGGTTGAGAGTGGGTAAGAATCTGTCAAATGGAGTATCATGTAAGCAAGTGTGAAATGGTCCATTTGAAAGGAAGAATAAAGAAACTTATTAAATGGCGAGAGATTGCAGAGCTCAGTTTCAAAGGGATCTGAGTGTCTAATGCATGAGTTACAAATAGCATGCAGATACACAAAGTAATTAGGAAAGCTAAGAAATGCTATTGTTTATTGCAAAGGAAATTGAATTTAAAAGTAGGGAGGTTATGTTTCAGTGATACAGGGCATTGATGAGACCACCTTGGGAATATTGAATATTAGCCTCCTAAGGTAAGGAAGGATGTAAGTGTATTGGAAGCATTTCAGAGAAGGATCAGCAGCAGTTTAGAAGACTAAGAGGCAACTTGATTGAAAAGTATATGATCTTGGGAGGTTTTTCTGGAGGATAATTTCTCCCGTGGGAGAATCGAGTACTCAGGGTCACTTTTAAAAATAAGGGGTCACCCATTTAGGATGTTTTCTGAGTGTTCAGAACCTTTGGAACTCTTTTTTGAAAGGTGTTGGAAGTAGATTATTTGGATGTTTTTAAGGCAGAGTTTGATAGGTCCTTGACAAGCAAAGAGAGTGCAAGATTATTATAGGTGGGTATAGTTGAGGTTATAATCTGTTCAGCAATGATGTCATTGATGGAGAGGCATGAAGGAGAGCACGCCCCCCACACCAAAGAATTGTGATTTTAAAAAATCCAATTGTTCCCTTTGTTCATTCAGATTCTGAGTTCTCTGGAGGGTGCTGTGCCATTTCCATCTCCTACCCCCCAGCAATTTAGTGCAAAATATCACAATTGTTTTGGTGCAGAAGGAGGCCATTTGGCCCATCGTGTCTGCACTGGCTCAGCAAATGAACATCATGACCTAGTGGCATTCTCCAACATTTTCCTCATACCCCTGCACAACTTGGCAATTAAATGGGCAATTTATTTTCCAGCAGATTTTGAATGCTATATCCTCAGAGGCATTTGTTGGTATATAAAGTCACCTATTTTCTGCCAGCCTCACTTCATGCTCAAGAAGAAAAAAATCAGCAAAGATTAAAAGAAAAAAATATTGGAACAGGAGTGTCGATAGTCTTTTGATTCTGGTTGAATCCATGGAGTTTACATAATCAAACTTTTTAAGGTCTTAAAGGAACATGTTTCTGTACTTAAAATGTTTTGTCTTGTATCAGAATTTGTTCCTATCCATATAATGCAGAACATTCTCTGGCTGCAGTGCTAAGGGATTTTTCTTGGAATTTTAAAAAGAACTGCCTACTGCTGATTTCCAGATGACATTAAAAATATCATTTTCATGGACTTGAGAATAAAATAAAGACTTATCATTTGGAAATGGAGTTCTTTAGTAATTGAAAAGATTGACACAGGTAGACTGACCTTAACAATTAGATTTTCAAAAATGAAATCCAAGGATCTGATTAGTGTGAAGAGCCATAAATAGCCCTGAGTTGGAGCAAAAGGATATTATACCTCTTTTTTTCTGAAAAACTTTCAAATTGGAGATTGATTGAGTTTAGACAAGTTTCATTTACAGCATCTGTTAAATAGTGTTCAGTTACAGACCACTGGTGATCTGCAATGACTTTTCACTTTCCAATAGGGAGCAGGATGGTTCATTAATTATATTTGTTCCTTGGTTGAAAAGTTGATATTTATGCAAAATCTTCAACCATTGGGAGGAAGAGTTAAGGAAATATAATGAAAACTAGTTGAACCATGAACCTTGGAGAATTTTGAGGTTACTTTGCAATTTTTATCAAAGGATAAGTTACCAAAATCAATAATTTCTTGAAGGCAGAATACAAAAATGGAAACAGGCTGACAACAAAGGAGGAAATGCCTAATGATACACAAGGTGTTGCTGACAACTTGGGGGTTAGGCCCTGATGATCTGAGAAGGGCCAAAAAATTCTCCTGAGCTAACACTTCCATTCAGTTGCCCCATCTTTAAACACTGCTAAACCTTATCAACACTGTTTAGCTCCCCATCCAAGGTACCAAACCAGCTTAACCATGCAACTGAATCCCAGGAACTTCTGTCATAAGTTCTTAATTAAAAACACTGTTCTGGCCAGAATTATGCAGTATTCTGAGTGTTCACCTGCAAAATGGCAGGATTAGATTGGCAACCGGAAAAGACACATTTATAATTTACCATGCACATTATTTCCTTTCCATTTAAGTAATTAAAAGAACAGCATAGTGGTAATCTTAATGGACTAAAAATGCAAGAGCCTGTACTGATGCTTCAGAGACCTGAGATCAATTCCCACACGGCAGTTGGTAGAATTTAAAGTAAATTAACAAATATGTCTGAATTGAAAATACTTGTCTCAATAGTAATGATTATGAAACCATTAGATGTTTGTAAAAATCTATCTAATTCACAAATATCCTTTTGCGGAAGGAAACTGCTGTCCTTATCTGGTCTGGCTGGTGTTATTTCAGATGCAGAATACATAGAAACATACAAACTAGGAGCAGGCCTGTCCCACCATTCAATCAGATCATGGCTGATCTGACTTTAATTTCATACCCCCCCCCCCCCCCCCCCCACCACACACACACACACACACACACACACACACACACACACACACACCTTGTAACTTTTCACTCTTGTTCAACAAGAATTTATCTATCTACCTATGCCTTGAAAGCATTCAAAGATTTGTCTTCCATTGTCTTTTGAGGAATGGAGTTTCAAAGACTCATTCAAATCCCACATCTCATCCCCCTTTCTGTTTTAAATGAGTTCTCCTTATTTTTAATTCCTGACCCCTAGTTCTAGTCTCTCCCACATGAGCCAATGGTGCAAGTAATCCAATCGAGATCCAGGCTAACCACAGCAGATGGTGAAATTTGAATTCAGTAGAAGTCTGGAATTAAAAGTCTTAGGATGACCAAGCATGATCTCAGTTGTGATGCGCATGAAACTACTTTTGATTGTTGTAAAGACCCGTCTGATTCACTTGTCCCTTAAGGAAAGAAATCTGCCATCCCTACCTGGTCTAGTTTGCAGCAATGTGATTGACTCTTAAATGGGCATTAAATGTGGTCGCAGCCCGTGACTCGCTCATCCTATGAAAGAATAAAAACAAGGAAACATCCCTGCTGTGACCCCTGTGGACCTTGCATCTTCTAAACTCGTGGGTATAAGATCAGCCTGTCCCACCTTTACTGATTGTAATTTTCTGAGTGCTTCCCTCCCTTCCAGTTCCTGATTTACAGTTATTTCTGCGATATTACTTACCTCAGTAGTGAAGACGAGTGTAAAAATACCTGTTCAATTCATCTGCCTTGGTAATGTGGTTAACTGACTTCCTTCTGAAATTGTCTAGCAAGCCACTGAATTGAATCAAACCTCTACAGAAAAGTGAAGGAAGAATAAAACCACACAAACCACCCAGCATTAACCTAGGCACAAAACCAACTCTGGGAGCTCTCCTCATTAACATCTGGGAACTTGTGCCAGAGTTGGGAGAGTTGTCCCACAGGCTGTTCAAGCAGTGGGAAAGCACATATCCACTGATGGTGACTGATACATTTGGGACATTGTAAGGTATGAGACTCTGAGCATGACTATGTTGGGCTAATGCTTGAACAGTCAGTGGGACAACTCTCATATCCACTACATGGGTGGCATCGTACCACACTGGATAACACTGCCGCCTTCCAGCATCAGGGACCCGGTTACAATTCTGGCTGTGGGTTGCTGTTTGTGTGGAGTTTGCATGTTCTCCCCATGTCTGTATGGGTTTCCTCTGGTTTCCCCCTCAGTCCAAAAATGTGCAAGTTAGGTGGATTGGCCATGCTAAATTGCCCCCTAGTATGCAAAGATGTGTAGGTCAGGTGAATTAACCATGGTATATGTGTGGGGTTACAGGGATAGAGTGAATGGGAGGGCATGGATGAAATGCTCTTTTGGAGAGTCGGTGCAGACTCAATGGACTGGATGACCTCTTTCTACATTTCACATTAGGGATTCTGTGATTAAGTCTGGAATGCATTAATTCTCACAGCATGAGGCCAAACATGGGCGAGGAAACCACCTGATTACCAATTACTGCCGTCGTTCAGCAGATGAATCAATGCTGCTCTATTTTGAGCGCAAGGGTAGTAAGGACACAGGCTATACTCTGAGTGAGCAACTTCAATGTCTGTCCCAAAGATGACTTGGTAGCACCTGAACTGATCAAGCTGACCAAATTCTGAAAGCCGTATCTGCCAAACTGGTCGTCCAGCAAGTGGTGAGACAGAAAATGAGAAGTCAAGTTGCCGTTGTCCTCATCAGCCTAGTTGTCACAGATGCCTCTATTGATAGAAGTGACTGCAGCACAGTTCTTGTGTAAACACAGTCATGTCTTCATATTGAAAGTTCTCTGTTCTGTGGCACTGCCAAAGTGCTAAATGGGTTAGGTTCAGAACATATCTAGCAAATGGGCATCTATAAAATGCTTTGTGTTATCATTTACAGCAGCCATTGTATTCAGCCACAATCTGTAACTTCATGGCATGCGTTATCTCTTGCTGTGCCATTATCATCAAGTCAGGGGACCAACCCTGGTTCAGTGAAGAGTGCAGGAGAATATGCCAAGAGCAGAGACTGGAGTCACTTGTGAACCAGATCTCATACTAATGGGCAGATTTCCTTCTCCAGATTAGCACCTCATTTCTAGGGAAAGGATCTAGTGAAGCTACAACATAGCATGCTGTTTAACGTGCTAGAAATCCTAAGTCATTCTATGTCAGTGGATCAGATCAAAGTTCTGCTATAGCTAGTCGTGAATAGTGGTGGACAATTCAACATCTCAAAGGAAAGATGCTTAGTAAAAATCCCTATACTCAGTGATAGGGGAGCAAAACACATTTAATGCTAAAGACATACTAAAGCATCTGCAGCCACCTTGAGCAAAAAGTGTTGAGTGGAAGCTCAAGCTTGACCTCTTGAGGTCCCTAGAATAAAAGGTGTCAGTCTTTGGCGAGTTTGATTTGCTCCATGTGAAGTCATGGAGACTTACAGCATGGAAACAGGCCCTTTGGCCCAACTTGTGCATGTGCTCAGTTTTTACCACTAAGCTAGCCCCAATTGCCTGCATTTTACCCATATCCCTCTATACCCATATAACTGTTTAAATACTTTTTGAAAAACAAAATTGTACCTGACTCAATTACTGCCGCTGGCAGCTTCTTTCAGACACTCACCACCCTCTGAGGAAAAATTGCCCTCTGGATCCTTTTGCATCACTCTCCTCACCTTAAACCCATGCCCTGTAGTTTTGGAGACTCCTACCTTTGGGAAAAGATGTTGACCATCTACCTTATCTGCCCCTCATTCATTTATAGACCTCTAAGTGGTTGAAGGCACTGGATGCAGGAAAGGCTCTGGGCCCTGAAAACATCCAAGCTGTCATATTGAAGACTACTTCTTCAGAAGTAGATGTGCTGCTAACCAAGCTGCTCCATACACAAACATAGGGCCAAAACAGAATTGTAAAAAATAAGAATGGTGCCACAAAGCATGTTTGTTATTGGGGACCAATCACCTCAGCCCCAGGAAATTGTTGCAAGAATTCCTCCTAGTATCCTATGCATAACCATCTCCAGTTGCTTCATCAGTGATTTCCATCCAACATAAAGTCAGAAATGGAGATGTTCCATGCACATTCAGTATTAATTGCAACTCCACAGATACTGAAGAAATCGGTGCCTTATATGCAGAAAGACCTGGAAAATATTCAGGCTTGGGCTGGTAATGTGGCAAATAATTGTACTACACAAGTCCCAGGCAATGACCATATCCAACGAGAGAGAATCTAAGCATTGGCCCCGATGACATTCGATAGCAATAACATAGCTGAATTCACCATCATTAACATTTTGGGACTGTCAGCATCCTGGGGCAGCCATTGATAAGATACTGAACTGGACCAGCAATATAAGTACTTCAGGTGCAAGTGCTAATCAAGAGGAACTTGCCTTGCTTATCTAATTTTGGCCTCCTTTAGCACCCTCAATTTTAATTGCTTTGTTATTGTTGGCTTTGCTCTTAAGTTCTGAAATTCTCTCCCTATTCCACTTTGACTATTTACTTGGAAATATTGTGAACTGAGAAGAATAGTGAAAAATTAATAATATAGCAGTGGGTGGATAAATAACAGATGAAATTTAATGCATGTGAAGAGATTCATTTTAATAGACTATGGAGAGACAGTGTAAAATAAAGGGTATGTTTCTCAACCACTTACAAGAACAGAGGGACCTGGCTGTTATATGCATAAGTGATTGAAGATGTCCAGATAAGTTGAGAGAGTAGTTCTAAAGCATGCAGCGTTCTAGGCTTTATCAATAGAGGCATAGAGTACGAGAGCAGGAAAGGTATGTAAAACCTGTATAAAGCACTGGTTCAGCATTTTCGTCCAGATTGGAGAACAATAATTTTTACGAGAAATGCAGAAAATATTCTCAAGAATGGTTCCAGAGATGAGGAATTTTAATTATATAGGTAGATCGGAGAAGTTGGGAATCCTTTTCTTGAAGGGAAACAATTATTATCGTTGTTCGTGGCTTGCTGTTTGTTTAATTGCTTGTATGAAATCTTAAGACATTTTCTACGTCAAAGGCTGTTGTGAAAACATACTTTTTTTATGCTCAAGATGAAGATAGTGAACAGAAGAAATCCTAAAACTCCTGTACAATCCCTCTGGGATTTATTGGTCAACCAATTTTGCATTCTAGTCATAGTCCCAGTGATGGGCTTCCATCACAGTGCTTGCAGATCTGTGACTTTGTTCCTTGCTTCTGCCCAATCCCTGTCAGCAATCTCAGGATCTTCAGTTTACCCAATGTTTTTCTTCCACAATGTTTCCAGAGTCGTGGATATGTCTCCTATTTCCTGGTATTCCTTTCAAATTATTGCTATACTTGTAGATGCCTGGCCCTTTCCTGTCAGATTTCAGGCACTTTCTCCATCCCAAGATGACTTATATTTAATAATGGTCTTTTGTACTATGCTGAGGATCCCTGTTCTCAAAAAACCTCTGCCTGTATGTCAGCAACACTGAATCTTCAGTAGCTATACCTCAAGTCTGGTGATGCATCTTTCATAAAACTAGAGAGGGAAATTTTATTACAAAACAAACTTAAAAGAAAGCCAAGATAAAAATAAAAGCATGGAAATATTCCACAGGTCTGGTAGGATCTGTGGAAAGAACAACAGTTGACATTTTAGGTCTTCAGTTGGTAATTTTTTTTTGTTGAAAAGAAAGCCAGCCATTGACTTAAAACCTAAAACATTAGTAACTGCCTTCTGATTGCAACAGTTTGCAAACAGCTACAATTGTAAGAATTTGACGACAGCAAGCGGAACCAACCTGGTTGACACTAAGCACAGTTATGTGTCATAGCTTGGGCGCCCAGTTAGAAATACAGGAAGATCAACTAGTACAGCATAGATATAGCAGTTTGTAACTGGGATTTGTATTTTATGATGTACTGGTGATTGAACCATGAACTTAGAGTCATGATACAAAATGCAGTATGCTGTTTATATTTGTGTTTTTTTTAGCTCAAATCTGAGGCTGTATGTTCCATATAATTCAGTTATATGTAGTTTTGATATACATGACACCTCTTATCTGGCTGTTGTCCTGCATTATATTGAGTGTTGATGCTCTGTTTTCAATCTGAGGTGTGAAATGATGGATCACGAAGATTTGATTTTCTTTCCACTGGAAGCTATGCAGCAATCCTTGTAGACCTGCTTGGTTTCTGGTATAGAAACTGTGGGGAGAAATTGTAGTCAATATGGTTGAAGGTATGGTGGATTTATTTACATCTGCCCGAAGTCTTCTGGTTAATTTGACCCCTGGCAGAGAACTTAAGGATAATTGGTTTATGTGATTCCATTTCTTGAGGATTCATTACTGTTGAGTATGACTTCTTTCAATTTTGGGTGCCCTGAATGCAAAAAAGACATCTGCTCATGGAGAGGCTGTGTGGTGTGGGCTGCATGTTGCACCAAGCACACATGTAAGATGTTGGGATCTGCTCTCCTTTGTTGCTCAGTGCATGTGCATATGGGTACTCACCTAGATATTTGCCCACTTATGAGTTGCAGGAGTCAGGAGAAATAGGTGTTTATGCTCGACTTAATTATTTCTTAAAGGGCACATAGATTGGGTGCCATTTTGAACCATTTCTCTGTGGTGGATATGACATCATTAAGTGGGGTGAGGTTTTCTCATTTCAGCGGGAGGGTGAGAGTTTACAGTAAGTATCCTTTTTCTGGACAAGGCTGTGTATTTCTGCCAAAATACTTATCCATACCTTTGTTACCCCGAGAATTGATTTTGCAATACTGTCCTGACCAGCTGCTGCCTTTTTTTTGAGCCAGAATTTTCTGTTATACTGAAGTTATCCAAAATTCTGCTTTCATCCATCATTGCTATACATTATTATAATTGAAGTTTATAAGATTTTGGTACTGCCTTTGGGATAAAATGGAGGGGGTCATGTGACCTGTTCTGAAGTCTCAAGAACAACAGGCTTGTGTGACATGACTTTTGAAGATTAATGGAGGCTCATTGTTTTGCTTGAAAGAAGATGCAAGGTATTCGTGCTTTGAGATAATGGCAGCACAATCGGTTGATACTGTGCCTTTAAGAAATGTATTTGTCATGTTTTTGTTCAGGATTTGTTGTAGCTTTTTTTATCAGAGCCATTCTGTCTATATACATCAGCATAATGGTTCTTAATTGTTGCAATGTTTGTTTTAATCTGGACTAACATAGGCTTCAGCTGATTGCCCAGGGATATTGCCGAGTAGGGCTTGATTAGGTTGATTGACAGATAAGATCGTATGACTGGTCGCAGCCAGACTTTCTCAGAACTTCAGGCAGTATGCTTTTAAGGTCTTTAGAGAGAGAGGTTTTCTCTGTATCTCCTGATCTCACTGAAGTTTGAAGTCTAGAATTTATCAGGAAATAAACCTTTTTCTGATTTTATTGTTTGGGGGTGGTGCTTTCTCAGGAGGTTGCTGCATGAGAATTAGAAGACAACTGTCTGTCTGGATTCCAGAGGTGTAAAAAGGCCGGAAATTGAGTAGCCATATAAGCATATTTGTTTTCTGTGCTAACTTGTTTTAAAGAAGGAATTTGTCTGTGTGGGGATACAGCTAAATTGGAACAGCAGGGATAGCTAGCTGTTAAGAATTATATTTTGTCATGTTTAAGCCTTTTAATTGGTTACAGTTATGCTAATTCTGTTTGTTATATTCTAACTGTGTTCTTAAATAAAGTTTGTTTTGTTAAGTGCTTTCAAGTGAGTCACTTGAATCATACCTGGAGTGAAACACCTGCTCATTCTAATGCCAAAATCAAATGTAAAAAGTAGGGTTTAGGCTACCAATTGCACTAGTAGTCTTGAATCCCAGAAATTAGTTAAGACTGTCTGTTTGTAAAGTGTTGTGCTTTGAACAGTTAATTGACTTGCAAAGTATGAGAATTGGGTGCTCAAGGGTAGCAGGCTTTTCAGGTGGGGAAGGTTTCTCAGATACCCCGCAAACACTCGGACACAGTCTATTTAGATCCAGAAGAGAGTGCAACTAGAGACTGAAAGTCTGTATGCAGGAAGCTCGTGGTTGGATTGAAAAGACCTAATTGATGAGAATTTGAAACGGAATTGGAAGATTGGCCTCCCTATGCTATGTTCATTTTTGTGAGACTCTTCTGTCCTTGACACAAAGGCAAACATCAACCACTGTCCGATCCAAAAGTTCTTTATTCTTCTTGCGTATGTAAGCTGGCAAGCCTTTGCTACCCAACTTTCATTCAGTGCTGGGAGTCAATTAGCAAAGGTGCCTCGAACAATAGAGCACTCCCCCTTTATGTAGCTTTTACAATCGTTATGATCGCGTGTGGTCTGATACAATATAGCTAATCACAGGACACCCTTTGCTCTAGTAAGGTTAACCATATCTAAGGTCGTAATATGGTTATGTTGAAAGAAAGAGAACTGTTAATGAGTAAGTTCGTTAATCGCAAATGTCTTAAGCTTGTCATTTTGAAATCAACTCTCAGCAGTATGCGATATTTAACCCCATAATATCTTATTTCCCTCCTTGCTTTAGAGAGGAGTTTGGGCTCTCTTATAGGCCAGGCATTGACAAACACATTGTAGCTAGAACAATAATAAGCAAACCACCAGAATAATGAGTCCCAAATGTATTATCATTTCTCCCCAGTCCCCAAAGAGGTTACCAAAAGGCCACCAGCCAGGGGGATTGTAGAACTGAAATTAGAACTGCCCCTCAGTTCTAATTTTGTCAGTCGTCTTTTTAATATGCTCAGCTAAATCAGTGATATTGTTGGAGGAGTCTGGAATGTATGTAGAGCACTCGGAGCCTGTTAGGGCACAGGTGTCAGTAAAAGTTGTTATTGACAAATAATATCGAGATTTGGGGTACCCCAAAAAGATTAGCTCGGACAATGGCCCCCATTTTGGTAGCCACCAACAAGTAATCTAAAGCCATTAGATTTTGGAGTGCCACCGTCCGTATAGTTACGACTTCAGCTGAAACTTCAGAGATGGCAGTGCTCACATCCTTTAATCCATCTGCAGTATCATTAGCTATTTTCTCAAGAGCAGATGCCATATTGATGCTGTCTTTGCTGTCAAAGGCTATCATCCAAAACTGTTGCGCTTTGGTGATGGCCCGTTTAGATCTTAACAGGTATATCTTGGGGTGGAGGTGCAGGGAGCCGTAATGCTGGACGTAGGGGACCACGTATGCACGATAGCAAGATCCAGACCAGGTAAGCCAAGGATAGGCACTATCTCCACAGGCAAAATAGATGCCATTGTACGCCACCATGTCATTTAATAGAACTGGGTCGAGTTGGAATGAAGCCCCCACAATAGTCCAGAATGATTTGGCTGTAGGGCAATGGACTTTAGGCCTCAGATTTACCATACTACTATTGGGACTGGCAGCTGGACCTGGGAATGCAAGCGCACAAGTCTTTGAAGGTGGCAGTACAAGTGGAGAAGGCTGTGAAGAAAGCTTATGGTATGTTAGCCTTTATAGGAAGGGGTATAGACTATAAGAGCTGGAGTCTAATGTTGTATAGAATGTTGGTTAGGCCGCATTTGGAGTACTGTGTCCAGTTCTGGTCGCCTTACTACCAGAAAGATGTGGAGACCCTGGAGAGAGTGCAGAGGAGGTTTACCAGGATGCTGCTTGGTATGGAAAGACTGGGTTATGAAGAAAAATTGAGCAAATTGGGGCTGTTTTCCCTTGAAAGCCAGTGACTGAGGGGAGATCTAATTGAGGTATATAAGATTATGAAGAGTGTAGATAAACAATGGTAAGCTTTTTCCTATGTTAGAAACGCACAGTACGAGGGGCCACGGGCTTAGGGTGAGGGGGGAGAGGTATAACATGGATGTTAGAGGGAAGTTTTTCACACGTAGGGTAGTGGGGGTATGGAATGCTCTGCCAAGCAAGGTGGTGGAGGCAGGCACGCTGGAGTTGTTTAAGAGTTACTTAGACAGGCACATGAGTGGGTTGGAGATGGAAGGATATAGGAGATTGTTTTAAATAAGGTTTAGTAGCCTTGGGACGTCCCTGGTAATGTATAAGGATGTGGAATGATACTAATGTTTTTCTCTTTTAATTCACAGGTTTTAAATCGGTCCGCCTTGTTGCCCAATGAGGGGCATACACGCGATGGGTCGTACAAGGGCTGCTCTTGGATGTTCGAGAATAGCCTAGTACGTCATGTCGTTAGTGTACGCTTAAACTGGACCAGATGCTGAGCAACACGACAGCTCAGTGACCATCACTGTTTGCTGTGCAGACACGTGGATTTGGGCCAGTGTCTGTGGGAGTTTGCGCATTCTCCCTGTGCTTGCGTGGGTTTTCTCTGGGTGCTCCGGTTTCCTCCTACACTCTAAAGATGTGCTATTAGGCTGATAGGAGGTAATCAATTGTCCCTAAATTAGTTTTCCCTCAATGTGGAATGCCATAAGCGTAGATAAGGGTCATGGGTGGAGGGGGGGGGACTGGTAATGTTAAAATGGCGGCGTGGGCTCGTTAGGCCGAAGGGCCTGTTTCCCGGGCTGTTTTTGTTCTTTGACATTACACTGCTGAACTCAGTAGCTATGGCCAACAGATTTGGTTCTGTTTCTTATCAGGCAGATGGATCCCCTTTGTTTACAACAAAGTGGGGTGGAGAGTCTGACCTATTATAGTTGGGCTGGTAATGTTTCTTAAAAGTTGATAGAGTGCACCCCTTCTTTGTATAGACATCACTGTTGATGTCAATTAGCCAATTTCCTTCTTGGTCCGGGCCCCTTTTTCTTATTCCGTCCTTAGTCCCGTTTTGATACAAAATCCACTCTATCGTTTCCTTGGTTTTGAGAGGAATAGCAAACGGGGATCTCCTCTTTGGCCTGTGGTGGTATGTGTGAGCAGACCCAACATCTGCTTATATCAAACTTTACATGTACTAAAAGGTGTTAAAGTGAAATTGTCCAATAGTCAGTCCATCTTTCAGGCTTCCTTTCTGTTGATGTGTTGTCCTGGTGCCAGGAAAATAGCTGAAAGGCTGAATATGATCCTCATTTATTAGCAGATGTTGGTGTCCACTGTTTACAGTCACTCGGATGTAACTAGTGAGTTTGTCCTTGAACCTTGATTGGAGTTGGAGTCTGGAAGAGAACTTGGAACGGTCCTTTCCACTGTGGCCCCTGTTCTTTATTAGCACGAGGTCTCCTATCTGTGGTCCAGGAAAGTAGTCCTGAAGGTCAGAATCTTGATCCAGTGTATGTGAAGTTGATCCAAAGGTGCACTGTACCTTTGAATGAAGAAACTTTAAAGACGATGTTAGCTGTCGGTAGTACTTTGACATCTTGTTTCCCATAACGTGTAAGTCTATCTGGGTGGGCGCGCTTGTATTTGCATCCCAGGGCATCATGCTTGGTTCACCATAGATTATTTCTGCAGCTGATAGTCCAGTGGTAGAGGGCTAAGGGAAAGACTTTTAGCCAGTTTAGACCGGCTCCAGATGTTAGCTTGGTGAGCTTAGCTTTAAGGGCCCTATTAACTCTTTCCACTATCCCTGCTGCTTGGGCGTGGTAGGCACAGTGAAACTGCTGCTGAATGTGTAATTTGTCACATAGTTCCTTATTAATTTTTCCCTACAAAATGGGGGCCATTGTCCGAGCTAATCTTTTTTTGGGTACCCCAAATCTCGGTATTGTTTCTTTCAAGGACAACTTTACTACTGTCGGGGCTTTATTATTTGTAGTTGGGAAAGCCTCAATCCATCTACTAAACATCAACAATTACAAGACAATACTTATAACATTGCACGTGCAGTAATTCGTGTGTGCCATGTTATAAGTGTTGTCTTGTAATTGTAAAATCCAACTGAATACAATCAAATGGACTGCCCGGCAAGGCTGTTTTCTCTGGTGAGCACTTTATGCCTTGACCAGTGTTACTTTGTTGGCAGGTTCAGCATGATGCTATGCGAGACTGTGCAGCCTCAGCTAGTTGGAGTGCCACCAGGTACGAAGCAATATTCCACTCATTCCTCCTTCCCTAGGTTGTATCAGAGTGGAGACAATCAAGCAATAAAGGTAGTAATGCATCTGGTTTACCAACTTGGCCCGCTAGAGTTATCCAGAGGTCTTTCGACACAGCGCGGAACAACTATGCATCTTCCAAAGATCGTGTTCAGAAGCAAAGGCATCCCCCTGAAAGCTCTGAATAGTGACTATATCTGGCGTGCCCTGTGTGTTCAAAGAAGATGAGCGATTTATCGTCTGCTTACTCATGGAGGGCACTGTTTTAGTTTGGGTTGTTGCAGTCATTTTGGCAGTATAATCAGCCCTGGCATTACCCTTGGTCACCGCCGAGTCATTGGCAGTGTGGCTTGGAGAAGATTGCAAACATAAGGAGAGTTTTGGATGGGAGTCCCTGAAGAGGTAAGGAAACCTCTTTGGGCCCATAATTGGCCGAAATTGTGGGTGACCCCAAAAGCTTAAAGGGAGTCGGTATAAATGTTTGCAGATTTGTTGCAGTGAGGATGCAGGAACGAGTGAGCACAAATAGTTTGGCTTTTTGGGCGGAGGTGGAAGGTTCGAATACAGCCAATTCTGGTGTTGAAGTAGTGCCCACAATTGCATAGCCAGAAAGGGGCCTCCCTGAGGGCGAGAGGGAGGAACTGTGTCAACAAACATGGTAAGGTCAGGGGAAGGGAGGGGAAAGTCTGTAAGATCCGGACGAGGGGAGGTTAGAAAATGATTTCCAAGTAAGCAATCATGTAGGGGCTCCGGATTTTGGGGTATAAGACGAAGGAGGGGAAGGTGGAGTTGGTTGGACCTGGACAGGCTGGGCTTGAAATTGGGGGAGCACTAGGCTGGCTTCCCCAATCCTTCTCCTCCTTGTTTTGTCAGTATTGGTATTTTGGGACAACGTTGGCGAGCCAGATATGTCAGGAGGTATCCCCAGTTTTTTAATCTTTCCTTTGTTTGGCTTGCTGTTCTAATCCTTTTTCTCGGATCCCTTTCCAACCTCTCTTGTTTCGCTCTGTCTCTTTTGTCCTTCTCATACTTCTCACATTCCCACTTCAACGTTTTCCAAGTTCTGGGTTTCCCTTCATCACATTCACTGATCCCTCTCCTACATGCATTATCCTCCCAGCTGGCCAGTTTTGATTTTACGGTTAGTTCATCGGTTTTCTTTCTCCATCAAGACATTAAAACTTTCCAACTACTTCCCTCATTACGTCTCCAAATAGCCGCCTCTGCTTTAAAACGCTTATCCAAATCCCAAGTTCCCCCTAATGGCCAATTGTCATTTCCCAACATTTTGTTTAAACACACTGACATATGTCTGAGTCGCTCCTCGTCCTTTGGATTTTCCCGACACGTTTTATATAATGGGGCCCCATCCCCTGACTTAACCAAAATTTGACCCATTGTTAAGAGAGTTTGACCACTTGTGCTTCGTGATCCTCAGTGCCTTATTGTCTCTGTGCCCACTTCAGGGTCTTGACCGTCACTTGGGGGAATTTCCCCTCTTAACAACCGATCTAAGGCTGTGTGTTTGAGACAGGCACTTCCTTTGATCGGCACAAGTAGTCATGTCTCCAACTTCAATTCCCACCCTCTAGTGTTTTTTCTGAAAACAATTTAATAAATAAGAACAAAGAACAGTATAGCACATGAAGGAGGCCCTTCAGCCCTCCAAGCCTGTGCCGCGCATTAGTCCATCTAGACCCATTTGTTTGTATCCCTCCATTCCCAGGCTGCTCATGTGACTATCCAGGTAATTCTTAAACGATGCCAGTGTGTCTGCCTCTGCCACCTACTTGGCAGCGCGTTCCAGGCCCCCACCACCCTCTGCATAAAACACGTCCCTCTATCGGAATTATACCTCGTCCCTCAACTTGAGCTTGTGACCCCTCGTGATTGTCACCTCCAACCTAGGAAAAGGCTTCCCACTATTCACCCTATCTATACCCTTCATAATTTTGTACACCTCTATTAGGTCTCCCTCATTCTGTCTTTCCAGGGAGAACAACTCCAGTCTACTCAATCCTTCCTCATAGCTAAGACCCTCCATACCAGGCAACATCCTGGTAAACCTTCTCTGCACTGTCTCTACAGCCTGCATGTCCTTCTGGTAGCACGGTGACCAGAATTGGATGCAGTATTCCAAATGTGGCCTAACCAGCATTCTATACAGCTGCAACATCAGACTCTAGCTTTTATACTCTATACCCAGTCCTATAAAGGCAAGCATACCATATGCTGCTGCCTTCACCTTCTTCATCACCTTCTCCACCTGTGCTGCCACCTTCAGAGATTTGTGGACTTGCACACCTAGGTCCCTCTGTTTGTATACTCCTGATGGCCCTGCCATTTATTGTATAGCTCCCCCCTACATTAGTTCTTCCAAAATGCATCACCTCGCATTTGTCTGGATTAAATTCCATCTGTCATTTCTCCGCCCAATTTTCCAGCCTATCTATATCGAGATTAATAAATACTCCACAACAACCCCTACTCTCAATCTAATGCAACAACAACCACCTATATTTGACAGCAACCAGATCACACAAACACACTGAAATACAAAAACTACTCAAATTATTAAGTCAGCCTTAGATTTTCTCTGATCAATTTTCCATCTTGCCAATTAATTACGTTATTTCCCTAGTAAGTCACACCTGTTACTACGCCTCAGAGGACTCGAACCTCAAATTTGAGTGACCTAGGGACTTGAACCCCCTCCTGGATTTAATATACCAAAACCCTGGGGACTCTAACCTTCAGGTGTATGTGGAGGACTTGAACCCTCCATTTTCTTACTGAATAAACCTGGGGACTCTAACCACCAGGCCACTCGGGGGACTCTAACCACCCGGTGTCTTAACAAATAAACCTGGGGACTCTCACCACCAGGGCAACTGGGGGACTCGAACCTCCCAGTGTAGGACTAGTCAGTGTTCAAGGACATAAGCTGTTTCCAGGTTTCATCAGTACAGGGCCTTGGGGGGTGAGGGGTTGACTGAGTATTAGTTCAGTGAGAGAGAGAGAGACCAAGGTTAGTCTTACCTTGTGGGCCCGTCTGTCTCACGTTACCGACACCCAGACAATCGCTTATGCAGTCCACCTCAGAGAACATCTGTATATGTTGGAACCCTGCATGCAGCGCCAATTGTTATGTTTGTTTTTGCGAGACTCTTCTGTCCTTGATACAAAGGCAAACACAAAGTAGAGAACAAAAATTCTTTATTCTTCTTACACATGTAACCTGGCAAGTTTAATACTTGCTACCCAACTTCCACTCAGTGCTGGGAGTCAGTTAGCAAAGGCGACCTGAACAATGGGACAGTCCCTCTTTATTTAGCTTTTACAATCCTTATGATCACATACAGTCTGATACAATATAGCTAAACACAAAACACCCTTTGTTCTGGTCAGGTTAACCATATCTAAGGTTGTAATATGTTACATTGAAAGAAAGAGAACTGTTAATGAGTAAGTTCATTAATCATAGATGTCTTAAGCTTGTCATTTCGAAATCAGCTCACAGCAGCATGCGATATTTAACCCCGTAATATCTCACCTATGCTGGAATGAAAAGGCCAAGAAAAATCCCCACGTGAAAGAAAGTTATGGGGTTAAAACTTACCTGGAAGGTAAAGGAAAGGATTGGAAGTAAACTCTTTTGAGAGCTAAGAATCTCTTTCTGGGGAAATTGAGTGAATACTTGACTTAGTGTGTTTTTCAGTTGTGTTAAAAGAGGGCATGTTCTGTTCTGTACTTTGCCGGCAACAAGAATGTTCAGTCAGCAGTGTTTTTAATAATCTTAACAGTCTGTCATGGTAGAAGTATTAAAACATGAAATCCTGTCATCTTTTCAGTTTGGATTTCTTTGAGATCTCTCTCTGTGGGGATCGTAACAGCATGCTGATGTACATTGGTCCCAGGTTTGGCAACACAGGTTTAAAATCCTCATCCTTGCATTCAAACTCCTCTGGCCTCATCCCTCCCTGCCTCTGTAACCCTTTTCAGCTCTACAATCATCATCTCTGTCCTCCAATTTTGGCCACTTTACCATTGATGGCTCTGTTTTCATCTTCCTAAGCTCTGGACACCTAACTTCCTCATTTTCCTTGCTGAAGATGCTCCTCTAAAATCTATCTCTCACCAGGTTTGTGATCATCTGTTCTAATACTTCTGTGTGGCTCAGTATGAGATTTTGTTTTATAATAGTCTGTGGAATGCTTTACTGTATTAAAGATGCTATATCAGTCCAAGTTATTGTTGACTATTGTGGTACTGTCTAGCTACTTGAAATGGAGATGCTGGTGTTGGGGTAAGCACAGTAAGAAGTCAAGTCCAACAGGTTTATTTGGTAGCACAAGCCAGAAGCTTTTAGAGCTCTGCTCCTTCATCAGGTGAGTGGGAGTTCTCACCGTATAAAGGCATATAAAGACACAGACTCAATTTACAAAATAATGGTTGGAAGACCCATTATTTTGTAAATTGAGTTATTTGTAAATTGATTATATTTTGTAAATTATTTGTAAATTGAGTTTGACTCTCAAATGCCCTGTTTGTGAACAGAACTCCCACTCACCTGATGAAGGAGCAGTGCTCTGACACCTTGTGCAATCAAATAACCTGTTGGATTTAACCTGGTGTTATGAGACTTCTTACTGCAGCCACTTGAAGGCAGGGGAAGGGTGGTGATGAGAGTTATTGACTTGAGGGTGCTCAGTGTACGTGGAGAGTGGTTTTCTGGTTGACATTTTGACTTGGAGCTTGTTGCAGATCTGAATGGCCTCTCAGTAGGATGGTGCTTGCATTTGTGGGGTAGTAGGTGTATGTTCAACAACTTGCACTTACATGGTGGATAGTTTAACACCCCCAGATGTTTAATGGGAGCATTATTTTTGCCTGGTGTGGAAGGTATTTAGCAATGAGGAGAGATTGAATAAACTGGGATTGTTCTCCCTGGAGATGTGTTGGGGAGGGAGAAGTTTTTTTACACAAGGTGGCGGGGGCCTGGAATGCAGCACCAAATGAGGTGGTTGAGGCAGTTACATTAGCCACATTTAAGACTTATCTTGACAGGCATATGAACAACAGGCAATAGAGGGATATAAGCAGTTAGTTAGGTAAACGTGATTGGCACATGCTTGTTCCTGTGCTGTAGTATTTTGTATTATAAAACTTAATTTGATATTAGATATTAAAACCAATGACAAAAAACTTGATCAAAGATGGGTTTTAACACACTCTCAAAGGTGGTGTGAGAGAGGCGCAAGGAGACTTGGGGGAGAATGCCAGAACTTAGTGCAAAGGACAAACGTACCAATGTGGAGGTGTTAAAATCAAGATGAGCAAGAGACCAAAACTGAAGGGGTGCAGATATCTTGATTACAGAGACAGGATTAGGCAATGGAGTGATTTGAAAACAAGAATGCAAGTTTTAAAATTGAGGTGTTGCCAGAAGAAAGGCAGTGTGGAACAGTGAACACAGCTGATGAGTGAACGGGATTTGGTGCATATTCAGATACGGATCTCAGAATTTTCGGTGAGTTCATTGTGATCTAATTTTAACATGCAGTTTATTTATCACGTGTTGTTTGCAAGGGCATTTGTGACGTTTCGTTGAGTGGTTATGCACTGAGGATCTGAGTATAATGCCTCTGATTCCCTTGATGCTGATTTCTGAATGCACTTTTGGAGTTATAGGGTCTGAATGGGGAGAAGTATTTTATTTGGAGTTACAGGGTCAAGATGGAAAAATATATTTGGAATTATGTCACTCCTGGTTTCATCCTGTGTTCATTTCTGTGATTCCTCTTCAGTGTGGGGTGAAATGTTCAATAATTTCATGTTTCTAGCATTTTGTGTTTACTGTCAAGTCTTTTTTCCATGTGGGAACCCTTGTCTGTGTTCATTTTGGAACTGTACAGTCAATGAGTATTGGTGGAAGATTGTTTTCCTGATCTCTAATTCAGTACGAAGCATCGGTTTCTATTAGCTTTCTTATTTTAGGCCTAGGGATGTATGCACATATACTTGGGACTTAGTTGCATTTTGTCTAGAATTGATTGGGATTTGAGTGTTGAGTAAAGTGTTGCTATGCAATATTGGGTCTTGTTGCATTGTAATCAAGTCTTCCTTGTCATCGTTCATTGTGTTCCCTTTTATTGTGTTTTTTCAGATTTTGATTGTCCTCTTCTCACAAACCTACATTCATATTATGGCCCGAAATTTGTGTTTGTAACAGTGACAATACTCTCAACGTATGCCTTTACCTCTGAAACTGACAGCAACTTTTGGCAACCATACATGCAGAGTTAAAAGTATCAATCCAGAAGTTTCTGCTTTGATTCTTCACTAGTCCATGGAATGTGCTTTCAGTATCCTTAAAATTGGAAATCTTGGCAATCAATTGAATTAATGTGAACTCAATTGTTATTCAAGTAGTCTACCCTTAAAACCCACGGACAAAGTTACATCACATTGAGTGATGTAATTGGATTTTTAACTGTTGCCTATATCATTATTGCCGAACAATCTCTCCAACCCTAAAAAGTTAATTTTATGTTTGGAATGTCATAGTTCTCCATAATGTATGTTCTATAGATTTATTTTTAAATGTTGAATTTGATACATCAGTTTCTACTATAATCCCATGCGTGTCCCCTAACCTTTATTTCACTAAGATCCAGCAATCTCTGTGACGTGGATTCCCCAGTGTTAAGTTCATTCTGGCACCAATTGGAGACAGGTATCCTCATTCCCCAGCATATTAATGTTAATAATCAGGTAATATTGCATTTTGTAGGCTGTTATTTCCTCAAATAGGTCAACATTAAATTTGCCAGAAACAGTTGACCTTTTACAAATCTATACTCATTTCTCTTCAGTGCATTCATTTTGTCCTGAATTATCTTGTGAAACTTAGCCACTATAAATGACAACCCAACAAATCTAGTTACCCATGTAACACTTTTTACCCTTTTAGAACGGAAGTGTTATATTTGTACTTCTGTGGCATGATTTCAATAGATATCAATGTTTTGAAAGATTGTTGAGAACCTCAATTTGGCATTAGCATTCTAAAATCTGACCACTGATTTTTTTTTGATATATGTTAAGTATCTGGACTTTGGAATACAGGGCTATATTTTCAAGTTTGTGGATAACATGAAACTTGAAAATCTTGCAAATAGCGAAGGGCGGTAATAGATTTCAAGAGGATATAGACTATGAAATGGGCACACTTGATAAAATTGAAGGAAGACAAATGTGAAGTGATACGTTTTGCTAGGAAGAATGAGGTGAGGCAGTTTGGACTAAAGAACTAAATGAGTCTAAAGATGTGTGGGTTTGGTGGATTGGCCTTGCTAAATTGCTCCTTGGTGTCGGGGGGCTAGCTAAGGTAAACGAATGGGGTATGGGGTTAGTGCCTGGGTGGGATTGTGGTCGGTGCAGACTCGGTGCCGTACGGTGGCCTCCTGCATTGTAGAGTTCTATGATTCTATGAAAATGCATCTTTAAAATTTGAATTAAAGCAATTTTCCTTCAATTGCTATATAACCTTTCGTTATCCTATTAAAACATTTCACTACTTATTTAACTTGCAGATTTATACTGGAAACCAAAGCAAACCAACTACTCATTTAATATCTCTGCTATATCTTGGCACTACTTTAGATTTTCTTTTCGCTAATAAGTGATCTTTATTTTGCTTTTTATGTACCTAAAATAATACCATTCTTTTTGATTAACTGCAAACCTACCTTCAACCTCATTTTGTTGTTGTTTTCCCTTTGTTTCTTCCTGTACAAACTTTGATTTGAAATCTACATCTTTGCGAATCGCTGCAATTTCCCTGAACCACAGGATCCAAGCCTTTTCTGTACCTATTGGAATCTGTTTCTGAACTAATTGATTATTTGACTACTTAACATTTTGTCCATTCTTTTTTGAATGGTCACTTAATCTATTCTTGGTGATTGAAGGCACAATGTTTGACCAACAGGAGAACTGAGAGGTTATATTCTGAACAATGCCATGGTTTCCATTATATCCACCTGAAGTATTACCGCTTTAATTCCACATGCCCAGTAAAGCGTATTGCACCTTGAGAAGCACCCCAGATTGATACGGATGCATTTTCAACTCTTAACGGCATTGTGATGAAATTTGTAGTTTCAAAGCTTGTATTTTTTGAGACAGAAGCTAATTGGAAAACAAAATCAGAAAGGCAATCTAAATGAGGAAACTAATACCGAAGCTATAATTGAAAATCGAAATTTGAGGAGATGCCA
Source organism: Carcharhinus amblyrhynchos (assembly GCF_965287045.1). Taxonomy (NCBI): domain Eukaryota; kingdom Metazoa; phylum Chordata; class Chondrichthyes; order Carcharhiniformes; family Carcharhinidae; genus Carcharhinus; species Carcharhinus amblyrhynchos. Next base: position 38,879,633 of record NC_137338.1, on the reverse strand, counting down.
GCTTGGAACCATAGTGAAAGGGCACAGTCAACAGAGCTTAGATGATGATGGTCCCAGTGGTGAAGTATAGACAAGGTGAAGAAAAGGCTAGATACAAGAGAATGTGAAAATATACAGTTGCTGAGCTGTTTCTGTTACTTAAATAAACATTGGTGGATCTACATCACCCAGACCATTGTAAGTAGAATTTAGGAAGTTCTGTAGGCCACTTTTGGTGAAGACTCTGCACTACTGTTGACTGGGGATTAGGCTAAGACTAAGAGGAGCTGAAATCCTTTGAGGACAGTTTCGAAGGGATGTGTGACTGAGATTGATGCCATAAAATTTCTACAGTGTGATAGGAGGCCATTCGGCCCATCGAGTCTGCTGCAACTCACTGACAAAGCATCTTACCTAGGTCTCCTGCCTTATCCCCATAACCCCACACGTTTGCCGTACACATCTTTGGACACTATGGAGCAAATTAGCATGGCCAATCCACCTAACCTGCACGTCTTTGGATTGTGGGAGGAAACCGGAGCACCCAGAAGAATGTGCAAACTCTACACGGTCACCCAAGGCCGGAATTGAACCCTGGTCCCTGGCACTGAGAAGCAGTAGTGTTAACTGCTGTGCCGCCATATCTGCTGAGTTGACAATGAGTAATTTATAGTTTATAAACAATTGCAATTTGCCTGTTATTTGATGTTGAATTTGTTAATTGAGTTTTAAGTAGTGGTACTTAATAGTACTAAGTAGTAGTAACACTTATCCAAGATAGTATTGTTTGCTTTATTTGACTATCCTGTAATAAAAATTATTTTGTTTTAAGCCATGAAATCTTATGACCTAATTTTTCAGTAATTAATTGGGATTTTGTATTTAAAAATAAGTTTCATTTAGACCAAGGTCATAATTATATCTTGAAGTTTAAGTAGTGCCGTTAGGGTAGTAAATGCCCCTAGGGCCTACGTAGAATGCAAAAGTGGAATCAACTTTCCACTATCCTTCTATTTAAAAGAAGAACTAAATAAACTGCAGTAATTATCAGCCAATATGTGCAAACAACTGGATTATTGGAGATATTTAAAATTTATGCAGGAAGGCAAGCAAGATCAACCTGTTGCTGTACTTGTCTGCTTGTTGACATAGTCTGACAGTCCTTTTTAACGGTCCTTTATAAGCAAAGTAATATTTATACAGGATACATCCTAATGTTTAAAGCACATCTGAATAATGCTAAATCAAGCATAACATTGTTAGGTATCTTTCTTGGTGCTCAGCGGAAATTTATTCCGATGGTCAAAAAGGACCGTAGGAGGAGAGGTAATAAGCCGTGGATAACGAAGGAGGTGAAGGAAAGTGTTAAATTAAAAGCAGAGGAATTTAGAGTAGCTAAGAGTAGTGGGCGAGAAGAGGATTGGGAGAGGTTTAAATGTCAACAAAGATTGACAAAGAAGTTGATAAAGAAGGGTAGGAGAAACTATGAAGCTGGGCTAGCGCTTAATATAAAAAAGGATAGCAAGAGTTCTTATATAAAAAGGAAGAGGCTGGCTAGGGTAAACGTTGGTCCTTTAGAGGATGAGAAAGGGGACCTAGTGGTAGGGGATGGGGATATGGCTAAGGTATTGAATAACTTTTTTGTTTCTGTCTTCACGGAGGAGGACGTGAATAATTTGCCGGGTGTTAGCGATGGAAAGGTGGTAGGACTGGAGGGTCTTAATGACATTACTGTTACTAGAGAGGCGGTGCTCGACAGACTGGAGGGGCTGATTGTGGACAAGTCCCCAGGACCGGATGGAATGCATCCGAGGGTTCTGAAAGAAATGGCGGAGGTGATAGTGGATGCCTTGGTGGTTATTTTCCAGACGTCGCTGGATTCCGGGGAAGTGCCGGATGATTGGAAAACGGCTAATGTTACGCCGTTGTTTAAGAAGGGTGCCAGGCAGAAGGCAGGGAATTATAGGCCGGTTAGTTTAACGTCTGTGGTAGGTAAAATGTTAGAATCTGTCATTGAGGAGGAAATTGCGAGGCATCTTGAAGGGAATTGCTTGATAGAGCAGACGCAGCATGGTTTCATTAAAGGGAAGTCGTGTCTGACAAATTTACTGGAGTTCTATGAGGATGTGTCTAGGGCAGTGGATAGAGGAGAGCCGGTGGATGTGGTCTGTCTTGATTTTCAGAAGGCGTTTGACAAAGTACCTCAAGAGGTTATTGCAGAAGGTCGAGGGACATGGAGTTGGGGGTAGGGTGTTAGCGTGGATAGAGGATTGGTTGTCAAATAGGAGGCAGAGAGTGGGGGTCAACGGGTGCTATTCGGATTGGCGGATGGTGACTAGTGGAGTGCCCCAGGGGTCGGTGCTGGGGCCTCGGCTTTTTACCATTTATATAGATGATCTGGAGGAGGGAACCGAGTGTATGGTGTCGAAATTTGCTGATGACACCAAGATTGGGGGAACGGCAAATTGTGCGGAGGGTGTGGAGAGTCTGCAGAAGGATCTAGATAGGCTGGGCGAATGGGCCAGGAAATGGCAAATGGAATTTAATGTTGGCAAGTGTGAGGTGGTCCACTTTGGTAGGAATAATGGTAGGAAGGACTATTACTTACGTGGAGAAAAACTGCAGCAGGCGACGGTGCAGAGGGACCTCGGGGCCCTTGTGCATGAGTCGCAAAAACCCAGCTTGCAGGTGCAGCAGGTGGTCAGGAAGGCAAATGGGATGCTGGCCTTCATAGCGAGGGGGATTGAATATAAAAGTAGGGAGGTCTTGCTGCAGCTGTATAGGGCATTGGTGAGGCCGCAGCTGGAGTACTGTGTGCAGTTTTGGGCGCCGCACCTGCGCAAAGATATTTTGGCCTTGGAGGGAGTGCAGAGGAGGTTTACTAGGCTGATACCGGAGTTGAGGGGGTTGAGCTATGAGGAGAGGCTGAATAAACTGGGCTTGTACTCGTCAGAGTTTAGAAGAATGAGGGGAGATCTCATTGAGACGTATAAGATGATGAATGGGATGGATAGGATAGAGGTGGAGAGACTCTTCCCGCTCAGAAATGACAGTAGGACTAGGGGGCACAGCCTCAAGATAAAGGGGGGGTGGTTTAGAACGGAGTTGAGGAGGAACTTCTTCACTCAAAGGGTGGTGAATCTCTGGAATTCCCTGCCCGTTGAAGTGGTGGAGGCTGCCTCGCTAAATATTTTTAAGAAGCGGGTTGATGGGTTTTTGATAAGAGAGGGGATTAAGGGTTATGGGGAGAGGGCGGGAAAGTGGAACTGAGCCACAACAGATCAGCCATGATCTTATTGAATGGCGGGGCAGGCTCGAAGGGCTAGATGGCCTACTCCTGCTCCTATTTCTTATGTTCTTATGTAAGTTCAAATGAACTTGAAATGACAGGCGTCCAAATGGTTCAGATTTTGAAATTACAGCTAAACAGTTTTGCTATTTTCAGTTGCTAGGTAAAGGGATGCCTGGGAATTTGTCTAGATTTGCATGGATAGTTTGAAAATGACCAAGTGTTGTAGTGCGCTGTCGGGCTGAGACATCTGAATGACAAAGAATGAGGTGGGGGTGTGGTGAGGGGAGGAAATACTAATTTCAGAATTTGAAGAATGGAGGGCAGAAAGAGGGTACGGAGGCCTTTAAGTCAGAACTTGCACACGTTTGAATTTTGGATGTGCTCTAATGAGGTCTAGTTATTTAACCATGATTAAGTATGGCATCACAGCTGAGCAAAACATCCACATGTGCGTGCTTTATCAATCAGCCAGAATATTGCACTTTGATTTTAATATGCAGTTCTCTTCCGCTTGGCATTAAATCTGTAACAAAAACGAAATAAAGTGGGTGCTGGAAATCAGAAATAAAAGCAGAAAATTTTGGTAAAGCTTGACAGGACTGGCAACAACATGGGAGTCCTTTCAGATCTGGAATGAAGTTTTAAAATACTTCAGATGAAACTGTTAATATATTACATACAAGCCAAGATTGACAAAATATTTGTGTTGAAATTATCATCTTTATTGCAACACTACAACACACACAAGACATTGTACTGTGTACAGTTTTTGTCTCCTTATTTGAGGAAAGATGTAGTGACATCAAAAGTTCAGAGAAGATTCACTTGGTTGATTCCAGAGGTATGGAGCTTGTCTTAGAAAAGATATTGAGCAGTTGAGGCCTAGTCTCTCTCAAGGAGATCTAAGTGAGGTATATCAGATGATAAAATGTATTGACGAAGTAGATATGGAGCAGATGCTTCCTCTTGTGGGGGAGAAGTTGGAGACAGAGTGGCGGTTTGCACGAATAAATTGAGGCTGACGGTTTTGGGAAGAATCATGATAGCAAGACTTTAAAGGTGGGAATGGGGAAATAGTATCAGTTAACATGAGGAAATGGATGCTTCTCTTGTGGGGCAATCTAGAACAAGAGGTCGAGAGGCCACACTTGGAAAACCATGTGCAATTCTGGTCACCCTATTATGGAAAAGATATTATTAAACCAAAAACAGTGCAGAAGAAGTTTACTAGGATGCTACCGGGACTTGATGGATTGAGTTATGAGAAGAGGCTGAATAGACAGGAACTTTCTCTCTGAACACAGGAGGCTGAGGGATGACCTTGGAGGTCTATAAAATAACGAGGGGCATAGACAAGGTAGATGGTCAATATCTTTTCTCAAAGGTAGGGGAGTCTAAAACTAGAGGGCATAGGTTTAAGGTGAGAGGGGAGAGATACAAAAGTGTCCAAAGGGGCAATTTTTTCACACAGCGTGGTGAGTATCTGGAACAAGCTGCCAGAGGTGGTGGTAGAGGCAGGTACAATTTTATCTTTTAAAAAGCACTTAGATATTTACATGGGTATGATGGGTATGTGGGGTATGGGCCAAATACAGGTAATTGGGATTAGTTTAGGGGGATTAAAAAAAGGGCGGCATAGACAAGTTGGGCTGAAGTGCCTGTTTCCATGCTGTAAATCTGTGTGACACTGAGGTCATAGTTTTAGGGTAAGGGATAGCAGGTTTAAAACAAATGAGGAGAAACTACTTCTGAGTTGTGAATCTGTGTAATTCACTACCCGAGTGCAATGAATGCTAGGACATTGAGTAAATTAGAGGAAATTAATTTTTAATTAGCAATGGGTTGAAGGGGAGTGGAGTTGAGGCCAAGACAAGATCAGCCATGATTATATTGTATAGTGGAGCAGGCTGAGGGGCTGAATTGCCTATTTTTGCTCCTTGTTCTTATGCACACTTGATGATATTTGAGTCTTCCCTTGCCAACTGCCTTATGCCATACCATCACATTTCTTCCATCTCTTTCATATCTCTCCATCCCACCCCTTTCTATGCCATCCATATTGCATGTTCCATCTGTCCTGTGTCATTTCAATGCCCATTACTCCCCTTCATTGCCTCCCTCCCCTAGATGCCATTCCCCTTCCCACTCAGTGCCATTTCTCCAACTCATCACTCACAAAATAAATCCACCAACAGTTGCTCCTGTTACAGTAACGTTTTGTTGTAACATTGAGGTATCGAGTTGTCTAAATACAACAATTTTTAATCTATTTGGTATGAGTTAGCTGGAACAAAGGGCGAATAATCCTAAACCAGCAAATGCATGGACCCCTTGAACTAACAGTTCAGATGAGTTTGGATAGACAACTGCATGTTATTATACAATGGGAGCCGTTTTTATATAAACTGGTCCTGCACTTGTGTAATGTCCTAAATGATGTAAGGAAAGCTGAATTAGTTTAACAGCTATTGTGTAAGCCCTTACCTCACAATTGCTTGTAATTATATATGATTCTATATTTTGATACGTCATGAAGTTCATGGACTATTAGTTGGTTTTAATTATTCCTGACTCACTAGATGCTGATGGCTGATTTATTTCCTTGTCTATCTGGTGGTCAAATTGAAGTGTTAATGACTAAAGTAATTGCAGTTTTTTTTTAAACTCTGCCCTGGTTTACCATTTTAGCCACTGCTGTAACCAGTTTTTCCTTCCTGTTACTTAGTTTATTACTTGTTTTCCCTGAAAATCTTTCATCACATTTTGACCCACTAGTTAAATTGTACATTCACAAAATTTGCCTTGACTTGTAAAAGCAGTTGGACACTCAGTTTGAGTGATTTAGGCAGTAATCTGATAGATTTATGGAAGTATAAACACATATGAACAAGCGAGTTTAAGGTTATGGGTGACAGACGGGAAAGTGGGGTTTAAGCTGCATTACGTCAGCCATGATCTTTTTGACTGGTGGAGATAGGCTCAAGGAGCCTAATTCACTTATTTATTTGGTTCTTGCAAAGGCATCACTGGTGGCACTTCCCCGTGCTTTGAAATGTCTATTATAGTTTGTCCAAGCCTTGGAAGCATATGTGAGCATAGGGTTCATTCTGCCTGATGAATAGATCTGTATGTCAAGTTTGAGATCCTGGTTCTCATATACTCTCAATTGGCTGAAAGCTGTGGGCACATTAGAGGCTATGGTGAATTTTGTTGTCTATGACTGCCTTCATTGAGAGGAGTGTACTAAGATGCGCAAACTGGTGCACATTTCCAGAATCTTGCCACTAATCTTCCTATCAGTTGGTCAGCATTGAAAAGTTTCCAGCAGGATTTCTTTGGTGAGGAGACATATGCTTTAAACATTCTTTGGTGTCCAATGCATCTATGTTTTGGAGATAGAACTTAACCAATTTCTCCTAGTTATATTTAATTATACTGGATTACGAGGTCAAGAATGATCATATGTGGTCATGTCAAGCATGACCTTGTAGAATGAAGTTGAAATATGAAATAAAATAGTTTGTACTCTGCCTGAAGACTTGTCTTGTCTGATCATCCCGAGATTTTACTTAGTTTTGTAAAATCATTGGTGGCTTGCTGTTGTCTTCAGAGTGACGATGCAGGTCCCCTTATTTCTTGGGGCTGTTCTCAATAGCCCTGTTCAAGCTACCATTTTTGAGAAATAACCCTTGACTATGTGCTTGAGTTGAGGGCACAGACTGTGAAAGCCAAGCCTATTAATGTTCTCACTTGATACTAGGGTTAATTGACACTAATCAGGAATAGGTTACCTGGGTCGTTGAAATTAATGTGTCCCGACTATTGTACCTGCTGACCTTGGCTAACTTAACACCAAATTTGGGGTTATGGTTTTTGTATCTTAGTACCATCCACATGTTGACATTGTTAGCTCCAAACCATTTAAATGTTGATATCTTTAAGATTAATCTTTATCAGAACCTTATATTGTAGGCACTTCCCATATATTTTCAGGGAGAATGGTACATTTTTTTCCAATGACACTCAATCATTCTTAATCATTGGCGTAGTTGTTAATGCGTATTTATTAGCAGTTTTGTTGGATTGCCATAATGTGACAGTAGTACTGATGGTCTCTACCTCTTCACTAGTTGATTTTTAGCTTTTGTGTATGAATATACCTGTGAAAAGCACCAAAGATCCAAATTATTGGTTAAGTTCTGTTATTGATGGTTGACATCTATTTCAAAATATGTACAATATTTTTCAGTGTTGGAACTTAATGAATTCTACAAATTAATTTATTTGCTTTGTTTCAGGCTGTGCAATGGTCTCTGCAAAACAACCTGGGCTCGAGGTGGTGCTTTTATGTACAGATCTAAATTGGTTTCTCATTTTCATTGAGGAGGCAGTTTATTTTTCTCTTTCAACAACCACATAGCCAGACAAAATTGCAAAGATCTGTCCTGTGTCGAGTATGACAGCCACGACCCGTGGCTCTCCTGTAGGAGGGAATGACAACCAGGGCCAGGCGCCTGATGGACAGTCCCAGCCTCCTCTCCCACAGAATCAGGTAAGCATTTAACCTTGAGTATTTCACATTTGTCTATTCGTAGGCAGAGAATTTTTTTGTATCACCAATACATGTCTAATTGAAACGTTATGCACAATAAATCCATTTCTGAAAAGTTCTCTTGCATCAAAGCCACCCCCTCAAAACAAAAGTTTGAATTAAGAACGGTAAATGCTAGTTCCATTGCAAGGACTTTGAATTACAATGTTAGCTCTGCCTTTATTTTTCACCGATATCTAACCAGTTGAGTGTTTCCATGATCTTATAATTTGTATGCTGCGTTGAGGCCAATTGGAGTGTGGAAGTATTTTATATATTTGAAGGGAGCAATAGTGTGTAGGTCAGATGTTCCTGGAATTTATTTTCAGAAATGTATTTGACACAAAAACAATGCATTGTGGGAATGATGCTGGACTGCAATTATAATAAGTAGGATTTGAGGCGGAAGGATAATCTAAGGGAAGCAAGGAGGTAATTGAGCTTGTGCGGGACATGAGTTCAGCCATAAGTTTGGCCGCAGCTAGAATATTGTGTCCAGTTCTGGGCACTGCATTTTAGGAAGGATGTGAAGGCACTGGAGAGAGTGGAGTATAGATTCATGAGCATAATTCCAGATATGAAGATAGTTTGGAGAAATTAGAACTGTTTTCCTTGGAAAAATAAAGATTGAGAGGTTTAATAGAGGTATTCAAAATCATAAGGGGAATGACAGAGTAAATTGGAAGAAACTGTTCTCACTCATGAAAAAATTAAGAAAGAAGGCACGGATTTAGAGTAATTGGTAAAAGAAGCAAAATGAAAAACTTTTCACATGGCAGGTCGTTAATATCTGGAATACATTGCCTGAGTGTGGAGGAGGCAGAACCGGTTGAAGCATTCAAAAGGGAATCAGACTTTCCTTTTGAAAGGAAGAATGTGCAGGGTTATGAGGAGAAGGTGGAAGGATACAAAGTGAATTGCTCATTAGAAAGTTAGTGCCCTCCTGTGCTGTAACAATGCTGATTCAAAGCACATGCTCATTTTGGGAGTGCAGCAGGAATCCCAAGTTATCTTCTCTGACTGAAAGAAATTCGTCTTGACCTATTATAACATCCCAGTAAATGAAGGCAAAGCACACTTCTTTTGTCTTTATATTCCTCTTAATGAGGGGAAGTGACGCTGGCTTGGTGCTGCTGCAGCCTTTCCCATATATCATTGCTCCCTCTAGATGTTACTATTTGTTCTTTCTCCACTGTTTTTTCTCTCTCATCCACCTCTGAACTTATTTTTTCTTCATGGGAAAAGAGCATTTATTACCCTTGTCAGTGTCTTCGAACAGATGGTGGGAACTGTCTCCATTCCATGTAGTGTAGATACATGGTGTTATTAGGTAGTGATTTTCATCTGGAAAATTAGATGAAGAACAGCAATACGTTTCCAAATCAGGTGTTGTGTATCTTTGGAGGGGAACCTGAATGTGATACTCCTATCCACATATCCCCTTCTAATTCTCCTCTACAGAGAACTGAGGCCTGAGCTCATTGAATATCCCCCATTCTCTCCCCTGCCTACTCTGTCCCTTGCCTTTCTCGATATCTGTCTCTACTCTTTCCCCACCAGCCCCCAGTCTGTCATTACCAATCCTTTCTGTCATTTCCCCTCCCAAAACATACAAATCCCATAATCACATGGGTATTGTACCTGCTTTATATGAATACTGGACTTGCTCTTGAAGTCAATGTGTGAACCATGAGGGATATTTAAAAGTTTATTTGGGTCACACGCTGCTTTTCTGAACAACTTTAAATTCTTTTTTTTTAATTTTGATCGCAGTTTGTCAACTTCTTGTGTTAATAATTTCCCATTCAATTTTCATGACAATATGACATGTTATAATCAGCTTTGACTATAAAGTGACTGGAGTTTTTTCCCCCTCCGTCAAATAATCTTTTGGGCATGAGACAACTTCAATGATTCTCTTGCCAAATAACATTTTTCGGATCAAAGGAGCTGGACATTTTGAGGACTCAGCAGCAGCAAGTTGCTCCTGGAGGTGATGGTTACAAGGAGGAAAATTTAGAAGGCAATATTGCAGAGTTGGAAATTTTCCCTGCCTAAATTGGCAAAAGACTATGTTAGTGGCAGACGTGGATATTGGCAAGCTAGGAGGTAAGATAGTGATATTTTGTGACAGGATGCATGTAGATGGACAGGATCAGATCTTAAAACACAAGCTGTAAGGATCAAGGGGGCAATATGATGGGTAAATGTTTGGAAAGGAAGGGGAGGCGGTTATTTTCTTTAGAGAAGGAGGATGTGAAGAGCAGCCTACGTTTATGTAACTCCTTATACAGAACAAGTTCTAAATTGCTTACTATAAATTTAGTGCCTGAATCCAAAGAAGAAAGTTTGTTAACTCAGCAGTGTCCTGAGCTTGTTATTATCCATCAACTCTGCTGAAAGTCCACGTCATTCAGGGGAATGGGCAACATCTGTGCAATTGTATTTATATTTGTTTTATTGTTTGTCTTATGCACTGTATGCTAGTGGAGAGCTGGGCTGGTAATCTGTCTCCATAAACCTGCTGACCTCTTCCTAAATCTTTTGTGATGAGAGCAGAGTGTTCATTGGCATTCCACCCCAAGATCTTGACTGAGTCACATCACATTGGAATCTGCACTTTACATTGATATTAAGGAACAGTGAATTGGGCGCATTTATCTGACTACCTGCGTTTCTCAAATAATTTTGTCTCCCTCTGTAGTATTTAGAGGTGCAAGGTAAAGAAGTTTGAATATAATCTCATATATTTTGAAAAGCCTATCATGGGTCAAGTTGCATGACTTGTCATGTTGGAAAACTCTGGCATTTTAAATTCACTAAGTTTTATTTTGCTTTGGTTGCAGTTTGAATTATTGATGTATATGTTCCATCCAATTTGTAAAACTGCCCATGTCATGAAATGGCAAACGATCTGGCCAGTTCATGAAACTGGCATTTTGACCACCCAGTTCATGAAATGACCAACTTTTGTGAACACAAAATTTCATTCACAAATGTATAATAATTCTGTTTATTGTCCCTTTCATCCAGTATTATATCTGAGCCATTTAGATGGAGCTTATATTCATCAATGCTTACAATATAGCAAGAGCAAATAAACCTTCATGCATAATGTATTTTTATTCAATTGCACATTCATTGAGACAACTAAACATTTCAAATTCATTGGTTTGTGTTCTGTTATATTGCATTCAAGATCAAACCTAAAACATTCAGATAGCTAATATACCATGTTTATAAAAACAGCATGAATGCAATTTATGCATATGTAGCATTTCAGTACTGTCCACACAACATTTGTGGCTGAGACAGGTACTGTTGCAGCAGAGACCTGCTTTCAAGAAGCAACATTGTCTTGACAACAGTTACTCTTGCAGTCTCATAGATGATCTGGAGGAGGGGGCTGAGTGTAGGGTAATGAAATTTGCTGATGGCACGAAGATGAGTGGAAAAGCAAATTGTGTGGAAGGTGCGGAAAGTCTGCAGAGAGATCTGGATAGGCTGAGTAAGTGGGCGAGGACCTGGCAGATGGAGTATAATGTTAGCAAATGTGAGGTTATCCACTTTAGTAGAAATAATAGGAGGGACTATTATTTCAAGGGCGAAAAGCTGCAGCATGTTATGGTGCAGAGGGACCTGGGGGTCCTTGTGCACGAATCGCAAAAACCCAGTCTGCAGGTGCAGCAGGTGATCAAGAAGGCAAATGGAATGTTGGCCTTTATAGCGAGGGGGATAGAATATAAAAGCAAGGAGGTCTTGCTGCAACTGTTCAGGGCACTGGTGAGGCCGCAGCTGGAGTACTGTGTGCAGTTTTGGTCGCCGCATTTGTGAAAGGATATATTGGCCTTGGAGGGAGTCCAGAGAAGTTTCACTAGGCTGATAGCGGAGATGAGGGGGTTAGCCTATGAGGAGAGATTGAATAGAATGGGCCTGCACTCGTTGGAGTTTAGAAGACTGAGGGGGGATCTTATAGAAACATATAAGATAATGAAGGGGCTAGATAGGGTAGAGGTAGAGAGATTCTTCCCGCTTAGAAAGGATAGCTGGACTAGAGGGTACAGCCTCAAGATAAGGGGGGGAGGGTGCAGTTTAGTTCGGAGTTGAGGAGGAACTTCTTCACTCGAAGGGTGGTGAATCTCTGGAATTCTCTGCCCGTTGAAGTGGTGGAGGCTACCTCGCTGAATATATTTAAGTCATGGGTAGATAGGTTTCTGATAGACAAGGGAATTAAGGGTTATGGGGAGAAAGCAGGAAAGTGGAACTGATCCACTTCAGATCAGCCATGATCTTGTTGAATGGCGGGGCAGGCTCAAGGGGCTAGATGGCCTACTCCTCCTATTTCTCATGACACATCTGGAGGCCTTACCCATTGTAGAAAACTTTGAGCATATACAATCTTGCAACGACTGAGCTGTACTGGTGGAACATCTTCTGCACTTAGTCCACTGTACTGCCCAAATTCAGAATGATTCCTGGCAAATTGGACTGAAAATTTGCTTAGTGGCAGGACATAGGCAGAGGGTGATGGTTGCAGGTTGATTTTGTGACTGGAAGCCAATCCAGTGGTGTACTGCAGTGATTGATGTTTCATCCTTTGCTGTTATTAATGTACACAAATGATCTAGTCGTGATTATGGAGCTGTGATCAGTAAATTTGCAGGTGACACTAAAATTGGTGGTGTGGGAAATAGTGAGCAGGAAAGCTTTAGATTATAGGCTGTATAGATGGGCTGGTCATGTGGACAGAACAGTGGCAAATGGAGCTTAACCCTGAAAAGTGAGATGTAATACATTTTGGGATGACTAACAAGGCAAGTGAATATACAACAAACAGTCAGATGCTAGAAAGTACAGAGGACCAGAGGGACCCTTGGGTGGGGGGTGGGGTGTGTGTGTGTGTGTGTGTGTGTCCAGTGGTCCCTGAAGGCAGCAGGGCAGGTAGATAAGGTGGTTAAAAAGGCATATGGGATTCTTGCCTTTTATTAGCCAAGACACAGAATATCAGAACAAGGAGATTATGATGAAGCTATATAAAATGCATGTTAGGCCACAGCTAAAGTACTGTGCACAGTTCTGACTGCTACACTATAGGAAAGATGTGATTGCACTAGAAGGGGTGCAGAGGAAATTCACCAGGATGTTGCCTGGACTGGCATGTTTCAGCTATGAAGAAAGGCTAGTTAAGCTGGGGTTGTTTTCCTTTGAGTAGAGAAGGCTGAGGTAGGACCTGACTGAGGTGTATAAAATTGAGGGATACAGAAAGGAAGAAACATTTCCCTTAGTGGAGGGATCAAAAACCAGGGGGCATAGATTTAAGGTGAAGTGCTTGAGATATAAAGGGGGTTTGAGGAAAAACTTTTTTCATCCAGAGGGTGGTGGAAATTTGGATTCACTACCTGAAAGGATGATGATGGTAGGGGAGGGCCCTTACAACATTCAAGAAGCATTTAAATGAGCCCTTGAAATACTAAAGCTGGAAAATGAGATTAGAGTACTTAGGTGTTTGGCTGGTGTGGACACGATGGGCACAAAGTCCTTCTGCTGTGCTGTAAAATTCTGACTGTTTGTCTTTTAGCTGTTCCAGTGTGTAACTAGTCCCATCTGATGCCAGCACCACATCTATAATATTTGGTGGGTCACCTCGACTGTGGTCAAATGATGACACTGGGACTGGAGACTTCCTCAGCACTGACCACGTTTGGTGGCCCAGGGGCCAAATTAAGGTCACCTATGGTGATGGTTCTGGGATTCACTCAATCGTCCATGTTGGATGGCCCAGATGCTGACTTTTTATGAGTCGTGGTGGATGGTTCTGAGGCCAGCTCAGAATTGTTCCAGGAGGATGGTTCAGGGGTCAGCTCAGGGTCAGGATTTTCCAGATACTCATTTAGAAGTCTTTCCAGATCATTGGCTGTGGAGATTCTGTAGAAGTCATCTTGCAAAATTTATGAGGCTGCACCTTGGTTTGTTTCCATAGAGTGCTTGGTAAAGAATCATCTTTATAGCCTTGTGGTAACTGCTGTTCGTTGCCCACTGAACAAAATGAACACCATAGCTCCATTGGACAGAGCCAGACCATTAGTTTCAGCTTCACATCACCACTGAGCCTTAACTGAGGTTGTCTGGGATGCCCATTCTTCCCAGAGCATTGCTAGTTTATAAAAACATAACATAAGAACATAAGAAATAGGAGCAGGAGCAGGCCACCTAGCCCTTCGAGCCTGCTCCGCCATTCAATAAGATCATGGCTGATCTGTCGTGGCTCAGTTCCACATTCATGCCCTCTCCCCATAACCCTTAATCCCCTCGCTTATCAAAAACCCATCAACCCGCGTCTTAAAAATATTAAGCGAGGCAGCCTCCATCACTTCAACGGGCAGAGAATTCCAGAGATTCACCACCCTTTGAGTGAAGAAGTTCCTCCTCAACTCCGTTCTAAACCGTTCCCCCTCCCCTTATCCTGAGGCTGTGCCGCCTAGTCCTACTGTCCTTTCTGAGCGGGAAGAGTCTCTCCACCTCTATCCTATCCATCCCATTCATCATCTTATATGCCTCAATGAGATCTCCCCTCATTCTTCTAAACTCTTAACGAGTACAAGCCTAGTTTATTCAGCCTCTCCTCATAGCTCAACCCCCTCAACTCCAGTATCAGCCTAGTAAACCTCCTCTGCACTCCCTCCAAGGCCAAAATATCCTTGCGTAAGTGCGGCGACCAAAACTGCACACAGTACTCCAGCTGCGGCCTCACCGGTGCCCTATACAGCTGCAGCAAGACCTCCCTACTTTTATATTCAATCCCCCTCACTATGAAGGCCAGCATCCCATTAGCCTTCCTGACCACCTGCTGCACCTGCAAGCTGGGTTTTTGCGACTCATGCACAAGGACCCCGAGGTCCCTCTGCACCGTCGCCTGCTGCAGTTTTTCGCCACGTAAGTAATAGTCCTTCCTACCATTCTTCCTACCAAAGTGGACCACCTCACACTTGCCAACATTAAATTCCATTTGCCATTTCCTGGCCCATTCGCCCAGCCTATCTAGATCCTTCTGCAGACTCTCCACACCCTCCGCACAATTTGCCGTTCCACCAATCTTGGTGTCATCAGCAAATTTCGACACCGTACACTCAGTTCCCTCCTCCAGATCATCTATATAAATGGTAAATAGCTGAGGCCCCAGCACCGACCCCTGGGGCACTCCACTAGTCACCAACCGCCAATCCGAATAGCACCCATTGACCCCCACACACTGTCTCCTATTTGACAACCAATCCTCTATCCATGCTAACACCCTACCCCCAACTCCATGCCCCCTTACCTTCTGCAATAACCTCTTGTGAGGTACCTTGTCAAACGCCTTCTGAAAATCAAGAAAGACCACATCCACCGGCTCTCCTTTATCCACCGCCCTAGACACATCCTCAGAACTCCAATAAATTTGTCAGACACGACTTCCCCTTAACGAAACCGTGCTGCGTCTGCTCTATCAAGCAATTCCCCTCAAGATGCCTCGCTATTTCCTCCTTGATGACGGATTCTAACATTTTACCTACAACAGACATTAAACTAACCGGCCTATAATTCCCTGCCTTTTGCCTGGCACCCTTAAACAACGGTGTAACAGTAGCCGTTTTCCAATCTTCCGGCACTTCCCCGGAATCCAGCGATGTTTGGAAAATAACCACCAAGGCATCCACTATCACCTCCGCCATTTCTTTCAGAACCCTCGGATGCATTCCATCCGGCCCTGGTGACTTGTCCACAATCAGTCCCTCCAGTCTGTCGAGCACCGCCTCTCTAGTAACAATAATGTCATTGAGACCCTCCAGTCCTACCACCTTTCCATCACTAACACCCGGCAAATTATTCACGTCTTCCTCCGTGAAGACCGAAACAAAAAAGTTATTCAGGACCTCAGCCATTTCCCCACCCCCTACCACTAAGTCCCCCCTCTCATCCTCTAAGGGTCCAACGTTCACCCTAGCCAGCCTCTTCCTTTTTATATATTTATAAAAACTCTTGCTATTCTTTTTTATATTAAGCGCTAGCCCAGCTTCATAGTTTCTCCTACCCTTCTTTATCAACTTCTTTGTCAATCTTTGACATTTAAACCTCTCCCAATCCTCTTCTCACCCACTACTCTTAGCTACTCTAAATTCCTCCGCTTTTAACACTTTCCTTCACCTCCTTCGTTATCCACGGCTTATTACCTCTCCTGAACGACCTGTGCTGTGAACTTCCTTCTGTTGTCTGACTGAAGAATACATGGAGGTGTAGTGTCTAGAAATGTGAGATGCATCTCGGGCAACCTCAGCTGTTGCTTTGGATTTCAGAAGATGATTGATGTGGAACATGATCAGGTATTCTATGTAATGCAGTATGAAACAATAACTTCCATCCTTCATAGTCTGCATACCAACTAGGTCTATTAGTCCACGTTCATTCAAGTTGTTGACAGACAGCTTTTTCATAGCCATTCTAGCTGCTGTCTCCTGACTGCAATGCTTCACTCAGTCTCTCACAGAAACTGATGTACTGGCCTAGAAGAGACCCTGGGGTGTTTGCTTACTTTTCAGAAAGTTTCTTGGTTTTTACTATCATCGTCAGTTACAATATGGGGTTTATGTGATGCCTAGGAATGCGTCCTTGATAGCCATGTACTTAGCATTGATCTGGGTAATCTTGCCCACACCACAGAGAGATGCAGAGTTTCTGTCTAGTTTTCCAATGTACAGCAATAACCTTCTGTTCATAGTCAGCACGCCAGAAAGCAGCACTGCCCTCAATTCAGCCATCCATCTTCAGCGTTTGCAGGGATTGTGCTAGCTTGTGTAGATTTTTGTGCTTATGAAATGGCTTTCAAGAGATGCTGTCACATTTTTATCTGGGTACAACAAAGGAAAAGTGAACTTGTTACCAATGAACTGTTAACACTTAACACTTGAAATCAGTGTTCTGTCACTATGCACTGCTGTAAAGAAAGCAATTTCAGCATCTCTGGGCTCTCCAGATAACTGAAATGTTTCCTTTCGTAAATCTCCTCTCCACCTTTCCCAAAGCTGTGAATATTCTTCCTAAAGTGTGAAGCCCAGAATTGGACATCAGGCTGGAATTGAAGGCTAGCTAGTGATCTATTAAAGTTGACCATAAATTCAGTGCTTATGTCATGGCAGAGGAGGTAAGGAGAGTGCTGGTAAAGGCACTTAAGAGATCAGAATGTGGAAATCCTTGTCATTGCTGTATATCGAAAAGAGCAATGATGACCCATGTGGTGAAACCATGACATACATCCCTTCAGTCAATGAAACACCTATTTAGTGTTGCTGTCTATTTATTGTCCACCCTGCCACTACCCCTTCAGTACCACAGGCTCCAAAATTGTGCAGCAGATTTAGTCCTATTTTGAAAATGTGATGAGGGATTGATTGTCTCAAATTCACAATGAAAATTCTTTTAGCCAGGCTACTAAGAAAGGCTTTGGAATTATATGCATCGTTTACAACCATGTGGCTCCCCAAATTGCTTTGCAGCTGGTGAAATGTATTTGCTGTTGTAACTTGGGGGACATACCAGGTAATTTGCACATGGCAAGGCCTCAAAACATTGGCAATCATGTTTTGTGCTGTTGTTTGAGAGATAAGTACTTGTGATGTGGAGATGCTGGCGTTGGACTGAGTTAAACATAGTAAGACATCTCAACACCAGATTAAAGTCCAACAGGTTTATTTGGTAGCAAAAACCACTAGCTTTCGGAGCACTTGCTGCTCTTTCATCAGATGAGTGGGATTTCAGTTCACAAACAGGGCATATAAAGACACAGCCTCAATGTACATAAATATAAAAAGATAAGTACTTGTCAGGGCATAGAGGTCTATGGTTCTGCACTTTCTCGAATAGTTTTTATATCCACCAAAGATATGTTCCTCATCTAAAAAGTGGCAGTTCTGATTGCAGCGTTTGTTCAGTACTGCACCAAGTGTCAACTTAGATTTTTGTGCTCGTGTCTTGGATTGGGGTTTGAACCTCACTCTTAAGACAGCATTGTTATCACTGAGCTAAAGCTGTCACTAAATGTTACTTCTGCATTGAAATTCATGATATGAAAGTTGAGTTATGGTTTGTGCTATTTAGTGTTTTACTAAATGGCAATATCGAACCCATTGATGGACCTGCTTTTCGTTAAGAAAATTTGACAAAACACTGTTCTCTAATCTTGTTGGAATATTAATTAGATCATCGCAAGGTTTTATTTGAGAGATGTTGGTCACTATTAATTTAGTAATTTTTCTGTCTCTAAATCCAGTTGTGATCATAACGTACTGTAGAATTATAAGCACCCCAATCATTGGAATAAAGTGGACTTGGGGAAAGAAAAGTGTAGGAAAGATTAATTTCCTTAGCTGACTGGATCAAACTCTTTGGAAAATTTTAAAATATGGATTTGATCCTTAATTGAAACATTTAATGGATTGAGCATAGACCACAGTTTATGGATTGCAATAAAATCATGTTGATTGATTAAACATTGAATGTATGTTTTTCCTTTGCAACAGACCTCTTCTCCCAATACATCAAGTGAGAACTCACCAGTGAGCCCTCCTGATGAACAAGGTCAGGGTGATGCACCTCCTCAGCTTGAGGAGGAAGAGCCGGCATTTCCTCATACTGATTTGGCAAAGCTGGATGATATGATTAATAGGTGAGTGCAGCTAGATTGACAAATTAAATAAATTGCTAATTCTTGTGCATGTTATTCTAACTTGCCTTTTTGCTTCCTTTAGACCTCGTTGGGTAGTTCCAGTGTTGCCTAAAGGTGAATTAGAAGTTCTTCTAGAAGCTGCTATAGATCTTAGTAAAAAAAGTAAGTTTTGAAATGATGTTATGTATACTGAAGAAATTAGTGACTTGGATTTTAGAATACAAACAGGCAGACTTGTTGAAATATTACAAGAATTGAGGAAAATGCCTTAGTTTTAATCATGTGAGGAAAAACTGTAGTTTTTATTTTGGAGAAATAATGTTATTCGGAGAGCCATCTATAAGCAATGGTTTACTTTTGGTTAACTGTTGCTCCTGCCTTATGGTGTTTGATCTAGAATGATTCATTTTCTTGGAAGCTATGAATTATAATATTTTCAAAGGGAAGATAGAATTTTTCTATTCAAAGTCTTGCACGATGTAGGTGATATCTTCTTCGTAAGAGATTTTTCATTTATCTGGCTCAAAAGCATATCCATGCACTCTTGACCTAGCTTGAGAAAGCTATTATATATTTTGTTTTGCATATAATTGCATGATCTATAAAGCACAGAAACAGGCCATATGGCTCAACTGGCCCTGGCTGGTCTTTATGCTCTGCATTAGTTTTCCCTTAGACGCATCTGTGCTTGTAACCTTAGTTGGGCGCAAGTTCTGTATTTTAACTACTTTGGGCAAGGAAGTCTGTCCTGAATTCCCTATTGGGCTACCTTAAATGTACCACCTGAGTTTTGCTCCCCAACACACTAGCTAAAACAGTTTCTCTACTTGTATTCTCTCTCACAAATTTTTTTCCAGGTCAATCCGTGATTTAGTGCCATTAACTTTCATGGGCTCAGCAGTCTTCCAGTTCTTGGAAACTGATCATGGCACTTGGTGAATTTCCTTGGTCAGTATCAGCTGCATTTATGCTTGTGTGGTCGGACTGCAATGAAGAATGATGAGTCAGTGTTCAGGCAAACTAGTATCAACTAGTCAAAAATGAATCCACCAGATGTCTGAACAAAAATTTTTCGTTTTGAAGATCTGATATGATGCATCGCAGTGGAACAGCTTCTGCAGTAAAACACAATGTCTTATCTCAGATGTGGCATTCTTTCTCATTATTTGATAATATTTGTGATCACTCTAAAAGTACTCTGTGCTCCCTGGCTGCACTAATCGTCATATCAGTTGGAAGATTTAATTTGAAGCAAGTAATGCTATGCTGAATGTGTTTTTTCCTATTTGGAGGGTTTATAAAACCATCCAGTTCATCAAACTTGAAAACTTGCATAAATCCTCAGTGTCTTGAAAAGTAAGTTTTCTGTAAAGTACTGCAGCTGAGGGGGACATTGTTAACTCTCTTCTGCAGGAATATTATGGAAATTATAATGTATGGTAATTACATTATACAGTTTAATTATAATAACATTTGTTTCTAAGGCATTTGACTATTGTTGGGGAATTGATCATTCAGATGGCCAGTAGTTTTGATGAGATGTAATTTTTTTCATTTTCAAGGTCTTGATATCAAAAGTGAAGCATGTCAGCGCTTTTTTCGTGATGGCCTCACAATTTCCTTCACAAAAATTCTAACTGACGAGGCTGTGAGTGGTTGGAAATTTGAGATCCATGTAAGTATTTTGCTTGAGGTATAGTTCATTTAAATTAATGAAGCTTGTATTTATTTTAGAACAGAGTATCAGGCCCTTAGCATTTCATGCTAAATTAAACGTTACTTAAGTAAATGCTGTCTTTTTAAGCATCTATACAATTGAACTGTCACAAATATTTTCTTCAACTTCACATACACATTCATAATATGGTTTTTGTTTTGAAAAAGGCAACCCTTGCAGCAACTATCAGAAGTTTTTTTTCTCTATTCTCACAAATGTGGCATTTTAAATAAAGATTTTGCTGTGTGGATCAGCATTGTCCACTGTTTAATTTCACAAAAAATTAGCAGGTTTAACTGTTGGCTTTTGAGTTTACAAATGTGAGGCAATGTATTTTAAGAAGATAATCAAAGAGTGTGTAGATCAATTTAGGTACCAAAGGATGTGCAGGGACTAATGCAGATATGTAGATTCGAAATTCTTTGGAGATGCAGGTAGATAAAGCCTCAAGATATCATTTTGGGCCTAATGAATAGGGACAAACAGTAAGACAAATAGATTCCACGCAAGGCAGTGTTTGGATCATAGTTAGTCTCATAATGGTTTTGCATGATGGAAAGAATGTTTAAAAACTATTCCCTGGTTCACTAATGTATGTTATGGAAGAAATCTATTGTCCTTACCTGGTCTGGCCTATATGTGGCTCCAGAGTCACAGCAATGTGGTTGACTCCCAACTGCCTGCCAAAATGGCCTAGCAAGCCACTCAGTTCAAGGGCAACTAGGGATGGGCAAAAAATGCTGACCAGCCAGCAATACCCATGTGTCTCAAATGAATTAAAGTCCTATTAAATTCATTGAGTTATGTTTATTCTAGATCGAGTGCCTAAAAGATTTTTAATGATTTCCTTGGTGATGACATAGAAAGTCTTTTGATTTTGGTGTTGCAGCTTAATAGGAGGAAGATCAAGGCACATAGCCTGGATGATGACCTAATCCAACACTTAAAACCTGTTAGTGAATCATTTCTTGAATTTTGCAGAAAAGTTTTTATCTTGCTGGGTGGGTGAACAGAAGTAAGATTTTTGATTCCCCTAACACATGAGCTGTTGCTAAATTATCAGGCATCTGGTGCTGGATGAACTAAAATTTCCCCCAGTTAAATATTGAGAAGCATGCAGCCCGTTATTTTTAGACCGGCTTCAGTCTTGTTTCCTAACAATTGATTTCATCCCCCTCCCTGGTAACAATTCGAGATCAAGCCAGCATGTTTGCAATTTCAGTGTCACGTTTGATCCTCTGACTTCTTAATTGTGGCACTACGAAGGTTACTCATCTCCACCTGCATAATACCACCTTGCCGTATCTTATCTGCTGCTGAAACCATCATGCATGCTTTTGTTACCCTCTGAACTTGTATTCCAACACACACATGGCTGCTCTTCTACTTTCTACCCCCTCCATACACTCTGCTGCCCGTGTCTTAACTTACAAGTCCCCCATCACCCATGTGCTCACTGACCTTATATTGGCTTCTGGCCAAATCACATTGTGATCTTAAAATTCGAATCAATGTTTTCAAGTCCCTTCATGGCCTTGTCCTGCCTTATCTCTCTAGTCTCTTCCAATCCCACAATTTTGAGATATCTGCACTCTAATTTTCAGATGTGTTTGACACTCAAATTGCCTCTGCATGGCTTAGGAAGCCATTCAGTTCAAGGACAAATGAAATGAACAACAAATGCTTGCTCTGCCATAATGTCAAATCCTATGAAAGAATAAAGGGAAAAAGAACCTCCCTAATATCTGCATTCCTCTGATCTTGGCTTTTTGAACAACCCTTTCATTATTGCTCCAGTATGGCCTCTGGCTTGAGTTACCAAAGGTCCCAGCTTCTGGAATTCCCTTCTTACAACTCTATCACGCTACCTGATCTTTATTGAAAACTGGTTCCAATTCTTTGTCTCACTCAGTAACTACTTTTAACCCTGTCTTTACTTTCTTTTTGTAGCAGCTTGCTACCCATTCTGCTATTTTCACATGTTCCAACTTTAGTCATGCATCTGCTTTGCAGCACCATACTGAAGGTGCTTTGAGAATTCAAATATGTTACGTACGTTATGTTTGTCTACCCTGGTACTTGAAGTTTTATACTTTGTTCAATTGCAGCTAAGTATATTGAGGCTGGAAAAGTGGAAAGAACTTTCAAAGATTCTATTTAATCAGTGCTGCACTGTCAAAATTAATAAAGAAATTTGCTGTCCTATTGAAAACTAGTGCATTCACATTTTGTTCTGTCTGAGATTAAAGCTAACACATTTAAGTTGTTGCCAGAATTTTGCATTGCATAATTTGATTATTTTGCACTGTAGCAAACTTCTGCAGCAACTTCAAGATTGCATTCATCACTACAAGAAATAGGGATTGGTGTTACTATTTTGTCTAAATTATTAAGAATTCCTAACTTGCTTGAATTGTTCATATAAACAGAAAAGTAGTTTTCATAGAATCAGATTCCTAATTTGGTGTTGTTAAAAAATTTGTTAATTGTTAAACGATTTGCTATTGAAGTCATTCTTCTTGCAATGGATGCTAATGTATCATAAGA
Source organism: Carcharhinus amblyrhynchos (assembly GCF_965287045.1). NCBI lineage: Eukaryota > Metazoa > Chordata > Chondrichthyes > Carcharhiniformes > Carcharhinidae > Carcharhinus > Carcharhinus amblyrhynchos. The sequence continues at coordinate 38,856,808 of NC_137338.1, read as the reverse complement.
ACATAGAAATATTAGCTGATGTTGACTGCATGACCTGAATCTGCTTCACGATTCAATAGGATCATGACTGATCATTGGCCTTAACTTCTCTTTCCTGCCTGCTCCTCATCTTTCTTGCTACCCTGAATCCAGAAAATCTGTTTATTTTTGCCTTAAGTATATTCACCAAGGAGCGTTCACCACTATTTGGGGGTAGAAAATCCCCAAGGTTGACCACCCTTTGAAGAAATTTCTTCTTATTGCTTTGGCTCCTTTTCCTGACACCCTGGCCGCATGTTCAAGATTCCCTGCCATGGGAAACACCCCCTGTCAAACCCCTGCAGAATCTGTATGTTTCAATGAGATTGCCTCTTATTTTTCTTCACTTTAGAAAGTATAGGCCCAATTACTCAGCTACTCTGCATAAGGCATCTCGCTCATTTCAGGAACCAACTCTTGAATCTTTGTTGCACCAAGTTCACTGAAAATATAACATTCCTTAAGAGAACAAACTGAATGTAGTGCTCCAGTGAGAACTAACCAAAGACCTGTATAGTTATAGCAAGAATACAAGCCTTGTATTCCAGTTTTCCTTGTAATCAAGTTTATTTCTCAGCGTCACAAGTAAGCTTACATTAACGCTGCAATGAAGTTGCTATTAAAATCCTCTAGTTGCCACACTCGGTGCCTGTTCGGGTACACTGAGGGGGAATTTAGCATGGCTAATGCACCTAACCAGCACACCTGTCAGACTGTGGGAGGAAACCAGAGCATTAGAGGAAACCCATGCAGACACAGCAAGAACATGCAAACTCCACACAGACAGTAACGCAAGCTGGGAGTTCAACCCGGGTCCCTGGAACTAAGAGGCAGCAGTGTTAGCCATGGTGCTGTCCTAATTGCTTGTCGAGTATGTAGACTAACATTTCGTTCCTTGCATGATTACACTCAACATCAACATTTATGGGTTTCATGTCTTTTTATAAAATATTTTGTTTTTCTGTTCTTAGAACCAAAGTGAATAACTTAATACTTACCCACATTACATGATATGCCACTTTGCTGCCCAATCACTAAGCCTGTCTATATGTCTTTATGGTCTTGTGTGTCTTCCTTGTGGCTTATGTTTCCAGTAAGCTTTGTGTTGTCAGCATAGCTAGATACTTGTCTCTTCTATCTAATGTAGCACCAAGAGCCGTTTAAGAAGTACATTTTTGAAAATATTTAGTAAAAATATTTAGAATATTCACATCTGCATCGAGGAATTAAAATCTATTTTGCTGTTGGTTTATTTCAATTACCTTTACCAGGTCTAAACAATTTAAATTTTCACAAGTTCAATTTGAGAAAAAATGAGCCTGATATAAGCATATATTATTTTTTGATCTAGACATGCTGATCTTGAATTGATCAGGCTTGGGCTGACATTTGTGCCATACAAATGCCATGCAATGACTGTCTCCAACGAGAGAAGATCTATGCATCATCCCTTGACATTCAGTAACACAATCATGCTCAACCTCTGTATAAACATCCTCGGGGTTACCATTGACCAGAAGCTGAACTGGGATAACCATAATAAATGCTGTGATTAAAAGCAGAGCAAAAGCTAGGAATTCTGTAGTAATTAACCTCACCAACTGACTTCCCAAAGCTATTCTCTATCTACAAGGCAAGTATGATGGAACACACTCTCCTTGCTGCATGAGTGCAGCTCCAATAACATTCAAGAAGCTTGACATCATTCAGGACAAAGCAGTCAACTTGACTGTTGCCCCTTCCTCAAACATTCAATCCTCCCTACTACTGGTGATGCACTGCAGAAACTCACCCAGGTTCCTTAAGCAGCACCGTCCAAACCCATGATCACTACCATCTAGAAGTACCAGGGCAGCAGATACCTGGGAACCTGACCACCAGGAGATTTTCCCTCAAAGTCGCTCACCGTCTTGATGTGGAAATATATTTGTTCCTTCACTGTCACTAACAACACTGTGGCTGTGCCTACACCTCTGGGACTGCAGCTGTTCAAGAAGGCAGCTTACCACCACCTCAAGGGCAATTAGTGATGAGCAATAAATGTTTGCCTAGCCAGTGATACCCACATCCTGTAAAATGGATAAAATATAAAGACAGGCCTAGAATAGAATTTAAAGCAAAATAAATTCTCATTCTCACTCCATCGCAGCTCTGCTATTAATTAAATCAAATGCTATCAGCTAGATTAATTTTAAATGACTGTCCTTTCTCTTTGTCCTCATTCATGATGCTACATGAATCTGGATGTACCAATCCTCACCAATAAAGATCACACCAGAGGATGATGTGCACCCTGAAGAGTACCCCACCCTCATCATCTTTGTGAAGTCGATAGAAAAAGCTATGGGTCTGAAAAATAATGTTGGAGTGGAGGAATGCAAAATTTATTGGCTCCACTTTGCTTTATTAAAAAGCTTCTTGTGATCAGCAATAACATACTTGCCAGTACTTCAACAAAAGAGTGCCTGAATGGATTAATTTCATCAGTTCTTTTCAATTACTTGGAGAAGCACACAAAAAGAATTGTACACTGGGCTTTAAAATTTATCTTTATTTCGCCAAAAAAATAAATATACTATTATTGCATTGAGGACAGTAATACCTATACTGTTTGAGCTTTCAATCTGTAGCTGAGAATGGGGTATTGTTCTGAAGTAATTTGTGATGTTAGTAGATGTTCTTCTGTGATCCTTCTGGTTTTTGCATGCCTAATTATTTGTACTATTACATCTTTTAGTTCATCTTGCTGAAAAAGTGTGACTTGATTTTTAAGTGAGGCTAGCATTAACACGACCCACAGGCATCTCCCTTGTAAGAGAATTAATTGTGAAAACTTTTCTGCTTTTCCCTGCAGACAAAAACTATGCAGTCCTAAATTGGAACCAAGTTCAAAACCTTACTTGGGGTTTGTTCTCAATCTGGGACTGGTTTGGATACTCGTCACAGAAACATAGAAGATAGGAGCAGGAGGAGGCCATTTGGCCCCTCGAGCCTTCTCCGCAATTCATTACGATCATGGCTGAAATCCAACTCAATAGCCTATATCAGTATGAAGTAGGAGCCAGGCTGAGCAGCTAAATATTTAATGGCTCAATTTCAGCAATAATACCGTGAAAAAAGTGAATTGGTAGCACAGTACATTAGCCAAATTGGGCTACGTTTTATTATTAATGGAATATTTTTCACCAGTGTTTTATGTTGCTCAGACTGAGTTTGTATATCTGACCAGAGTTGGAATTGAATTACTGTTTCACTGATATTATCCATCATGAATACTTTACATGCTAAAAGTATAACTAATATTTTTTCTTCCCTTTTAAGAGATGTATTATAAATAATACTCATCGCCTCATAGAACTGTGTGTGGCCAAGCTGTCCCAGGATTGGTTTCCCCTTCTTGAACTCCTTGCTATGGCCTTAAATCCTCATTGCAAATTTCATATCTACAATGGTACACGCCCGTCTGAGACTGTTCCTGCAGGAGTCCAGCTGGCTGAAGATGAACTCTTTGCTCGACCACCTGACCCACGCTCGCCAAAGGTTTGGAGAATCTGTCATTTTTATGGTGCTTAATGGACTTCACTATTATAAACTAATGGGCAATTGTTGCAGTTGATTGAGTTTTAATATAATTGTGTACTTGGTTATAACTGTGCATCTCAGGACTATAGTGTTGGATTAATTTGTGCCATTTACTTTGGTCCAAGTGTACAATCTTAGTCACTTATTTTACTGTTAATCTGAATTATTATACTGAACAAGTGAAATTTTAAAGATCAAATAAACATTCAGTCTAGTTTCGTGGGAGTCTCTGCAGGTTTATACACTAAACAGCTGAGCCCAAATATTTCGGATCTCTGCTGAATTAGCTTCGTAAAGCAGCAGCTGGAATTCTGAAGTTCACCTGAGTGCCTTTGGGTTAGAGAGGAAACAATTCTGCAGGATTCCCAATCCTATTAATTTATAATTCTGGCTGGTGCTTTGTGTCTGTGGGCATTGAATTCAGGGCAGGAAAGGCTTAGCTGCTACTTCCATATGAACTAACATCCTAATCAGAGCTTTCTACAAGATTGTGCCCATATCTGACGCAAAGCAATTATGTGGAACCAAACCTCAGTGAAGAGGTAGGAAAGGTGTTAAGGACAAAAACAATGATAAAATTGGTTAATACAGTTTATTAGCATGCTGTTTAGAAGTCAACAAGCTAATTTCTGAGCTAGTCATCTCCACTGCCCCCACACACACACAGTATATCCTTGCAGCATTTGGGCCTTCAAAGTTCCAAGTCGGTGTCAGCTTGACACAAATGGTTAAATTTGGCATTCACAGCTCCAAAGTTAGTGATCCAGGAAGTTGGTAATTAATATACTATGAATGCACTTCAGGGATTGGAGTGAAAGCTTGTTAAAGCTAAATAAACTGTTGGCCAATGGTATTTCGCTTGGTGGTCAGTGTGGAAATATCTCTCACCTCGTTTTTCCAAAAAAAAAGTCTTCAGTTGATTTTGATGATTCTAATATTTTCATCTAATTAAGTTGAGAAATTGGTCAGCATTTCTTTGAAGAGGGATTGCTTTGAGCAAAATGCTTTCTCTCGAGTCAACCTTGAAAGTACAAGTTGACAAGTATTGCGCTTCTATAACAATTTGATCACAATGACAGAGGATCAAGTCATTTACTCTTGTCTTCATAAATCAGGAATTGGTACTGCATTTTTGAAGTTTGATCTAACGCTACAAGTTATAGAAAGACAAGCTTTCAATGATTTCTCATAACTGCCAAAACCCTGTTACGATGAGTTTAAATGTATATAGATAACTTGGATTTTGACTTCTAACTTCTCTATAGGGTTGGCTTGTGGATCTTATAAACAAGTTTGGGACATTGAATGGATTTCAGATTCTACATGATCGATTTGTCAGTGGTTCTGCATTAAATGTTCAGATAATTGCAGCACTAATCAAGTAAGCAGTTTTTTTGATATTTTAATATGTAAATTTGTCAAGGATTGGTGGCAAAATGTTCTGGTATTTCCCATTGTTGTCTGGTATGGATAATCAGATATGTATAATGAGGACAAATTAAATGTCTGATTTGGATGCTAACTTGAAATAGAAGAGTTGCTTATGAGGGAAACATGCTTTGGCATGACAAACAAATTTAAAATATTTTTACTATCTAGTGCAGAATTCATGATATCAAAGGGTTCAGTAGGCAACAAAAATGCTAAGTCCTTTTTTTAATTAAGAATCTTAAAATGCAGCAATAACATCTTTTGTAAACTCTCTCAATTGCAAACAGCATTTCTGGTACTGCGATTATAGTGAAGAATGCTAACAAGGGGATTAATCTGTTATTAAATATGGAATTTATCAATATGAGGAGAATTCTCAAACCGTCCGCCTTGCCTTGGACTGTACTCTGCCCATACAAGCAAAAATGGGATGATCTGTAGGGCAGAGAAAAAATAGGTGGAGATTGTTTGTAATGTTTCGATTGCCCATCAGTTGAAATTTGGCTTTCTATAAGATAAAATTGAGTTGCTACTCCAAATCATTGAGATGTATGGGACATTGCATCTGTTTTGAACTGCTGAGAACACCATTTAAACTTTCAAGAGCTGGACCACCCTTTCAGAACACAAGAAACCCAAACCATCCAGCTACATGCCTCATTGAGGCGTACAAGATGATGAATGGGATGGATAGGATAGAGGTGGAGAGACTCTTCCTGCTCAAAAAAGACAGTAGGACGAGGGGGCACAGCCTCAAGATAAAAGGGGGGTGGTTTAGAACGGAGTTGAGGAGGAACTTCTTCACTCAAAGGGTGGTGAATCTCTGGAATTCTCTGCCCGTTGAAGTGGTGGAGGCTGTCTCGCTAAATATTTTTAAGACGCGGGTTGATGGGTTTTTGATAAGAGAGGGGATTAAGGGTTATGGGGAGAGGGCGGGAAAGTGGAACTGAGCCACGACAGATCAGCCATGATCTTATTGAATGGCGGGGCAGGCTCGAGGGGCTAGATGGCCTACTCCTGCTCCTATTTCTTATTATGTTCAATGCATAATGACCTCAAAACCAACCTTTGTATCCCCTTAAACAAAAATCCTTATTGCCAATACTTTTGCACCCAGGGCCTACCTTTGCTGCTGCACCAAATCTTTTACAGCAATCTAGTTTCAATAGTCCACATAAAAAAAAATGCTCTTTTCCCATAGCTCCCAGTCTGTGATATCTCACTTCCAGTTTCAGGACTCCAGTGATCACCCCATAATTCTGTCCCTCAACAGCCTCGTTTTGCTGTTGATATTCTTGAAACACCTACCTGGTTTTTGTAACCCCTCCCAGTCTTTCAACACCCACTGCATTTACCCCTCAGTGCATTTAAGCCACCTGTACACCGTTGCCACATCCGCAGGACGAACTTTGTATTTTCATGCAATTGCAGGAACACTGTCTTAGAACTGCATTCATAACTAGCATTCCGTTCCTATTACGTTGCATCTAATATTCCCACACACTGGGATTCCCCTACATTACCAAATCAGGTTTTTTCTGCTCCCCATTTTCACAGATCCTTCCCCACTCCCAGGTGCTGCTGCATATCTAAAATTTATAGATTAAATTAAGATACAAGTAAATTACTACTTTACTGTTACTGCCGTTATTGTATAGTACAATCCCAAATGAGTTGCTGACACCCATACTACTATATAATGAGTCAGTTTATTTCACTCATCATAAATCACTGGTCTTGAGTATGTTGAATGTTAAATGGATTCAGCAGCAGATATTGTGAAATGCATTTTTATCAAAAAAATCCTACTCAGTGATGCAACTGTTACAATGAGTAATACTTGACGTATGTCTGTAACCTAAAGGCTATCATTAGATATTGTTTCTAAAAGCTTTCCTACCATTGAAGTTAAACTGACTTCTGGTTGCTGGGTTTATCCTTATAACCTTTTTTGAGCACATAAGCACCATTTGCAATTCTTTAGTCCTCTGCACTGCCCTAAAATTGCACAATTGTGACAGTACCTCTGAATTTCTGCCTTTGCTTCCCTCACCTTAGCATGCTTGGATGTATCCCATTTCGCCCTGGTGACTTACCAACTTAACTCCAGACTGCCTTTCTAAAACCTCTTTGATCAATTTTTAACACATTTGGTATCTCAATTATCTCCCCCTTCATTGTACTTTTGATAGCATCTTCCTTGGTAAAGGCAGTTGTAAAGTACTCATTTAGCACCTCAGCCATGTGTTTTGCCTTCATCCCCTTTTTTGAATTCTACTTGGCTCCACCCCTCATCTTTGCACCTGTGACTCATATGGTGATAGATTTTTGGTTTTTCCCTTTTGTTTCCAGTTGCATATCATACTCAAACCTCTCATTTCTTTTTTCACTTCCCACCCAAAATTTCTATAGTTTTCATTCAGAAAATAAAGAATTAGTAGTATATATCACAAATAGAGTCTCATATGTTTGCAAGGTCTAAGTGGCTTACGATAGTGTAGCTGAAAATTTTTGTAGCTACGTTTGCATGAATGGGAAACCAAATAGTCATAAATTTGGCTTTTCAAGGTTTTGGTCCAGCGTTAAATTAACTAAAGAGTGTAAGCCCTCTGACACATGGAAATACAAAGAAAAAAATATAGCATAGTGGATAAGCACAAGGGAACCGGGATCAATTGTCAGCTTTATGTGACTGCCTGCCTGGGTTTCCTCTACGTGCTCCAGTTTCCTCCCACAGCCAAAAGACATGCAGGTTAGGTTAATTGGCAATGATAAACTGCCCCTTAGTGTCCCAATGTGTAAGGGGAATGGTAGGGTAAATACATGGGATTGTGGGGATAGGGTTTGGGTAAGATGCTCTGTCAGAGTTGGTGCAGACTTGATTGACTGAATGGCCTCCTGCACTGTAGGATCCTATGGTTCTAGTATTAGTAGCCCACTGAACCACTAAGAAACTAAGGTGTCACAAACCTTTTTTTCCATAATTGCTACACTGTGTTTTTAATTTTTAGAAAGTGTATTTGTCATATCTCTAGCCTATGTTTTCCTTAGGAACTACAACCAAATTCGAAGGGCTCATAGCAATCAGGAGAGTGGTTTGGGAGTAACTGTTTATGTTAGGATCATGAATGTTTGTTAGCTTTTGTCAGCTGGCTTACAAATGACGTAAGAAGTCTCACAACACCAGGTTAAAGTCCAACAGGTTTATTTGGTGGCAAACACCACTAGCTTTCAGGGCTCTGCTCCTTTGTCAGGTGAGTGGGGAGTTCTGATCACAAACAGGGCATATAAAGGCGCACACTCAGTTCACAGAATACTGATTCAAATGCGAGTCTTCACCTTTAAGACTTGATTAACTGTAAAAACTCGCATTCTAATCAGTATTCTGTAAACTGAGTGTGTGCCTTTAAATGCCCTGTTTGTGATCAGAATTCCCCACTCACCTGACGAAGGGGCAGACCCCCGAAAACTAGTGGCGTTTGCTACCAAATAACCCTGTTGAACTTTAACCTGGTGTTGAGAGATTTCTTACTGTGTTTACCCCAGTCCAACGCTGGCATCTCCACATTATAAATGACGACCATAGTGATTTATAATAAATTTTTCTCCAGTGTAACGAGGAGATAATTTTTTGGGTGGTTACTTAATAAAACTGGAAAAAATGTTTGTGTTGACCCTGAGACCATGAGCTTTTTGACATCCACGTATTTATTTCTAAATGCCATAATCAAGGTATCAATTAATCAGAAACTTTAGAGAAGGTACTTAATAAAAAAGGGACTAATTTGTCAGTATGACTTAGCAAATTTCAACTTTGGCTCTTAAACAGGACTAAATATAGAGTTAATGTTTTTCTGTAAAATCCTTGATACAATTGGCATGGATATGTTGGGCTGAGTGGCCTCCTTCTGTACCGTTAATGACTGACATGAATATTTTTGTGTCTTTGACTATGACTATACTTCAATTTTCCAAATCCTTTTATGAACTCTGAAACTCCCCTATATAGTCTTTAGAAGAATACTTTCTCATGACTTGTCAGTTCACTCGCGCATCTCGCTGCCTAACATGTAACCACAGTCCTTTGAGTTTTTTTCCTCTCATTGCAATTTCCATTATTTGTGTGACTTCAGTTTGAAAGTCTGCACATACTATCTGCATTTCTGTTCACTGCTGTTTTGTAGTCAGTACCTGAAAGTGCCAAATGCTTTATTTTTATAGTAACTATATTGCATGACTTACTCTTCATCTTGTAACTGAACACAACCCTGTCAGCACAATTAAGCAGCTAGTGCATGCTCATTGTGTTGGAGGAAACTGCATAGTGAATTTGTCTTCCCTAATTTATAGCTACAGTTTTTTTCAACATAATATAAAACTCCCTGTATTCCTTAATTCAGTATTTGAAAGTTGACATCAATGATGGTAACAAGCTTTTTAGGAAATTACATGTATAGATGTCATTGAAAATATTTGACAGGTTTGCATATTCTTGTGCTCTTCATATCTTTGTGTTGACCAGTGAACTTCATTTGTTCATTCTGCATATAACTTGAGTTATTTTGTTCTGGATGTTGGAATCTATCTGCACTAAGGCAACTCAAAATTGGTGACTTCATAAGAACATAAGAACATAAGAAATAGGAGCAGGAGTAGGCCATCTAGCCCTTCGAGCCTGCCCCGCCATTCAATAAGATCATGGCTGATCTGTTGTGGCTCAGTTCCACTTTCCCGCCCTCTCCCCATAACCCTTAATCCCCTCTCTTATCAAGAACCCATCAACCCGCTTCTTAAAAATATTTAGCGAGGCAGCCTCCACCACTTCAACGGGCAGAGAATTCCAGAGATTCACCACCCTTTGAGCGAAGAAGTTCCTCCTCAACTCCGTTCTAAACCGCCTCCCCTTTATCTTGAGGCTGTGCCCCCTAGTCCTACTGTCTTTTTTGAGCGGGAAGAGTCTCTCCACCTCTATCCTATCCATCCCATTCATCATCTTATACGTCTCAATGAGATCTCCCCTCATTCTTCTAAACTCTAACGAGTACAAGCCTAGTTTATTCAGCCTCTCCTCATAGCTCAATCCCCTCAACTCCGGAATCAGCCTAGTAAACCTCCTCTGCACTCCCTCCAGGGCCAAAATATCCTTGCGCAGGTGCGGCACCCAAAACTGCACACAGTACTCCAGCTGCGGCCTCACCAATGCCCTATACAGCTGCAGCAAGACCTCCCTACTTTTATATTCAATCCCCCTCGCTATGAAGGCCAGCATCCCATTCGCCTTCCTGACCACCTGCTGCACCTGCAAGCTGGGTTTCTGCGACACATGCACAAGGACCCCGAGGTCCCTCTGCACCGTCGCCTGCTGCAGTTTTTCGCCACGTAAGTAATAGTCCTTCCTACCATTCTTCCTACCAAAGTGGACCACCTCACACTTGCCAACATTAAATTCCATTTGCCATTTCCTGGCCCATTCGCCCAGCCTATCTAGATCCTTCTGCAGACTCTCCACACCCTCCGCACAATTTGCCTTTCCCCCAATCTTGGTGTCATCAGCAAATTTCGACACCCTGCACTCGGTTCCCTCCTCCAGATCATCTATATAAATGGTAAATAGCTGAGGCCCCAGCACCGACCCCTGGGGCACCCCACTGGTCACCAACCGCCAATCCGAATAGCACCCATTGACCCCCACTCTCTGCCTCCTATTTGACAACCAATCCTCTATCCACGCTAATACCCTACCCCCAACTCCATGTCCCCTGACCTTCTGCAATAACCTCTTGTGACTTCCCCCTTCAGTTGTTGTGCATGCTTTCAGTTTCCTTGCTCAACTGCTTAATTTGGATCATCCCTGCTTAATGCATTTCAGAGCTCTCAGCTCAACAATTTGTACCTCCCGTGTTGCTTTCAATCTGGCGTGCAATAAGTCTGATGCATACAGTGGGGATTAGAGTTTTGCATAACGCACAGTTGAGATAATTCATCCTGGTGTTGTTGATATGAACTTAACAAATTAAGACACATTCTAATGCTTCTTTACTGTCAAGGGGGTATAAACATCCGGATCGCCAAAGAAAACCATAAGTGTATATTTTGCAGGGTGATATCTGGAATGGTTATCAAGGTAGAAGTGTACATTAAAATACTTCAGAATAACTCTTGTGGGATGTTGTGATGAGGGAGGTGGTGTGAATTGGGAGGGGGTTATTAGATTTCTCAAGAATGTTGAGCAGAGCCATCCTTGTTTGTTTTTCCCATTGGTTTATGATCGTGTGACAGGATGATTCTTTTTAAAGTGCTGGTACTCATCTTGGAGTAGTTGTGGATGAATTATAGATTTATGACAGTATCAGTGTGAGTTGACTTTCAATGGCAAGCCAAGTTGTTGGCACAAAATGCTGAGTAAAGATCAAACATAGGCAGTCCTTACAAATTATTCTTGAGTCGGTTGGTACGTGACCTCAGATTTTTGTATCTTTTTCCCTATGAAAGAAGGTAGAAGAGTGTGTGTCTGGGATGCGTGGGGTCCTTGTTTATGCTGGCTTTGTACTGAGGCAGCAGGAGCTGTAGACAGAGTCAATGGATGGGAGGTTGGTTCATAAATGTCAGGATTGGTTACCCATGCAGTATTGAAAGCAGAGTAAATTTTAGGTCTTATATTCCATCTGCATTCTACCCATGTCTGTTTCCCCCTCTTAAATATGGTTTTTTTATTTGAGTGATCAGTTTAAGTCAATATACTTGTCTGCCTGCATAAAGTTGTTTAAAACTGCATCTGTCTTGCTGTTTCAAGAGCTTTTCTAGTTCGAGTCTGTTGCAGTTGAATTGTTTTGTCTGGCAAGCTACAGCAGATTATATAACCACCTTGAAATGATCTGGGATTTTCTAGCCATGAGAAAATGTAGTTCACCTGTGTGACTTTGCTTCTAAAAATTCTACCAACTTGAACATACTTTCTCCTGTACTGGTGCACTTATTCTCCATTATATCATTTGTTCCCTTGTGATACTTCAAGTTTAAATGATGTTTACAGGGAAATACCTGAGACTTTTCAAGGGAGTAGATGCTTGTGATAAAACAAGATACAATAAAGCACTTTGTGATTGGAATTGGTTTTTCTTCATGTAGATTTGTCCTTTTTTAATCAGAAAGGAATGAGGCAAAGTTCTTCTATCCATCTCCACATCCTCAATGTAACATTGTTATTTTGGTCCCAATAGGCATATCCTACTAATCCCCCTACCCCACACACCTTATTGACAATACATGTTGATGAACAATTGTGGGTGGCAGTTTACAGTTGTATTCTTGGATGGGTAAATAAAGGAAGCTAGATTCTATTTTACAGGACTTCTTTTAAAAATCAGATTTGACCTGAGCTAGAGAAATTGGAAAACCATACATCTTTGGACTGGGAGGAAACTGCAACACCCAGAGGAAACCCATGCAGAGACTGGGAAAACATGCAAAGTCCACACAGTCATCTAAGGCCAGAATTGAACCCGTGTCCCTGGTGCTGTGATGCAGTAGCGGCAACCACCATGCCACCCGACGATGCGGAAAAAGGCCATTTGGCCCCTCGAGTCTACATCAACTCTCAGAGCACCCCACCTAAGCCCTCCTAGAAGTCTAGAAGCTTCTTCCCTAAGCTACACAACAAGACCGTGGTAGCTTAAAGAAATTTTAAACAGGAAGATAACTTGCGTTACAAGTCTCGTTGGTGGCTGTAGTTTCAAAACTGTTTACAAACCCCACAAAAATAATTGAGTATTAAGGGAGTCAACATGAAATTGTCTTGTTGGTCCTTATCAGCATCCAGCATGTGTGAAATTTGTTTGTAGAATTTCAAGATTAAGCATCTTCATGCTTAAGTCTCTGTGCTCATCAGAGCTTCTAAAGCCAAGCAATGATTTACTAGGGCACAAATGCACTGAAACAGTTGCAAATGTATCATTACTCATCTAACTTGGGTGAAAAATTTTTTGGCAAGTACCGGTGAAATGCAACTTGACGAGACATCAAATCTTCATATGACATTCTAATTTCAAGGAGATATTAACTCTTGTTTTGAACAAACCTGCAGACTATTGCCCATTAAGTTAAAGCTGAAGGTTTTGAAAGTTCCAATCTCTACTGATTGTGGTTTGTCACAAAAAATTTATCCCATTTCAAGAAATTATGTTCAATGTGTAACTGCACAGCACTTAAAAGTTCACATGAGTTGGATGTTGTATGATGTCAGTTGTTCAAACAAAAGGAACGTGCAGTTGAATTGGTGCTCTATCCACTTCCTGTATCAGTGTGAATAGCTTTGGGAGGAACAGTATCTGAGACCACTGTGTGGAGTAACTTGCAGATAAAACATTATAATTTTTATCTGATGGATTAAGCTGAGAGCACTAGTTACTAGTCTCAGTAGTTAACTCTTTATACCCACCATCAATATTCTGCTAATTTGCCATAATTCTGTTTTGTGTGTTTAATGTTAGTTACCTCCTATAGGTAGAATGTGCCTTATTTTGAATATAGTTTACCCGTAGTATACAAAGATACTCAACTCATTTTTGGTTCTTATTTTGATTTGATACAATTTGGCACTTATTTTCTCATCTCCTGGTTGAGTTTGTTTGGTTTTACTTTCCAGTCAGAAATTTAAATGTAGTTCAGAGTGAGCCTTTTGTACATAATAGAGAAAGCTATCATTTCTTTACTCCTAATTCTTGAAGGAATTGGGCTTCATTAATTCAGCTATAATGCTTGATCTTGACTTAAACTAATCTTAGCTAACATAGCTGAAATTTTGCTGATTTAGTTATTTATTATTGGTGAATTTGATGTTTATGATATGCAAAATTGCTTGAAGCTTTTTGGTATTAGAGTTTTTGTTTTGCATAAAGGCGTTTATTTAATAGAAGCATAGAATGGTGATAACTTAAATGCTAATATCTGTATTTTTTATGCTCTACAGACCTTTTGGACAGTGTTATGAATTTCTTACCTTACACACAGTGAAGAAATACTTCCTTCCAATAATAGAAATGGTTCCGCAGTTTCTAGAAAATCTAACAGATGAGGAACTAAAAAAAGAAGCAAAGAACGAAGCCAAAAATGATGCGTTATCTATGATAATTAAATCACTAAAAAACTTAGCTTCTCGAGTCCCTGGGCAGGAGGAAACGGTCAAAAATTTAGAAATATTTAGGTTAAAAATGATACTAAGGTAATTATACACTACCATTTTTTGGATTTTTACTGAAGTTGGTTGTGGTTCTTTATCATTATTTAAGTTTATTATTTATAGGTTGTTACAAATTTCATCTTTTAATGGAAAAATGAATGCACTAAATGAAGTTAACAAGGTGATTTCCAGTGTCTCTTATTATACGCATCGCCATGGCAGTCCTGAAGAAGAAGAATGGTTGACAGCAGAGAGAATGGCAGTAAGTTGTAAATTTCCTACAAGGAACGATATAATTTTATGTATGAATTTTACAGTAGGATCTTGAATGTCTTATCAGGTCAATTAACTGTAAGCATATTGTGTGCTATGTTTGTGTTAATCTCTGGAAATGATAGAAATTTCTTCTAAAATTTAGTCTCAAATGTCCAGACAGCAGAGCAATGTTGACTTAAGATAGTAGTGGGCATATGGATTGGTAAATTGGAGACAAATGTAATAAACTGTAGAATACAGCTTTTTTAAATCACTTTAACGAATTAAACCCTGCAATAAATCATATCTTTGCTTTTCCACATTCAGCTAGTACTTTGTCCATTTCAGTGTTCAAAAGCACTTCAACATGCACCTTTTAACAAGTGTTGCATATGTATTCTCTGCTGCAATTTTCTCTGGGTGATGAGCGATCTTTTTCAGTGTTCAAATTTGTTGAAATCTTGAAAATGTTCACTGGTGTGGCTATATTTTCAGTTTAGAAAAGCAAATTTTCATACTTTGAAAAATCTCAGTTTTAGAAATAGTGTCCTTGTTATTCATGTTTGAAAGAATATTACTTGATTTTTATGTTCCTTTACTATTTGTAGGAGTGGATTCAACAAAATAACATCCTGTCAATTGTGTTGCGTGACAGTCTACATCAACCACAATATGTTGAAAAACTAGAGAAGATACTTCGCTTTGTTATCAAAGAAAAAGCACTCACCCTCCAAGATCTTGACAACATTTGGGCAGCACAGGTGAGGAAATAAGTAACGTTCTATCAGTTTATCTTGTGCTATGCTGTTTACATTTGTGCAAAAATGCAGTAGATTCATTGAAGAAATTTAAAATGATTTGCACTTTCAGATGGTGAAACTTGGATTTTAGTGTAAAGAATAATTGAACAAACTTGGCTTTGAAAAGAGAATTCCATTGCCAAAAATCTTCCTCAAATGCTTGTATTTATTTTGGCATTTATACATATTAACAATGTTACTGTTGTGAAACTTGACAAGTGGTTCAAACATTTCCATTGTCTTAAATAGGTAGGGATCCTATCCTGACATCTATTGGCTTGGTGTCTCATTGCACTCATGAAGCACGTTCGGACGTTCGTCTATATTAAATGCAAATATAAATGCAGTTGCTGTTGTAATTTGATTTTTCTTTCAGATTCGAGATAGTATATGGTGTTTCTTTGGAATCAGTGGTTTCAATGACATGTCTGGCAATGGAAATTTGAAGGCCCTATAGATCCAATATTTGGAAGTTGGCTCATCAACAGTATTCCAAGGAAGTCTTGTTTTGTGAAAGATCCTGGAAGGATTGATTTACTATGCGTGGTTAGGTTTCTTCCCAGAAGGTTCTTGAATACTTGTAAAGCTAATGTTGCAAAAATCGCTAGGAGTGGATAAGGTGTACTGTTTCAGTGGTAGTAACTTTGAAATCCTGTTATCGTGTAGCAATGCATAAACTTTGACTTTACAAACCTGTAGATAAAGCTTTGGATTAAAAACAGGAAATGTTGAAAAGACTCAGCAGGTCTGGCAGCATTTGTGGAGACAAAGAGAATTAAGGTTTCAAATTCCATATGATTCTTGTTTGGAACTGGAGTGAAGTAGGAATGTGATGTGTTTTATTGTTGAAAAAGGGCAAGGGAGAGATGCAGGAAAAGGTTAGGAGAAGTTACATGACCAAAGATGTCACCGAATACAAAGACAAAATGGTTATGTTAAATTCTAAAGCTTTGATCCAGAGTAATTGTTATATCAGAATAAAAGTCCGCCCTGCCTGATTTAAAAAAAAAGGCAGAATGTGTTAATAGCAGAGAATGGGTCTGTGCTGTCACAAAGCAAAAACATAAGAAAAGGGTGTGGAAGAGTGGGAGCCTGTGGTTGGAGGAACTAGAGCAGTGAGCATGGGAGAGGCAAAAATCTGTACAGTGAGAATAGCATGAGACACGAAATCTGTCATTGGAGCAGCAGCTCCTGCCTCTTCCACAAACAGGAATAGCATTTCTTCCATTTGGCACCCCATCATTGATTATTTGTAGACTTTCAAGTGACCCCTCCCACCCTGTGTCTTTTGAACCTTGGTTGATATGTAGGGCAGTAGGTAAGAAAATTAGCATACTTACAATGCTTTGCATGTTGGCACATTTTGACAGACATGGGATAACTTTGAAGTGGAATTGTTGCTGTGTTGGTATGTTGGACATGATTTCTTAAATAGCCGATTAAAATTTTGCTGATTCAAGCTTTGGTTAAGAATCTTTACCAAAAAGACAGGGCCTCCAACATTGGAACAGCCCATTGATGCTGTACTGAAACATTAGTAAAAGGATTCGCCTTTGGTAATGTCATGATGCCTGAAAAAACTCCAGTCAGAGGTACTTGTTGAAATTTTGCCTCTTCAAATGTGTGAAACGCAGCAGCCAATTGAAAACAGCAGAGGTAAATGAGCAAATAATTAGTTTGTGGTTGAATGATAAATGTTGGCTAGTATATTACTGAACTGCATGCTGTGTTTGAATACTGTGCAATCTTTCATGTCCAGGTGACAGGAATGACTCATCTGAAAAACAACACCTCTGACCATTTTTTTTTCAGTTCCGCACTAGTTAGTTCACGCTGAGCTCAAGACTCCAGAATGGGGCTTGAACTCTCGTCTAAGTTAAATCACCACTGAGTGAAGGCAGATGCTAGGTTTAACTGAGTTTAGTGTAAAATTTAGCTGTTCCAGCTGAAGTTCAGGTTTGTGATGTTCAAATATGTAACGACCATGTTTAGTAATTTTTTAAATTTCTGTATATCGTACAATCCTCCAAGCCCTGGCCAAGTTTTCTAGAGGGGAAAATGCATTTTGTCATGAATTGGGCTATTTTTAAAAGGTTGTTCCACCAGAATTCTGCACCTTAATATGTGTTGTCTGTTGCTGTGTTTTTTATTTGTAGGCTGGTAAACATGAGGCAATTGTGAAGAATGTCCACGATCTTCTTGCAAAATTGGCTTGGGATTTCTCTCCTGAACAGCTTGATCACCTTTTTGATTGCTTTAAGGTAGATCTTCGTTAAACTTAAATAAATTGATGGACAGAATGAAATATATATTCATTTACTTCTCACAATTTTAACTTCAAGGCAAGTTGGACTAATGCAAGTAAAAAGCAACGTGAAAAGCTACTAGAGTTAATCCGTCGCCTTGCTGAGGATGACAAAGATGGTGTGATGGCACATAAGGTGTTAAACCTCCTGTGGAATTTAGCACATAGTGATGACGTACCAGTTGACATCATGGACCAGGCTTTAAGCGCACACATCAAAATCCTGGATTATAGCTGCTCTCAGGTAAGAGCTGCATTTTATCAAAGCGTATACAGATTAAGTGGTTTACGTTCTTTTGATAAGGGATTGCATATGGTGCATGTAAAAAAAAAATTTAAATCTCAACATGTTTTTCCTTTTCAGAGAGGTTTTTTTCCTATTAAGAATATTTATTTACCACTTTTTCAAGATAATTTGTGCAAATATACACTTCGGTACCTTTGCATCTCAGGAGAATTGGGTCTTCCGTATTCTCTTGTCTTTTTTGTGCCTTTCCTTGTCCCTCCTACCAAAACGTATCTCCAACACTTGTCTGCAATAAATTTCATCTGCCGCTTGTCCACTAACCTACGTCCCCTTGAAATGTCATTGCCTTCGTTTCTTTACAGTTTGTAATACTTACAAATACTTACAAACTTCAACATTTGAAATTGTGCCTTGTACACCCAAGTCTAGGTCACTAATATAGATTTTGAAAATCTGTGCTTGACCTCTAATTGCTGGGCTTAACTGTGCAGCCTTTTTTTGGGACCAAAATGTAACATTTGTAATTCTCCCGTTCTCTCTCAACCTGTGTGTCAAAGGAAGATTGGACAATTACGACTGGTGTCTCTGCGATTTATCACCTTTCACTTCCTTTAATATCCTCTGAGGCACCTGATCTGATCCTGGTAACTTCATATGCAGCTAGGTTTTCTAATATGTTATCTTCATTTATAGCTCATCCACAGTCTGGACTAAGTCTTTCATTACGACTTTGACAGCATCCTCCTTCGGAACGACGAATGCAAAGTGATCATTTTACTACCTTAGCTATGATCTTTAACTCTATATAAATCCCTGTTATGGTCCTCAGTTGGTCCCCACCCCTTTACTTTTCTTTTACTATTTTGTTATTCAAATAAACTTCTGGATTCCCTTTTATGTTAGCTGCCAATTTCTTTTCATACTCTTCAGTTATTTCTTAATTTCGGTCTGAGCTTTCCGTATCAGCCTGGTTGCCTCTTGAATTATCAACTTGACATCTGTCCTACAAAACCTTTTTGTGCTTCATCTTTTCTCATCACCCAGAGAACTCTGATTTTGTTTGCCATGGACCTTCCTCGTGGAAATATGTAATGGACAGTGTTGTTGCTTGTGAAATATTCTATACAGACACTTTGACCAATTTAGTACTCAAAAACATATTGCACTTGTGCTGTTACTTTATGAAACAAACAAAGGACTGTGTTTCAAACTTAGTTTTATGAAAACACTTGCAATTTAAAGAAGCAATTCATTAAAAAAAATTGTTAAGCACTCCTCAATCAAAGCTGACTGCCTGAAAAACATACATCATAACTGTTCTGATGAACTTGACCTAACTGTTGGATTCAACTCACTGACCTCACGACGACAGACGAACTCAGGACTATCTTAGTGTGAAGATGGAGTACACAAAGAAAATATGGGCGATTCTCCCAAAAGAATTCTAAGTGTCAAGTTCACACAAAAATTGGAGTAAATCCTGCTGGCTTTTTCAGTGGGACTTTCAAAATGGATCTCCCACACTCTGTGCATGGAACAGTGCACTAGCATGATTCGTGTGAAAAATCGGGGGGCAAGGTCTTTACTGATGGAGAAACTGGCAGCATGGCAGTGAATGCGCCGATGTGTCAAAGGACACACAACAAAAGAACAAAGAAAATTACAGCATAGGAACGGGCCCTTCAACCCTCCAAGCCTGCATTGGCCATGTGCTCAACTGAATTAAAACCTCCTACCTTCCAGGGACCAAAACCCTCTATTCCCATCAAAGAACAGTGCCGAGATCAGTGCATGTGCAGCAGCCCTGCATTGCTGGCCTCCCCATTGCTGCCCCTCTGACCAGGATCCCCTCCCTGATGGCCAGCCCTGATAGCTGGCCTCCCTCCCTCTGTCATGATGGCACAAGGGGTGGCATGCTGACAGTGGTTAGCACTGCTACCTCACAGTGCCAAGGGACAAGGGTCACTTTCTATGTGGAGTTTGCACGTTCTCCCTGTGTCTTTGCATTTTTTTCCAGGTGCCGTGGTTTCGTCCCATAGTCTGAACGACATGCTGGTTAGGTACATTGGCTATGCTAAATTCTCCCTCCTGTATATCCAAACAAGCGCTAGACTGTGGTGACTAGGGCATTTTTGCAGTAACTTCATTGCAATGTTAATGTAAGCCTACTTGTGACTAATAAATTTAAAAAATCTTTAAAACTTTAAATATTGATCCCAGTGCAAAGTGGCAATGATCTCCTCCCGCCCCCTCATTGCCCAATGCCACATGGGCAATGCCTCTGTGCATTGCCACTTTGTCCCTTGAGCTGTGCTTGGGGTCCAGGCTGGCAATGCCCAGGGACACCCTCTTAGTCCCACCTCCTGGTGAGGGGCCTCAATAGCCCTCCTTCACTCCAGGGTCAGGCTGCCAGCTCTGCACAAGTGGGTAGCGATTGTAATGCCCAATGGAGTTAAATCCTCCTGGGGGGAGGGGGTGGGGGAAGGAGGTGGCACAGTCAGGCTGCTGGTCCCAGTTAAATTTTGACTCGTGGTAACCTTGGTTTGTCCAAGTATGATTAGGCTTTTGCTTGCAGAAGCTATTCAGCTGTAGATTATTCAGTGCCCAATTTTATGTTGGGCACAGTTGCTTGGGCTGTGGCCACTTAGCCAGAGTACCCAAACCAACTCCTCTAAAAGGCAGTCCATTGCTCCATTACTAGTTTGCCTACCAATCTTTAGCCAGGAAAGGACCAATCTTGCCCCACTGAAATTGGGGCATCCCCGGTTAATTATTTTACTCCTTGTCATTTTCGATATCTAACATAAGCTATATGGTACCATGATAACGATCCACTAAATGTTCTCCTATTGACCGTTAATTCACTTAACGCACCTCAGTCCTCAGATCCAAAAATGTCACCTCCTTTATCAGGCAAAAAACATACTAATCAGAAAATTTTTCTTAAGTATCAAACTCTTTCCACTTCTCTGTCCTTTAAACAATTATTACGTCCAGTCTGTGTTAGGGAAAATTATCTTGTTGTTATCACTGCTTTTTAGGTTTTGACCCTCTGTAATTTACACACATTTGTTTCTCTATCTTGCCTACACAGCTTTTGGATGCATCCAATAATATAATATTATTGTTTCTTCATTGTAACCAAACAGATTCTGTCCTTGATTTCTCGTGGACCTCTTCTATTTCCAGTACTGTAGTATTCTCAATGTTGCAAACAGAATAATCACTGAGCGTTAGTGGCGTTTAGCTTAACTTTCTGTAATGTTTATTGAATTATTCATTCCAATTACTGTTCAAATAGGACCGAGATACACAGAAGATCCAGTGGATAGATCGTTTTGTGGAGGAATTACGTACTAATGACAAATGGGTCATTCCTGCTTTGAAACAAATTAGGGAAATCTGTAGTCTTTTTGGAGAAGCACCACAGAATTTAAGGTAAGGTGAATGATATAACTTCCGGTAAGAAGTGAAGCAGGCAGTCATCTCCCAAAAGGATTACATTAGGAGTATCAATCTTGGGTTTCATCGTTTAAAGAGATTATTTTGATCATTTCATTTTTAAAGGTAAAGGTGTGTCAAAAATTATTTCAAAAATATGTTGTGTAATGCAAATTAAGACGAGCTAGTTCTGCTTCTAGACATCAAGAAGTGATGCTTTTAAATTGACTGTAGATGTGTGATGTTGCTCAAGATAAATTGGCGGATATGCTGTTCTAGTTTATAAGGAAAAGGTATAATAGGGTATGACTATCAAATGCAAGACTTGAAATATTTCCTAGGTTCTTGCTGTTGCATTAATTTATACAGTAAATAGAAAGACTTCAGAGGAAGTACATTGAACAAAGTTAAATATCTGGATTTGGTGGGGATGCAGTAGCAACGAAAGATGGTCAAGGGTAGACAAGTAAGTTAGAGACATTTAGGTACTTGGCTTTTGAAATGTAAATTTAATCAAACAAGTTAAAATTGCAAGTTACTGATCTGCATTCAAGTCAGCAGATCCTTGTATTTAAGTATGCCATGCTGAAAGCCATATTGTCTGTATCTGCATATTCTGTAAGAGGCCCACTTGTGATCTTTTTTTTTACCCCTTCAACAGCAGTGTCTCATTTCAATTTCCCAGCCTATTGAGATTTTTGTTCATTTAATTTCCTCTGCGTTCTTGAGCAAGTTTTCAAAAACATTTGTTAATGTAGTTTTTAAATGTTTGTACCTTTTCTGGTAATACATCCTGAACTACTTAATTGGTGTGACTCTTTGATCTACACTTTGATTGAATTCAAATCCTTGTTTTTAAATGTTATGACTTTTGTCTCTGCTTAATATCTCTGATTTAAAGTGAGATTTTGTCTCTTCAAAAGGGCTCCAATTGTTGTCAGCTTTGCTTAGTGGTAGTTCTCCCTACTGAGTTTAGAATGTTGTGGGTTCAAGCCCCAAAGAGACATTTAAAAAAAGAGGGAGACACTGCATCATGCTGAGAAAAAACTACTAGTGGAAGAGCCATCTTTTAGATAAGATTTTAAACTAAGTCTATCCTCTTGCTGTTTATGAAGGATCCCATAACCTAATGATGATGATTGGATTATTCATTGTTGTTTGTGGGAGGATAGTGTGTAAATCAGCTATTGCATTTCCTACATAACACTGTACACTTCAGTAGCCTTTACTTGGTTGTAAAGCCTTCATGAAAGGAGCTACATATATGTAAGCCATTTGTTATTTATTGAGAAAGTATTTCATGCAGTAAAGGAAAAAGAGATGTTTAGACCATATTTTTCAAAACTCTCAAATGATAAATTTGTTAATTTAAAATTTGTTTCTTGTGCTCCCATCATGATTCAGAACTAAATCAACCAATTTAATAAAATGTAGATTGTTATTGCAACTAAAACTGGTGGAACATTTGGCAGCTCTAATGCTATTTTAAGATTTTCACTGAATTAATAAGCCAGTGTTATTTTAGAAGGACCTCTTCATAGTGCTTGAGTGAGATTTGGGGGTAGTGATCTCATTCAAGACATGGCCACTCTTCAACTTACAAGACTTTTTTATGATTCTTGCTCATAGTCGGCCATTATGAATTTTGTATCAATTGAGGGTGTATAGATCTAGAAAAGCCTCAACTTTTTTTAACGCACTTCCATAATGTGAATCATTGGAATAAACTGGCAGGGGAAAGAGAGAATTTTGAGAACCCCTTATTCAGAACAGACCTGGCCCTTGACACTTAGAACTTCACCCTGAATCATCAAGGTCAATGACTGCAACTTGAATGGATTTTCAGATATTAAAGTGATCTGTTTTTGTCACCAGCAAGAAGTTTCACAACACCAAGTTAAAGTCCAACCGGTTTATTCAGTAGCAAACGCCACTAGCTTTCGGGGCTCTGCCCCTTCACCTGACGAAGGGGCAGTGTCCTGAAAGCTAGTGGTGTTTGCTACTAAATAAACCTGTTGGATTTTAACTTGGTGTTGTTAAACTTCTTACTGTGTTCACCCCACTCCAACGCCAATATCTCCACATCATCTTTATCATTAGCACCAGTGTATTAGCTTTATATAACATTCATTGGAAAGTGTGAGTTTTCATCGTTTGAGGAAAGAAAGAAAATGAAACCCATGTTACGTTGCTTTATTTAAACTAACATACTTACATTCATACCACCCTGATGTGAGGCAATAACCGTCTTATAAAGTAATAAATAAACTTAAAAATAAATTAACTTTAAATCTTAAACAAGAGAGAATCTAATTGTTGCCTGTTGACATTGAATGGCTTTACCATCATTGAGTCCCCCCCATCAACATCCTATGGATTATCATTGACCAGCTGAAATGGCCAGAAAATATTGTGCCCTCGAGCAATCAGAGGCTAAGAACCTGTGTTGAGTAATTCAACTCACTGGTTCTCCAAAGCCTGTTGACAATCTACAAGGCATAAGTAAGAAGTGTGATGGAATAGTCTTCCCTTTGCCTGGATGAATGCACCTGCAATAACACTTAAGCTTGATGTCTTCTTGCTCAAAGCAGCCTGCTTGATTGGCATTCCTTCCACAAACATTTACTCCCTCCACCACCAGTGCAAATAGCAGCAGCTTGAAGCATCTGCAAGATGCACTGCAAGAACTCTCCAAGGTTCCTTAGCATCTTCCAAAACCATGACCACTACCATCTAGAAGAACAAGAGCAGCAGGTATATGGGAACACCACCTGGAATTTCCCTCCAAGCCCCACACCATCCTGATTTGGAAATATGGAAATTTATGCTGACAGTATAAATACAGTCGCTGGGTCAAAATTCCAGAACTACCTATCTAACAGCACTGTTGGTGCAGTTCAAGAAGGCAGTTCGCCACCAACTTCTCTAAGGCAGTTAAGGGTCGACAATGAATGCTGGCCTTGACAGCAAGGCCCACGTCCTTTGACTGACTAATAAAAAAAAAATTTTTAAAAAAGCTGTGAACTTGGTGATGCCAAGGCGATAATACAACCTTCGACTAAATTCCTGATCAATCAATCTCTCTCTGGAGCATGGTTGGTCAGATATTACAAGCATTTACAAAAAAAAATTATAGTGCAGAAGACTGACAAATAGGTGTCGTTGTATTTGAAAAGAGAAATAGAACAGATTCAGAGGACTTTAGATAGATGAATTTCCTTAATATCATAGATATCAGAGAGAGTGGGAGTCTTGCCTCAGTGGGAACTGTCAGCGTAAATTTCAAAAGGGAAAAATTATGCATCATCAATTTCAATGCATATTTTCAAGTAGTAACAGTGTGAGCAAATGTTACAGTATATTTATTGGATTTTCAAAAGATCTTGGATAAGATACTGCAGATTAGATTTTTATTTATATTCAGAGATTGCTGTGAGAGGGAATGTAGAAAAATGGATATCAAGTTGGTGACACAACAGAAAGTAGGTTAATGGTTGCAGCTCAGACTAACCAGTAAGTTGTGTTTCATAAGTATCAGTGCTGAGGCTATTAACAATTTGTACAAAATATTTTGACTGTGAAATTGGAGGCATCGTTTGGAAAGTTATGGATTATACCAAATTTGAGTATAGTGAAATGGAATAGAAAATGTAAACTTGCCAATCATTTGGTAAATCAATCTCAATAGTGATATGCAAGACGGATATGTTGCAGAGTATCTAAAAGGCAATCAATGCAGACAGTTGTAGATAAAAACAAATGGCAGTTTATTCAGTACCAGTACGCACACAAAGCAAACAATCTCTCATACCACTAAAAGGCAATTCAAAGTTGCGTTGCTTTTGTCGATTACTTGCACCATCTTTGGGGCATCTCATTAAAACTCAATGTTCTCATCTTGTAGGTCTAGTTTGGTATATTTGGAATTACAAATGAGTTTATAACACAAATACAGAATGATCTATTTGCTGCATCTGTAATCACACAAGAAACAATTATGGAATGATCTAACCCATAGCACGAACCATGACTGCAGGTTATTCCAAAGCATGAACTTTGCTTACTATCCTGATGTTTTGCTGTAGTAGTGCCAAGTCATCTAGAGATTTTAGCTTGATCCTGTGGTCAAGCAATCAGTTTTATTACATAACTCATAGATCATTCATCAACTTATTTTATCTTGACCCAAAGGTCACCTTCCCTTGTTTAGCATGGCCTGGCCAAAAGATCATATTCCCTTCTACATCCATTCTAATTTTTGTTAACTGCAAGCGCTTTTAAAATTTATATCCACAACTTGGGCCAAGTCTGAAGAAACCATGATATATCCTGATGTGTCACTTCAGATAATTATCTGAATAGAAAAAAATTGGCATAACTTTGGGTGAAATAGGATTAGCTGAGTAGCTCTTGCATTCTATTGATGCAGACGCGATGAGCTGAATGCCTACTGTGTGATAACCATTGCATGATTTTCAAACACTGTGAAAGAAAAATTAAGAAGGTTGCATAATTCTTGGGTCATAGTCTAAACAGGATGGAGGCAAAGGGATGCGGGTATGCAAATCATTAAAATTTGCAGCACTGACCATGAAAAAGGACAAACAGAAAACATCTGGGATTCATTTGTAGAGGGCTGGAATTGAAACGTGCAGAAGTTATACTCAGCATGGATTGAACCTGACTGGATCATCTGGAGCATTGTGCACAAGACAGGTCTCCAAGTTGTAGGTTTTTGGGGAAATGGAGAAAGTGCAGAAATTATTCACCAGAATAATCCCAGAACTAAGAGGATATACATATCAACAAGGCTGTGGCTCTATTTTCTATAAAAGACGAGGCTTGAGGGTTGATCCAATGAAGATCTACAGGTTTGAAACAATTGTATAGTGAAAGCATAAGAATTTTTTCCTTTTGTGGGAGAGATCGAAAGTGATGCCATAAATACGAGATAATTGCAAATAAATGAGAGAATTCGGGAGTGACTTCTAATCCGGAGAGTGCAACCTGTTACCATAATGAATAGTTGAACTGACGAGTAGAGATGGGTTGAAGGGAAACTGGAAAAGCACACAAGGTAGTTAGATTGATAAAGCAATACTGATGGAATTCGATGAAGGTGGAGAAGGAGGAGGCTCATGCAAAGCATAAACGCTGGTGTGGATCAATTAGTTAGATAACCTGCTGACCTACCTTCAGCTCTTTTCTAAGATCCTGAGCATCACCACTTCCATTGCTATCAATGTACAGACATGCAAAGGCCAGTTGGTATTGCAAGTCTGTTCTGTTATTCAGTCTGTTCTGTTATTCAGTCAGCTCACAACCAATCTCTGCCTCATTCTGTTTACTTGCATTTGTTCTACAGGATATAGGTGTTGCTGGCTACACCAGCATTTATTGCCCATCCCTAGCTGCTCCAGAAGGTGGTGGTGAACTGCCTTCTTGAATCATTTGAAGTCCCTGGGGTATAGGTACACACACAATGCTATTAGAGAGGGAATTCCAAGATTTTGACCCATCGACAGTGAAGGACGGCGACACATTTCCAAGTCAGGGCGGTGAGTGACTTGGAGGGGAACCACCAGATGGTGGTGATCCTAGGTATCTGCTGCTCTTGTCTTTCTAGATGGGAGTGGTTATGAGTTTGAAAGGTGCTGCCGAAGGAACCTTGGTGAGTTCCTGTAATGCATCAGCAATGATAACATCACGGGACATTGATTAGACCCTCCCTTGGGGATTGTCATTGCCTGGCACTTATGTGGTGTGATTGCCACTTGCCACCTGACGGCTCAATCCTGGATATTGTCCAGATCTTGATGCATTTTGACATGGACTGCTTCAGTATCTGAGGAGCTGCAAATGGTGCTGCACACTTCACAGTCAGCAGTGAACATCCTACTTCTGACATTATGATGGAGGGAAGGTGATTGAAGCAGCCAAAGATGGTTGGGCCTGGGACTCCATCCTGAAATTCTTACCCCTTGATGCCCTTACCTGAGAAAAATCTATCCATCATAGTTAATTCCATATTCGCAGCTGATTGCAGGAGGAACTTCCAGAATTTCACTACCCTTGTGTGTTTAAAAAAAAAGGTAGATCTCACTCCTAAATGACCAAGCTCTTTTGTGTTCCCCTTGTTCTGGATTCCATTACCAGAGGAAGTAGTTTTTAAAATAGCCCTCAACCATTATACAATTTGCATTCTTTGTAACTGTGACCACGCCGTTCTCCTCCAATGTCTCTTTCATTGCCTAGCTTTGGGCCCCCTAGCAACTACTTTAATGTAGTTCATGCATCGCAATCACTGCATCTTTTCCCTCCTGCACAGTAGCTTTTGAGGTACAAAGCCCTAAAAAAAAATTTGGTCCGTCCAACCTGTTGCAGCACACTTTCTTTTTAAAGGCAATGCTGCTTTTTCCCTTCATTTACCTGCCCTTACTCCAGCACTAGTACTCCATGCTAACAAAGGTTTGGTGTCAATATTAACAGTTTCAATTGATCCAGCATCACCAGCTTTTTGAGTCAACATATTCTGGATATCCATAATTCTGAGAGAGAAAAATGCAATGGTTAGCGCTGCTGCCTCGTTGTGCCAGGGACCAGGTTCAATTCTGCCATATCGGCATGGGTTTCCTCCGGGTGCCCGGTTTACTCCCACACAACAAAGATGTGTTGGTTAGATTCATTGAACCATGCTAAATTGCCTCTTGGTGTCAGGGGGAATTAGCAGGGTAAAATATGTGGGGCTGTAGGGATAGGGATTGTTGTTGGCATTGGCTTGCTGGGCTAAATGGCGGCCTCTTGCATTGTCAGGATTTTATAGAATGCATACACTAGATTTTAGGATCTATCCTTGGCTATCTCTAAAAAGTATCATCCATTGGCAAACAGTCAATTTTCACATGTATTCTTATGTCCAATTCTATTTCACTCCCACTTTTCAACTGCTTCTCTGCTGCTAGTCAGTTGGCCAACATTAAATCCTAACTTTCATCTAGTTAGATCTGTGCTAACAGCTCCACCCCGTGCAACTAATGAGACAATTTGCAATAGAAAGTGTTGGAAAAACTCAGCAAGTTTGGCAGCAACTGTGTGGAAAGAGAAACAACTAATTTTTCAAATCCAGTGTGACTTTTTGGAACAAACTGATAATTTGCAATTATGATATATTTAGTCAGAATAATGCTTTCAACCTCCCCACCTGTCGAACACCTGGACATGATGTGGAGATGCAGGATCATCTGCACAACAGAGTTAGATTTTTCAACATGTTGGATGTCTCAGCTACTTTCCAGTGAAATGCTTAGGCATGCTCTTGTACCTCTGAACTGGACTAATATGTTTTGTTCTTGCTAGCTTCCCATCCTTCACGCCCAGCCTGTCTTAAACTATCATGCTTAATTCTTCCATGCTAGGTCTTGTTTGTCCTTACTTTAACTGTTTGATTTCCCAAGTATTAAATTCAAAAATGTTTCCTCCGCATCCTTTTGTGATGGTATTGATGGTATCCTCCAAAACGTAAGGTTCCTTGGGAGCAATTTTTCCATCTCGCTTCTTTGGCTTAAAATTGGATGCCTTAGCCTTGCTCTCCGGAAGTCTCCCAAGTTAAATTTAGTATTTCCATCCCTTCAAAAACTTAATGTTTTGCAAACCTTTTTGTTCTAAATTTTTAGTCGTATCTTCTAATTTTTCTTCTCGTTCAGTGTATGTTTTCCGTATTCATTATGAAGCACTTTGTTAAATGGGTCTGACGTGCAGCCATGAGTTTTGTTTGCAAAAATATATTTTTGTTAGGAAGATTAGTGTCCCCAAAATATAGATAGTAGTTACACTATAAAATATTATGAAGTTGTCGTCATTATGGCACAGAAAGAGGCCATTTGGTCCATTGAGTCCCGCTCTCTCATCAGTTAGTACCATAATGGATTAATTTCTGAATGTCATCAGGGCTATTGATTAACATAAATGTTTTCTTTATAGCCAGACCCAAAGAAGTCCTCACGTATTTTATCGGCATGATTTGATTAACCAGCTTCAACACAATCATTCATTAGTCACCTTGGTAGCTGAAAACCTCTCCGCCTATATGGAGAATATCCGGCAATTTCACAAAGGTAAAGAGTATGACTTATTTCTTGAAATCAAACCATTCAAATTTAACTACAGTTCAAAATGTTCACAATGAATTTGGTTCCTATCCCAGAGTATCACCAGTTTGAATCTATTGTTTTTTAATTTGCATGAGATTTAAGATTTTTATCAGAATAATGGGCTACATTGGTGGAGGAACATGCTAAAGAATAGCAAAGCGAAAGGATGCAATGAATTAGTAGATGCTTGGAAATAAATAGTTCACTTCGAAAATGTCTTCCCAGTTTTCTCATTTAGGCTTTGTGGAGTACTGTGCAAACAAATGTGTTGGAGAAAACTGATGAGGGGAGAATGAATAAATTTGTTATCGAAGTTATTCAAGTTGTTACTAGCCACAGGGGGAATATGTAATGGAAATTATTTTCTCTACCAACTGAGGATTTCAACAAGGCAGTGCTGTTCAATGCTTCAACAGGGTGAATGAGCTTGGAGAATTTCCCCAAAATTTGAATTTGTGGCATCGGTTACTGTAGTTGATAGGAAGAAAGAACCTATCTCTAAAATTGAAAGTCTTATGCCTAGCTTTTAGAAAGGTGCTGCACTTGATTGTGTTGCACTTCAGGGCATCATACTTGGAGTGATGGATTAAAATGAGGACTTAGCTGTGCAGTTATCAAGCAAGTATATGATTAAATATTAGCAAATATCTGTTTAATTCCATTTTTAATAAGGAAAAAATAAGCAGTAAAACACTGAGCAGTTGAATAAATCAATTTTTTTGTCGATCCCATTGGCATGTTGCAAGAAATATTCATCTTAAACAATAAGCCACAGAAAATAACTGATATTACTTCAGTAATGTTCTTAATTTGATCTGAACTGCCCTCATTCCTCCATCACGTCCTAGAGAAATGTGCTGATAGCAACACACAGCTCAAAAATTATGCAAATTTAAACATTTCTCATTTTCTTGTAATTACAATGTGATGGTGTAAATTTCTGTATATTGTTTTCAGCGTTGTGCTCATTGAGAACCTGAGGCTTTTGGCATATTTGGACCTGTTGCCTGTTTTCCTGTCCTGGTTTCTCAAAATGTTTACCCGCCATGTTTATGCATTTTGATAATTTCCTAAAGTTCCTATTTGTCTGTTTCAGTGATGCCATGTGCTAATTATTGTACACTTAATGAATGTAAAATTTGGAATGAGAAGATGTCATTTGGTCCATTGGACTGTCCACTCCTGAATCATGGACTGCTTCACCAAGATCTCTATATTCACTCTTCCCAGTTTATGTGCTGTGTTGTTGACTAATCTCAAACTTTTTTCTCAAATATTAATTTAGATTTTTAAGTTAATTCATGATCAGCAGTTAGTTATTTTGTCTCGCAGTTGGTTTCCCCATTGAAACTTGTTAATTTTGTAGTAATTTTGTAATATTGCAAAATTTTGTAATTTTTTGTATTTGCTGTTCATGGTAAATAGTTTACTTACCTGTAACGTTAGTTCTTTTCACAACCTGTTTCATTTATCCTTTAAATATTTAGTTATCAGCAAAATGGATAGTTTTAAAGGATTTATATTTATATTTGTATTGTTAAATATTAAAAATAAGGTACAGATTTAAGTGGATTTAATTTAAGAAGAGTAAAACTTTAATTAGATTCATGATACGCAAAAGAGCTTGGATGTATGGTGATTTTGGTCAGTTCAAACTGTGCTTCTATTGTGCTTAGAGAAGTTAGGCCTGAAAAATAAATAAATTTGAGAAGTAAAATGTCATTGCTTAGCAACCAGGAGCACTTTTTGTGTGTAATTTTAACTAAATTCATTGCAGTTGGGGCTGTGAAGCAAGAGCGAATAACTCTCACTCCTCTAGGAGTAGGAAAACCAAACAATGGAATAAGGTGTGTGAAAGCAAGCTTCATAGGAATTAAAGGACAGTTAGTTTTAGAAACCAGGGAATGGAAAAGAAACTCTAGGAATATTGAAGAAAGGATCAAAAAGGAAGTGCCTTTTAAACAGGATGCTTATGGAAGTTAGTCAGACTTGGGAAGAATAGAGCTGATAAGGTTAGCTACAGGGAAACCACATATCTGAAGCAGTTAGGTTTGGTGCTCTTATTACTAGTTTTTGAAGCAACTATACTCCGGGGACTGAATACCTGATTTTGTGCACAATTTTGGATGTATGTTGCAATTCAAGACAAAGGAATTCTGAAAGGAGTTGGAAAACACGGAACTGAATTCTTATTAAAACAGTGGAATGGTGTCCTCATAGAATCCCTACAGTGCAGAAGCAGGCCACTCAGTCCGTAGAATCCGCTCGACTACAATTCCACCCAGGCCCAATTCCATGACCCTACATATTTAGCCTGCTAATCCCCTACCACTAGGATCAACTTAGCATGGCCAATCAACCTAATCCACACGTTTTTGGGAAGTGGGAGGAAACTGCAGCATAGAGTCATAGAGAAACAGCCCAACTTATCCGTGCAGCCCTTTTTTTAAACTTCTAAGATAGTTCCAGTCGCCCACATTTGGTCCATATCCCGCTACACCCATCTTACCCATGTAATTGCCTAAACACTTTTTAAAAGACAAAACTGTATCCGCCTCTCCTACTACCTCTGGCAGCTTGTTTTAGACACTCACCACCCTCTGTGTGAAAAAAATTGCCCCTCTGGACCCTTTTGTATCTCTCCTTTCCTCTCAGCTTAAACCTATGCCCTCTAATTTTAGACCCCCCAACCTTTGGGAAAAGATATTGCCCCTCGTTATTCTATAAGATCACCCCTCGGCCTCTTATGCTCCAGAGAAAGTAGTCCCAGTCTATCCAGTCTCTACTTATAATTCAAACCATCAAGTTCCGGCAAACATCGTAGTAAATCTTTTCTGCACTCTTTCTAGTTTAATAATATCCTTTCTATAATAGGGTGATCAGAACTGTACACAGTATTCCAAGCACCCAGAGGAAACCCATGCAGACACAGGGAGGATGTGCAAACAGACAGAGGCTGGAATTGAATCCCAGTCCCTGGTGCTCTGAGGCAGCAGTGCTAACCACTGCACCATTGTGCTGCCTGGTGTTTGTTTGAAAAGACAGTTGGAAAACCTGGAGCTTGATTCTTAATGGAAACAGCTGATGGAAAACATTGTTTGAAAGAACATTTTAAAGTGCATGTTTGTGTGATTGGAGTGTGGAAGAAGTCCTAAGAATGATCTGGGGAATTCTGAGGAGAAAATCACAGGTGGTCAGTTGAATGACATTGGCCATTTGGTTAGAGAGTGGGGTATTATCTTTTAAAACTTTACGTTTATGCAGCAAGGGGGTGGGGGGGGGGGGGTGTAGAGTAAAGTAACATTATATCTGTAATTAAACTTTTCGTGTTTAATGAATTGAATATTACGGTCTTCTGAGCCAGCGGTCCATTCTGGAATTTTCCTGTGCAGTTATAACATCAGCAGGGATTGTAACATATAGTCCAACAAAAAAATAATTTCAACACCCAAATTCCACATAATTTTTACCCATTAAGTTCAGAATTATGTTAGTTTACAGTGCCAAAGCTGACCCCAATCATTGGATTGTAAAACAGATCCATTCCGAATTCGGTTTCAATAACCTTATATTCAGATTCAAATTTAATTTGCTGCTTCTCACTGTTTATGGGATAATGGGTCCTTTAATACTTGGTCTCCTTTCTGCAAATTAGCTGTCCACATACAATTCCTAAACATGGACAGAAATTTATGAACAGAGAAGACTCAAAACAAGTTTTGATGGAACAGTAAAAGCAAAATACTGCAGATGTTGGAATCTGAAACAAAAACAGAAAATGCTGGAGAATCTCAGCAGGTCTGACAGCATTTGTGGAGAGAGAGTAGAGCCAACCGTTTGAGTTTCAGACTCAAAACGTTGGCTGTATTCTCTCTCCAATGGTGCCAAAAGAGTAACTGGGAAAAGAGTTGGGCCTCTTAAAGATCAGCAAGGTCATTTATGTGTGGATTCACAAGAGATGGGTGAATTAAATCTCATGAGTATTTACTGTTGAGAAAAGCATGAATGTTAGGGAACTTGGGGAAATAAATAGTGATGGCTTGAGAAGTGTACATATTACAGAGAAGATGGTGCTGGAAGTCGTAAAGCACACCAAGATAGATAAATCCCTGGGGCCTGATGAAATGTATCCCAGGATATTATGGGGGGCTAGGGAGGAAATTGTGGGCCTCTTAGCATCGATAGTCACAGGTGAGGTGACTGAACATTGGAGGGTGGTAAATGTCGTGCCTTTGTTTAAAAAAGGCTGCAGGGAAAAGCTTGATCTACAGGCCCGTGAGTCTCGTCTGTGGTGGTAAGTTGTTGGAGGGTATTTTGAGACCCAGGATTTACAGGCATTTCAGAGACACAAGGACTCATTAGGGACAGTCAGCATGGCTTTGTGAGTGGAAAATCATGTCTCACAAATTTGAGCTTTTTGTAGGGGTAACTAAAAAGGTAGATGAGGGCAGTGCAGTTGATGTCTACGTGGACTTTAGCAAGGCCTTTTATAAGGTATCACATGGTCAGTTGTTGCATAAGGTTAAATCTTTCAGGATCCAGGGTGAGATAGCTAAATGGATACAAAATTGGCTTGATGACAGAATGTGGATATGCCGGCGTTGGACTGGCGTAAACACAGTAAAAAGTCTGACAACACCAGGTTTTAGTCCAACCTATTTATTTGATAATATACTCATTTATCAAATAAATAGGTTGGACTAAAACCTGGTGTTGTCAGACTTTTTACTGTGTTGATGACAGAAGCCAGAGGGGTGGTTGTAGAGGGTTGTTTTTCAAACTGGAGGCCTGTGACCAGTAGTGTGCCTCAGGGATCGGTGCTGGGTCCACTGTTTGTCATTTATATTAATGATTTGGATGAGAATATAGGAGGCTTTGCAGATGGCACCAAGATTGGTGGCATAGCGGACAGTGAAGAAGGTTATCTGATTGCAATGGAATCTTGACCAATTGGGCCAGTGGGCTGATGAATGGCAGATGGAGTTGAGGTAAATGCGAGGTGATGCATTTTTGGTAGATTGAACCAGGCAGGACTTAGTTAATGAAGGGTGTTGGGGAGAGTTACAGAACAAAGATCTAGGAGTACGGGTACATAGCTCCTTGAAAGTGGAGTCGCTGGTGGACAGAGTGGTGAAGAAGGCATTCAGTGTGTTTGGTTCCATTGGTCAGACCATTGAATACAGGAGTTGGAACATGTTGTTGAAGTTGTACAAGACATTGGTAAGGCCACACTTGGAATAAGAAGGTGAATGGAATGTTGGCCTTTATAGCGAGGGGGATAGAATATAAAACTAGTGAGGTCTTGCTGCAACTGTATAGGGTACTGGTGAGGCCGCAGCTGGAGTACTATGTGCAGTTTTGGTCGCCGCACTTGCGGAAGGATATATTGGCTTTGGAGGGAGTGCAGAGGAGGTTCACTAGGCTGATACCGGAGATGAGGGTGTTGGTCTATGACGAGAGACTAAATAGACTGAGTCTGTACTCGGAGTTTAGAAGGATGAGGGGGGATCTTATAGACATATAAGATAATGAAGGGGATGGATAGGGTAGTAGTAGAGAGATTCTTCCCGCTTAGAAAGGATAGCTGGACTAGAGGACACAGCCTCAAGATAAGGTTTGGGGGGGGGGGGGGGAGGGACGCAGTTTAGATCGGAGTTGAGGAGGAACTTCTTCACTCAAAGGGTGGCGAATCTCTGGAATTCTCTGCCTGTTGAAGTGGTGGAGGCTACCTTGCTAAATATATTTAAGTCATGGGTAAATAGGTTTCTGATAGACAGGGGAATTGAGGGTTATGGGGAGAAAGCAGGAAAGTGGAACTGGTCCACTTGAGATCAGCCATGATCTTACTGAATGGCGGGGCAGGCTCAAAGGGCTAGATGGCCTACTCCTGCTCCTATTTCTTATGTTCTTATGAATACAGTGTACAGTTCTGGTCATCCTATTGTAGAAAAGGATATTATTGAATTAGAAAGCGTGCAGAAAAGATTTAGTAGGATGCTACCGAGACTTAATGGTTTGAGTTATAAGGAGAGGCTGGATAGACTGGGACTTTTTTCTCTGGAGCATAGAAGTCTGAGGGGTGATCTTATGGAGATCTGTGAATAATGAGGAGCATCAGTTAGGTTGTCAACATATTTTCCCAAAGATAAGGGAATCTAAAACTAAAGGGCATAGGTTTAAGATGAGGGGGAGAGATACAAAAGGATCTAGAGGAGCAGTGTTTTCATCGAGGGTGGTGAGTGTCTGGAGCAAGCTGCCAGAGGCAGTAGTAGAGGCCAGTACAATTTTGTCTTCTAAAAAACATTTAGAGAATTACATGGGTAAGATGGGTGTAGAGGGAAATGGGTCAAATGTGGGCAATTGGGACTAGCTTAAGAGCTTTAAAACAAAAGGACAGCATGGACAAGTCAGGCTGAAAGGCCTGTTTCCATGCTGTAAACCTCTATCTCTAAACCTCTACAACTCTAAACCTGTTGAGTTTGTCCAGCATTTTCCGTTTTTGTATT
Source organism: Carcharhinus amblyrhynchos (assembly GCF_965287045.1). NCBI lineage: Eukaryota > Metazoa > Chordata > Chondrichthyes > Carcharhiniformes > Carcharhinidae > Carcharhinus > Carcharhinus amblyrhynchos. Next base: position 38,820,895 of record NC_137338.1, on the reverse strand, counting down.
GATGGAATGACATTGGTTACTGCTTCATAGGCACAATATTTTACTGTTAATACTGCCTGGCCTTTGTTGCCAAGCTAGTTTTGTACATATTTGAATAATACAATATATTTCTTAAGACACAGCCAGTTTTAGCTCTGTGACAGCACTCTTTGCCTCAGCCAGAAGGTGGTTAGCTCTGTCGTCATTACATGTACTTTACATTGTCTAGGCTGATCCTTGGAGACAGAGTGTCTGTTCCCTGTCCTAATCCTATTTAACTCTGAATTGTTTGGCTGTTTTGAAATGGGCATATGGTGCCAAATGTTGTGCTGCAACTTTTCCACTTAGAATTTTGTAACTAAATGTACAGCAAGTTTCATATGCATTAATGAGGAATTTTGTAACTTGCAGAGAATCCAGAGTACGATCCACAGACTGTAAGGACAGGGAGTCGATATAGCCATGTACAAGAAGTCCAAGAGAGACTGAATTTCTTAAGGTGAGTTGATTTGTGAATGAAAATTGATTTTATGGTTTAGAAAGCAAACTGATCAGGATTTCTCTTGCTGATGGCTCATAATGTAGAAATTGCACTGCAGCTAGGAGCATGGTAGTAAACTTGCAAGCTTTTGAGGTTCCCATCTTCGTCAGGTGAATGGAGAGTTCTGGCCTCAGACAGAGCTAAGAGCATGGAACATGGTTTCCAACCAGAAAGATGCGGCTTCAAATTCTAAGGCTGCATGTACATCTAATTTTTTCAGCCTTGCAAAATGTGAAATGGAGGATGCATGAGGATCAGGCTTCTAAAAGCACCATTAAGCTCGTAGAAAAATCTGCTTCCATCTGACTGGATGCTAATATGTAAATGATTTCAGAGGATGAAAAATTGTGCAATCAAACTTTATTTGATTAAGGCTAGCATATTTGTAATAGGAAACATAGTTTATTAAATTAAAACTTATCTTTCAATAATACTTTGCCAAGAATTCACATTTGAGTTTTGATCCTATACTAAGTGCTAACCTGTTCACAAGAACCATTCACTCTTGAAAGATGACAATAAGTTATAATTGAAAGATTATATAGCGAATGTAAGCGATTCATTCTTTGAATACAGAACTGCCTCTATGTATCACGCATCCATGTGACTAACCACTGCTTGTTGGCCTAAATGGTAGGTATTTGGATGAACCTGTACAAGCAGTGTTTGACTTTATGATGTTCAAGTTACGACACTTCTTTATAAATTGACACCCTGTTTCAAATTTACAATGTTGCTTTTGACTTAGCAACGCTATGCCAGAAAACCAGTCCAAACATTCATTCATACATATCGACGTTCTGCACTGCCTGTATCCCTGACTTACGTCACTCTAATGTTGTTCTGGCACTTTTTTCTTGGTGAGTCTTCGTTTCCAAACATGTTTTTATGAGAAAATCTATTCCGATTCATAATGTTTTGATCCAAGAACCATTTTTCGGGAACCAATAGTGTTTCAAGTCCAAAGACTGCCTGTATTTGTAACTTTCTTTGCCACGTATTGTTTGCAACTCGTTCAAAAATAATCTTTTGTGTGCCACTGGTTACAGGTAAATTATTGTTGCATGTTAGCTTTTCAGTGTGATATAAAGTGCAAAAGGGGTTGATGTTTATGGTTGTCCTCTGCTCCAAATTGCTCTGCATACTTATTGTTTTGAGGTACAAATAAAGGTTGTGCTTTTTCTTGGGGTTGGAGGCAAGGGATGTGGACTGGTAAGTATTGCTGGTGGTGAAAAGAACAAAGATAAGATTAAAAGCAAAATTGCACAGTCATGTTTCTGTAATTCTAAAGCAATGTTTCAGACTAGTGATGGCATGGGAAAACCGTTATCTGTCCTTTTGGCCATTGACAATATGCTGATTGTGGACGTGAGTCCATAAGTGACTTGTTACTTTAAGAAGTAATTCTATCATAAATGTTAACCTGTATTTATTCCTTAGATTTTTATTGAAGGATGGCCAGCTGTGGTTGTGTGCTCCTCAAGCCAAGCAAATCTGGAAATGTTTGGCTGAGAATGCTGTCTACCTTTGTGATCGTGAGGCCTGTTTCAAGTGGTTTTCCAAGTTGATGGGGGATGAGCCTGACTTAGACCCAGATATAAACAAAGACTTCTTTGAAAATAATGTTCTGCAACTGGATCCTTCTCTCTTAACTGAAAATGGAATGAAGTGCTTTGAACGGTTTTTCAAAGCTGTGAACTGTCGCGAAGGGAAACTTGTAGCAAAACGGCGTGCTTATATGATGGATGATCTTGAGTTAATAGGACTGGAGTATCTGTGGAGGGTAAGAAAATAAACCAATTTCAATTTATTATTAAGATTATTAGTGGCATTTCAGTTGCACTAATTGTTTTGTAAAATTGTGTGGTAGTTTGGAAGGTGAAAGCTGTTGGTGCTCCAGATCGTTCTTTTAAAAAAAAGGCAACTGTGTGTTGACCAAAGCAGTGGAAAACAACAAATATGATCGTTTGTGGATGAACTGATAGCAAGTAAATGACCTTTGTAGATGCGAACAGTCTGAATTTGCTCACTTAAATGAGAAGAATTTTGAACAAATTGGGGAGGTGGTGACACGACCACAGCACAAGTGGAATTTAAAATCAATTAATAAATTTGCAATTTAAAAGCTGTCTTTCATCACAATGACTATGAAGCCATTAATTCTTGTCATAAAAGCTTATCTGATTCACTAATGCCTGGGATGGTTTGTTGTCCTGACCGCCACACTCAGCATTGTCAGCTCTGCAAAGTCTAACTTTACTAACATCTGGGAGCTTGTAGCAAAATTGGGAGAGCTGTTCCACAGGCTTGATAAGTCATATTCAAAGTCATACCTTGCAAACAATGACCCAGACAACACCATCCCTAGATATCTCCTATCTATTGACAGGACAGACCCACCAGACATGGTTGTACAGTTGGGAGGAAAGTGCCGTGGAGTCTTCAACATTGACATTAAGTGAAACATTGGCAGGAAATCCTCCTGTTGATGTGGTCTTCCCATCTCAGCAGACGAATCAGTACACATCCATATTAAACACCACGGGAAGAACCACTGAGGATCGCAAGGGCACAATATACTCTTGATAGGGGACTTCATTGTCTGTCATCAAGAGTTGCATCATCATTAACTGAGCTGACTGAGTTCTAAAGGACATATCTGCTAGGCTGCATCTGTAGTAAGTGGTGAAGCAAACAACAAAAGGGAAAAATCTGCTTGATGTGTGCTCAACAGTCTAACTTTCACTGCACTACTCAGTGACCGTGTTGGTAGGAATGATCAGTGCACTGTTCACTTAGGGAAAAGTCCCGTCTTCATATTGAGGATGTTCTCCAACGTGTTGTGTGGCACTACCCCCGTGCTAAATGAGATATTTCAAACAGATTTAGCAGATCACAACTGGGCATCCATGAGGTGCTGTTGGCCACCAACAGCAGTAGAATTGTATTCAGCCACAATCTGTAACCTGAAGGCTTGACATGTCCCCACTCTAATAGTACCATCAAGCTGGGCAGGGCGTGGTGGTGGGGAGGATCAACCCGAGTTCAATGAAGAGCATGCTGGAAGTAGCACCAAGTACCTAAAAGAGAGATGTCACCTTGTTGAACTACAACACAGATTGACTTGCATGCCAAACAGCACGTGATATATGAAGCTAAGTGATCCCACCACCAATGGAGCAAATCTAAGCCCTGCATACCACATTCAGGTGGTGGTTGCCTCAGGTCTACAACATGATGCAGGAGTTCCCCAGGGTAGTGTCCTTGGCTTAATCATCCGTCAGCTGCATTATCATGGTCTTTAAGCTCTCCTGGCACCCCATTATAAGGTTAGAAGTGGAGATATCTATTGATGAATGTTCACTGTTCATCACTACTTCAACGCTGCAGATACTGAAGCATTTTATGTCCAAATGTAGCAAGACCTGATAAGCATTTAGGCTTAGGCTGCTAAGTGGTAAGTAACATTTGGTTCATACAAGCATCAGGTAAAGACCATCTTCAACAAGAGAGTCCAACCATCTCCCTTGACATTCAATTGCATTACCAATAACACAATTTCCCACGATTAACTTCTTGGAGGTTACAATGGATCAGAGACTGAACTCAACCAGTCACTGTAACTCACTTCTTGACTTCCTAAAGCCTGTCCACCAACGACAAGGCACAAGTTAGTATGTGATGGTGCAGTCTTCACTTGCATGGATGTGTGTAATTCCAATAATACCAGAAATATAGAAAATAGGAGCAGGAAGAAGCCCTTCAAGCCTGCTCTACCATTCATTATGATTGTGGCTGATCATCCAGTTCAATAGTCTGATCCTACATCCTGCCAACCCTCCCCCCCGCCCCAATCCTCTGATCCCCTTCATCTCAAATACTGTATCTAACTGCCTCTTGAAAATATTCAACATCTTGGCCTTAAGTACTACTTGTGATAGTGAATTCCATAGGCTGACGGCTCTCTCGGTGAAGAAATTACTTCTCACCTCTGTCGTAACGCATCTACTGTGTATTATCAGACTGTGACCTGTGGTTCTAGACACCCCAACCATCAGGAACATCCTTCTTGCATCAACCCTGTTAGAATTTTATAGGCTTCTATGAGACCCCCCTCATTCTTAAGTCCACCGAATTCAATCCTAACTGACTCAATCTCTCCTCGTACGCCAATCCTGCCATCCCAGGAATCAGTCTAGTAAACCTTCTGTGCATTCCTTGTACAGCAACAAGATCCTTCTTCCTCAAATAAGGAGACGAAAACTGCACACACTTATCCAGGTGTGGCTTCACCAAGGCCCTATATAACTGCATCAAAATATCCCTGCTCCTGTGCATGAATCCTCTCAATGCAGGCCAACATACCATTTGCCTTTTTTACTGCCTGCTACACCTGCATGCTTACCTTCATTGACTGGTGTGAGAGGACATCTGGGTCTCGTTGCAATGCTGCTCTCCTAATTTATGACCATTCAGATCGTAATCTGCCTTCCTGCTTTTGCTTCCAAAGTTGGTAACCTAATTTCTCCAAATTATACTTCATTTGCCCACTCGCTTAACTTGTCCAAATCGTTCTGAAGGAAGCTTGACACAAGACGAAGCTGCCCACTTAATTTGCACTCCATTTACCACCATTCACTCCCCCCACCACTTTGCACAGTGGCAGCAGTGTGTACCATCTCTACAATATACACTGTAAGGATCCTTCGACAATACATTCAAAACCTACAACCTGTACCACCTGTAAGGAAGGACAAGAGCAGCATATGCTCAAGAACACCTGCAAGCTTCCCTCCAAGTCCCACACCATCCTGTCTTGGAACTATATCTTTGTCCCTTTGCTGTTGTTGGGCCAAAATCCTGGAACTCCTTTCCTGACAGCACTATGGGTGTAACTGCACTACATGGATCAAGAATGCAGTTTTTCACCATTTCAAGGTCAGTTAAGGATGTGCAGTAAATGCTGGCCTAGCCAGCGATGCCCACATCCTGTGAAAACAAATAAAAATAAACCTCAAACTTGTTTTGTATATGTTAGCTGTTGATAAATGATTTATGATCTTGAATTTGTGTAAATTTTCCTTTCAACCCCTCTCAAATTAAATGAAAAACCTGGCTAAACCTTTAAAGGCTTGGAGTATGTAGTGTATGTGTATTGAAAAGAATCTCTTGATTGTAAAAAAAAAAATGCTTGATGTCATTGATTTGAGTAATAACTAGATATATAGGCATATGAGTTTACAGCCCAACTCTCTTTAAACTACAACAGTATATTGCAGTACAAAAGTCAATGGTGTTAAGAGTCAGACTCAATTTTTCACTTCAGAAATGTATGTTTTTTACTTAGCTGATAAACCAGCGCATGGGATCAAGCAGGCAATATGGGCTGTGTTGCCAAAAGGACAGTAAGAAATCTCTCAATACCAGGTTAAAGCCCAGCAGGTTTATTTGGTAGCAAAAGCCACCAAAACTTGAACTTTAACCTGATGTTTTAAGACTTCTTATTGCGTTTACCCCAGTCCAACGTCAGCATCTCCACATCATGCCAAAAGAACCCACAGGATGCCCGCACAGCAAACCTTGCCAAAATGGGCCTTTCAGCAGAAACAAAGTACAAAGCTGATTTCAAGCCAAAAACCATAGCGTTTGCTCGCTCGTCACACAACTTGTGCTAATGCAAGTGAAATTGGTACAAGTGAAAACTGGCATGAGAACGGAAGAAGGAATCCACCCTGAAGAAGATGCCAAAGTCCAAATGTGCTATGAGATCCAGTACTAGCCATTGGCCTCATCTTGAGAAGCATATATTGAAATGGCGGCTCAAAAATTGTCAGTTATAGCACCAAAAATGTAGTGCATATATATAGCTAGTGGTTGTAGCCAACTTATGTGGCACAAAGCCAAGACCACTGAGACTACAAAAAGATATCTATGCCAATATTACCAGTTTTCAGCAATTCATCAGACAACAACAAAAACATGAGTGCCCATTGTATTACATTGACAACATGGATGAAACGCACATGAATTTTGTTTGGTGCAGCAGCCGAATTGTGGATTGGAAAAGTTCAAAAGTGATTGTAGTGAAAACCACAAGGCAAGTAGATAAAGCTTCACAGCTTCATGACTGATGGAATGAAATTAAAGCTGCTGGTAATTTTCAGTGTAAAACCATGCTGAAAATTCCCTGCAGGTGTTTTTGTCTGCCCTTGGCAGAAGGTTGGGTGGATGAGGATGGAGTGAAGTTAGGGATTGATGATGTGTGGATTAAGCATCCTGGTGGCTTATACAAATAACATAGCTTCCTAGTGGAATCTGTTCAGATCCCAAGGAGCTGATGACATTGACATGAAATCACACCCAAATTGCAGTTATATCAGGGTGTCTAATGTCTGCACCTCAAAAGTGGCTTTCGCTACCAGATAAACCTGTTGAACTTTAACCTGGTGTTGTGAGACTTCTTACTGTGTTTACCCCAGTCCAACGTCGGCATCTCCACATCATGCCAAAAGGACCCACAGGATGCCTGCACAGCAAACCTTGCCAAAACGGGTCTTTCAGCAAAAACAAAGTACAAAGCTGATTTCAAGCTAAAAACCCACTCGTCACACAACTTGTGCTAATGCAAGTGAAATTGGTGCAAGTGAAAACTGGCATGAGAACGGAAGAAGGAGTCCACCCTGAAGAAGATGCCAAAGTCTAAATGTGCTATGAGATCAGGTATTAGCCATTGGCCTCATCTTGAGAAGCATATATTGAAATATAATTGCTTCAACAAGCAATGAAATGATCATGTTTGATCTGAAAGGAATGTGTTGATGGCCAATGGAGAATAAACCCTTCACAGATTGGAAATGTGCTTCTTGCCCCACTTGACGTTTTGTTGAGTCGTTAAATTGTCAAATGCTATTCATGAACAAACTCATCAGATTGACGTGGAATATCAAATTCAATGAATGGAGAGAAAGATGAATTGTGGAAGGATGATTCTGAAACCGACAGCACCAAATCTGATCCAAAATGAGATCTTTGCACTGATGTCTAGCCAAAGTGACTCTGAATTTGAACATTTTGTGTTGGATGCCGAAGACCATGAATTTGACCAAGTTTAAAACATTTCATTGTGGTTAAAGATATGCCTATAACTAATGTCAGATTGATTTAATTTGCATTACCAGTCTTACTTCTAACATTTTAAAACACTTTTGGGAGTGATTTATAACTTAACAACTACACAGTAGGACAGAGAATACATGAGAAGTGTGGAGGCTTGTGAGAAAGCTGCTGCAATAATCATGGGCTATTTTCATCCTCATAAGGATTATTTTTGGGTTGGCAAACTAATGGAATGCCACAGGGATCAGTGCTAGGACTTCAATGATTTAAAATTCATTTTATTGATTTGGACCATGCTGGCTAAATTTGCTCATGACGCAAAGTTGGAAAGCACATTATGAAGAGGGCAAATGAGTCTGTGAAAGGATGCAGATAGATTAAGTGAGCAGGCAAAAAGTTGATAGGTGGAGCATAATTTGGGGAATGAGAGATTGTCCATTTTGGGAGGAAGAATAGCAAAGAACTTTATTTAAATGGAGGTGAGAAACCTGGTATAGAGGGATCTGTGTGCTTTGGAATTTGAATTGTAAAAAAACTAGCATGCACGTACACCAAGTGATTGGGAGGGTAAATGAAATGTTCGCCTTCAATGCAAGGGGAATAGAGTATGAAAGTCAGTCAGTCTTGCTACATCTATAGAAGGCCTTAGTGAACCACATGTGCAGTACAGTTTCTGATCCCTTACTTGAGGGGTATAATTGCATTGGAAGTCGTTCAGCCAAGCATCACTTGGCTGATTCCCATGATAGAGATTGAGCAGGTTAGGCCTGTACTATTTCAAGTTAAGAAGAATGAGAGGTGACCTTATTGAATTACAGTTTCTGAGGGGACCTAGAATGGTGGATGCTGGGAGGATATTTCTCCTTGTGGAGATGTTTAGAACTCGAGGGCACAGTTTCAAACTAAGAGGTCTCCCATTTAAAGCAAAAGATTATTTTCTGAGTGGTAGACTTTGCAATTCTTTGCCTAGAGAAAGTGGAGGTTGGACCATTGAATATGTTCAAGACTGAGTTGAACAAATATTTAACAGACAAGGAAGTCTAGTGTTTTGGAGGATAAGCACGGAAGTAAAGTTAAAATGATAATCGTATCAGCCACAATCTTGTTGAATGTCAGAGCAGGCTGGAAAGGCCATATAGCTGACCTCTTTTTATTTTTTAAGATCTCGTGTGCGTTGTACTCCAGAATAATTTCTCTCCCAGCTCCACTGTCCTTGTGCCTTTGCAAAATAACATTGTACAAACAGGATACTGTGTAGAAACTGGAATAGATGTGATGGATGTCTGAGGAAAACCGAGTGCAAAGCTCAAAGTAACATTCCAGAAATTCTCAATGTAGTTGTGGTATTCTGATTATTAAATGTTGGTGTGTTGTGAAAAAAAATAGTAAATGAGAATTGTGCGTAGAAAAATACTTGAATGGTCAGTGTACTTGACAGTGAATTTTGGCTATCTTCCAATTTGTAGACAGTGCTGTTTCTTTTATTGCTGGCTACCTATTGAAGCGTCATGGTTTGGTGCATTCAGATGTATGATGGGAACAGTGGATATTAATGTGATCCATGAGGATAACTGCTTTATTTTCCTGGTACTGCTTGAACAGTGTCTGCACATTTGAAGTATAGCATGTTTAAATTGACTTATTTCCTGCTTATTGTCCATTGTTCAAAAATAAACAGGAGATTGAATGCAGTAATCCCACCTGTACGACATAGCTTATGATGATTACCAATGATTTTGCATTCTGCCACATCATCCACAGTGTGAAAGATTTCTCCAGCAATGGATTACTAAATATCCCCTGGAGTCTAAACTCATCTTTAAGAACACATATTTCATGCATAAATGTTCAAATGCCAGAACCTGACCAGTGAAAATTCCCCAGTCACCACACACCGGCACCTGTTTGAGTACACTGGAAGAATTCAACACAGCCAATGCACTTAACCAGCATGTCTTTCCAACTGTGGAGAAAACTGGAGCACCTGGAGGAAACCCATGCAGACACGGAGAATGTCCAGACTCCACACAGTGACTAAAGCCGGGAATCAAACCCGGCTAAACACTGTGCCACGATGCCACCCTAATAGTAAATTGATGGTAGTTGTCGCACATTTCATAACTGGAAATATTTATTGAACATGTATTTGTTACATTTTGATAGCAGCTGGCCTAAGTCATAGGGCTAAACTGGTGTTTGAAGATTCTCTTTTGTGCAGTTTGAACAATAGGTCTTAGAAAATTAAGTTACTACAGTATATAATTCAATTGAATCTGATATCTCCAATATTTCACAATATCCGGTATACTTCAGGTATCCTGGTTAACTGTGTATGGTTCGTTGCTTTGGAGAAAGGGTTATCTATTTTAGATGTAACTATAGGCTGGTTTTTACCTTCCAAGAATTGGTGAAAAAATTCTCATTACAGAAATGAAATCTAAACATATGAAACCAGTTTATTTTATGATGCCAGGCTTTCCATTGAGCTGTGCTGTTCCTCTGGATGGTTAAATTTGCAAAAATTTAGGCAACACCCGAGGACACGCCTGAGTGCGATTTGGAAGAATTTTGTATCGTTATTTGAAGTTATATATTTAATATAATTGTGAAGTTGGATTGAGTTCATGCTTTTTGCTTAGAGATTTTAATGTCTTGACTTGCCTGTGTTCAACAGGTTGTAATTCAAGGAAGTGATGACATTGCCAGTAGAGCGATAGACCTGCTAAAAGAAATATACACAAACCTTGGCCCAAGATTGCAGGTTAACCAGGTAGGCGTTCCACTCTGAAGATTATGCCTGCTCAGTGTAAACTTTTATGAACTTGGAAGGCCATGTGTGCTCTTTGTTATTTAGCGATTTTCTTGCTGAACGAATTCGCAATTGCAAGTTTCTACTTTACAATTCTTGCTATCTCCCAATATTTCCAAGTGATGTACCTTTGGATGTATGATGAGTAATGGAGGAAAGCGAGGCACGGTATGTGGGAAAGAAAAATAAGTTATTGCTTAAGGGAGTTGAAGATTTTGTAAATTCATATCTGTTTGCAATGCCTAAGTGATACCGATATTTTCACAACTAGGTAGAGATTCATGAAGACTTCATTCAGTCATGTTTTGATCGATTGAAGGCCTCTTATGATACGCTGTGTGTATTAGACGGTGACAAAGACAGTATTAATTGTGCAAGGCAAGAGGCAATACGGATGGTACGTGTGTTGACAGTTTTGCGTGAGTACATAAACGAATGCGACAGCGACTACCATGAAGAACGGACTATTCTACCAATGTCTAGGTAGGTGCATTAGAAGTACTGCTTTCAATTTAAGATAGAATAATTTCAGCTCAAACTAAGGTTTTGTAATGAGCAGTTTTTGTTCATTTTTTACTTTCAAAATTCTTTGAGATCATACTTGAATTTCTATTCATGTTTATCATGCAACTAAATGTTACAGAATATTCAGGATACAGCTAAGTTTTTATAATTCATGATGTACAGGGCAATATTGGACGGCCGTAGTTATGGGGGATTTCAATCTGCATATTGATTGGTCAACCCATGTTGGACGCGGGGGGCTCGAGGAAGAGTTCTTGGAATGCTGCCGGGATAGTTTCCTCGAACAGTGTGTGTTGGAGCCGACGAGGGAGCGAGCTATCTTGGATCTGGTGCTATGTAATGAGGCTGGTAGAATTAGGGACCTTGTGGTGAAGGATCCTCTTGGGGAGAGTGATCATTGTATGGTGGAGTTTCTGATGCAGATGGAGGAGGAGAAAGTGGGTTCCCGGACACACGTCCTCTGTTTGAATAGAGGGGAGTACGGTAGGATGAGAGAAGAATTGGCGAATGTGGACTGGGGGAGCACGTTGGAGGGAGGGTCTGTTGAGGAGCAGTGGAGGATCTTTAAGGAGATCTTTCTTGGTGCTCAGCGGAAATTTATTCCGATGGCCAAAAAGGATAGTAGGAAGAGAGGTAATAAGCCGTGGATAACGAAGGAGGTGAAGGAAAGTGTTAAATTAAAAGCGGAGGAATTTAGAGTAGCTAAGAGTAGTGGGCGAGAAGAGGATTGGGAGAGGTTTAAATGTCAACAAAGATTGACAAAGAAGTTGATAAAGAAGGGTAGGAGAAACTATGAAGCTGGGCTAGCGCTTAATATAAAAAAGAATAGCAAGAGTTTTTATAAATATATAAAAAGGAAGAGGCTGGCTAGGGTGAACGTTGGTCCTTTAGAGGATGAGAAGGGGGACCTAGTGGTAGGGGATGAGGATATGGCTAAGGTATTGAATAACTTTTTTGTTTCTGTCTTCACGGAGGAGGACGTGAATAATTTGCCGGGTGTTAGCGATGGAAAGGTGGTAGGACTGGAGGGTCTTAATGACGTTACTGTTACTAGAGAGGTGGTGCTCGACAGACTGGAGGGGCTGATTGTGGACGTCCCCAGGACCGGATGGAATGCATCCGAGGGTTCTGAAAGAAATGGCGGAGGTGATAGTGGATGCCTTGGTGGTTATTTTCCAGACGTCGCTGGATTCCGGGGAAGTGCCGGATGATTGGAAAACGGCTAATGTTACGCCGTTGTTTAAGAAGGGTGCCAGGCAAAAGGCAGGGAATTATAGGCCGGTTAGTTTAACGTCTGTGGTAGGTAAAATGTTAGAATCTGTCATTAAGGAGGAAATTGCGAGGCATCTTGAAGGGAATTGCTTGATAGAGCAGACGCAGCACGGTTTCGTTAAAGGGAAGTCGTGTCTGACAAATTTACTGGAGTTCTATGAGGATGTGTCTAGGGCGGTGGATAGAGGAGAGCCGGTGGATGTGGTCTTTCTAGATTTTCAGAAGGCGTTTGACAAAGTACCTCAAGAGGATATTGCAGAAGGTCGAGGGACATGGAGTTGGGGGTAGGGTGTTAGCGTGGATAGAGGATTGGTTGTCAAATAGGAGGCAGAGAGTGGGGGGTCAACGGGTGCTATTCGGATTGGCGGATGGTGACTAGTGGAGTGCCCCAGGGGTCGGTGCTGGGGCCTCAGCTTTTTACCATTTATATAGATGATCTGGAGGAGGGAACCGAGTATAGGGTGTCGAAATTTGCTGATGACACCAAGATTGGTGGAACAGCAAATTGCGCGGAGGGTGTGGAGAGTCTGCAGAAGGATCTAGATAGGCTGGGCGAATGGGCCAGGAAATGGCAAATGGAATTTAATGTTGGCAAGTGTGAGGTGGTCCACTTTGGTAGGAAGAATGGTAGGAAGGACTATTACTTACGGGGCGAAAAACTGCAGCAGGCGACGGTGCAGAGGGACCTCGGGGTCCTTGTGCATGAGTCGCAAAAACCCAGCTTGCAGGTGCAGCAGGTGGTCAGGAAGGCGAATGGGATGCTGGCCTTCATAGCGAGGGGGATTGAATATAAAAGTAGGGAGGTCTTGCTGCAGCTGTATAGGGCATTGGTGAGGCCGCAGCTGGAGTACTGTGTGCAGTTTTGGGCGCCGCACCTGCGCAAGGATATTTTGGCCTTGGAGGGAGTGCAGAGGAGGTTTACTAGGCTGATACCGGAGTTGAGGGGGTTGAGCTATGAGGAGAGGCTGAATAAACTAGGCTTGTACTCGTTAGAGTTTAGAAGAATGAGGGGAGATCTCATTGAGACATATAAGATGTTGAATGGGATGGATAGGATAGAGGTGGAGAGACTCTTCCCACTCAAAAAAGACAGTAGGACTAGGGGGCACAGCCTCAAGATAAAAGGGGGGCGGTTTAGAACGGAGTTGAGGAGGAACTTCTTCACTCAAAGGGTGGTGAATCTCTGGAATTCTCTGCCCGTTGAAGTGGTGGAGGCTGCCTCGCTAAATATTTTTAAGACGCGGGTTGATGGGTTTTTGATAAGAGAGGGGATTAAGGGTTATGGGGAGAAAGCGGGAAAGTGGAACTGAGCAGCGACAGATCAGCCATGATCTTATTGAATGGCGGGGCAGGCTCGAAGGGCTAGATGGCCTACTCCTGCTCCTATTTCTTATGTTCTTAGTTTTAGGTGGCCTGTTAGTTTGCATTTCATTTTGGATTGATCTTTTTAAAGGATCTATTTACCTTTGTTGAATTATGTCCTCTGATTGGATCTTCTCATGTTGAACTATATAAAGTTTTTAAACAGTTTAGCTATGGAGAAATATACTTCCTATTGATCAGTCATTTAATTGCAATGACAGTGGTTTTGAAGAAGATTACTGCAGTTTCTTCCTAGGCAGAAGAAGGCAGTACCACAAATCAGAAAACCTAAACAAGTGTTCTGCCTGAAATGTTTTAATTTCATAACAGATAAAAGAATCTTGAGTCAGTTCACAAAATGCCATACTTTAATTGTGATGAAGTGAGACCATGATTACTCAAGTAAAATTTCATTTTGGAGTAACACCCAAGTTACTGAATTGATCTCTTGGATATGTTGGAAGTTTTCTTAATGGAGTGGTTTTCCACTGTTTCATATAGTTAAAATAAGAACTTTCTATTTTCAGAGCTTTTCGTGGAAAGCATGTATCACTTGTTGTACGGTTTCCAAATCAAGGACGCCAAGTGGAAGATTTGGACATTTGGTCTCATACAAATGACACCATTGGGTCTGTTAGGCGCTGTATCCTTAGTAGAATAAAAGCAAACAGTGCACATACAAAAGTAGAACTCTTTATTGGTGGTGAACTTGTGGACCCTGCTGATGATCGGAAATTAATCGGGCAGTTAAATCTTAAAGATAAAACGGTAAGTATGTAATAAAAATATATATTCATTGTCAACAATGACTAAAATCAATGAAGCTAGACCGAAATAGCCCAATGTTCAAGTGCCACTGATCCCTGTTTGGCAATAATCAGCTGTCTTTTCCTTTAATTTTCATACGTTAATAATCAGATTTGTTTATTGTATTGAAGATTCATCATATGTTACTTCAAATTGATTTCATCTTCGGAGTAGTACTGAAAATCCGCAAGATACAAGGAAGGCATGATGTTGGTTTATTGGCAGATTAGTTTTCTGCTAATTTAAGTCAGGGTTTTTTCAAGTTATGCCGTCTTTCTCATAGATCAGTGCAAGAATGGTGCCTGCCCAGCTGATTAAATACAGCTGATCTGAATCTTCCTACCAGTGAGATACTGGGCAGGAACATTAGGTACCTTCAGGAAATCTAGTTACAAACAATTTGAACATAATGTGTTAGCTTTCGTGCACGTGTGACAACTAATTGGCCTGAATGCAAAACATTTCTGCTGCATTGGTGGTTGAATTTGCAACTAAATGCTTGACTTGTGATGTTTCAATTCTCATAAGGCAAGGAATTGATCTCAGTTGGTGGCGTGGTAGCACAGTGGTTAGCACTGCTGCTTCACAGCTCCAGGGTCCTGGGTTCGATTCCCGGCTTGGGCCACTGTCTTTGTGGAGTTTGCACATTCTCCTCGTGTCTGTGTGGGTTTCCTCCAGGCATTCTGATTTTCTCCCACAGTCCAAAGATGTGCGGGTTAGGTTGATTGGCCACGCTAAGAAATTATCCCTTAGTGTCCAGGGATGTGTAGGTTTGAGGGATTAGTGTGTATAATATGTGGGGATATGAGGGTAGGGCCTGGGTAGGATTGTGGTCAGTGCAGACTTGATGGGCCAAAGGGCCTCTCTGCACTGGAGGGTTCTATGATTTCTAGAAACTCTAAGTGTTGGTGGTTTTGATTAAACCTTTTATCACCTGTATCCAGGCCAAATGGTTCTTAGGAGTTTCCATTAAAATGGCAGCCAAAGGTCTGGAGAGGCATCATATTTCATGTTGTTGTGGTGGAAGTGGGGCTGGGAGATGTGCAGCAGAAACCAGACCTTTAATCAGTAGATAGGGGGACGAAACTTCTTATATTGTGAGTAATTCTTGCAGATGCTTGCCATATTGTAAATAATAGAACATGCAAATTGTGGGATAATGGAGAAGAGGAGTTTCATGCTCTTGGCTATTTATTTTGAAAAAAGGATTGGATAGGTTCACCATCAACTCTTGCGTAAGTTTGATTACAGTAATCACTCAGATAATGCTCCCAGTCCCCTCAAAAATTAGACCTGTGAGTCAAAGCCTACTTTTAGATCATGTCTTTGGTTTGGATTTTCAAGATTGTCTATACCTGTTAGAATACAATATGTTATTCTTCCTGGCCCTTACTTTCCTGTGAATGTTTCTGCAACAATCTCTCATTTAAAACACAATCCCCATCTGAAAACTTAGTTGCATCTCTCCTGTTCCAAGTATTAAGTTTAGTTGCAATCCGGGTGGCATAGTAATTATTAATGCTACCTCACAGCACCAGGGACCTGGGTTCAATTCCAGCTTTGGGTGACTGTCTGTGTGGAGTTCCTCCCACAGTCCAAGGATGTGTGGGTTAGGTTGATTGGCCATGCTAAATTGCCACTTAGTGTCAGGGGAATGTGCAGGATAAATATGGGGGTGCAGTGATCGGGCCTGGGTGGGATTGTTGGTGCAGGCTTGGTGGGTTGAATGGCCTCCTTCTGCACTATTGAGATTCTATGATTCTAAATGCATGGTTTGAGGAGTGATGAAGGAGGCTTAAGATTCATCAGAATTGGGACTAGTTACAGAGCCATACAGTTGGCCCATTGAGTTTGTCTCGGATGCCCTTTGTAATACGGGTGTGATTTTCTCCATATCTTATTGATGATCTAATAAAGTGTTAAATTTCTATTACATCAGTACTAATGGGAGGATTATTTTTCAGCTTATTACAGCCAAGCTAACACAGATAAGTTCGAATATGCCTTCAAGTCCCGATAGCTCTTCTGATTCTTCAACGGGCTCCCCTGGAAACCATGGTAACCACTACAGCGATGGTCCGAATCCTGAAGTAGAAAGCTGTTTGCCTGGAGTGGTAAGAATATTGCGATGTTCCCTTAATATGTACGTTATGTAAATATTTTTGGAAATTATATATTGTATATACATTTTTTATAACATCAGGAAGGGTGCTGTTTAACTTGTTGCTGTACAAATTCCACTAATTCGTATAGTAAAACAAATGCTTCAAAACTGAGCTAAGTGATGCAAAATCAAAATTTCCCTGAATATTTAATTTATAGGCTGCATTCATTGTCACTTTCATTTGGGTAACTTTTGTGAGGATCAATTTTTTTTGACTTTCTGAACATAAATTCAAATTAGGGCGACACAGTGGTTAGCACTGCTGCCTCTCAGTCCCAAGGATCTAGGTTCAATTCTGGCCTCAGGTCGCTGTCTGTGTGGAGTTTGTACTTTCTCCTTGTGTCTGCGTGGGTTCCTTCCGGGTGCTCGGGTTTCCCCCCACAGTCCAAAGATGTGTGTGTTAGGTTGATTGGCCATGCTAAATTGACCCTAGTGTCAGGGGGATTAGCAGGGTAAATGTGAGAGGTAATGGGAATAGGCCTGGTTGGGATTGTGGCTGGTACAGATTTGATGGGTCAGATGACCTCCTTCTGTACTGTAGGGATTCTGTGATTCTAAATGCATGGTTTGAGGAGTGATGTAGGAGGCTTAAGATTCTTTGGCCATTGGGGCCAGTTGTAGAGTCAGACAGTTGGCCCATCGAGTTTGTACTGATGAAAACTAAATTAAGTCTGTAATCCCACTTTCCAGCATTTGACCATAATCTTGAATGTTGTGACATTTCAAGTGCTCATCCATGTAGCTTTTAATGGTTGTAAGGTTTCCTGCCTCTTCTACCTCCCAGGTAGTGCATTCCAGACTTCCACCACTCCCTGGGTGAAAAAAATCTTTCCTCAAATTCCTTGTAAACCACCTAGCCCTCACCCTAATGTTGTCTCCTTGTTATTAATGCTTAACTAAGGGGAACAGCTGTTTCCTGCCTACACACCTCAAACCCCCAATCTGCTTTTTTTACTTTAAAGAAAATCCGAGTCTTTCTGGCCTCTCTTCATAATACAAATGCTCCATTCCAGGCAACATGCCTATGAATCTCCTCTGCATCCCAGTACAGTCACATCCTTCCTATAGTGATGTGACTCGAGCTGCACACAATACTCCAGCTTTGGCCTAACTAAAAGTTTTGTAAAGCTGCAATGTAGCCTCCCTGGTCTTAATAGTCATGGTTGACAAAGTGAAGTGTCCCGTATGTCTTCTTAACTACCCTATTAATCTGTCCTGTTGCATTCAGGGATCTGTGGACAAGAACTCCAAGATTTCTCTGTTCCTCGGAGCTTCATGGTGTCCTGCCATTCATTTGAGTACTCCCTGGTCTTGTTGTTCCTTCCTTAGATCATCACCCCTGCAATTTTCAGTGTTAAATTCCATCCACCCATCTGACCAACCTGTGCAACTTAAGACTTCCTTTCAAGCTGTTCATGAACCTCATAGTATCTTTCCCTGAATTCTGTACCTAGATCATCCTCCTCCGAAGTGAAGACGGATGTGAAGTACTTGTTGTCTTCTGGCTCCAGGCACAGATTGCCCCTAGTGGGCCCTACACTTAATTGGTTATCCTCTTCTTAATATGTTTACAGAATAACTTGGGATTCTTCCTAATGTTAACCCTTCAGTGCTTTTTCATGTCCTCCCTTTGCTCTCCTAATTACTTTCTTGAGTTCCCCCTGCACTTTCTATACTCCACTCAGTTACTCCCTTTGTACCTGTCAAAGCCTCTTTTCTTCCTTATCCAGTACTGAATATCCCTCGACATCCAGGGTTCTCTGTACTTGTTGCTCCTACGTTTAATTCTGAAAGGACCTCTACTTTCCCCATTTCCTTTATGAATGCTCTCCATTGTTCTGCTGTTTTCCCACAAAAAGCTGTTGCCAGTGTACTTTGCCCAGATTCTGCCTTATTTTAATAAAATCTGCCATTTCCCAGTCCAAAACCAGTTTTGCAGACATCCTTTTCCTTTTCCATGATAAACTTATATCATGTGTTTATGGTTGTTCCCCTACTGCCAGTTCAAATATTTGTCTGGCTTTGTTTCCCATAATTAGATCCAGCATTGTGCTGCCCCTTCGTTGGACCTTCTACATTTTGACAAGTTCTGTGGCACAAAGCTGTTGTTCAAAAGGGGCTATTGTACTGCAAAAGGACTGGAGCCAATACTTTTGTGAGGAGGTTTACTTATGTGATCAGGAAGGGTTTAAACTAAATTGACGGTGAAATGCGCACAAACACATGGAAATGAAAAGAATAAGATGCACGTATAAGGTGTGTTGGATTGAACTAGGGAAAGACAATAATATTGTAAGAGATAAGAGCAGCCTAAGAAGGATCATGAGGAATAAAAAGGCAGGTTCCACGTATGTAGATACACAGTGGGGTGAAGAGGGTTGGTAAGCCACAAACAGAAAAGCTGTATGGGAACATACTGTAGTGATAACAGAAATATGACTTATAATGATGAGAATTGGATGCTTAATGAAGGGTATGAGGCCTTCAGAATAAATTAGAAGGTGAAAATAGAGGTGGGGAAGGTATTGATGTTGCCAGTAGGACATCCTTGAGGGGTAAAGATTAAATCCATTTAGTTGAGAAGCAAAAAAAATACTATTGGGAGTGTGATGCAGACCTCCAAATGGTGAAGGATAGAGAGCAAATCCACAGGGAAATCAGTTGCGGAAGAACCATGGAGTGGTGATATTGGGATTATTATTAATTGGATAATGTTTTGAGTAAAGGGTAAGGGTGGGAGAATTTCTGAAATGTGGTCAGGAGAACTTTCATGACCAGTATGTTCATGGTATAGCTTAGTCATAGAGTCAAACAGTGCAGAAAAGGTTCTACGGCCCACTGAATTGGGAAGAAGGTGGTATTGGGGGCGGGGGACCAAAGATTTTACTTTTCTCTAGCATTTTGTTACTGAGCACTGAGGCTCCGTTTCCTTCAGCAGTAATGGCTTTGCTGAAACAAGTATATTAGTTTACAGGCAGTTGTGCTTAAGCAATGTTTATGCTTTAAATTCACTTCATATTGAAAATATTCAAGTTTTTTACTATACAGCATTTATGAGAATACTATAGTAATCTTGATATTGTAATCAGAGATATTAAAAATAAGCCACCTAAACATAAAATTTGTTACAATGGGAAGAGCAAACTTACAAAATATTACAACTGAACAAAAAGTTGCACAGATGGCAAACCCATTTACTGAACCACAAGAATTACAAAGATACAAGCCCATGATTCATGGTGCTTCCATGCACAATTACAGTACTTGAAATCAGTTCTAACGTTACCAAGTCATTCCAACCTTTGCGTGTAACAGGCATATTGCTTTTCTACTGAATGTTAGTTGGATACCATTTTGTTTGGCACTTTCAAGGATTCTGGTTTTCAGGTTCCAATGAAGAGTCAGATTGGACTTAAAACAATTACTCTATCTCTTTCTCCACAGATGAAAGCAGACTTGCTGAGTATTTCCAGCACTTTTTTGTTTCAGGTTTTCTTAATTCTTCCATGATGCCTTGTCAGGTGTTTGTTACGATTTATGATTTAACATGCATAACAGGGTGAGATTGTGGCTCAGTTTATATGTGGAAATCTAACAGACAAATCTAGAAAACATAAATGCTTAATTACCAAGGGTAATTAAGCATTTATGCATTTACCAAGCATTTACCAAGGGTAATTAAGGTCAAGTGTAAGGACATGTCAGATTTAATTTGGGGGCTTGGACACAAACTGCTTTCAAAAGCTTCAGTATTATTTCATTTCTAGGCTAATTTACATTGCATCTTTCTAAACCAATTCTTATGCCTTTACTATTGGATGATTTGACAGAATGCAGCCATTCTGCATTGTGGTGGTGGTTGCTGGATGATCAATTGCTGTTTCATAATATTGCCAGAGAACTGGACAATTACAACTTTACACCCATGGTTCAAAAGATGCAAGAATAAGCCTAGCAATTACAAACCTGTCCGTTTAACCTGTAGTGGGAAAGATTTTAGAAATGATAATTTGGAAAAATGTTGTCAGTTGCTTAGACAAATCTAAATTAATTAAGGAAAGTGAAAACGCATTTAAGAGCAGTGTTCAACTACTTGCCTGAATTTTTGACAATGAGGCCAACACAGTTGATATAGGCTTCTGAAAGACATTTAGGCATCCTGATCAACAGTACCCTGTCCGGATCCCTCATGCAGATACTATAGTTAAGAAAGCCCACGAATGCCTCTACTTTCTCAGGAGACTAAGGAAGTTTGGCATGACCGTTACCTACTCAACAACTTGTACGGATGCACTATAGAAAGCATTCTTTGTGGCTGTATCACAGCTTGCTATGGCTCCTGCCCTGCCCAAAATCACAATAAACTACAAAGGGCTGTGAACAAAGCTCAGTCCGCCTCCCATCCATTCATAAGAATACAAGAAATAGGAGCAGGAGTAGGCCATCTAGCCCTTCGAGCCTGCCCCGCCATTCAATAAGATCATGGCTGATCTGTCGTGGCTCAGTTCCACATTCCCGCCCTCTCCCCATAACCCTTAATCCCCTCGCTTATCAAAAACCCATCAACCCGCGTCTTAAAAATATTTAGCGAGGCAGCCTCCACCACCTCAACGGGCAGAGAATTCCAGAGATTCACCACCCTTTGAGTGAAGAAGTTCCTCCTCAACTCCGTTCTAAACCGCCCCCCCTTTATCTTGAGGCTGTGCCCCCTAGTCCTACTGTCCTTTCTGAGCGGGAAGAGTCTCTCCACCTCTATCCTATCCATCCCATTCATCATCTTATACGTCTCAATGAGATCTCCCCTAAACTCTAACAAGTACAAGCCTAGTTTATTCAGCCTCTCCTCATAGCTCAACCCCCTCAACTCCGGTATCAGCCTAGTAAACCTCCTCTGCACTCCCTCCAAGGCCAGAATATCCTTGCGTAAGTGCGGCGACCAAAACTGCACACAGTACTCCAGCTGCGGCCTCACCAATGCCCTATACAGCCGCAGCAAGACCTCCCTACTTTTATATTCAATCCCCCTCACTATGAAGGCCAGCATCCCATTAGCCTTCCTGACCACCTGCTGCCCCTGCAGGCTGGGTTTTTGCGACTCATGCACAAGGACCCCGAGGTCCCTCTGCACCGTCGCCTGCTGCAGTTTTTCACCATGTAAGTAATAGTCCTTCCTACCATTATTCCTACCAAAGTGAACCACCTCGGACTTGCCAACATTAAATTCCATTTGCCATTTCCTGGCCCATTCGCCCAGCCTATCTAGATCCTTCTGCAGACTCTCCACACCCTCCGCGCAATTTGCTGTTCCACCAATCTTGGTGTCATCAGCAAATTTTGACACCATACACCCGGTTCCCTCCTCCAGATCATCTATATAAATGGTAAATAGCATTCACACTGTCTACACTTCCTGCTGCCTCCGAGAAGCAGCCAGCGTAATCAAGGACCCTACGCACCCCAGGCATACTCTCTTCCACCTTGTTCCGTCAGAAAAAAAATACAAAAGCCTGAGATCACGTATCAACTGACTCAAAAACAGCTTCTTCCATGCTGCCGTAAGACTTTTGAATGGATTTATCTCGCATTAATTTGATCTTTCTCTACACCCTAGCTATGACTGTAACGCTACATTCTCTACATAAGAACATAAGAAATAGGAGCAGGAGTAGGTCATCTAGCCCTTCGAGTCTGCCCCGCCATTCAGTAAGATCATGGCTGATCTGAAGTGGATCAGCTCCACTTTGCCGCTTTCTCCCCATAACCCTTAATTCCTGTCTATCAGAAACCTATGTACCCGTGACTTAAATATATTCAGCGAGGTAGCCGCCACCACTTCAACGGGCAGAGAATTCCAGAGATTCACCACCCTTTGAGTGAAGAAGTTCCTCCTCAACTCTGATCTAAACTGCCCCCCCTTATCTTGAGGCTGTGCCCTCTAGTCCAGCTATCCTTTCTAAGCGTGAAGAATCTCTATACCTTTAACCAATCTATCCCCTTCATTATCTTATATGTCTCTATAAGATCCCCCCTCAGCCTTCTAAACTCCGAGTACAGACCCAGTCTATTTAGTCTCTCTTCATAATCTAACCCCCTCGTCTCCGGTATCAGCCTAGTGAACCTTCTCTGCACTCCCTCCAAGGCCAATATATCCTTCTGCAAATGCAGTGACCAAAACTGCACACAGTATTCCAGCTGCGGCCTCGTCAGTACCCTGTACAGTTGCAGCAAGACCTCCCTACTTTTATATTCTATCCCCCTCGCTATAAAGGCCAACATTCCATTTGCCGCCTTGATCACCTGCTGCACCTGCAGACTGGGTTTTTGCGACTCGTGCACAAGTACCCCCAGGTCCCTCTGCACCGTAGCATGCTGCAGTTTTTTGCTTTTAAATAATAATCCCTCCTATTATTTCTGCCAAAGTGGATAACCTCACACTTGCTAACATTATACTCCATCTGCCAGGTCCTCGCCCACTCGCTCAGCCTATCCAGATCTCTCTGCAGACTTTCCACACCCTTCACGCAATTTGCTTCTCCATTCATCTTCATGTCATCGGCAAATTTCGTCATCCTACACTCAACCCCCTCCTCCAGATCATCTATATAAATGGTAAACAGTTGAGGCCCCAGCACCGATCCCTGCAGCACTCCACTAGTCACCAACTGCCAACCAGAATAGCACCCATTGATACCAACTCTCTGCTTCTTATTAGACAACCAATCCTCTATCCATGCGAACACCTTACCCCCAACTCCGTGCATCCTAACCTTCTGTAGCAATCTTTTGTGAGGCACCTTATCCACTCCCTCCTCTATGCGCAGTATGCTTTGTCTGAATAGTGCGCAAGAAACTATACTTTTCACTGTACACTAATGTGAAAATAAAACATGAAATCAGAATTAAAACCATATAATAAAACAAATAAAAGTAGCCTGGGTATGAAATTGGCTGAGAAATGAGGAATAGAGAGTAGCTGTGAATGATTGATTCTTAGACTGGGGAAAGATATTTGAACATCTGCTGTTGTTGGTGTATATTAATGGATGTTAGTCAGCTCAGTTGGCTGGTTCATGACGCTAACAGCACGGTTCAGTTCCTATACCAAGGTTATTCATGAAGGCCTGCTTTCCAAACCTTGCCCCTAGTCTGAGGTGCAGTGATCCTCAAGTTAAAATCACCACCAGTCAGTCCTCCCCCACAAAGGAGAGAGCAGTCTGTGGTCATCTGGCACAACACTAATTTTATTAGTTACCTAGGCTTTTAGTGTAGAGGCTGTACAATTTCAATATTTGTGAGTGACACACAGCTTGGGAGTATTGTGATCTGATAAAACTTAGAGGATACTGCAACATGGTGGAAATGGAGAAACAAGTGGTAGATTGAACTTAATGTAGAGAATTATGAAGTAATTCATTTTGGTAAGGTGAGAATACGCAATGTAACTTAATATAACAATTTTCAAAGGTTGCAGGAAAAGAGACTTACTGAAGGTACACTTATTGAAGTTTGCAGGGCAGGTTGGGAAAGTGGTTCCTAAAATATATGGAATCCTGGACTTTCTAGAACAGGCCATGGAGTACAAAAATAAGTCTTGTCTAAAATACTGATTTGTGTTTATCTCTGAGCACCACACCTTAGGAAGGATGTGAAGTTGAGAGGGTGCAGTAATGATTCACAAGAATGGCTCCAGTGGTGAAGAAATTCAGTTAAATGTGGATAGATTAGAGAAGCTGTGGCTGCTCATCTTAGACAATATTAAGATGATGAGGTATCTGGACAGAGTAGATAGAGAAAAACTGTTCAGTTGGTGAAAAGATCCAGAAGCTGACCCTGATTTGAAGTGATTGGCAAAAGAAGCAGCAACAAAATGAGAAAAATGTACTGCCTGAGAATGTGATAAATCCAAAATCAGTTCAGCCTTCAAAAAGAAAATTTGAAATTATCTGAACAGAAAAAATTGCAGGGTTACGGGGAAAATATTGTTTGACTAGGTAAGTTGCTCTTAGAGAGGCACATTGAAGCCTCCTGTGCTGTAACTGTTCGATGATTATAAGTCCAGACTAGAACCAGGGAAGTGCAATAGGAGCCAGTATTAAAGTTGCACCAAAATAGCAATGAGAATCAGATATAGAGTGGAAGAGAGCACTAGGCGACAGTATGAGTGTTGTGTGGAAGAACCAGTACAGTACTAAATTGGAAGAGGACAATTACTAAAGATGAAATGAGCTATCTTTATTTTAGTGGACTTGAATCATCTGCTTGGTTGAACTCGTTTGCAGATTGATTGCAATTCAGTTGAGATAGGGAGAGGAGAAGATGATAGAACAGAGATTTAATCCTTCAGTCTTAATCATTGGGAAACATAATTTTCAGAGTATTTAGTCAAATGTTTCTAGACAGATCACTAATCATTCTAATATCTGTGTTGTCAAAAGAATTGTATATTCAGTTCACAACTTTGTCAAAAGCCATCTTTATAATGCAGAACAGATTGTTAGATTTAGATGTTGGAACAAATCATTTTTTGACTTTGGTAATTTTTTTATTTTAGCAGCAGGGATAATCCCTAATAGTGATTTTTTTGATAGCTAGTTTGGGCTTAGTGTTTAACGTGATATTTTCCTGCTCCAAGTGAAATGAATTGAACTCAAAAATAGCTGGCTGCTTTGAGAATCCAGGCACCTAAATCACCAGGCTGGAAGCCAAGTTTTAGTTGATTAGACTACTTACAGTTGAGATGAAGGATGTATTTCCAAGAGGCTCTTAAGGTGAAGAAAGCTATAAATGTGTACACTGGGTAAAATTTAGGTATTGTATGACCAGGCTTGTTTAGGCATCTGAGGAAATGCCTGGTTGGTTTGATTAGTTGCTATGAATATAGCTGTTGATATTGCTGAGGTGGAAACTTGGACCAGTTCTCCAGATATGCATGCCTGTCAAATTAGAATTTTTTTTAAAAAAAATTGGCTATTTACAATGAATGTTGAAAAGGGTAAGCTGTAAGAAGTGTAGGCAGAAACATGGTTGCCTCAGGTATTGCATTACAAAGACCAGTAGCCAAAATAGTTTCTGTAAACTAAAAAGCAAGTGTCCTGGCCAGGGGAAGTGGTAGGACAAATTTCAAAAGTACACTTTAGTGATAATGAATGACATCGTTTTCAACTTTTCCAGTGGTTTTGACTTGCAACTTACTGTCTTCCCCCTCAACCCTCGGCTACCAGTACCCCATTCCCCACTGATCTTGATCTACCAGCAAAAGCAGCTTTGCGGAAGATCCCTCCCACCATGTCCCCAATAGACTTCTGACATACTTACCATAACCTACTTGTTGTATTAAACTGCTTTTAAGCGTAATTAAGGCCCTGAGATACTTGGTGCTCATGTTTGTGTTTTGGTAGAAAATACATCGCCCAGCTTTTGTATGTGAGATTATTTTGAATAAAGCATAATTTGTTGACTTCACTGCCAGAGCTATTCACGTTGTAGTGATTGCACTTCAGCATCATCGATCTAGAATACTTAAGAATACGGTATACAATTCTGATGTTCATGGTACAAAACTGATACAACACATTGGAGACACAAACAAGATTTGTAAGGATGATGCAAGACAACAATATTACAATGATTGGAGAAGGCTGAACAGACAGGAGCTCTTTCCCCTAGAAAAGAGAAACTGTGGCATGACATACTTAAAAATGATGGTGTTTGATCTGGTAGATGTAGAGATGTTCTCTCTCACAGAAAAAAATAAAAAAACTATGCATCATTGCTATGAAATTAACTACAGAATTTTCTTAAACAGTATAAACTACTAATGTTTACAGTGTGGAACATAGTACCACATGGAATAGTTGGGGTGAATAATAGAGAATCTCTAAGTATAGAAGGAGGCCATTCAGCTCATTGAGTCTGCACTGACATTCCAACAGAGCATCCCACTTCGGTCCTATCCCTGTAACCTCACATATTTGCTCCACTAATTCCCCTAACCTCCACATCTTTGGGTACTAAGGGACAATTTAACATGACCAATCCACCTGACTTGCTTATCATTGGACTTTGGATACTGATGAGGCGAAATAAAGACACAAAGGATAGAAGGGAATTATATTGTCAGATGGAAGCAACTTTTGTAGTTGCTAGTAATTGACCCTTCGACTCTGGGGGGAAAAAGCTTCTGACTATCCACTCTGCCTCTCATAATCTTGTAGACTTGTATCAGGTCGCCCCTCAACCTCCATTGTTTGTGAGAACAAACCAAGTTTCTCCAACCTCTTCTCATAGCTAATGCCCTCCATGCCAGGCAACATCTTGTAAATCTTTTCTGTGGCCTCTCCAAAGCCTCCACATCCCTTTGGTAATGTGGGGACTAGAATTGACCACTATATTCCAAGTGCAGCCTAACTAAGGTTCTGTAAAGCTGCAACATGACTTGCCAGTTTTTAAACTCAATGCCTCAGCTGATGAAGGCAAGCATACCATATGCTTTCTCTACCTGCGATGCCACTTCCAGTGACTTATGTACCTGTATACCCAGATCCCTTTGCCTATCAATACTATTAAGGGTTCTGCCATTTACTGTATTATTCCAAAATATCAAATCAAGGTATATCAAATTGCACCTTTTTCAAATAAATTAATCCAGTTTTGGCTAGTTTTTAGTTACGTACAGACAGATTTCTCCAAAGACCTGTAATTATGTTATAATTCAGATTATTTGGTTATTCCTAATCTGTTTCTTCCTTAGATAATGTCCCTACATCCCCGATACATTTCCTTTCTTTGGCAAGTTGCAGACCTGGGCAGTAGCCTAAACATGCCACAGCTGAGAGATGGTGCTCGAATTCTTATGAAGCTCATGCCTCCTGGTAAGGTACTTAAAAAAATAATACAGGTGAAACTGATATATTTCTGCCAGTGTTTATTTAAATGAGTGCATGTATGGTGTGGTGTTGTCAACCAAAAATCAAAGCTGGTTTGAATTTTGAATGAAGATGGTAATAATTGCTGCTATTTGCAGAAAATTAACTAAGGTGACCACTATTGCAAATTGTTCATTTTGGAAAACTGATCAGTCATTGGCTGAACTGCCACTGAGGACCAAGCATGCATACATACTTGATGAATCCATGTTAGTACAACTTCATTTAAAATTGTGCTTGATATTTTGAATCTGCCAGCAATATGGTTCAGGGGACAATGAATGAACTTTTGTGTGTGTCAAGGAGGGTAACTTTGGAATCAGATCTCATGTTGAAGCTTGGATTCACCTTTGAGTTTGGTGATGTTTGAGGTGAAACGTGTGAGGAGGAGTGACATTGGCTGTGCATGGATGTTGAAGTGGATTACTTGATCCTTGTGAATTCATAGTATGGGTATACAATTTCAATTTTGCTTGCTAACATTTGGGTAGGAGGCTGTAATGACCACTTTTACTTTACAAGTTAACTAAATCAGGCAGTTGTTCATGTGATGATTATAGACCGGTGGCTCACTACTTTGGACGGTCAGTTCGTGATGCAGAATGATATCGACAGCATGGGTTCAATTCTCATACCGGCTGGGGTTATTCATGAAGGTTCAAACTTGTCCTCCCCTGAGGTGGTGATCCTCAGGCTAATACAACAACCTGTCAGCTCTCCCCCTTAAAGAGGAGAGCAGCCTATGGTCATCTGGAACTATGGCAACTTCACCTTTAATTGTAGACATAAAAATGCAAGATGTTAAATATGATTCTCTGGAATGGTTTCTTTTCAGGACTCATTTTTCAATATACTAGTAAATTGACTTATCAAATGGACACCTGTGCAGAGCTTCCATATGAAAACTCCAGATTTCCAGCTGGTGGAAACTTGTCAGTTTGTTTCCTTGTGTAATGTTTGCCATTTTAAGTTCTATTTCTTCTTTCATCGGACGTGGGCGTCACTGGTGTTACAATCCCAGTCGGTGTTACTACTGAATGGGAAGTTCTGGCTCAAAAGACTGCAACTTTTACTTTTTTTTGTTAGAAAGCATGGTGGAAGAGATTCACAGGACTGCCATTTAGCTTTTAACAAGGAAAAAAAATTTGTTAAACATCAGAGGTTTGACTATAATACAATGCTCCTTCTATCCACACCTGTCTCTATAAATATATACCAGGATTCAAGACTAACACAGGTTACACAGTCTATCTTATACCATACTGTCCTCGCTAAATATACAGACTCTAATTGAACAGGCAAATTGTGGTCAGACAACTTCCCATCCTGAAATCCAAGTGGTAGATGTCACTTGATCAATCTTCCGTGAATCTCTCTCAGTGGCATAGTGATTAGCACTGCTGCCTCTCAGCACCAGGGACCCGGGTATGTGTGGAGTCTGCACATTCTCCCCGTGCCTGTGTGGGTATCCTTCAGGTGTTCCAGTTTCCTCCCACAGTCCAAAAGACGTGCTGCTTAGATGTGTTGGCCATGATAAATTCTCCCTCAGTGTACACATGCAGGTGCCAGAATATGGCGACTTGGGGATTTTCACAGTAACTTTATTTATTGCAGTGTTAATGTAAAATTACTTGTGATGCAAATAAATAAACTTTAAACAAGTCCCCCCGACCAGATGATTGTCACACGATTGTTTCATAACTCCAATTTCAAAATAGCATGCTTTAAAATCTTCGTTCAGGCAATGCTATCCCTCAGCTATTTTCATAAGAATCCACCTCCAGGGTTTTCAACTCTCCTTTCAAACTAAGCTTTCAGCTGTTTTAACAAGAATCTGCCTCCAGGTTTTTCTCCTTTCAGTACTGCTTTATCTTGAATTGTCAGATGCATCCAAATGTCCATACATTCTCAGGCATTCAGTCCCTAATGGAATTCAAAAATGAGAAATAAAGACATCAGATATGCGGCTATTCTTGAGTCAGCCTCGTCAGTTCTGCTCTTCCCAGGCCTGAGTTTAACTTCAAATAACAATTGCTGTTCCTCTTTGTTCCTTTTTAATTCAGTCTTTTTGGAAACTTCTCTTAATTCTCTGGTTCCTGGAACTAACTGCTCTTTAGCTTCTCTGGATTTCCTTTCATAGAATACAAGAATTGCTACAGATGAGGAGAGCCAATTGACCCCTAAAGTCTGCACCAACTGTCTTGACAGAGTACCTGAGCCAGACCCTCGCCCCCACCCTATTCCTGTAACCCCACACATTTCCCATGGCTTATCTATCTAACCTATAAATCTTAGGATATTAAGGAGCAATTTAGCATGGTCAATCAACCTAACCTGCACGTCTTTTGACTGTGGAAAGGAACCAGAGCACCCGGAGCAAACCCACGCAATGTGGCACGGTGGTTAGCACTGCTCTCTCAACACCAGAGACCCAGGTTCAATTCCATTTTTGGGTGTCTATCTGTGTGGAGTTTATGTTCTCTGTGTATCTATGTGGGTTTCCTCTGGGTGCTCTGGTTTCTACCAAGAGTCCAGAGATGTGTGGGTTAGGTGGATTGGCCAAACGAAACTTCCCTTGGTGTCAGTGAGATTAGCAAAATAAATATGTGGGGTTATGGGGATAGGGCCTGGGTGGGATTGCAGTTGGTGTAGACTCAATGGGCTGAATGTCCTCTTTCTGCACTGTAGGGATTCTTTGATTCAGACATGGGCAGAATGTGTCAACTGCGTTCTCCAAAGGCAGCCTTCATGACACATGATCATATAAAATCACTCAGCAGAAACTGACAGCCAAGTTCTGCATACAAGAGGACAGCCTCAACTGTCATCTTGGGTTCATGTCACACTATCTAGACAACTCCACAACTTGTCTGGGCTTGCAACATCTCACTAACTGTCCTGGCTGGAGACAGTGCACATCTCTTTAACCTGTGCTTAACCTGCTCTCCACTCACATTGTCTATATGTTTAATACTTGATTACCTCTAAGGACTCACATTCCAACCATTATTTTGTAAATTGAGCTTGTGTCTATATATGCCTTGTTTGTGAACACAACTCCTGCTCACTTGATGAAGGGCAGTGCAACAAAAGCTTGTGACTTGTGCTACCAAATAAACCTGTTGGACTTCACCCTGGTGTTGTGAGACTTCTAAGTGTGTTTCCCCCAGTCCAATGCCGGCATCTCCACATCCTGTACTTCATTCACAAGGGGACTCTACTACATTCAAAGATTTTAACCCTTCAGTGAGCTGGATAGGTTTTTGTGACAACCAACAGTTTCATGGTCACCATTGCTGAGACTAGCTCTATATTCCATAATTATTAATTGAATTTAAATTAAAAGTAGTGGTCTTTTAGTCCACCAAATAACTTGTCATGTTTTATGCAAATGTTATTTCTGTGAATTCCTTTTGGTTTCAGAGATTACATCTCAAAAAATTACTGGTAGACCTTGCAAAGAAGCACTCTACTTAGTTGCTTTAACTCCTCTCAGTTTCTTGGCACCTTTGCCTCAATAGCTGCGCAGCAAAAGCGGTTGACATTGTTACAAAAACATTCTTTGATTTCAGTATTGTGTTAGAGCATCTGCTTCTAAGCACTCTTGAGCAAAGTTGTAGTGTCATTTTGGAACTTTTCTCAAGTTGCTGCGAAGGCTATTTTGGTCAGTATCGTCTCTGCCAACATGCAAACCTTAACTATAATTTGTCCAGTCAGCACTTGAAGTTGTAAACAAACTTATGTTTTTGTTCTGATTGGAGAAGTTTCTGTGTTCATGAGGCTAGTGTTCATGAGGCTAGTGTTCATGAGGCTAGTGTTCATGAGGCTAGTGTTCATGAGGCTAGTGTTCATGAGGCTAGTGTTCATGAGGCTAGTGTTCATGAGGCTAGTGTTCATGAGGCTAGTGTTCATGAGGCTAGTGTTCATGAGGCTAGTGTTCATGAGGCTAGTGTTCATGAGGCTAGTGTTCATGAGGCTAGTGTTCATGAGGCTAGTGTTCATGAGGCTAGTGTTCATGAGGCTAGTGTTCATGAGGCTAGTGTTCATGAGGCTAGTGTTCATGAGGCTAGTGTTCATGAGGCTCATTAACCTTATAATCTTACATATCGTAACTGTCCTTATATTCGATTCATAGGGGTTATAAATAGGAGCTTATCTTGTTTTTGCAAGGAAGTTTGCAGGGAAGTCATATAATTACCTTACAGACTCAAGTGAGAAAACCCTCTTGTCTTGATGTACAATGATTCTAATATTCTTGATAGTTCTTGTTTTCATATCATCTGTTTTCCACCATATTAACTCTGTTGCTACCATGACAAATCAATGGCATACCTAGTCTTTGTCAAAAGGTGTCAGACTAACATAAGACAGCAGTCCATACTAGATTTGTGAATTTTTTTTGAATAATACTGATTAGCTCAAAGCAAAAAAACTGGATTTTGAAGCATCCATGTTACTAGTGGTTCAGAATAAAAGCTGAGCATATATGGAAGCTTTTGTCGAGCAGCAATCTGCACTGTTGGAAAACATCTCAGTCACCTTTTCATTTCAAGGAACCTATCTTGTTAACCAAGCTAATGCAAAAGAAGGTATTAAGAACTATAATTCTGGATCACCTACTAATTAAGTTCTGTTTGAAAACTGTGAGGCAGGCAAAAGTTAATGTAGCAAGAAATATGACAAAGATATTGAGGCAATCTTCCATTGTCATATTTCTTTAACTAATCAATTTTCAGCTTAGGCATACTCAGATCCATCCACTGTACTGTGGTTCAGTTCTGTATGTACTTCAGGCCCTCAAAGTTTATTTTCCCTATTCAATCTTGAGTATTTGAGTCCCATTTCCTGGTATTTCTATACCACTATCACACAAATACTTTGATAGTGTTGTCCTACTGAGGTGTCATATCCCATACTATTCCCCCAGTTGCCTGCTTATTCTTCTTTAATACAAAATTGATCTGCAGCATTAACTTTGTTTCTCACTACAGTTGCTTCTAGACCTGCTGAATTTATTCAGCATTTTCTGTTGACATCTAATGCTAACACGAGGGGACACAGTTTTAAATTAAGGGGTGGTAATTATAGGACGGATGTCAGAGGTAGGTTCTTTACTCAGAGGATAGTAAGAATGCCCTGCCTGCAGCAGTTGTGGACTTGCCAACTTTAATGGCATTCAAATGGTCAGTGGATAGGCATATGGATAACATTGGAATTGTTTAGGTTAGAGGGTCATTAGATTGGTTCCACTGGTTGGCGCAACATCGAGGGCCGAAGGGCCTGTACTGCGCTGTAATGTTCTATGTCCTGTATTTATTTCATAATACAAATATTATGTAATACTCCTGACCTAAAATAGTTCAATTTTCCAAAATCAGCTGGTGTTTAATAGGCACAGTGGTTAGCACTGCTGCCTCTCAGCACTAGGGACCTGGTTTGATTTCTGACTTAGAATATAAGAACATATGAAATAGGAGCAGGAGTAGGCCATCAAGCCCCTCGAGCCTAGCCTGCCATTCAGTAAGATCTTCGGTGATCTGATAGTGGTTTAGTTCCACTTAGCTGCCTGCTCCCCATAACCCTTAATTCCCTTATTGGTCAAAAGTCTATCTATCTGTGACTTAAACACATTTAACAAGGTAGCCTCCACTGCTACAATGGGCAGAGAATTCCAAAGATTCACTACCCTCTGGGAGACAAAGTTCCTCCTCAACTCTATTCTAAATTGACTCCCCCCTTCGAGGCTGTGCCCTCTAGTTCTTGTTTCCATTCTAAGTGGAAATAATCCCTCTGCTTCTACCTTGTCTAGCCCCTTCATTATCTTGTATGTCTCCATAAGATCTCCCCTCTGTCTTCTAAACTCCAATGTGTACAGGCCCAGTCTACTCAACCTCTCCTCATAAGCGAACCCCTTCATCTCCAGAATCAACCTGGTGAACCTTCTTTGCACTCCCTCCAAAGCTAATATGTCCCTCCTCGAATAAGGGCACCAAAATTGCACACAGTGCTCCAGGTGCAGCCTCACCAGTACCTCGTACAATTGCAGCAAGACCTCCCTGCTTTTATACTCCATCCCCCTCGCAATAAAGACAGTGACTTGTGCCACTGTCTGTGTAGTCTGTACATTCTTCTCATGTCTGTGTGGGTTTCCTCTAGGTGCCCTTGTTTTCTCCCACAGTCTGAAAAATGTGGTTAGGTGCATTGACCTGAACAGGCATTGATGTGTGCCAACTAAGAGATTTTCACAGTAACTTCATTGCAGTAATATAAGTGACTAATAAATAAACTAACTTTAAAAATTAATTTGATCAGTTTGCATATCGTTGCTCGTTATTTCATGGGATCTTATAAAGTAGAAGGTTATTCATTTCGTCATGTCTGTGCTAGCTCTTGGCAAGAGGTTTCCAATTAATCCCACTCATTTGCATTTTTCAGATATTTAATTCCCTTTTGAAAGTTATTGTTGAATCTATTTCCTCCATCTCTTTGAGCAGTGCATTTCTGATCATAACTTCCAAGATAAAACAGATTCTTAACTTCTCTCTGATTCTTGCTGACATGCAGCAATGGATGATAAATGGATCCAAGCCAGCTGATTTTCTAATCTTTTTGCTTGTTAGGTTTGTTCATGGGATGTAGCATTACAGATGTTTGCCTCGTAACTAACCCAATGCCCCAACTGATTCTCTGTGTGCACTCTGTAGTTAATCAAACAGTGCAGTGTATCTTTAACAATATAATCAACCAATCATTAAAGGTGGAAACAATTTTCTCCCGAACTACTCCATTAAAACTTTGCATGGTTTTTAACAACTCTTAAATATCCTCTCCTGTAAGAACTATTCCAGTTTCTCTCAGCTTTCCTCATCACAAAATTTATTTCACGACATTAGTGTTTTCTCCCCTTCATAAATAATTTGTTTTATATTTAATTGACGATGAAAACCTGTAAGTGTGTTTCTAAAAGTATTCTGTATTAACAGTTTTTTTAATGGATCAGATAAATTTGCTGCAGTGTGAGTGATTAATTGATATGGAATAATAGATCTTAAATCGTAAATCGGTTGTCATTTGCAGTACCTGATAATTGTAATTTTTGTGTTTGTAATCTGACATTCTTTTTATTTGTTTCAGATAACACTACAGTAGAAAAACTTCGTGCTATTTGCTTGGATCATGCAAAGCTTGGTGAGAGCAGCCTCAGTCCAAACCTTGACTCACTTTTTTTTGGGCAATCTGCCTCACAGGTGTTGTACCTAACTGAGGTATGTAACGCATCAATCTCCTATCATGATACAGCGTTGTGCAAAAAGCTCATTTTTTTAAAGCAAAGAGATTGGAGGAAAGAATAAAGACTTGGAATTTGAGTGTCCCTCCTTTGAGTTCCTTCAAGTTACACTTTGCCTCAAAAGCTGTAGATTTTGGGGTGTATGACTGATTTCTGTTGCTTTTCAGCCCAGCTTCATTGTATTATTGAAATCACACAATTCTGATTCCCCATTCTGATGCAAGTTCTTTGGATACAATGTTCATGGAAAAACAAAGTTATTGCTTGTGTTGATTCTTCAAAGCATTAGTCCTCGCTAGAGAGTGCTTTACTTGCAAGTATGCTAAAGAAATTACTTGGACACCAGTAGGTCTTCATTAGCAGTGGTAAAGGAGCCATCTTTTTAAAGAATGTTAGCTTCTTGGGGGAAATTCTCCTGTAATGTAATGTATGCATGAGGTACCACGTATATTAGAAGTTTCTGGGGTACAGTTCATTTCCAGAATGGTTTGGTGTGTACAGCAATATTAGGCATAATTAAAGATGAACTATTGCATTCTAATTGTTATGTTTCCATCAGGATGCCCCAACAGGTAAAACCATAAATATCGTAAGTTCTTAAAGTTGCATGATTGCATTTCTCTTCCTGTTGCTGATGACAATGGCTCTTTAACCACAGTTACAATGGATCTTGTTAACCTTTAAATCTGCTGCCTTGGGTGCAAAAGCTGTAACTTGACTTTGAATAATACCTCCTTTTGGAAATGGGAAACAAAAACAAAATATGAAGACACAAAGTGCTTTAAAGTACTCAATAGATCTGGCAGCATCTGTGGGGGAAAAAAAAGCAAAGTTAACATTTCAGGTTGATGATCTTTGATCAGAACAGGGAAAAGTTCAAAATGCAATAGGCTTTTTGAGTACATGGAAGGTGTGTAAAGAACAGAAGAGAAGGTCTTTGATCGACTGGAAGGAAGGAGAGATTAAATGATGAAGGAATTAGTCATGCAAGGATGTGGGGATGGGGCAGAGCAGTGAAGCAGTGTCCTGCTGCACAAAAATAAAATTAAGAAGAAAAACTGAATCATGCAAAGGAATGGAAATAAGCAATTCCAGTCTCCAATTGCTGAAAATATTTGAGTCCAGAAGGCTGTCAAATCCCCAGTTGAAAATTGCAGAGCTGTTTCTTGAGTTTAAATTGAACACCATTGGAACACTGCTGGTAGACCTATTGAATATGGAGGCTTTTCCAGGGGGAAGAAGAGCATGTGGAACTATCATAGTTCTGGGAGGTAGGGGAAAGGGCAGAGCAGAAGTGTGGGAAATGTGATGGACTTCTTAGAGGACCCTTTCAACTGCAGTGGGGTGAATCCATCATCAAGACAGAAACTGGCAAATAGAATGCAGCATTTATAGGAAGTCAACTACAAGGAATTCTAATCTAGGTAACTGTGCAAGTTGGTGGGCTTACAGTGAATATTTGTTGGCCTATCCCCAGAATGAATGCACAGAAGCCGTGGAAGGGAGAGCCAGGAATGGAGCATTTGAAGGTCAGAAGAAATTGGAAGTAAAGTTGAAATTTTTCTAAAAATTGGAAGCAAGAACAGGAAGCAGCACTGATACAATTGTCATTGTGCCAGAAAAAGAGGCAAGGGAGGGGGCCCAAGTAGAACTGGAACAAGAAATATTCCATATATTTGACAAAAATGACAAGTATGGCTTGGACCAATGTGGGTACCTATGCCAATACTTTTATTTGGAGGTGGATTGCGTTAAAAGAGAACTTGTTCAATGTCAGAATGTTTAATCTGATGGAGGGCAGTGGTAGTGGATAGTGACTGACTGGGCCTGTGTTCAAGGAAGAACACATTTGCTTAAGATTAACCTGGTGGGAGATGGAGGTATGGAGAGGTTGGGCATCCACAGTGATGAGTTAGCATCAAGAATTCATCGAAATGAATGAGAATATTGGAAGAATCATGAATGTGGTGGCAGAGGGAGAAAATTGGAGTCCATATAGGAAGCAATAAATTCAGTGGGATAGGCTATGCTGAAACAATGGGTCTATAACAGCACTTCTGTTTGTGAATCTTGGGAATGAGGTAAAAGTGGACTGTCAGGTGCTGAGGACAAAAATTATAATGTTGAATATTAACAGCAGATTTTGAAAGAATAATTTGTTCATAAATGCAATCTTTGACTGAAGTAATTATTTCACTATGGGCAAATGAAACTAGCTTACACAGTGTTCATGAGGTAAAAATGGATTTCCGCTTTGGAGCCTAAGACTGGCTTAATATTCATTAAAATAATGAATGATGTGTATTAAAATATTCTTTCTCTTAACATGCAGGTAGTATATGCTTTATTAATGCCTGCCAGTGCACCTCTGGGAGAAGATGCAAGTGATTTCCAGTATAACTTCTTAAAAAGTGGTGGTGTATCCCTTGTCCTGGGCATACTAACCAGGAACAACTTCTTACTAAATGCAGACATGGAGACGCGAAGGGCTGCATATCTGAATGCACTAAAAATAGCCAAATTATTGCTCACAGCAGTTGGGTTTGGTCATGTTCGAGCTGTGGCAGAAGCATTTCAGCCGGTGGTGGAAGGTTCAAGCACTGTTTCACCAGTACGTATCCATTTTTTCTTATGTACCTCCCTGTTAAACAACTGTATGATGCTTTGATATCAGTGGCATTTCTGAACATTAAGGACATGGAAGAGGTTGGCAGTTTGCGTTAGATTGCTTCATTTGATAATGAAAGTAAATTAAACATGTGGTTTGAGAGTTGGAAATTGTAAAGTTAGGTAAATTTAGCTGATTATGACAGATTAACCTCATCTGAATTCCTTTAAAAATGTGGACTTGAGTTTCTTGCAGACCTCATCGAATCTGGTTTTAAATGTGCAGTTCTTTGTTAGAATCGTAGAACAATTACAACAAAGAAAGAGGTCATTTGGCTTGTTGTTTTGTGCCTGCTCTCTGTCAAAGGTAGTCAGGTAGGCCCACTCCGCTGCCTTTTCCTTTATAGCCCTGCAATTCTTTCCTCTTAAAATTATATAATTCTGTCCTGAAAGCCATGATTGGTTCTGCCTGTACCACACTATCAGGCAGTGTATTCCAGATTCTAAACATTTGCTGCATGGAAAACATTTTCCTCACGTTGCATCTGATTCTTGACCCTTGAAACAGGAGCAATTATTCACAATTTACAGATCTGTCATGATTTTGAACATATATCAGAACTCTTTTCTGAGGAGAATAGTACCAGCTTCATTCATCCAGCCTCATAACTGAAGTCTCTCATCCCAGTCTTTCTCTTAAGATCTTTACTGCAGCCTCACATTCTCCTTAGTGTGGTACCCAGAAATGAACACAGTGCCCCAAACTCATGTTTAATAAAGGTTCATAACTTTCTTGCTTGTATGCACTTTGTCCCTAAGGACAGGATCCCATATACCTTATAACCACTTTCTCAATGTTCCCTGCAAACTTAAACAATGTGTACACGTATAACCTTCCCTCTTCCCTTGCATCCCCTTTAAAATTGTACTCTTTAATTCCAGTTGCCTTTCCTTGTGCTTCCTCTGCAAATGTATCACGTCATACTTTGCTGTGTTAAATTTCATTTCCCTGTGTTTGTCCATTCCTGATGTGGAGATGCCGGTGTTGGACTGGAGTAAACACAGTAAGAAGTCTCAACACCAGGTTAAAGTCCGACAATTTTATTTGTACC
Organism: Carcharhinus amblyrhynchos; assembly: GCF_965287045.1. Lineage (NCBI taxonomy): Eukaryota > Metazoa > Chordata > Chondrichthyes > Carcharhiniformes > Carcharhinidae > Carcharhinus > Carcharhinus amblyrhynchos. The sequence continues at coordinate 38,782,388 of NC_137338.1, read as the reverse complement.
AAACACCTTAGCTTTTGGAACTGGTTGTTCCTTTGTCAGGGGGTAGGAGTTCCACCCACCTGACCAAGGAACAGCCAGTTCTGAAAGCTAGTGGCGTTTGCTACAGATAAACCTGTTGGACTTTAACCTGGTATTGTGAGACTACTTACTTTGTCCATTTCATCAGCCTGTGTTCTCTTGAGTTCCATCAATGTCCTTTCTCGTAGTTCACAGTACTTCCAAATTGTGTTATCTGCAAATTTTGAAATTGTTTGCTATACACCTATGCATAGATATCAAGAAAAACAGTTGTCCGAATGCTTAACCTGGGGATCCCCACGACGACATCTTGCAAACCAAAAAAGATTGATTGACCATGACTGATTCCTGTCACTCAGCCAGTTTGATACCATGCTGTCAGTGTACCTTCTATTTTATTGGCTTCAACTTTGCTGATAAGCTTGTTAATAGTACTTCACACTGCTTTTGGAAATTCATATACATCACATTAACTATTACCTTTTACAACTCTTTGTTACTTCATCAAAGCATTCAATCAAGCACAATTTGCCTGTAATAAATCCACTGACTTTCTTGAAACTAATCCATTTGGGTCCAAGTGACAAGTAATTTTGCTCTGGATTATCATTTCTAAAACCTTTCTCAACATGGAGATTAAACTGACTGGCCTGTAGTTGTTGAGTTTATCCTTGCATCATTTTCGAACAAGGATGTAGCATTTGCATTTCTCTGGTCATTTGCAGCCTTGCATCTGAGGATGGAAGATTCTAGCCAATGCCTCTACGATTTCCACTCTTTATTCATTCAGCAATTTCTGATGCATCTCATCTAATTTGATGACATATGAACTTTAAGTACAATCAGTCTTTCTAATAAACTCCTTTTCAACAATTTTTTGCCCATCTAATACCTTATTGCCTCTCATTCACAATGACTTTGACAACAACTTTTCTGGTAAAGATGCAAAATAGTCATTTAGTACCTCAGTGATGCTTTCTGCACCTATGCATAAAATCTTTTTCTGTTCTTTAATTGTCCCAACTCCACTATCTACCCTCTTTTTTTATTATTTAAATGCCCATAGAAGATATTTTAGATTTTTTCCTGTTGGTTAACTACCTCCTCTTTAGCGCTCTCTCCACTGCTGCTCTTGTTTCTTTTCCCATTTCGCTTCTGAACTACTCATGATCAGCCTGGTTCTCAGTTGTATTGTCAACCTGATATCTGTCATGTACATGCACCTTTCTCTGCTATATAGATAGCAAAATTCTATACAGATAATTGTTTTATCTTTTGGTGTAATGCAACTAATAAATTTTGTTCCTATTTGCATTTTATGAGGGATTGTAATATTTACGGCTGTGAATAGTTTTGCATTTAATGTCTACATTTTGGGAACAAAGATTGAGGTAATTGCCTCTTTAGTTACATAAGCTTTGATTTTTTTTGTTTCAAGATATCTAAATGTGCTTATACCATTTTTTTGGTTTTTTTTATGTTTAAACAGATAAATCATGCTACTCATAGCCAGGCTGTAGTTCTACAGAATGCTTTGCATAACATTCCTAATCCTACTTCAGAATGTATGTTGCGAAATGTAGCCATTCGCCTGGCACAGCAAATTTCAGATGAGGTTAGTGCTTTTTTGTTTTAAGGTTATGGGTTACAATTGTCAAATGTATGCAACAAGAATCTTCATTGTTATACTCTTCTCTACAGTTGGGTAACGTAAATGAATCATATTAGAAGGATCAAAGGATACCATCTAACTTCAAAGAAAAACACTATACTTTGTAAATATAGCTCCTATATTGAATTAGTATTCAGACCAGTGAGAAATCAAACCTGCCAACGAAGACTGACCACCAAATCGATGCCCTGCTCAACATCAGTCTTTGCCAATCTATGGTCACAGATTCACCTGAGCCATTTGCCCATCCCAGCATACAGAAAATGGGATCCATTAATTAATTTGGTGTTTGTGTTTCTGTCAATGTTCTGTACTACAGTGCAACTTTCCCTTGGCTCCCAGAAGTAATTACATTGGGAAATAGCAGTAGTACCATTGGAATAATATGGTTCTGTATGTTTCATTTGAGCTTCAGCCAAAGATTACAACTGGTTGTCACAAAGTTTAATATATTACCATCTGATTGCCAGAATCCATTAGTGGTTTTGTTACTTAAGCATGATGGAGCAAGTGCGGTTGAGATGGAAGAAGCAGTTTTGATTTCCAGCTAAGTCTAGACCATCACTTTTAACAGAAAAAAACAGCCATTGATTAGAGTGATTCTTTACATTGCAAACAGAAAAAAGTCATTTTGTTGAGAAAGGAACTAATTGAAGGCAAATGCAATTTTGCACTTAACATTGTTATGCCATTGAGGAAGGCGCGAGCAGAACCTCCTTTAGATGACTGCGTGAGAAACTAATGGAGTCAGTTTCTTAAGTTTGGAGTAACTTTATCAGAGCGAACATGCATCTCAAAGTTTTCTTGAGCAACAAAAGAATGCTGGCAAAGCTAGTACAAACTTAAAAATCTGCTCCATTAGTTTCCCTCATTTAGCCACCTAAAGAATGTTTCACTCTCACTTTCCTAGACAGTACAACAAAAGTATGTGATTCGTCTCACATATTTTCGTCTCAAAAATGTTCGAAGTTTTAAGCCATAATGGATCCAAGATCTTGAATGCTTACCATGCAATTCAAATTATCCCACAAAATATAAATCATAAGATTGATTATTGTTGATTCAAGGGCTGACAGCAGTAGCAAGATACAAGCTTATTGTAGCTAAATTGTTTGTCGTCCTAATGTTGTTCAAACGTTAGCAATTGCCTCAGGTTGTCAGTTACCGGCAGCAACGGTTTGCAGTGTTCTTAATTACGGCTGATAAGTGCTTTTTTTTTTCAGTTCTTATTAGATTTAGGAGCATGGACCCAGATTATCCTATGCTATCTACATTTCTCCTTGCATATAATTAGTGTCAGCATTTTACTTGGCAAGTCTGCAGCAGTTTGGCGAGAGTTTGAATAGGCCATCGCAGTGGGGTGGCACAGTGGTTAACATTGCTGCATCATAGCACCAGAGACCCAGGGTCAATTCCAGCCTCGGGTCACTCTGTGTGGTGTTTTCAAGTTCTTCCTGCGTCTGTGTGGGTTTCCTCTGGGTATTCAGGTTTCTCCCCACAGTCCAAAGATGTGTGGGTTAGATGCATTGGTCATGCTAAATTGACCCTAGTGTTAGGAAATTAACTGGGTAAACATGTGGCGTTATGAGAATAGGGCCTGGGTGGGATTGTGGTTGGTGTAAACCGGATGGGCCAAATGACCACCTCCACTGTAGGAATTCTGTGAATCATGTGGTCTGTGCTCCTTGATTAGTTGCAGAAGATGAAGGTTAGGTGCCGATCTTATAAAACTTTCTCATCATCCTCATTTAACATTGCCTCACTTAATGTTGCTTTACTTCAACATTGCACCATAGCGTCAGTATATATATCCCCATTGCAGCTGACTTGCCTGTGTATCCTCATTACCTCCCAGGCTTCACCTCGCCACCTGCCCTTGCCTCCCCCATCTCCTTGCTCCTGGGCCCTGAAGCGCCTCCACCTCCCCATGCTCCCGAGCTGCTCCAAGCCCGACCCTCTGCCCGGATTGCACCAGGGCCCACCTCTTTCCCTTGCTTCAGTGCCATGCCTTGTCCCATCCATGTTTGCTGCCAGGTCAATCTAAAAATACTGTACATATACCGGTACTTGTATGATGCATGTGTTTTTAATTGACAATTGTATTTCTTTGGTCATGTGTTTTATTTTGCAAATTATTTTAGCTCAGAATACACATTGCTGTACATGGTACAGTATTTCAACTTGCACATCATTTTTTTCTGGGCAAGAAATGTTGGAAGAAACGTATCTCTGACCTTTAACGAGAACATATGAAAGTTTTGACTTAACGTTGTATCGTAGTATTGGTTATACTGAACGGAAGCGTTATTCTTTTCGCTTATTGATGATCAATTTTTGGCAAGTGACTGGTGCCACAGATTCTGTTTATCTGTTATCAGTGTTTACTCTTTTCATCTACAGTTGAAACCAAAAGAGATTTGAATGGTCTCAACCCAGTTTCTTTTGGACATCAGGCTGTCTTGTAGAATTGATCCTAACTTGGGAGTCAATGGCACTGAATTGACAATTTTGTGCAGAATCACTGCTGTTGAAAATGGGGACAAATATGTCAGACTAGTTCAGGTTGTAGATCCTCTTTTTGGAAGGGAACTTTACTTGAAGTTAAACACTAATGTATTTTGTGAGTCTTAATGTTAATATCAATAACATTTCTCAAAATTCTCCCGAGAATTCAACTTTTTTTGGTTCCTGAATCTTGGAACAACTATAGAGTGGTTGGCCTCTTCAAAAGAAATTGCCTGAGATTTTATAACTGATGACACTTGAGAAGATATATTGCAGTTCTTTATATGAGGATTTGGATGAAGCATTTTAACAGAAGACCTTTCACTTTGCAGTAGCATAGGTTTCATGTAACTGATGTAACTTTGAGGTTAGGGATGAGAGCTGCTGTAAGCTGAGTGTTTGATAATATGCTTGTATGTTTATGGTTTAATGCATGGCTTTTATGGTTCTCAGTAAAACGTGCTTTTGTTGTTAGATCTGCTCTTGCAGTGGTGGAACCACTGCATTAAGACATATAGTTGTGTTGATACCATGGTAAGGAAGATGGTCATGCATCCACAAGTATTATGCAAAGTTATTCTGGCAGGGATCTGTGGCTGCTGCTTAACAAGAACTCTGATAGATACATGCTAGTTACTTCCAAATAGGTCATTATCTTTCTTGAGAAGTGGTAGTCTGGGTGCCAATTGTCTCAAAGGTAATATACTTGCTAATGAAAGGTTGAAATTGGTCAGGTTTCTTGGTGGCAAAATTTGAAACGTTTAACTGAGTGAGCCAGATCTTCAGTATCCCAATTCATTCTTAATTGTAAGTGTAGATGTAGAATGTGTTGAAACTCTGAGCGTAGATAATTGGTGAGTGTGATTGCATGTGTTCCTAAAATTTTAAGTCACGTATCTTTGCATAAGTTATGTCTTCTCAAAAGATTGTGTTCTCACCATCAGATGAGTTCAGACTGTCCAAATCCCTTTTTAGGTGCCATTTAGATAGAAAATACAGGCAAAATTTGAGCAATTTCCATAGTTTCCCTTTAGAAATACAGTCAGTATTTACAAGAGGTTATTTTCTGAGTTAATCCCACTCTGCTAGAGTGCAGGAATGGAGCAGCACTGCTGCTCATTGTAGTGGACTTGATCTATCTGATGCTGTGAATGTGTGGAATGATTTAGATAATATGGCTTAATATATATAATTACAATGTGTTCTGAAGAAAGGGGATTGCAAAGTAAGGTGATGTGGCTGTACTGATAAAGAAAGACATTATTTCATTGGAAAAGAGAGGGCAATGACCAGATCCTTTTGTTTAGAGAAGTAAAGTAGGGTATGATCATGCTATTTGGGTTTTTTTTAAACAGACCTTCGAATAATGAGAAAAAGATGACAAAACATATTTGAAGAAAAATCACAGATGTCCAAGCATTGTAGAGTGGTGATATTAGGGGATTGTCAGTACCCAAATATTGATTGGGAAATCTTAAATTCAAGATAAGGGGGAAGGTGTCAAGGAGAATTTCTCAATTGTGCTCTTGGTCCAGATCACAAGGAGGCATTACTGTAACTGGTAGCGGGGAATAAGATGGACCATGTGTCTGTGGGAAGAGAGTGATAATTATGTCATAAGATTTAGATTGGGAGTGAAGAGGAGTAAGGAGCAATTCCAAGTAAAATGTCTCGTTATATATTTGGGGCTATTATTGTGTTGTCACCTTTTCACTCGTTTAACCATGTGTTTAGTTTATGCCATCATCGGCTGCTTTGCAGACTGTTGCTTAGTCTACATCGAGCCTCTATGGGGTCAACACAGTAAGAAGTCTCAACATCAGGTTAAAGTCCAACAGGTTTATTTGGTAGCAAAAGCTGAGACTTCCTAGTGTTTACTGCAGTCCAAAGCCGGCATGCCCACCTTTATGGGGTCAACAGCTTACCAATAAACTTGCAATGTTTTCATCCAACCTATGTGCTGTCACTTTACATGCTTTTATCCAACAAGTGGACTTATAACAAGAATACTGGCAGTGAGGAACAGATGAAATTCTTTGAGTAAAAGACGGAAATGAAAATTGGAGCTGTGCTGACCAACTGAAAGTTCAATACTTTTGACATTGGGACAGAATCAACAGCAAGTTGGCTGATTGCACCTGGCAGTGGCTTGGTAAGATTGTTGGGCAAAAAAGAAAGTAACTGGTCGATACCAAAAAATAAAATGGGTGCCTTGAGGAGTTCAAGCTGCAGAGCTCACCACAAGCGCAGTTGGATGAGGCAGAGGGGTAGAGTGAAATAGTGAGATTCTGTGCATAGCATTAAATCTAAGAAAAAATGCTAGAATTGACATGGGGACTAATTGTCTCCCCAAGTCCTGAGACCACCTATAAGCAAAAATTGCATTACCTATCATTCGAAGCAGCATCCTGAGGACCTACATCAAGGAACTAGTGCCTTGAAGAGGCCACATCATAGTCAAAGTAGAGATAAGTGGGCAAATGGCAGGACTGCCACTTCGTGTTGTCCAGAAAAGTTTTCCAACTCTTTGGCTGCTCTTGGTTAGAAAAGATAAAAATTGAACTGGACTGCTGTGAACAGGGTAGTCAATTTTAAAACAGATCTACAGAGCAACTTGGAGAAATACAGAAGAGACACCATGAAAGGAATACAGATGACAATTAAGATCAGACACAATAGTCCGCCTGTGTCTCAAGGCAAGAGCAGTAACTTACGTCTGAGGTCCAAAGATGGAATCTGAATTAATGACAATTTGTAACTACAGGATTCTCGGAACCTGTCGTGACTAGTGGCTAGGCAGTCCCAAGTGTGCTTGTAATGAAGCAGGACGGGTCTATATTTGCAGAGACTTCAAAATGACCATCAGTCCAGCGCTTTGCGGATAAATACCCAACTCTTTTGACTGAGGATTTGTTTCTTGGCCTAGCAAGAGGACAGAGGTTCAGCAAAATAAACCTATTGCTGGCCTATCAGCAAGTGAATATTGTAGCTGAATCTCAAACATTGGGTCACCGTTGTAGCATACAGACTCACATATATAGGCCTATTCTCCTATAAGAGATTGCCTTTTGGGATAGCTTAAGCACCTGCTTTATTCCAACAGTCCATGAACTATATCTTAAGCTGTCTACAGGGTGTACAATGTTGCCATGATGATGTATTGATCACTGATACCAATGAACAGGAATGCTTACATCACATAGAAGCCACATTGAAATGACTTCCACCACATTGTCTTTGTGTCAGGGAAAGTAAGTGTGACTTCTTTCAAACATCAATGTAATTTATAGGCGATGTAATTGAAAACAAGACTCTATCCACAGCACCTCAGCATACGGAAGCTCAATGACCAATGAATGTAACACAATTAAGATCATTCCAAGGATTAATTATTACAAATCTAGCAAACCTACTTGAGCCATTGCATAATTTGTTGTACACAAAATAAGCATGGCAATGGACACCTGAGTGCAGAAAAACATTTGTCAGTTAAAGAAGCCCTGAAGAAGTCAGGAGTGTAATTATGTTTCAACCCTAAGTTACTATTACAGCTTGCTTGTGAAATCTTGCCATACAAAGTTGGAACAGTGGTGTCATACATACTGCTATTGTGAAGAATGACAATGGTATTCACATCACGCATTTTGATAAGTGCTGAATCAAATTATGCCCAGTTGGAGAAAGAGGTACTGAGCATTATCTTCGGACTGCACAAATTTGACTGACACCTCGATGGTTGCCACTTCATAATATTGATGGGCCATCAACCCTTAACTATTTTTGGGCCACATAAAGGTATTTCAGTGCTTTCTACAAGCAGACTTGTATGATGGTCTGTAATATTATACTCACATTCCAATTTGAAATATTATCAGGCTGGAGACCATGCTTATACTGATGTATTGTAACAATGATCTTTGACTGCTGGTCAAGAATCACCCAGTAGTGTTTCAATATCTTCTATTTTTTTACAGCTAGAACTTGTCCCAGTGACTGCACCTCAAGTGCAATGAACTAGAAATGATCCCATAATGAAGAAACTACTGGAAATGGTGTTAAAACAAAATATATTGGGATCGCATCCAAAACTAAAGTCACATGTTTTCAGAAACTTGAGTTGTCAGTACATGGCAAGTGCTTGTTGTGTGTTATGAGGGTAATGGTTCCTCCAAACTTGCGACAGACTGTATTGGAACAATTACATGAAGGGCACCCAGGTACAGTTCAAATGTAAGAATTTGCGAGGAGCTATTTCCAGTGCCTGGACTTCATGCTCAGATGAGGGAAAAGCAGAGCTCTGTCATGAGCACGACTAAGGAATGCATTGCTATTGTCTCCATTTGTATCTGTGCGAATGGCCTAAAATGCCTTGGCAAAGTTTTCGCATGGACTTCACAGGCTCATACAAGTGGCACGTGTCGAATTGTCATTGATGCACATTCTTGTGGCTGGAAATTGTGCTAATGAAGTCAACAATTGAAAAAACAAGCCAGTGAAAAGCTTGATGAAATTTTCGCCAGACTTAGGAAACCAGAGCAAATTGTGAGTGTGAATTGTGAATTCCACAATTCACGGCTCAAGATTATCTGAAGGTGGGTGATATCCAAAACACACAATCAGCACCTTATCGCCCATCAATAAATGAATTAGCAGAAAAGTTTGTCCTGCCCTGAGATATTCACCGAAAGCCTGTAAGGATCAAGGTTCATTAAATCACCATCTAAACAGTTTCTTGATGTATGGTAATACCACATGCAGTCACGAAGTTTGCCAGCTTTGCTATTAATGTAAAGGAAGCGAGCTTTCATTTACTCTTCCTACAGAAGGCACCAGAGAGAACATAAATCAGCAGTTGCAACTCTTAAGAGAAAGTAATTCCAAAAGACGGTTGTTTCGACAAGGAGAGCAAGTTTTGGCACACAGATGTGCGATAAGTGTGTTCTTGTGATTGTATTGGCTCGAACTGTCCCTTTCTGCTATACAGACTGTCTCTTTATGCTATACTAAAACTGAAGATTAACTAATGTGAAGCTAACATACGGATCAGCTGTTGGCTACATGTACGAATGTGCCAGTATCATGTATGCCAGAAGTATCTCTGGATGAACCACCATCCATGCCATTGGGTACTGTGACTGCAACCTTGGTTCGATCAGCAGAAACCGAGATTGCTGAGGAATCCCATGCTGATACTAACCTTCCTTCTGCAAAAGAGACTGTTAGCCCTTTCAGGATGGAGGCATCCTGTAAAGAACTGGAGAATACCTCGAAGGTTAAGAACAACCAAATCATTGAAGTGTGCAGGCAGTCAGTGCGGAGTAGATGTCCTTGGTCTGTTGCAATGTTCTAGTGAAGTTCAATGCAAACTGGAAGAACAGATCCTCATCTTCTGGCTAGGCACATTACAGCTTCAACATCGCGTTCAACAACTTCAGATGAATAGCTCTACCCCACCTTGACCCCTTTGTTTTCATTTTATTTAGTTTTTAACCACCCACACGTGCGCACCCTACAAATGTCATAGCGTAACCTCTGATTTCAGCTTCTCTGCCGTTTGGCCACTCACACCTTTTATTCTCTCAGTGGACCGCCTTTCTCTTTGTTTGTGTGGTTATGACTCATGTTTCATTCCCTCACCCGACAGTATAAATACCTCCCACTTGCTATGCCTTTTAGCTTTGCCAAAGGGCCATGTGGACTCAAAACATCAGCCCGTGTCTCTCCTTACAGACGCTGCCAGACCAGCTGAGATTTTCCAACATTTTCTCTTTTGGTTTCAGATTCCAGTATCTCCAGTAATTTGCTTTTATTATGGAGTAAGTGCCCACTTGATCATCCTTCCTGTTGACTATTATTATTGTGTAACAGTAAATTGCCTGCCTTGTATATATGTTTTGATGACTAAGTAAAATACAATGGCTATTGTTGTGGGACCTTAGAAGTAAAACGGGATGAGTGTTATAAATTTGGGGCTGGTACACTAACCACATGTATAATTGGTGCCATCATCATGGTGCTTTTGGAGGCTTTTGCCAAGTCTAGATCAAGCCTCTGTGGACTCAACAACTTATTGATAAATATGCGATTTTGTTTTCACCCAAACCCATGTGCTATCATTTTACATTCTTTTATCCAACAAGTGCAGAATATAGCAATTTTAAGTTGGAATAGGACTAATTTCAGTGAGGCAGGAGGGGATCTAGTCAGAATAAAATGAAACCAGAGTCATAGGAACATCTGTAAAATAACAATGGGGTGATCTTTAAGGAGATGTTTCAGGTGCAAACTGAGATACTAGTACATTTCAACCAGAGGCAAAGTCCGGATGTGAAGCAAGGGCTGCGTGAATAATGAAGGCATGGGAATTATGATGAAACAAAAAGGAGGGTGCATTCTGTATGTTAGGTGAATTCAAGTGAGAACCAAGCCAAATATGAGTAGTTACAGTAGGATTTGGAGAGGTAAATAAATATGCTGGTAGAATGGTCATTAAAATAAACCCAAAAATCTTCTGTTAGTATGAAAATAATAAGTGGACAATAAGAGGTCTGGTGGTGTCTGTTACAGACAGAGAGGGTGATGTATGCTTAGAGCCATAGACAAGGCCTGAATATTTGGGTACTGTGTATTGTTTACTGAGGAAGGATGCTGACAAAATTTCGATAGAAGCAACATTGGTAGAGATCATGGATGGGTGAAAATGAATATGAAAAAGCTTGTTATGTTTGGAGTAAATAAGTCAGCTGGCCTGGATAGCTTGTATCCCAGAATTCTCAGGAAAGTGGATTTGGTGAAAACAGAAGGGCTTGCCATAATAGAACAATCTTGCTCAGATATGGGGGAGCTGTCAGGATTGGAGAATAGCAAAGGTGACACTTATTCAAGAAAGGTTACAAAGTGGTTGATAACTTTAATGTCAGTGGTGGGCAAGATTTTGGAAGTGATCATAGAATTGCAGTGCAGAAGAGACCCTTCGGCCCATTGAGGTCTCATCGACACATTAGAAACACGTTAATTCCCACCTAATCCATCTGTCAGCACTTGGCTCATAGCTTGAATGTTACGATGTGCCAAGTGCTCATCCAGATACATTTTAAAGGATGTGAGGCCTTCACCACCACTGCCACCCCCGCCCCGCCCCCCGTCCATGTCTCTCATAATCTTGTACACCTCCATCAGATCGCCCCTTAGTATACGCACCCTCTCTTCCTATCTTAAATGTTCCATCCCAGACAGCATCCTGGTAAATCCTCCAGGAGCATCCACTGAATTTCCTTTATCAAACTGTTCTGCTAGATCTAGAAATTTGCTTTGATTAGTCAACATCAATCTGCCTTTTACAAATCTGTGTTGGATTTCTTTAATTAGCTCAAATCTCTCCAAGTACCTGTTAATTTTTCTTTGATAGCATGTCTTTGTCAGGGGGAAGTCATGCCTAATAAATTTGATTGAATTTTTGGAGATGGTGACCACATGTGTAGATGAGGGTAGCACAGTTTCTAGTTTATGTGGACGTCAGTGAAGCCTTTGACAAGGTCCCACATGGGAGACTTGTAAAAAAAGATAAATTCACATGTGATGCAGGGTTATTTGATAAAGTTATCAATCACATCCTTCCGATACAGTTTATGGTACTCTAGCTGTGGCCTGACCAAAGTTCTATACAAGTCCAACATGATTTCCTTGCTTTTGTAATCGATTGATACAGGCAGGTGCCCCCATTTTTTTTTTTCACCACTCTACTGACATGCTCTTCTGCTTTCAGAGATCTGTCAGCAAACACGCCAAGGTCCCTTTGTTCCACAGAACTTGCTGTTCTACCATTCATTGATTGCAAATTTACTAATTCTATGCCCCCCCCCCCCCCCCCACACACACACACACACACACACACACACACACACACACACACACCTGGGCCAATAACTTTATCAAATTACCCCGTATCACATGTGAATTTATCTCCTTTACAAGTCTCCCATGTGGGACCTTGTCAAAGGCTTGACTGACATCCATATAAACTATCGACTGTGCAACCCTTGTCTACACATGTGGTCACCACCTCAAAAAATTCAATCAAATTTGTTAGGCATGATCTCCCTCTGACAAAGACATGCTGACTATCAAAGAAAAATTAACAGGTACTTGAAGAGATTTGAGTTAATTAAAGAAACTCAGCACAGATTTGTAAAAGGCAGATTGAGGTTGACTAATCGAAACAAACTTCTAGATCTAGCAGAACAGTTTGATAAAGGAAATTCAGTGGATGCTGTTTATATGGATTTTAAGAAAGGGTTTTAATAAAGTACTGCATAAAAGGCTGGTTGAAAAATTGAAACTTGGGAATAGGAGTGTCAATATCAACCTGGGTAAAAATTGGCTTAAGAACAGAAAACACCAAGTTATGATAAATAGTTATTTTTCAGTCTGGAGATATATAGCAGTGTTCCCCAAAAGTCAGCTTTTATTTTATTTTGAATATAGAAATTACTTGGACACTGAAATAAATAGTAAACTTTCAAGATATTCTCAGGTACCAAACTTGACGGTATGGCAAATAGTGACAATACTAATCGACTGCAGCAGGACATAGGCCAGTGTAATGGATAGAAAAATGTCAGATGGAGAAGTGTGCCATGATGCATTTTGGCAGAACAGATATGGAGAGACAAAATAGACTTAATGGCACACTGTGTGCAGAAGCAAAAGAATCTGCCTGTTCATAAGTATAGATCTTTGAAGATGACAGGACATGAGAGAGGGACCTGAGTTTTATAGCAGCATTGAGTACGTGAGAAGGGAAGTTATGCTGAATCTTTAAAACACTCTGGTTAGGCAAATCTAGTTATCACAGTTTATGGAGGTTATGAAGGTTCTTAAGGATGATCAAGGAGATTTACCAGAATGGTTCCATGGTTGAAGGACTTTGGCCACAAGATAAGTTTGAGAAGCTGGCATTCCTTTTGGAGAAAAAAAGGTTGCAGGGATATTTGGTATAGCTGTGCAAGATTGTGACAGGTTTATTTAAGGTAGAAACAAAGCTATTCCCATCAGCTGATGGTTTGAGGTCCAGGGGGGCACAAATGGAGGGATATGAGGCAAGCATTTTATTCTGAGTGGGAATGAACTGGAACATTCTGCTTACAAGGCTGGTGAAATCAGAGCTAATGAATACAATTATCTTTTAAGATCATAGGTGCAAGAAAAATAAACCTTCAGGATTACAACAAGCCCACCTCGGCCCCATCCCCATAACCCAAGTACTTGCTAATTCCTCTGACACTTTTGGGGCGGCATGGTGAATAGAGGGGTAGAGTGAGGAAATGGGCTGAATGGATTGCTCTGTTGAGAGCAGACATAGGACTCTGGACAAAATGTCTTCCATCTGTACCATAATGAATCTGTTTCTAGTTCAAATGTATACCAAATAATCTGATCTCGCCTGAACTTTGCTTCAGTGCGTACAGAGCAATGACTGGTATGTCAAAATGAATTAGGGTGACTATATGTCTGTTGTCCACTGACACAGATTTTAAAAAGGTGAGTTTGAAGCTAGCCTTTCACCCTGAACCCATGTTCAATCTAGTTCAGAATGCGGTGTTCAAGATTTCATTTGTTACATAGCTTTTAGATATTTTTGTGAAATGAGTCCAGAGAGCATCAATTCAGCTACAATCGGACTTTTATTTCAGCACATAATTACCTTCAATTCTATCCTAATTGATAGTGTTAGTCAGGCCTCCGGACATTTGATGGAAGAAATTGAAAATTACTCCTCCAGGGCTGCTTCCAAGATCGAACTTGAAGCAGATAGCATTTTACTCTGCAACTCATCGTACTAGACCTGATCTCCTTTGCGGAATTGTATAAGTGACTGAAAAAATACTTCTAACCAGGTTAGGGTGGCACAGTAGCACTGTGGTTAGCACTGCTGCCTCATGGTATCAGGGACCGGGGTTCAATTCCAACTTTGGGTGCCTGTATCGAGTTTGCACATTCTCCCTGTGTCTGCGTGGGTTTCCTGCAGGTGCTCTGGTTTCGTCCTACACTCCAGAGTTGAGCAGGTTAAGTTGATTGACCATTCTAAAATGCCCCTTAGCTTTTAGTTTGTTTATTAGTGTCATAAGTAAGCTTACATTCACACTGCAATGAAGTTACTTTGAAAATCCCCTAGTTGCTGCAGTCCAGCATTTGGGTACACGGAGGGAGAATTTAGCATGGACAGTGCACCTAATCGGCACATCTTTCAGAGTGTGGGAGGAAACTGGAGCACCCAGAGGAAACCTACACAGACACAGGAAGATTGTCTGTGCGGAGTTTGCATGGTGATTCATGCTGGGAATCAAACCCAGGTCCCTGGCCTGTGAGGCAGCAGTGCGAACGATTGTGCTGCCATGCCACCCCAAAGGTATCGGGGAGTGAGCAGTGTAAATACATGAATTATGGGGATAAGGCCTGGGTGGGATTGTTGTTGCTGCAGGCTTGATGGGCTGAATGGCTTCCTTCTGCACTGTAGGGATTCTATGATTATTGAGTAGTTCAGCAGTTGCTAACGTGCTGGATTAGCGATCCTGCCAAAGCTTTAAATGTGTATATATTAGCTAGCACCAGAGATGAAACGACAATGAAATCTGTTCCACTGTCTAATTTCAAAATGTTCTTCAGAAAAGGGGAACCTTTTGAAGATGGAGAGATGTATCTCAGCTGAAAGGGTTGCCAGCGGGGTTGCTACTCTTGCCAACAATCTTCTTCCCATCCCTCTCATTGCTCCTAGATCTGATCTGCTATTCTGAATATCACTGCCCCTCTCCACATCTCCCTCCAGGATGTGTGCTCCCTTACAAAAGGACCTATCCATCCATGAGCTTATTGTACAGATGATGTGACATTCTGGCCTTGAAGGAGATGTGGGTGATGGACAGTGGCACTTTTTCCCCTTAAAGAAACTCCCCCCTCCTGGCTGTACTTTCTTTTAACTAGCTGCTGAAACTGTCATGTTGTAGTCCTCACCTCTGAATCCTCTGGCAACCTCTCAACCTGCCAGCAGCTTGCTTTGTTTCGCCCTCTACCTCCCTCTTAAAATTGTTGTTTTCTTCTGCCCACCCAAGTATCTCTCTTTGTGATTGAGGTTGCTTCTGTTTTCTTCCCTTTGCATTTGCACCATGACTTTTCATCTCTGGTAATTTCAGCCTCTGTCTTAACTCTTCCTGCTCACTATGCAAAATCTTTTTTTGCACATCACACAAAGCTTTATCAGGTCCTACACTTCATCTCCAGAACTGCAGTGTTCACAGATCATCCAAAGAAAAAGGTTGCATGTGGCTTCTCTTCAAAGTCTTAAATCACTCTTTGTGCCTGCACCTTCGTCTCTAACAATCAGTGCAAGGAGCTCATGCACATTTTTGTTCAAAGACAGTGACTAAATCTTAAACTGCTTCTTCTCCCTTTCCTTCTCCAGCCCACCAGGCCTGACATGCTTGAAGATGACTTCTCCCAGCCCCTGCTTTAACTCTGAATTTGAATATTTATCTAGCTTTGTTCTTATTTCCCCCACATAATGTCCTCTAACTCATCTTGCCAATGAGACTCTTCTCTAGATCTGGTTTCTACTTGAACTGCCGACCACCTAACTTCCATTCCTGATTAGATAAAAACCAAAAGTGCTTGAACCCTATGTTAGCTAAGATTAATAATTCCTTCTCCTTTATATCTGCCATCATTAGTCCCTTAGCAAAATGCTAACTCTTAACCCCACAGTTCTTGCCACCTCAGTTTCCTTTCCAAAGCCCTTGAATGTGTATGCCTATCTTTCTCTTTTTGTTTGGTTCCTTCGTGACAAAAGTAACCTATTTCTCCTTGTTCTTTGTGCCTGACAGTTAAGCATGTAGATAAGCTCCAAAACTTCTCCATTGTCATCTAGCTGAGTGCATTGCATTTACCTGGTTCAATTCTTACCTATACAGTCGTAACTAGAGAATACCTACGATGGTGTTTTTCCCCTGTTCTACTTCTGGTGTCCCCTAAGGATCTAATCTTGGCTCCCCTATTTCTTATCTACGTGCTGCCCTTCAACAACACCATCTGAAACGACTCAGTTTCTACATGTACGCTGATTTAAAAAAAAGTTCTACCTCATTTCCACCTTCGATGCCTCCCCTTTGTAACTATCAGACTTTTTTCCTGATGTCCTGATGACCAGAATGCATCTCCGGCTAAATATTGGGCAGACAGAAGTTATTGTTTTGGGTTACTGTTGCAAACTCCATTCTCTAGCCACTGTCTTCATTCTTCTTCCTGCCAAACAGATTATCATAGAACCATAGAAAATTACAACTCATTATCAGTTAGGCTTCTTACCAATTGGCTGCACAATCGCAAAGGCTGCCTCTTACTTCATCTGTAATATTTCTGACTCTGCCTTTGTTTCATCGTAACAGCTGCTGAAATCCTAAGACTTTCTTACCTCCTTGATTTGACGATTCCAATGCACTTCTGGCTGACCTCAGTAGCTATACCCCCTCAAACCTGAGGCCATTCAAAACTGCTGTTCACGCCTTAATTTTAATTCAAATCTTGCTCTACCCTCCGTTTTCTGACCAGTAGCTCCTAGTTTATCGATGCCTCAGTTTTTGGAATTATCATTCACGTTTGTAAATTCCTCCATAGCCTCGATTCTCCCCTATCTGTAAACTACTTCTGATCTATGGTGGCGTGAGATCTCTGCGCACTGCTCATTCTGGTCTCTTGAATGTTCCCAATACTTTAATGCTCCACCAATGGTGATTATGTTGTCAGCTGCCAAGGCCCTGTGCTCTGGAATTCCTTTCTATGCATGCACAGCGTTGTTTGGTCTCTTTCCTCTTAAGATGCTCCTTAAAATTTACCTCTTTGACTAAGTTTTTGATTATTTATCTGAATATCTCAAGTGATTTGGTGGTTTTATAAATGCAAATGCAGTTTTTTAAAATTGGAAATGATTTAAATCATTAGGCTGTGGTAACTTACTGTTCATCAGCCAATTGATAGTAGTGGAAGGGATTAATTCCAATTTCAGATTGTGATTGTAGAGTTACTTCACTTTTATAAAATTATATAAATAAACTTTGCTTCCAGTACATAAGTATAACTTTGTCAATAGAGGTAAACAAAAGGAAATTGTAACATAGGAGAATAATGACTAACAAGCAGAGCAAATAGTATATATGTTCCAGAGCAACAATAGAAGAAACATAAGGAACAATAAAATAAATGTTTCAGGGCCATGGGGTGGAATTTCTGCTGTCATTTACATATTGGATGAATTGGTTGAAAATATGGTAGGTTAGGAAAGTAAAAGAGCACAAGCTATTGAGATTTGGATGGAGGACTGTGTCAGTAGAAATTGGTTGGACCAAATGTAATTTTTATGTGGGGCATTTTGGGATACTTAAGATGTTGCACAAAATCAAGTTTTTTTTTGCCGAAATATAGCTATAAATAACATTCCCCTTTTTGGATTTTGTGCTTAGCTGCATTGTGCTGGTGGGATCTTTGTGCAAATAATAAAAGTTTGGCCCTTTTTAAAGTGTCAAGTATATTTAGAGCAGTTATACCAGTGAGATACCTTACTCTGATGGCTTCAAACATTTTTCAGATTTCTTTTGACTCGATGATTAATCTAAGTTTAATAAATATAAGCAATTAATGCTATTCAAATGCTGTTACTGAGATTTTTACTGCGTTTTACTTCCTCCAATTTTCTTCATTCGTCCTGTCCTGCAGGTATTAACACATGCTGAGGTATGGTTCATTAGGTTCTGGAAACTCTGTAACCTTGTTTCAGTGCTCATTCTTCACATGGGCCTAGATAGTGCTGTCAGATTAATTGACCTTAGAGGGCATCTCAGCTGACTAATCCTGTCCTCTTCCAATATATTCTTTGCACGTTTTCCAGCAAGGGATTGCTATGGGTAGCAATCAGAAGCAGGAACTCTGCCCAATTCTCCTCTTCCTTCTCTAGACTGTGGTGCTGAGACCAACTATAATGCCCTTACTGCCCCTGTTTATCAGCTAACTCAGCATAGACTGGGACCTTCCTGATCTGTCTGGCAGAATACCATACAAGGTAGTGTACTTACAAAAAGCTTGTAAATTTTTTTGTTCAATTTTTGACTGTGGTTCTCCAGTGCTTTATTGAAAAGAAACATATCAAACGAAACAGGAATTTTAGGTTTTTAAATTGGCTCAGTTGGTAAATTTTCACAATTGTGTGATTATTGAGATGGACAGACCAGAAAGGTCCCAGGCTTGATCACTGGTCTATTAAGTTACCTGACCTCAAATGCAGCACTAGTTGATTTGCTGTGCTGACTTTCGTGACCCTTAATATTGGGGGCGAAAAGTCTTTCTGATCCTGATTGCCATCTAGTGATCACTTATAGAAGTATCTGAATATTATTTCATGATCGGTACAGAAAACCAAGAATGAAGTTCATTGCAAGTGACGAGAAAAATATTTTTGCAACATTATGCAGCAAAACAAGCTGCTCTGACAAGCAGTGACAAAGGAAATGGGAGCACAGAAGAGGCCCAATGTATAAATGTTTGGGGCAGCTAAAATTTAGCTTATTTTGGAGAATTATTTTGCTAGTTTTATTTGCTAATGGTAGGGTGTTAATTTGTCCTGAGATTTGGTTTTGAATCTTATGAACTACTGAAATTGTGAAGCGTGTAGTAGGTTGATGCATCATGTTTCCATGTCCTCTACATTTTAATCTCAAGTGGTTGAAATTTTTGTGACCCAAGATAATGTAAAGATAATGTAAAAAATTTGGGAAATCTTGACCTTATTCTCATAGGTATAAACTCCCAACACACAAGTTTCCTCAAATGACATTAAATTGACAACTGTTTTTCTATTAGGTCAGCATGGTGCTTAGACCTATGTTAGGTTAATTGACAGTTCTCGATAAAACAGGGGAGCATTATACTTTGCCACTTGATGTTTAGTATCCTAAATGGTGAAATATTGAATTTCCCACTAATGTCTTTTATTATGATCAGTTAAGGGAATGACCAGACTTAGGAACATTTTACAAGTTTGCTTTGATACTTATTATTGTTATTTACATATAGACTAAAGAAAATGAGACCATTTCAATGTTGTCTTGTGTAAGCTTATTTTGTTAATTTTGCTGTTTTCTTTTCAAGGCTTCAAAATACATCCCAGACATTTGCGTTATTAGAGCAGTGCAGAAGATTATCTGGGCCTCGGGTTGTGGTTCAATACAGCTTGTTTTCAGTTCAAGTGAAGAGATTAGCAAGATATATGAAAAAGTAAGTTCATTGTACAGTTTTTGAATAATTCAGTCTTGTGTTAAGTATTCAGTGGGAATCCTAGACCATAGATAACTGATTTATGTGTGAATCTCTTGGAAGTTTTTCTCACCCTGTTGCTGTAACTTGTGAAACCATCTTTATGCATGCAAACAGAGTTTCTGCAGAAGTTGCAGTGGTGTATTTGGAGGAACTCCAAACAAGGTCACCCTTTTGGTGTTTGGCAGAAAATGTACATGTTAACCATAATGCTGTTCTCTGGTTTACCTACTCTCTGCAACAAGAATCTGACATTGATTTTTTTAAAAAGTTTAATTTTACTTTCCTTCAGCACTTAATTTATTGAATGTATTTGTTCAGTGGCAAAGTAGGACTTTGGTACCAAACCCATTTTGCACTGCATATTTATTTCATCTGCCCACTAAATTTTTGTGTACAGCTTTGGTGAAAAGCTATTTATAATCATCTGTTGTGTGATTCCAGTTATTATTTTTGTAGATATAAGTAAGAAAACTATGAATGGATTTCAAATTGAGAAAAATCATCAGTCTTCAATTTGACCAACAATGGAGTCAAGAAAACTAGTGAAATTCTTCAAGTAGAGCAGTGTGTCCTTAGGAGAAGAGATGAGCAAGGCAGCCAGATATTTCTGCTGGTAGTTGTGGAAGAGTGGAAGACTCTAACTCTCCACTTAAGTTTGTAGCATTATTAGCTTAAGTTAGAAGTTTGAGCATGCCTGCTGGATTCCAGGACTTGATCACATAATCTAGACAGACATTTCAGTGCTATGCTGCAGTGTTGAAGGTCTTGCCCTTTGGATGGAATGCAAAGTTGAGCTTTGGGCTTCATGTTCAGATAGATACTAAAGAAATCTAGTGTCTAAATTGCCTGACATTGATGGCAGATTTTGTTCCCCCCCACCTTCTCTACCCCTCATCCACCCAAGTTGAGTTCCAAGTCTCTTCCAGGCAAAGACAATTCTAAGTAAATATGGTTCAAGCTCCAGCTAGGCATATGCACAGCCACAAGTGAGGCATGTGTAACCCGTGCTATGCCGGGGTAGTCTTCAGACTCTGCTCCGATTTGAGTCTGCATTGCAGGAAAAAGATTGATATAACTTAAAGCAATTGGTGCAACTTTCTATGTCACAAAATTAAGCTTTGTAATTCTTAAGTAAAACACAGTGTTTGGAAGAGGCACTAAGAAACTGTAGATTATTTATTTCAAGATGCAGAAGAGGCAGTGCAAATGGTTATTTTCCAAGTCTCCAAAGATAAAATAAGTCCATTATTACTTGTCTGAGACAAACCTCCGTTCACTGTTGAGATAGCAATTTCCACCTCCAGTGTCAGTGACGTCAGCTTAAACATTTGAAACTTGCTTTAATGGGTGTTAGACCTTTGGCATGAAGAGAAAAAAATATTCACAACAAAGTGGATTTTACATGTGGAGTTAATGCAGCTTGAAGAATACTTGAGTAATTGAATGTAAGAGATAATTTTGTTCTCTAAATTTGTTAATTAAGTATTACATATACAAAATGATTTGGCAGCACAATAGTGTGAACATTAATTGCATTAAACTTCTCTGTGCAATTGCTTGGGCATTTCAAAACAGGTTGTTGTGACTAAAATAGATTTTGTCCTGTCTTATGTTAAAAGATATCCAACTTTTGCCCTTGTGCTGTAATCAATCAGTCAGTGAAATATGTATACTGAAATAAGTAATCCAACAAAGGTCATGAAAATATTTCTTAAACAGAGGGTACTTCAAATTTTTGATTTTTTTTATATGAGCTAATTGTGAGAAAAATTCAGACATCTGGCGGTGTGAATTTAATCAGTATGCGCTTAATTGTATTCCACTGTAGTTACAGGGAAATAGGACTGAATAATTTTTTTCCTTTCTGAAGTAATTGTAATTGTTTCAACATTGGAGTAGGTAACCCTCAGTATTTTATTTTTTCCTACTGCCTTGCTCTTTCAGTGCCTGTCCTTTATCTTTGCAGGAAATGAGTGCAGTTAAATTTGTGAGCATTATCTTGTCTCTTTTTGAATAGTAAAAAGTATAGGAAACATTGAATATGCTACGTGTTCAGTTGTGGACTCTTGCTATAAATTACACTTTTGTGTCATTGTCATTGAAGACAAATGCAGGAAATGAACCAGATTCTGAAGATGAACATGTTTGCTGTGAAGCATTGGAGGTGATGACACTGTGCTTTGCACTGGTTCCAACAGCATTGGATACACTCAGTAAAGAAAAGGCATGGCAGACCTTCATAATTGATTTGCTCCTGCATTGTCACAGCAAGTAAGTAATTTGTTCATGGCAGTTTGCGTTTGGAACACTAAGTATTATAAACCAGTTAATCCAACATCATGTTTTGATTAACCTTTTGCTTCATGTCCTGTTATGAAATTTGTCTTTGGTTTTGTGTGTGTGTGTGGGGGGGTCAGAAAAAAAGGGGTATATTTTGCTGTTGCATAATTTTATCAACTGGTCTGAACATCAAAGACAAGAAGCTTTTCATCTGCCTAAACTGCGTCATTGCAAAAGTACAAGAGAACCATGACAATGAAATGTTTTAAAGCATGCAAAAGTGCAGGTAGGCAGTTTAAATGTTGAATTCAATAGCCAATTTGAAATTGAACATGGCATCTGGGATTTGAAGGGCTGATCTTATTAATTTTCAAATAGTTTGGCATTCCAAAATCAGGTTATACTTAAATAAATTTGAAAAGCATGGTAAATAAAAATGCTCTTGGTTTTTCATGCTAGTGATGCTCAAAATTAAGTACTTGCAACCCTGCTACTATCTGTTAACAGTCAAAGGCTTTTGGATTTTCACAGTTTGGTCAGTCATTTCCCGACAATTGCCATTCAGCTACTGTTAGGATCACACACTTGTGCAATACATTTAGAAACCTAAGTGAAAAACGATCTTTGTATCTCCAGTTAATATAACTTCTGTTGCTGAAGTTGGTAGGTAGGAAGATTTACATGATGTTAAAAGGACAGTACGAAATGGCCATTTTTAGTTCATTTTTTATCTATTTCCTGTTAGCTGTTGTTAAGGACCTAACTCCCTCTAATCCGCCTCTTCCCTTTCCTGGTCACAATCATTAGCACACTTCTTCCATGCCTGCTTCCCCTGCACCCGCATTTAGTTAAGGAGATGGATACTGTTCTTGGCAACTGAGAGTGAGAGTCCCAAAGACTCTGTTGCCTGTCCTCAGAATTGGAGAGGAATTTGGAATGGGAGTGGAGTGCATCCAGTTATAGTTGATTGGTTATACGCGAGATATAGGCAAAACTAAGAAAGCATCTACGGACTAAATTAAAGAGCAGAACCACAAAGGGTAATAATTTTCGTATTACTACCTGAGCCATATGCAAATTTGCACAGGATAAATAAGATTAGCAAGCTGAATGTGTTGTACCAAGATTGCGGTGGAAGAAATGTGTTTTGATTCAAGGGGCACTGGGGAACCAGTACTAGGGAAAAAGAGATTGTAATATTGGGAGAGACTTCACTTGAACTAAGATGGGATCAGTGTACTAGCAAATTATATAACTAGGGCTGTAGAGAAGGCTTTAAATTGGAAGTAAGAGGAAGGTTTTATCTGAAGGGAAATTTGGAAAGTTAGAGAAAATAGACACAGCAGAGTAATGATGCGGATAGATAACTGTGACAGAAGGATGCAGTGTACAAACAAAAGAGTGTACCAGCAAGTAAGATCAAAGGAGGGAAAAGGGCTGAAGCATCAGAACTAAAGGCTCTTTATTGGAATGCATGCAGCATTCGTAACGTGATAGATAAATTGATTGCACAAGAGTATGATATGGTAGACATTACAGAAAACATTAGTGACCACAGTTGGGACCTGAATATTCAAGAGTTTTTGTCCTTTTGGAAGGACAAGAAGAAAGGAAGAGGTGGTGTGTTGACTCTGTTAATAAAGTTTGAGGTCAGTACTGTGGTGAGAAATGATCTTAGTTCAGAAGGTCAAAATCTAGAATCAGTTTGGGTGCAGATAAGAAATAACAAAGAGAGAGTGGTTGATAGGCCTTCTGACATTGTTGGACAGAGCATAAATCAAGAAATAATGGATGCTTGTAAGAAAGGTACTGCATTAATCATGAGAAACTTTAATTTTCATATGGATTGAACAGAGGAGGAGCAGTTTCTTGGAACAATCATTCTGGTACCAACCAGGGACTAAGCTATATTTAACTGGTGATTTGTAGTGACAGTAAAAAGTCTGACAACACCAGGTTTATAAATAGGTTGGACTAAAACCTGGTGTTGTCAGACTTTTTACTGTGTTTACGCCAGTCCAACGCCGGCATACCCACATCATGATTTGTAGTGAGACAGGATTAATTAATGACTTCATAATAAAGGATCTCCTTGGTAAAAGTGATCATAGCGTGATAGAATTTAACATGGTTTGATGTGAGAAATCTGTGTCTGAAATCACTAGCTTAAACTTAAATATAGGCAGCTGCAAGAATACGAAGACAGTTGATTAAAGTGGAATGGAAAAATAAGTTAAAAGGTAAGATGGTGGCGAATCAGAGGAAAATATTTGAGGAAGTTCATAACTCTCAACAGAAGTATATTCCACTGATAAAGCTGCTAGAAAAAGGATGTATCGTCAGTAGTTAAGGATGATATCAGATTGAAAAAAAATTTACAATTCTGCAAAGATTAGTGGTAATCCAGGAAATTGGGAAAACTTTCAAAACCAGCAGAGGGTGACAAACAAAACAAAAGGAAGAAATTGGAATATGAATGAAAACTAGCAAGAAATGTAAAAACAATTAAAACTCATATAAATATAAAAAGCAAGAGAGTAGCTAAAGGAGCCATTGGTCCCTTGGAGGCTAATAATGGGAAACAAGGAAATGGCAGAGTCTTTGAAAAGTCTTTTGTATCTGTCATCACAAAAGAAGGTGCAACAAGGATCCCAAGAATAGTGGGAAGTCAAGACAAAATGGAAGAAGGAATGTAAAACGATTGCTAGAGAAAAAGTAGTAAGGAAACTCATTTCGCAAAAGGCAGACCAAATGGCCTGCGACTTAGGGTCTTAAAAGAAGTGGTGGCTACGGAAATAGCGGTTGCATTGGTTGCAATATTCTAAAATTCCCTAGATTCTGGTCCCAGGAGATTGGCAAACCAGAAATTAACACGACTCAAAGGAGAAAGACAAAGCAGGAAGCTCTAGGCCAGTTAGTTTACCACTTCATTGGGAAAATGCTAAAATCCGTTAGTAAGGAGAGACATTCAGAATCCATTGGCAGCAGGACAGTTAGAAAAACATAATACTATTGGACAGAGCAAATATGGTTTTGTGAAAGAGAAATCATGTTTGGCAACTTTGTTAAAATTCTGAGGAAGTAACAAGTAGAGTGGATAAAGGCGAAGTAGTAGATATAACGTAATTGAATTTCCGAAAGGCTTTTAAAGTTACTGTTACTCCAGTGTGTTATGTTCCAATCTTTAGTTTACTCTTGAAAGATATAAATGAATATTCATGAATGATTTTTTATCTCTTGGGTTGCTGTCCAATAAGAGGGGTTGCTTATCCTGCCTAATGACATCACTGTTGCTGATCCCTGGAAGCCCCTTAGAATCAACACCAGATTGTGCTAACATTAGGAAATGGGGAAAGCCATGCCAAGGAGATTGCAGATCTTTGTGGGCAGCTTTCTTCAGAATTAGCAAGTGCCTCAGCTTGCTGCTGACTGCATAATCTAGACCAAAGATTTATTCCAGTGTTTGATTATGTAAAACTAAAACTGTTCATTACAGTCATGAAGAATGGTTAGTTTTTGATGTAGTACCTTGTGGATGAGATATTAAACTGTACTACATTTGGCTGTTGAGGTGGATGTAAAGGATCCCACAATTTTTTTTTGCTAAGAGCAGGAGTTCTCATAATGTTTTAGTGAAAAATCATCCCACAACATGAACAAAAAACGGAGGAACCAGGTTCACAAATTGATATGTGTGGCTAATACAATGACTACACTTCACAGTTATTGGCTATAAAACATTTTGGGTCTTGAGGCTATGAAAGGTACCATATAAATGCAGCTGGACAGATATATGGGAACAGTTAATTATAGCTGCGATGCAAAGTCAATTTAAATATGAAGAAATGAAAATTGAACATAAAAATGTCAACACCTTTTATTACGTTAACATGCAAAATATACAATTGTGATGGCAGTTAAAACTAAAGGCTTAATACTTTCTTTTTAACAGAGCAGTTAGACAAATGGCCCAAGAGCAGTTCTTCCTGATGGCTACCAGATGCTGTATGGGACATCGACCTTTACTATTTTTCATCACTCTACTCTTCACAGTATTAGCAGTAAGATTTTTAAAAATTTATTATAATACTGATTACATTAGGTTTCGTTTTTTTAGAAGTTTAAGGTTGAGGTGACAAACAGGAATGAGTAATCAATGAACTGAATAGTCAATAAAAATTGTATGCGTTGTGAATTGTTAGCATTTTGATTTTATTCAGATGTTTTAATGCTATTGACTATATTGGTTGAGTTACTTGTTTTCCTGTTGTCAGAGTACTGCGAGAGAGAGAGCAAAACATTCAGCAGATTACTTCACACTATTGAGGCATCTGCTTAACTACGCGTACAACAGTAACATTAACCTACCCAATGCAGAAGTTCTGCTCAACAACGAAATTGACTGGCTCAAGAGGATTAGAGTAAGTAAAGTTCTGTAATTTAGAAAATTAAGTCATTCACTTGAGTAAAGTGAAGGGTTAGTATTTGATGCACGTCAGCAGTGTGCAGAACCTTTTTGTTTAAAGGTATTTTGCAGTTTATCTGTGGCTAGTCCAGTTCAGTAAGTTTATTTATTAATCATAAGTCTGCTTACCTTCTCATTGTAATGAAATTACAGTGAAAATCCCCTAGTTGCTGCACCTGTTGGGTAAACCTGTTGGGAGAATTTAGCACGGCCAATGCACCTGATCTGCACGTCTTTGAAGTGTGGTAGGAAATCGGAGCACCCAGAAGAAACATAGGGAGAACGTGCAAACTCCACACAGATAGTGACCCAAGCCGTGAATCAAATCCAAGTCCCTGGTGCTGTGAGGCAGCAGTGCTAACCACTGTGCCATCTTGCTTTTACCCACCTAAAGCCTGGTCAATGAATAACCTGCTCCTCATTCATTATGAGCACACAAAGGTATTGAAGTGGCTCAGGGATGAACCGCTGTGACTTTTCTCTAATCATGTTGCCCACATGATTGCAAAATATGCAATTTTTGCTTGGTATTTTCCCAAGTTCACAGGGCTGAGATGGAAACATCTTGTGTCAAGAATCAAAGGTGCAGATACTCATGCTGTCACTAAAGTGGTAACTTGCTGCCCCATTGTGATGCACAACGTAGCAATGCTTACGTTTGGCTTCTGCATCTCTATTAAGCAGATTGTGTCCATGACAAATGCATGTAAATTGGTGACCTATATTCAAACTATAATGCTGTTTCAAGTGCGGCGTTTGCATTTCATGGTGTACAAGGATATTGGATGACAGTTTGTGAGAATCTTCCGTGGGTTAGTGAAATCCTTAGAGTTGCACTCATTTCCTATTTGTTGACATTTTCAAATTCAATCCTAAGCAAATAACATCCCTCCATCCAATCTACCTCGCTCAGTCAAAATTTTGTAAGTTTCAATTAAATCCACACTCCTCCTTCTAAATTCCAGTAAATACATAAGGACCAGTCAACCCAACTTCAGAATATTAAAACTTTTGGTCCTACAAAAATAAGCTACTGATCCAATTCTTGTGTTAAGCATTCTAGGCTGTAATTTGTTCTCTGCAATTTGCTAAAGCAATTAGCCATAAAACTTCTAATCCTGTGTCTAGCATCAAAGGATAAAGTAAATAATCCATCAAAGCAGAAGTTTCATTTGTATCACAAAATCAGTTGAATTGACTTGGCATCAGGAATTGAAGTGTCAAATACTGAGGAACCAAAGTGATTTACGTGTCTACACAGATCAGGATTTGATATTTATTTGCAACAAAGGGCTTTGCTGTGAACTCAATTTCAAGGTACTTGAGCAGTCATTTGCTTTAACACTAACATGGCCTCTTCCTTCACCCTGTCCCTGTGCAAACACTCTCCATATCCCTTTTGCTGCACTCTTCACTTAGGTATGATCTGAAAATGTGTTGGTTAGCAGGCCACGTTTGGACAGATCAGAGGTACAGACTTGATTCTTGGAGATGGGCTCAAGTTCTTGTTTAGGAGAAGCCTTATTGCAATGCATTTGCAGTTCGGCAGTGTGTGGATAAAACTTGTTCAAGGGGAGGACAGATCAGAGAAGCTAATCAGCATGGCAAGGAATATGGATGACCACTTGTTTAAGGATTGTGGAAAGAAGCTGAAAAATTGCTCGGTTGGGGAAGTCAAAGTGGAGGCTGCAAACTGGTGGTGTGTGGCTGCCAAATAGTAACTTTATGGGAGGAAGTGACAAAGATTTTGCACTGTTTCCTCTTCATTCTTTTTGCCAGTGTTGGTTCACCAACATGAGACATTCATCTTCAGCTGAAATACTTCAACTCCCACCACGTTAACTTTCTTCACAGATTTTAAATGATATGTCCACTTGGTTGTTATATCAGTTCGGTTCAGGATCTCTTCAGACTGGTAACAGATATTTGTAGGTAAATCTGAAATGAAACAGTGGGACGTAAAAAGAGTATAAAGCCAACATGCTCCAATAAAGAGAAAAGGTGGCACAGATGAATCCTCTGAGTCCAGGATATCGAGTGATATACAGTTTTGGATGATGAAAAAAAGGAGGCTCAAAACAGCAGAAGCCCGGAGCATGTAATGTGCAAGAGGGAATTTAAAAAAAATTAGGAGAGCAAAAAGAGGACATGAAAAGATACTGGTACGTAGAATAAAGGAAAATCCTAAGTTATTTCACAAGTACATTATGGGCAAAAGGATAATTAGGAAAAGAGTCGGGCCAATTATGGACCACAGTGGTAATTTGTGTGTGGCGCCAGAGGACCAGTGAGCGAGATGATGTGGGTATAGAAATCAAGGAGATAGTTTGTGATACAATTGAAGAAATTCACATTCCATCACCTGTTGGGTAAAAGATACAAAAGTCATGTACCAACTTAATTGAGTGGACCTACCTTGCATTAAGTTAAAAGCAAATTACTGCAGATGCTGGAATCTTGCATTAAGATGACCTTTTTCTACAGCCTAGCTATGACTGCAACACTACATTCTGCAGTGTCTCCTTTCCTTCTCTATGAACAGTATTTTTTGTCTGTGTAGCATGCAAGAAACAATACTTTTCACTATACTAATACATGTGATAATAAATCAAATCATAGACAGAGAAGACATTGAGTGGTCTGGCTGCAAAGAGGTAGATAAATCTCCAGGGCCGGACGAAATGTATCCCAGGCTATCAAGTGAGGCAAGGAAGGAAATAGCAGAGGTGCTGGCGATTTTCAATTCCCCTCTGGCCATGGGAGAGCTACCAGGGGCCTGGAGGACACCCAGTGTGGTACCATTATTTAAGAAGCAAGGAAGAGATAAGCCAGGAAAGTACGGGCCAGTCTGTCTAACCCCAATGGTGGGGAAACTACTGGAAGCAATTCTGAGAAATAGAATGAATCTCGCTTGTCGAGGCAGAATTAATCAAGAACATTCAACGTAGTTTTATGAAAGAAAGGTCATGTCTGACCAAAGTAATTGAATCTTTTGAAGAGGTGGCTAGATGAGGACAGTGCATTTGATGTAGTAGTCTTGGACTTTAGCAAGGCTTTTGACAAGGTCATGGGAGACTGATAGCAAAGGTAAGAGCCCATGGGCTTCAAAGAAATTTGGCAAAATGGATCCAGAATCGGCTGAGTGGCAGGAAGCAGAGGGTGATGGTCCAAGGGTGTTTTTCAGACTGGAAGATTGTGTCCAGTGGAGTATTGCAGGAATTAGTGTTGGAACCCTTGCTGTTTGTGCTTTATGTAAATGATTTAGACTTGAATGTAGAAGGATTGATCCTTAAGTTTGTGGATGATACAAAAATTGTTAGGGTGGTTAAAAATGGGGAGAATAGCCTTACGATATACTGTGGCTGGTCAGTGACAAATGGAATTCAATCCAGATAAGTGAGAGTAGATGTACTTGGGCAGGAGAAACAAGAAAAAGAAATACATGGTGAACATCAGGACCCTGGGAAAAACCAAGAATCAGAGGGACCTACGTGGAGAAATTTGATAAATTGGGTTGTTTTCCTTGGAGCAGAGGAAAGGTGGTGGTGGGGGGGGGCGGGGGGTGACGGGACAGGTAAGGCAAAGTTAAAATACGTCCCTCTGATTTAAAGCAGAGCGTGATGGGGGCCTGGAATGCACTGCCAAGCAGGGTGGTGGAGGTGGACACGCTGGGATCGTTGAAGACTTATCTGGATAGTCACATGAGCAGACTGGGAATGGAGGGATACCGAAGAATGGTCGAGTTGGACCAATGAGAGGCGCAGGCATGGAGGGCCAAAGGCCCTATTTCCTGTGCTGTACTGTTCTTTGCTCTTTGT
Source organism: Carcharhinus amblyrhynchos (assembly GCF_965287045.1). Lineage (NCBI taxonomy): Eukaryota > Metazoa > Chordata > Chondrichthyes > Carcharhiniformes > Carcharhinidae > Carcharhinus > Carcharhinus amblyrhynchos. The sequence continues at coordinate 38,752,273 of NC_137338.1, read as the reverse complement.
TTTTTTTTTGAAACCGAGGGGGCATTTTTGAAATGCGTAAGATTATGAGGGCCATAGGTAAGCAGGAAGAAAATTTTTCACTTGGCGGAGGGATCAATGGGCATTAACTTCAGCAAAATTCTGCAGGTGCTGAACTATTAAACAAAAACAGAAAATGCTGGAAAATCTTAACAGGCCTGACATCATCTGTGGAGAGAGAATAGAACCAATGTTTTGAGTCTGGGTGACTCTTCGTCAGAGCTAAGAACTCCTTTGCTGTTAGCTCTGATTAAAGGGTCATCCAGAGTCGAAACGTTGGCCCTATTTTCTCTCCACAGATGCTGTCAGACCTGCTGAGATTTTCCAGCATTTTCTTTGTGGCATTGATTCAAGGTAAGGGGCAGGAAGTTGAGAGGGGATGTGAGGAAAAACTTTTTTCACCCAGAGTCTGATGGGAACCTGGAACACTCTGCCTGACAAGGTGGAGGCAGAGACCCTGAACATTCAAGACGTATTTAGATGTGCACTTGCCATGCCAAGGCACACAAGGCTGTGAGCCAAGTGCTGGGAAATGGGATGAGAATAGTCGGGTGGTTTGTTTCTGACCAGTGCAGACATGATGGGCCGAAAGGCCTTTTTCTGTGTTGTAAACCTCTGTGACACTTGAGTATAGTTTGGGTTGGCACGTAATGCTTCACTAAGGTCCTTTCCTTCCGATTTAGAATGAAAGGTTATAAATGAGTAAAAAAGGAACAACTGATCAAATTACAGAATTATTATGGAACACAAGGAGACCCTTCATCCCATTGGTATCCATAATGTCTATCCAAATGAGCATTATGACTTGATGCCATTCCCCTTCCATTTCCCTGTGCTCTTGCACATTGTTTCTATTCAGATAACCATCTAGTGTCCTCATGAGTGCTTTGAAGTTGCCGGCACCACACTTCCAGGCAATGCATTCCAGACCTGAATAACTTGCTGTATGAAGAGGTTCTTTCTCACATCACATTTATTTCTTTTGCAAATAACTTTCAACATATGCTATCTTTTTCTTGACCCTTTTGTGAGCATGAATAATTTCTCCCCATCTACTCTGCCTAGCCCCCTCATGATTTTGAAGACCTCTGTCAAATCTACCCTTAGCCTTCCTCTCCAAGACAAACTGTCCTAACCACTTCAATCTAGCCTCAACTGAAGTTTCTCATTCCCAGAACTATTCTTGTAAACCCCTTCTGCAGTCTCTCCAGGGCATTCACATCCTTCCTATAGTGTGGCACCCCGAACTATATATAGACTAGATCTAACTAGTACCTTGTATATGTTCAGCATAACCTCCTCGTTCTAATGCTCTTGTGTCTCTAATTAATAAAGCCCAGGATACTTGTATGCTTAATTAACCGTTCTGTCCACGTGTCTTGCTACCATCAGTAATCTATGCACATATACACATTGGTACCTCTGCTCTTGCATCTTTTTAAGAGTTTTGCACCTTTTGTTGTCTGATCCTGTTCTTCCTGCCCAAATACATCACTTCTCACTTCTCTGAATTAAATTTCACCTACTAATTTGCCCAATCCACCAACTTGTCAATGTCCTTTTGAAATTCCGTAATGTTCTCCATTTACCACTTACAATGCTTCCAAGTTTCTTGTCATCCGCAAACTTGGAAATTGTCCCCTGCAAATTGAGATCTAGATCATTAATATATGTCAGGAAAAGCAAAGCTTCTAATACTAAGGAGTGGGGAACTCCAACACAAACGTTCTTCAAGCCTGAAAGCTGTTAATTGTGCGGAGGGTGTGGAGAGTCTGCAGAAGGATCTAGATAGGCTGGGCGAATGGGCCAGGAAATGGCAAATGGAATTTAATGTTGGCAAGTGTGAGGTGGTCCACTTTGGTAGGAAGAGTGGTAGGAAGGACTATTACTTACGTGGCGAAAAACTGCAGCAGGCGACGGTGCAGAGGGACCTCGGGGTCCTTGTGCATGAGTCGCAAAAACCCAGCTTGCAGGTGCAGCAGGTGGTCAGGAAGGCGAATGGGATGCTGGCCTTCATAGCGAGGGGGATTGAATATAAAAGTAGGGAGGTCTTGCTGCAGCTGTATAGGGCATTGGTGAGGCCGCAGCTGGAGTACTGTGTGCAGTTTTGGGCGCCGCACCTGCGCAAGGATATTTTGGCCCTGGAGGGAGTGCAGAGGAGGTTTACTAGGCTGATACCGGAGTTGAGGGGATTGAGCTATGAGGAGAGGCTGAATAAACTAGGCTTGTACTCGTTAGAGTTTAGAAGAATGAGGGGAGATCTCATTGAGACGTATAAGATGATGAATGGGATGGATAGGATAGAGGTGGAGAGACTCTTCCCGCTCAAAAAAGACAGTAGGACTAGGGGGCACAGCCTCAAGATAAAGGGGAGGCGGTTTAGAACGGAGTTGAGGAGGAACTTCTTCACTCAAAGGGTGGTGAATCTCTGGAATTCTCTGCCCGTTGAAGTGGTGGAGGCTGCCTCGCTAAATATTTTTAAGAAGCGGGTTGATGGGTTTTTGATAAGAGAAGGGATTAAGGGTTATGGGGAGAGGGCGGGAAAGTGGAACTGAGCCACGACAGATCAGCCATGATCTTATTGAATGGCGGGGCAGGCTCGAAGGGCTAGATGGCCTACTCCTGCTCCTATTTCTTATGTTCTTATGTTCTTATGTTATGTTCTTATTTACTCTGTTTCCTATTTCTCAGACAATTTTGTATCCAAATTGATACTGTCCCTTTTTTCCCATGAGTTACAAACTTTTCACACACATCTGTGGCACTATAATGAATGCCTTTGGAAGTCCATGTCTATCACATCAATAGCATTACCCTCAGTGACCCTTTGTGTTATCTCTTCAAAAAAACACTGCAAGTTGAACACTTCCCTATTAGAAATTCATGCTGGCTCTCCCTAATCAACTCACATTTTTCTATGTGACAACTAATTCTATCCCAAATAATTGTTTCTAGAAGCTGCTCCACCACTGTAGTTAAACTAATCGGTCTGAAATTGCTAGGCTTATCCTTGCAATCTGTTTTGAACAAGGTGTAATGTTTCCTCTTTGGCACATCTTCTGAGTTTAGGGAAGATTGAAAGATTATGGCCAGCTTCCCTGCAATTTCCATTCTCACTTCCTTCAAGATGCATGTAATCAGTGCGTGTCTACTAAGTACTGACAGTCTATCGAATGTTATCTCCTTGTCAAATTAAAACTCTTCTAGTGACAGAATTTCCCCATGTCATCATGGCCTTGGTAGCATCTGTTTGTTGGTGTAAATACAGATGCAAAGTATTCATTTAATTTGTGCTCCATGCCTCCATGTGTAAATTCCCTTTTAGGCCCTGAATCATTGTAGTCGTCCTATTACTATCCTTCCAACTATTTCCATGTCTGCAGAACACTCTTTTTTATGTTGGCTGCCAGACTTTTCTCATAATTCCTCTTTGCTTCTGTAATATTACAGATGGGTGGTTCACTTCCCATCTGAACCTCTCTATTCCTTTTGGTTCCCAATTGTATCTTTTATCTGATACCTGTAATAAGCATACCTATCCTCAATTTCTAACTACTTTTTCATTCAGGGGACTCTGACTTTGCGTGCTCAGTCGTTGCCTTTTGAGGGAATGTACTTTGACTGTGCTCAAACCATTTATTTTTTTGAAGGTAGCCCATTGCACAGCTATAGTTTCTCCTGCCAGCCTTTAATTCCAGTCTGTACAGCCCAGCTTTATTCTTGCCCCGTTGAAGCCAGCTCTCCCCCAGTTCATTATTCTTATTCTGGATTGTCCTTTGTCCTTTTCTATCATAATGAAATACATTGTAAAGTTTGGGATTATGTAATATGTTTTGCATCCACATGTACCTAAACATTGGATTACATTGAAGCATAGTTGTTTAATGTTAAATATGACAGCTAATTTTCAGAGTAAAATTTTTATATTGTTTTAAACGGTGTCTGGGGAAAAATGTTGACAAGAGCACAGGGCAAATTCTGTTATGTGCTTATTTAGTGCCATAGAGTTGTTATCCACTTGAGCAAAATAGATAGGACCTCCCTTTGATATCTCATCCATAAAATGCAGCTTCTAACAAGTGTTTCTTCAGCATTGTATTTAAGCACTGTTAGATTATGTGTGCATATACATGATTGGGCTTGAACCCAGATGCATTTAAATCAGCTGCCTACTTTGGGCAATTGGTGGGATGACTCCACATATGGAAAACAAACAATTTCTAAGTTCATTTTTTTGTGAATTTTTAATGATTCTATATTATGAAGGGGAAAGTGTTAGGACTTGTGCTTCAGCTTACACTAAGCTTCCAAAAACAAAACTTGGTGCATTTAAGATGTTGCCAAAAATAGGCACACTTTTCCTTCTAAAAACAAAACACAGATATACTCCACATATGCTATATTACACTCCTCTTTGTGGAAGCTAAACTTCATTATACAGTAACGTATTTATACAGTTCCCTTAACACAATGAAGTGTCCTAAGGTACTTACAAGCATTATAAGACAGGTCTCTTGCAGTCTTAGAGCAGTTGATCAAGTTTGGTCAAAGAGGTAAGTTTTTAAGGCGTGTCTTCAAAAGGTAAATTGAAGCAGAGATGTAGTGAGATGTTTTGAGGGTTTTCCAGAGCTTAGGCCCTATGCAGGCAAAGGCATGGTCACCAATGGTGGAATGATTAAAATCAGGAATTTTTATGAATTCAGAATTAAGAGAAGTTGAAGCATCTTGAAGGGATCTAGGATGCGAGGAGATCAGAGATACAGGGTTTTGAAACCTGAAGATTTTAAAGTAGGAATGTTTCTTGGCGGGGAGCCACTGTACGTCAGCGAGCTCAGGGCTGATAAGGGAATGGGACTTTCCAAGAGTTAAGACATGGGCAGCAGAGTTTTGGATAAATCAAGTTCATAGAGGGTTAAATGTGTGAATCCACTGGAGTAATTGAGTCAAGTGGTAAGAGGTATGATTTGAGAGCCTCTGCAACAGATAAATTGAGATGGGCAAAATTGGACAATAAGAGGTTGAAACAAGCTGCCTTCGTGATGATGTGAATATGTGGTTGGATGCTCAACTTGGGATCAAATGTGACACCAAGGTTGTGAACACTGACTTAATGTCAGACTGCACCAGGATGAAGTTGGTAGCTAAGGAACCAAGTTTGAAGTGGGAGTCCAGAAGCAATGGGTTCAGTCTTTCCAGTATTTAATTAGAGGAAATATCTGCTCATCTGGTACTGAATGTCATCTGATGAGCAGTCTGATAACTTGAGTGGAGTTGTCGAGTGAGATGGTTGTGAGGTAGAGCTGGGAATGGTTAGCATACGTGTGAAAAATAATACTGTGCTTTCAGATTATGTCACCAAAGGGCAGTATGTAGAAGGAAAATAGGAGAAATTGCAAGAATAAAAATAGTTTGTAATTTTAAACTTTGCCAATACTCCAGTGAGATGTTCCAAATGCAGTTGTTATTATTGTGGCACATTTGTGACTTACTTAACCTTAACGATGCAAAGCTTTTAATTTCCTTTCATGGCAAAACTTTTTTCCTCAACATTAGGATGAAGTGAAAAGAACAAGTGAAACTGGTGTTGAAGAAACAATTCTCGAGGGTCATCTTGGAGTCACAAAAGAGCTACTGGCATTCCAGACACCTGAAAAGAAATACCATATAGGCTCGGAGAAAGGCGGGGCCAACCTCATCAAGGTATTTCCTAGTATTGGACTTCAAATTAGTTTTGTTTGTGGTATGCTTGCAGTATTTTGTTCATATGCATGTTATGAACACTGTTGATGTTCAGTATGAGGGTTTCACAAATGCTAGAAGGGAAACTTGAAACTGCCAAGATAAAAAAACCTGTCACTGATTATAGCTCATGCTCAGGGGCTGTAAAGTACTCCCCTGCCCCAATTGGTGAGAAAGTGACTAATGTGACAAATTTACATATGTTTACATTTATAATGGATCTAAAGTATTAAAACAAATAGTTTAATAGGAAGCGCAAGTAGATTTGTTTGTGCTTCAGATCTCTTATGCTCCTAATTTCTTCAAGAACAGTGTGTGATCTATGTATATATCCATTCCTACGCCACATTACTTACTTATGTAATAAGCAAGAGTGTGACTTTAACTTGATGGCAGCATTCTGTTGATGGCGAACAGCACTCTTGTTGCTATCGCTTGGTAGCAGCATGAAACATTGAGACAGAAGTGTTCTGTTTGTTACACAAATGAGCAATATGGTATATAATTTTCAATGCCAGTGTGATGCAAGATATATAGGCCATACATCCCAAAAATTCGCAGATCATATTGAATAGCATAACTTAGTTGCTGGTTTGAGTGAGCAAGATACGGACCATACCCAACCAGCTCATGCTTTGAAAACTCAAAATGAAGTGTCCCAACATTAGATGTGATTATGCAATTGAACAACATCTTTTAAAATAATCAGTGTTATAAGAATTGTGCTGGCGATCAATTTAAGATTGAGCACTCTGCTGACAATGTGGCCCACTTGTGTATTAGAAGCTACATATGTTAATGCGCAAGGCCGTGTTCTTTGCAGACAATAAGAACATATACACACATTACACCTGTTTCAGCCAAATAAACAAAATCACAGTCATTCATTGATTCAGTCCCCAGGACAATGCCTTGACCAATCAGGGTCGAGCTCTCTCGATCCAGTGACAGTAAAGGAATGGTGATATGTTTCCAAGTCAGGTTGGTGAGTGTCTTGGCAGGGAACTTCCATGTGGTGGTGTTCCCAGCTATCTGCTGCTGTTGTCCTTCTAGATGATAGTGGTCATGAGTTTGGAAGATGTGCCTAAATAACCTTAGTGAATTCCTGCAATGCATCTTGTAGAAAATACTCATAACTGCTACTGTTTGTCAGTGATGGATTTGATTTATTACTGTCACATGTATTAATATACAGTGAAAAGTATTGTTTCTTGCGCACTATATGTTGGCAAAGCATACCATTCACAGAAGGAAATGAGAGAGTGCAGAATGCAGTGTTACAGTCATAGCTAGGGTGTAGAGAAAGATCAACTTAATGCAAGGTAGGTCCATTTAAAAGTCGATGGCAGTAGGGAAGAAGCTGTTTTTGAATCAGTTGATAGGTGTCCTCAGACTTCTGTATCTTTTTCCTGACATAAGATAATGAAATAGAGAATGGCCAGGGTACGTGGGGTCCCTAATTATGTTGGCTGCTTTGCCGAGGCAGCAGGAAATGTAGACAGAATCAATGGATGGGAGGCTGGTTTGTGTGATGGATTAGGCTATGTTCACTACTTTTCATAGTTTCTTGCAGTCTTGGGCAGAGCAGGAGCCTTACCAAGCTGTGATACAACCAGAAAGAATGTTTTCTATGGTGCACCTGTAAAAGTTGGTGAGAGTCGTTGCTGACATGCCAAATTTCCTTTGTCTTCTGAGAAAGTAGAGGCATTAATGGGCTTTCTTAACTATAGTGTTGGCATGGGGGGGGACCAAGACAGGTGGTTGGTGATCTGGAGACCTAAAACCTTGAAGCTTTCAGCCATTTCTACTACTTCCTCACTGATGTAGACAGGCCTGTTCTCCACTATTCTTCCTGAAGTCAATGACAATCTCCTTCATTTTGTTGACAGTGGGAGAGAGATTATTGTTGCTGCACCAGTTCACCAGATTCTTTATCTCATTCCTGTATTCTCTCTTCATTTGAGATCTGACCCACTACAGTGGTGATGTCAGCAAATTTGAAAATTGAGTTGGAGGGGAATTTGGCCACATGGTCATAAGGAGTACAGCTGGGGGCTGAGAACACAGACTTGTGGGCACCAATATTGAGAATCTTTGTGGAGAAGGTGTTGTTGCCTATTCTTACTGATTGTGGTCTGTGGGTTAGGAAGTTCAGGATCCATTCGTAGAGGGAGTTGCTGAGGCATAGGCCATGGAATTTGGATGAGTTTCATTAGAATAATGGTATTGAAAGCTGAGCTGTAGTCAACAAATAGGAGTCTGACATAAGTGTATTTGTTATATAGGTGTTCCAGGCTTGAGTGCAGGGCCAGGGAGATAGCATCTGTTGAGGATCTATTGCAGCAGTAGGCAAACTGTAGTGGATCCAGGAGACTGGAATTGATTTAAGAACATAACATAAATAGGAGCAGGAGTAGGCCATCTAGCCCCTCGAGCTTGCCCTGCCATTCAACAAGATCATGGCTGATCTGTTGTGGCTCAGTTGCACATTCCTGCCCTCTCCCCATAACCCTTAATCCCCCTGCCTATCAAAAACCTATCAACCCGCGTCTTAAAAATATTAAGCGAGGCAGCCTCCACCACTTCAACGGGCAGAGAATTCCAGAGATTCACCACCCTTTGAGTGAAGAAGTTCCTCCTCAACTCCGTTCTAAACCACCCCCCCTTTATCTTGAGGCTGTGCCCTCTAGTCCTACTGTCCTTTCTGAGCGGGAAGAGCCTCTCCACCTCTATCCTATCCATCCCATTCAACATCTTATACGTCTCAATGAGATCTCCCCTCATTCTTCTAAACTCTAACGAGTACAAGCCTAGTTTATTCAGCCTCTCCTCATAGTTCAACCCCCCCAACTCCGGCATCAGCCTAGTAAACCTCCTCTGCACTCCCTCCAAGGCCAAAATATCCTCGCGTAAGTGCGGCGACCAAAACTGCACACAGTACTCCAGCCGCGGCCTCACCAATGCCCTATACAGCTGCAGCAAGACCTCCCTACTTTTATATTCAATCCCCCTCGCTATGAAGGCCAGCATCCCATTTGCCTTCCTGACCACCTGCTGCACCTGCAGGCTGGGTTTTTGCTACTCATGCACAAGGTCCCCGAGGTCCCTCTGCACCGTCGCATGCTGGCAGTTTTTCGCCACATAAGTAATAGTCCTTCCTACCATTATTCCTACCAAAGTGGACAACCTCACATTTGCCAACATTAAATTCCATTTGCCAGTTCCTGGCCCATTCGCCCAGCCTATCTAGATCCTTCTGCAGACTCTCCACACCCTCCACGCAATTTGCCGTTCTACCAATCTTGGTGTCATCAGCAAATTTTGACACCATACACTCAGTTCCCTCCTCCAGATCATCTATATAAATGGTAAATAGCTGAGGCCCCAGCACCGACCCCTGGGGCACCTTATAACAAACCGTTGTTATAAGGCATGCTGCTTGACCTTTTCTCTGGTACTGGGATGATGGTCGTCATCTTGAAGCACATAGGACCTCCGATTGTAGTAAAGAGAGGTTGAAGATGTCTGCGGATACCCCTGTCAGCTGATCAGTGCAGGATCTGAGTCATTTTCCATGGGTTGACCTTCCAGAAGGCTGCTCTGACATCTGCAATGGTGACCTCAGATACAGGTTTATCCAAAGCTTCCAGGATGGAGGGGATGCTCTCTTGCTCAAAACAGCTGGAGAATGCATTGATCTTATCAGGGAGAGATGCATTGGAGCCGGCAATTTTACATGCCTTCATCTTGTAGCCAGTTACATCTTGCAGACCTTGCCATAATCGGCAGGGGTCTGTGTGGCTAGCTTGGGATTCTAGCTTGGTCCGGTACTGTCTTTTGGCATCTTTGATGGATCCTAAGATCGTATCTGCCTTTTTTAGGTCAGGGTAGCCTGACTTGAACGCCTCAAGCCTAGACTTTAGCAAGCAATGGATACCCCTGTTCATCCGTGGCTTCCAGTTGGGAAACATATGAGAAAGTCAAACCCCTAGACTGACTAACTAAGGGTCAGGAGCAGGAGGGTGTTGCTGAGGGGAGGAAGGGTGAGAGTGTGGGAAAGAAGGGTGAGAGAAAGGGGGGGGTTGTGGGGAGGAAGGGTGAGGGGAAGGAGGTGGGGGTGTGTGGGGAGGAAGGGTGAGGGGACGCAAAAGCCTCAGCTCCTGAATCTGCACAACAGGTTTGAGATTCTTGCTCCCAGTGTGGACAAGAACGAGGGCTGCAAGGTTGACGAGCAAACTGCCCACAGTAGAGTGGTGCAGACACGGGTCAAAGAGGGAGAAGTAAAGAGGAATGTAGTGGTAATTGGGGATAGTGTAGTTAGGGGCATAGACACTGTCTTTGTGACAATGATAAAGAATACCAAAGGGTGTGTTGTCTGCCTGGTGCTCGGGTCCAGGATGTCTCATCTGGGCTGCAGAGGAACCTGAAGTGGGAAGGTGAGAATCCAGTTGTTGTGGTTCATGTGGGTGCCAATGACAAAGGTAAAATAGGAACTAAGGATCTGCAGAGGGGTATGCAAAGCTGGGAATCAAATTAAAAAGCAGAACCGACAAGGTGGTTATCTCTGGATTACTACCTGAACCACATGCAGATGGGTGCAGGGTAAATAAGATTAAGGAGATGAATGGGTGGCTCAGGGATTGGTGTGGGAGGAATGGGTTTGAATTTATGGGGCATTGGCACCGGTACTGGGGTAGATGGGACCTGTTCAGATGGGATGGTCTCAGTCTGAATCGTGCCGGGCCCAGAGTCCTGGCGAATCGTACAACTGGGACTGTAGATAGGGCTTTAAACTAATTAAGGGGGGTGGGGGAAGTTACAAAATCTGAAGTAAAGGAGAGGGTACGGGTGTGGGAAAATGTAGAGGATGTCCCAATAATAAAAGGAGTAGGGGTCATGAGAGGGGTTAGTAACGTTTCTACAAATAAGGTCCAGATAAAGGCTGGTATAAAGACACTTTACCTGAATGCATGAAGCATTCAGAACAAAGTGAATGAGCTGATGGCACAGATCAACACAAATGGATATGATCTAGTGGCCATTACGGAAATGTGGTTGCAAGGTGACAGGGACTGGGAGCTGAATGTCCAGGGGAATCAAGTGTTTAGGAAGGATAGACGGGAGGAAAAAGGAGGTGGGGTAGCTCTGTTAATTAAGGATAATATCAGGGCGATAGTAAGGGAAGATATAGGCTCCAAAGAGCAAAAGGTGGAATCGTTGTGGGAGGAGATAAGGAATAGTAAGGGGAGGAAGACACTGATAGGTGTGGTGTACAGGCCCCCAAATAATAACTTTGAGGTGGGGCAGGCTATAAACAAGCAAATAATTGATGCGTGCAGAAATGGAACGGTGATAATTATGGGGGATTTTAATCAGCATATTGATTCGATGACCCAAATCGGACACGGTGGGCTTGAGGAAGAGTTCTTGGAATGCTCTCGGGATTGTTTCCTTGAACAGTATGTGACGGAACCTACAAGGGAGCAAGCTATCTTAGATCTGGTGTTATGTAACGAGGCAGGTAGAATTAGGGATGATCTTGTAAGGGATCCTCTTGGATCAAGTGATCATAGTATGGTTGAATTTTTGATGCAGGTGGAGGATGAGAAAGTAGGGTCCCAAACCTGTGCCCTCTGGGCAGAGGGGAGTATGATGGGCAGAGGGGGGAATTGGCGAATGTAGATTGGGGGTGCAATTTGGTTGGTAGGACAGCTGAGGAACATTGGAGGATTTTTAAGGAGATCTTTTTCGGTACTCAGCAGAAATATATTCGGATGGTAAAGAAAGACTGTAGGAGAAGGGATAACCAGCCGTGGTTATCGAAAGAAATAAAGGAGAGTATTAAATTAAAAGCTGATGCATTCAGAGTGGCTAAAAATAGTGGGCAATTAAAAGATTGGGAAAGATTTAAAAATCAACAAAGAATGACTAAGAAGGTGATAAAGAAAGGAAAGATAGAGTATGAAGCTAAACTAGCACTAAATATAAAAAATGACAGTAAAAGTTTTTACAAATATATAAAGAGGAGGAGGCTGGCTAGAGTGAATGGTGGACCCTTGGAGGATGAGGGGGGATTTAGCAGTGGGCGATGAGGAAATGGCTGAGGCTTTAAATAAGTTTTTTTGCCTCGGTCTTCACAGAGGAGAACACGAATAGTTTGCTGGATATTAAAGATAGAAGGATGGTAGGAGTTGAGGGCCTGAATGCGATTACTGTCACTAGAGAGGTAGTGCTTGATAGACTAATGGGACTGAAGGTGGACAAGTCCCCAGGACCGGGTGGAGTGCATTCCCAGGACCGGGTGGAGTGCATTCCCAGGACCCTGAAAGAAATGGCAGAGGTGATAGCAGATGCCTTCGTAGTTATTGATCAAAATTCGCTGGACTCCGGGGAAGTGCCGGAAGATTGAAAAACGGCTAATGTTTCGCCGCTGTTTAAAAAAGGTAGCAGGCAAAAGGCAGGGAATTATAGGCCAGTTAGTTTAACGTCTGTAGTTGGAAAAATGCTTGAATCCGTCATCAAAGAAGAAATAGCGAGGCACCTAGAAAAGAGTGCTTTGATCAAGCAGACGCAGCATTGATTCGTTAAGGGGAAGTCGTCTTTGACAAATTTATTGGATTTCTGTGAGGATGTGACTAGTGCGGTAGACAGAAGGGAACCGGTGGATGTGGTGCTTTTAGATTTCCAAAAGGCATTTGATAAGGTGCCTCATAAAAGGTTGCTACAGAAGGTTAGGGTGCACAGAGTTGGGGGTAAGGTGTTAACATGGCTGTCTCCTAATAGGAAGCAGAGAGTTGGTATCAATGAGTGCTATTCTGATTGGCAGTTGGTGACTAGTGGAGTGCCGCAGGGATTGGTGCTGGGGCCTCAACGATTTACCATTTATATAGATGATCTGGAGGAGGGGGCTGAGTGTAGGGTGATGAAATTTGCTGATGACACGAAGATGAGTGGAAAAGCAAATTGCGTGGAGGGTGTGGAAAGTCTGCAGAGAGATCTGGATAGGCTGAGCGAGTGGGCGAGGACCTGGCAGATGGAGGATAATGTTAGCAAGTGTGAGGTTATCCACTTTGGCAGAAATAATAGTAGGAGGGATTACTACTTAAAAGGCGAAAAACTGCAGCATGCTACGGTGCAGAGGGACCTGGGGGTCCTTGTGCACGAGTTGCAAAAACCCAGTCTGCAGGAGATCAAGAAGGCGAATGGAATGTTGGCCTTTATAGCGAGGGGGATAGAATATAAAAGTAGGGAGGTCTTGCTGCAACTGTACAGGTACTGGTGAGGCCGCAGCTGGAGTACTGTGTGCAGTTTTGGTCACTGCACTTGCAGAAGGATATATTGGCCTTGGAGGGAGTGCAGAAGAGGTTCAATAGGCTGATACTGGAGATGAGGGGGTTAGACTATGAAGAGAGCCTAAGTAGACTAGGTCTGAACTCGTTGGAGTTTAGAAGGATGAGGGGGGATCTTATAGAGACTTACAAGATAATGAAGGGGATGGATAGGGTAGAGGTAGAGAGATTCTTCCTGCTTAGAAAGGATAGCAGCACTAGAGGACACAGCCTCAAGATAAGTGGGGGGGGCGGGGTTGCAGTTTAAATCAGAGTTGAGGAGGAACTTCACTCAAAGGGTGGTGAATCTCTGGAATTCCCTGCCCGTTGAAGTGGTGGAGGCTATTTCATTGAATATATTTAAGTCACGGGTAGATAGGTTTTTGATAGGGGAATTGAGGGTTATGGGGAGAAAGCGGGAAAGTGGAACTGATCCACCATGATCTTATTGAATGGCAGGGCAGGCTTGAAGGGCTAGATGGCCTTCTCCTGCTCCTATTTCTTATGTTCTATGGATTTGCTTCTTTGGCACTTGGTCTTCTACACACTAACTAATGAAGTCACTTATTATAGTGGCATACTTGTTCGGGCTGGCCACAGAGTTTTTAAATACTGACCAGTGCACTAAGCAGCCCCTCAGGAGGAATTGAATGATTGTGAAAGGGACACCATTCGAGCAGACTGCTTTGTTCCGGATGTTGTCGGGCTTCCTGAGTGTTACAGAATTTTTATATAGTAATCTATTTTGCTTATTGCCAGCATGCCAAATCTGGATCTCATCTGAAACCAGTCATACAGTTTAATTTCTATTTATGATTATGTACTTTCAGCCTGTTATTTCTAATTAGGTCATAATTGGTGAACTCTGCATTACACCACCCAATCTCAGTCCTTACCAAGCAACTTATTTGCCAAATTCTTGTAATTAATTCCATGGGTGTGTGCATTTATTGGCATGTTTATATTAAATATGTACATATAATACAAATATTTCACTGGTAATAAACCAGGTTTCCACCTGAGAAACTATAAACCACAATTATAAATAGCAAATCAATTAAATTATGACTGCTTGTAGGATCTGGGGCAAGGTGCTGATTCAAAATGTTGGTAGATCAAGTAAAATCAATTCAATGTCCTCTGAGCTTGAGGAGTAAAATTGTACTGATTTACCATTCTGCATTGCCATCTATCAAGTTGACATTTTATGCAGTTAGAATTTGGCTTTGTGTTGGAGAGAATTAAAGAATAGATGGTCTGAGGCTGATATCTTATTTTGCCCAAGGAAAATTAGATTCCGGGGGTGTTTGTTAGCCAGCATCTTAAGTTGGGAAGAGCAGGGAACTGATGACAAACTTTCATGTCACCTTCTGTGCATACTGTTTTGTATGTCCAAATTGTAACATTTTTCCTGTGTTTTTAGTGTGCAGTACTGATTTGTTCGGCTTTGACTATTCTAATCTTTGACTTTTTGTGATGCTTGCAAAAGTTAAGCCATTGCACAAACTCGTACAACATTTCAAAAATGTCTAGTATTCAGTTTCATGCCTGAAACTCTTAAAGGAATGTAGAGGATTTTGAAAACTTGAATTTTTATAAATAGTTAACTTAATTATTTTACTTTTCTTCATTTCCATTTAGCTGTTGTATAATCTCTGAAAATTCTAAAAGTGGATTGATATTTTTGACTCCAAGACTAATGTTTATTGCTCGTGCACTGCAGGAGATGAAAATGAATTAACATCAAGTAACTGGAAAATCTTTCTGATTTGATTCTATAGGAGCTGATAGATGATTTCATCTTCCCAGCATCTAATGTTTACCTGCAGTATAAGAAGAGTGGAGAATTACCATCTGAGCAAGCCATTCCTGTCTGTAGTGCACCTGCTGCAGTTAATGCCAGCTTTGAGTTGTTAGTGGCATTGGCTGTTGGCTGTGTGCAAAACCTCAAGCAAATAGTGGACACCATGACAGATATGTATTATGCAGGTATTTAAAAACTGTTCGTTTGATAATATGGTAAAACTGAAGACGAACTGAGAGAAATACAGGGCAGGAGTTTATTTGAAGATGGTCAGATTTATTTCTTAGTTTGTTAACTGTGGCTCAGTTGATAACACTTTTGCCTCAGAGTCAGAAGGTTGTGGATTCAAGTCCCACTCCATAGACTTGAACACAAACATCGAGGATAAACCGTTATTCAGGCTAAACGTTAATACCGAGGTGTTATCTGCTCCCTCAGATAGATGTAAAAGATTTTGTGGCTGTATTTTGAATAAGAGTCGTTGTCCTGTTCATGGTGTCCTGGCTAATATTTGTCCCTCAACCTGCAGCATTGAAACAAATTTTCTGAAGATGATCATTTGCTGTTTGAGAGCTTCCTGCACATAAACTAGCTGGATGTTTTCTATGTTCCACATTGTTGGTAAAAGGCTTGGTAAAATGCCTTAAGGTGCTTCTGAGACTTTAATAAAGTATGAAAGAACAGAATTCCAAACTGAGCATCACCGCTACAAGAATTGCGACTCAAAAGTGTAGCACCCCCCAGGCATCCTTGAATGGGTAGTTAGTGTGGCTGTCATAAGAACATAAGAAATAGGAGTCAGTCCATAAGCCTATCTGCCTGTCAATAAAATAATGGCTGATCTGATACTGATCTTAACTCCACTTTCCTGCTTGTGCCCCAGCTTTGAATCCATTGTCAGTCGAAAATCTGTTTAACTCATTCATTGACCCAGCTTCCACTGCTTGCTGGGAAAAAGAATTTCAAACTCTCAACAACTCTCAGAAGAAATTCTAACTCATCTCCATCTGAAATGCCTTAAGGCCTTTAGTGCCTTTAGAGAAACGTCCTCCGATCGTGAACCCTGCCAAGTCTGTTCAGGATCTTAAGTGAATTTCCTCTGACCCGCTTCCAGTACAAATATATTCCTCCTTACGTCAGGTAACCAAAACTGTACAAGAATCCCAGATGTGATCTCACTAATGCACAGTTGCAGCAGGATTTCCCGATTTTTAGACTGCACCGCCCCCCCCTTGAAATAAAGGCTGATATTCTGTTTGCTTCCTGTTTACTTGCTGTTGCTGCATGCTAACTTTGTGATTCATGTACAAGGATGTGCAGTTCTATCTATGCTACAGCATTCTGCAGTTTCTTTCCAGTTAAATAATACTCTGCTTTTCTATTCTTCCTGTCAAAATGGACTTTCACTCATTTTCTGCAGTACACTTCAGTTGTCAATTTTTTTCCCCTCATTTAACTTATCTACATTCCTTTGTTGGCTCTGTGCCCTCTCCCAATTTGCTTTCTTCCTATCTTTTAATCACAACACATTTGGCTGCAAAATACTCGATCCCTTAATTCTAGGCATTAACATAGACTGTAAATAGTTGAGGCCCTGGCACTGATTGTGTGGAACCCTGAGTTATATTTTCATCTTTAAAATGACTCATTTATCCTTACTTAGTTTCCTGCTCGCTCGTCAGTCCTATATCTATGCTAATATATCACCTACAATTCCATATGCTTGTCTAAGCTATTATGTGGCACCTTATCAAATACCTTCAGGAAATCCAAATGCTGTACATCTACAGATTTCCCTTTATCCATCCTCCAAGAGCTCTAACAAATTGGTCATACTATTTCCCTTTCACAAAACCATGTTGACTTTGCCTGATGGTATTTTCTAAATATCCTATAGATTCTAGCATTTTGCCAAAGTCAGACAGAAGGCTAACTGACTTATAGTTTCCTGCTTTCTGTCGCACTCCTTTTTGAACAGAGCTATTATATTTGCAATTTTCCAATTTGCTGGGACCAGTCCAGATTTTGGAAGATTAAAGGTCTTGTTTTTAGATTCCTCAAAAGCAAAGACTAGTAGTATAAATTATGTACAATATATCGCCAGTAGAAGCCTGAACATTATCTATCACCTAGAATATCCCATATGAAAGTGATCACTGCACAAGGCATGTTAGGCCAATGCTTATTTTTCTACTCTGGTGATAGTAGTTTGACCTGTTTTAATTTTATTAGTTGAAGTGAGAAGTCCATACTGTAAACTGCTTCTAAAAGTGGCCCTGAAAATAGCTGAAATGTTGTGGTATTTAGAAATGTCTGAAATTTTAATTGCTGATTTGTAAGGTTTATATTTTTATTTAGGTTGTGAAGCACTGACAGAGTGGGAATACTTGCCACCAGTAGGACCACGTCCATCAAAAGGATTTGTAGGATTAAAGAATGCTGGTGCTACCTGTTACATGAATTCTGTTATTCAGCAGCTGTACATGATCCCAGCTATTAGGAATGGTATCCTTACTATTGAAGGCACTGGTAGTGATGTTGATGATGATACATCTGGTGATGAGAAGCAAGATAATGAGGTGAACACAAGTTATAATTATTTTTGTGTTTTAACTTAAGGATTTCATGCTTTGGTGTCAGTGTGAAAGCTTGAATCTTGAGCTCAGCTGATCAATTTTTTATACCTAAGTTGGTGGTAAAGTCAAGGCCAACAGTAATGTGCTGAAGTGTTTAGATTTATTTTGCTAATGTAATGAAATCTGCTGAATGTACAAGCTTTTGAGTTTTGGATTTAGATTAAAACTTGTTTTGGAAACCAATCCTCAGTAATACTTCATAAAGTAAATTATTATACAGCTGTGTAATTTTTATGCTGTAATTAACTTGCTGTCATTGCAAAAATCTTCGTAACTTTACACATGGATCACTGACCAAATTTTAATTGAGCTAGGTTTTGTTTACAAAATAATGGTAAAGCAAATGGCACTGTTTCACGTAAATAGTGAGTCAACTTCAGATGTGCAATTAAACACGAATATCAAAAAAATTGCTGTCCACCACTGGCTTCACGAAAACAGTATTTTGCTGCCTGTCAATCCATTGACATGCATTGAATATCACAAAGTACCTGTATTTGTGTGGTAGGGCAAACTAAACTTTCTTTTTTGATATTTAATATATGAAACGTATTATAATGCTGTTTTGCATTTGCTTAGCAAGCCTGGCACTCAATCATCTGGGCCTGTCCCTGCTTTGTGGCCTCACTAGGAAAGGTTCACGTCGGCAAGGAATAATCATGCTCCCTATGAACAGGGATCAGTCGACTTGGCCTCACGGTTGGAACCGGAGACGATCGAGGAGGCCGAGGGTTTCCTCTTGTCAGTGCCAGACTGGTGGTGCAGTCTGACACCTGGGCAGTGTCGGGGTAGGGGGGAGAGGGGGCAGCAGGTCCACGATTGGTTGCTTGGCAGAGACTGTATCTTGGGAGCTGCTTCAGGCAGCCCGCAGTAGCAGTGGCTTGACGGCTTTCTTTCCTGTCAGACCCTTGCTACTGCTAATGCAGATGTGCAGCATCAGAGGCCTGCACATATGCATTACCACCCTCTGCAGGGTTTTGAGTACATTAAGCCCCACCCACAGGCTTCTGCAGTGAGCAACAGGCTTGTTAATATTTTTGCAGGCAGTGTATGTATGGGGGGAGCTTGAAAACACTTAAAAGATGAATCTGAAGCTCTTTCAGTTTCATGTCTGCCCAGTGCTCGGAAAAATATCGATAAAATCACCCCCTTAATGTTGTGAATAGTTTCAGAAGATTTTTTTGAAGCCAAGTTTTAAAGCAAAATGTGTTATTTTTCTGTGTTTTTAGTCTTTCTCAATCAAAGTATTCCCCTTCCCACCCTCCCCAAAAATAATCTGGTTTGCCACCCTCTTCAATTCACTTTCCTACTCAATCCTTCCACTGTTCCTTTCCCAATCCTAAAATTTCACTCGTTAAAGAAGCATCATTTTCATTTCCTCGTTGTCTTCATTGCACTGAGAGTAGCTGATGCTTTGCAACTTTGTGGGCAAAACACTAAGCAAAATAGAGTGAAAAATGTTTTTGAGTTACAAGATACAAATTTAATTAACAGCAGATATTGAATGCCCTGCTGCAGTAAAGACCGGTCTTGTATGTTTTTGTATATACAGAAGTTCATGCACACTTGAATAACTTTGGAAACTTTCTTGTTATATTGATAGTATGACTGCTTGTACTAAAAATTAATAATTGTAAGTTTGTTGCAAAGTACAGCTAGATTCTGTTGAGAATCATTTAAATCTAATTGAATTTAGTTTTGAATGTATTTTTGCAGAGCAATGTTGATCCTAGGGATGATGTATTTAGCTACCACCACCATTATGACAAACCTGTAATTGGAAAAACTGAAGATCGTAAGGAATACAATATTGGGGTCCTGAGACATCTGCAGGTCATTTTTGGACATCTAGCTGCCTCCAGGTTGCAATACTATGTGCCTAGGGGTTTCTGGAAGCAGTTCAGGTTTGTAGTTTCAAAATTGAGAATTATTTTTATTTCCAAGGCGGGTGGGATGCATGACAATTTGCATTTGTATTTTGGGATGTTGAGAATGTATTGATGTGGAACTGAGTTTTCTTTCAACCGTTTGAATAGTTCTATACATAACTTTAAGCAGATTATTGATAGTCTGGGTACAGATTAAGATTGAGATGAGTTTAAGATTAGTAGAGCAAGCAAGATTTGAGGCTACTCAAGGCCATGTGTTTGAATGCAAAACGTTACTTTCTCTTCCCCTAGGCTTTGGGGTGAGCCAGTCAACCTTCGAGAGCAACATGATGCTTTGGAATTCTTCAACTCTTTAGTGGACAGCCTGGATGAAGCTTTGAAAGCGCTTGGACATGCAACAATGCTCAGCAAAGTTCTTGGGGGTTCCTTTGCTGACCAAAAGATTTGTCAAGGCTGTCCTCACAGGTGAATGCAACTAATGTTTAACATTGAATTATATTATTCCACTCCTATAGAGAACTGATGAACTTTGTGGTTAAAATAAATAATTTCACCTTTTGTAACTACAGTTGCCAATCAGAGTAGCCATACTATTTTTATCCCCAAGTTATTGCATTTCTTCATCAAGACAAAAGGTTCGTTCAGATTCGCAGTTAGTTAAAATAATAACAAATGAAAACTGGCAGATGAGTGAAGAGTCCCCAAATTTTAGTCCTAAATGCATAGTGTGGAAAAGCATCGACAAGAAAAGGGGAGTTAGAGAATATAAATATTTTTTGCGCTGCAACTTTTGAATTTGCCAGTCAGGAGTTTGATGGGCTGTATAACAAGGATTCACCTTGGAAAAATTGTCACACAATTTCTAGCAGATATGGAAGTCAATTTTTAAAGCTTTTTAAGTTCCAGTTATGCTTCAGGAACCATTATGTTTGAAGCACCTTCAAAAGTTTGACCATTTAAATTTTGAGACAGTGAATAAGCAACATGTCATAAGCATGGACGTCATTTGTGAATTACATTTGAATTGTTCCTGAATATATACAAAATTGGGTGGTTTGAAAATTGCAAATGGTATATAATTTCCCAGAATTACTGGAGCACTTCTTCCAGTTGTTCAATCTGATCAATTTTTTTTCCCAGTCTTCTGCTCCTGAATCTTGTGTGTTGGAAAGTGAGAGTTAACAATTGAGCGATCAGATCAGCAGAGCACCTGGGACCAAGTGACGATCATAACAATTAAATATAAGTCCTGCCTCTCAAATTTGATTGAATTCTTGAGGACGTAACTAAGTGTGTAGACGAAGGTAGAGCAGTTGATGTTGTATACATGGATTTTAGTGAGGCGTTTGATAAGGTTCCCCATGGTCGGCTCATGAAGAAGATAAAGAGGTGCGGGGTAGAAGGAAATTTGGCCAATTGGATAAGTAACTGGCTGTCTCATAGCAGACAGACGGTGGTGGAAGGAAAATTTTCAGACTGGAGGCCAGTTACCAGCGGTGTACCACAGGGGTCAGTGCTGGGTCCTCTGCTATTTGTGATTTTTATCAATGACTTGGAAGAGGGGGCTGAAGGGTGGGTTAGTACATTTGCTGTTGACACCAAGATTGGTGGAGTATTGGATGAGGTGGAGGGCTCTTGTAGGCTGCAAAGAGACATTGATAAGATGCAGAGCTGGGCAGAAAAGTAGCAGATGGAGGTTAACCCTGATGAGTATGAGGTGATTCATTTTGGTAGGACGAACTTGAATGCGGATTACAGGGTCAACAGCAGGGTTATGAGGAATGTGGAGGAATAGAAATCTTGGGGTTCATATCCACAGACCTCTGAAGGTCGCCACTCAAGTGGATAGAGCCATGAAGACGGCTTATAGTGTGGTAGCGTTTATTAACGGGGGGCTTGAGTTTGAGCCGTGGGGTTATGCTGCAACTATAACGGACGTTGGTGAGACCACATTTGGAATATTATGTTCAGTTCTGGTCACCTCACTATAAGAAGGATGTGGAAGCATTGGAGAAAGTGCAGAGGTGATTTACCAGGATGCTGCCTGGTTTGGAGGGTCGATCTTTTGAGAAAAGGTTGAGGGAGCTTAGGGCTTTTCTCTTTCGAGCAGAGGGGGATGGGAGGCAACTTAATAGAGGTTTATAAGATGATGAGGGGGATAGATAGAGTGGATGTGCAGAGACTATTTCCTTGCGTGGATGTAGCTGTTACTAGGGGGCACAACTATAAGGTTCATGGTGGGAGATGTAGGAGCAATGTCTGAGGTAATTTTTCAGAGAGTGGTTAAAGTGTGGAATATGCTGCTTGCTGGGATAGTGGAGCTGGACACTTTAGGACCTTTCAAACAGTTAATGCATAGGCATATAAAGCACACCAGAATGATAGGGAGTGGGATAGCTTGATCTTGGGCTTAGACATAGCTCGGCACAACATCGAGGGCCGAAGGGCCTGTACTGTTCTATGTTCTGTAAGGGTAAGGGAGAAAGAGAGTAGAGAAAGAAGTGTGGTGAATTGTTATTAAACACAAGAAGTGGGAAAAAAAGATTATTCTAAGAGAAGGAAGAAAAAGAAGCAGTGAAAAATTAAATCCTTGAGGAGCAATTTAACACCTTCAGAGCTAAGATACTGGAGTTTGAATTGTTCCCTTTTGAGGACATGGATTGAGTAGCATGGCAGGGATGTAAATCTTGTGAATGATACTTTGTTATTAACTATCAGATCTAATTTTCTGTGTTTGAGTTTAATTGTTTGAACAGTGCAAATGCACAATTTTTTTGAAACTTAATAAGAGACTGACCATGAACTTCCAAATTTTCCATTGCTAATGGCAGTGGGTTTCAGTAACGAATGTGCCTTTAATTCTTTTTTCCCTTTAATTCTATATCAGTGGTTCCCAACTGCTGTGCTATGGCACATTGTTAGACTGTGTGGTTGCTGCACATTTCAGCCGAAGCTGTGGGGCAAACTCTGAGCCCTGGCTTTATTTCATTTTAGAACAGCACTGATTGTGTTTCCATTGAAATAATCAGCTAATAGGTTTTTGAATGTCAGGAAGCACATATTCCTCTGTGATTAATTATGCCCTTTACCACTGATTCGCCCAATGCAATCTTAAGGTGACTGTTGGTGTAGATCAAATGCACAGTTTTCTCTGGGAAGCTGCAGACTGAGTGTTGTTAGAGCTGCACCTATATAAGAAACTGACAAGATCCATTGCATTCTGAACCTTAATTGCAATTAGTACGCAGGGTTTCAAGTGTCAACAGATGAGGTGTCTGCCACATAATAAGAATCCTTGACCTGTTCTAAAAACACAATTATATGAACAATATAATTAATTTTCTTAATGGTAATAATGAGGTAGTAAAGAGTGGCATAGCCAGCAATGATTAAATTTCAAAATGATGAGACTGTCTTTTGGTGGAAATAATCATTTCCTCACTTCTGTGTGGCATGGCCAACATTTGCCATTTAAATTTACCTGGTCCTTATGTGGCGGACATGCACTGTTTGATTATTTGACAAGCTATGGACAGGACTGAACAATATAATCATCGGTGAGCTTCTCCATATGATGAAGGAAAGGTAATTGATGAAGCAGTTGATTATGATTGTGTCTAGCTCTTGAAAATCAGAAACTCCTGCAATGATATATTTGGCTGAAAAGTATGATATTCAAGAACAATTGCGTTCTCCCTTTGTGCTCCATGTGACTGCAACGAAATGGGCATTCACCTTGTTCCAATTTACTTCATGGTTTCCATTTTTCTACAATATTCTACAGTGCATCAGTCTGTTCTGTACCATAAATATTCAGAGTCTTTATTCTTCACCTCCATTTAAATATATATTTTCTCTAAGTCTGTGTTAATACACCCAGCATGGTTTGTTCTGTTCTTATTCACTCAAGCTGTTTAGACTCGGTCTGTGCTAATGCAGTCTATGTCCGTAGTGTTGGTACTCAGACTATCTCAGTTTGTCTGCTCATTGAATCTCCATTATCTCAGTTTTTGCATTCTGTGTCATCTCAGTCTGTTTTTCATTGTTATTGTGGTCCATCACCTTGACTGCTTTCTGTCCTGTTCTGAAGTAGAAAGTTGTGCTTTCTGAGCTGGTACACTTTCAATTTGTGCTGTAATTGCTACAACTATGCTCCAATTGGTCCCCCACCCACCCAAGGTGCTAGGGACGAAAGAAATCAATCTATAATTGTTGAAAACGTATTAGCAAATGGATATTGCTGGAAAAAAAGTGGGTGTGCCATGGAATTGTCTCATTGAAGTTTGCCATCTTACTGAAAAGATTGGGAACTGTTGTTCTAGGTTATTGGTGGATGGATAGCAATGAAGCTGGGATAAATAATGGAGAGTGTGGTTCACTTCCCATTTTGTTACCTGCAAAGTGAGTCTAGATTCAGTAAGGTTTTTTGAAAAAGTACTAGTGGAAATTTTTAAACTCAGGAATTAAATGTCAAACTGCAAGAGAAACTCAGCTAGCACCCCCCCCCCACCCCCCAATTCCTGGCCCGGTTTTCTTTATAGTCCTGTTTTCTATTCCTCTAGATAATTATCCAATTCTCCTTTGAAAGCCAAGTTCAAAGTCTGCCCCACATGTCAATAGTACATTTCAGATGCCAACCACTTGCTGTGTACAAGATCTTTTCCTCTTGTCAGCGTTGCTTCTTTTGCCAATCATCTTTAATCATATCATCTGCTACATAACCCTTCTGCCAACAAGAACAGTTTCTTCCTATCTATTATGTAATTTTCAACATTTGTATCAAATCTTACCTCAATCATCACTCAGGAGAATGTCCCCAGCTTTTCTACAGTCTTTGAATCTGGAGTCTCTTGCATCCTGAACGGTTTGCGTACATGTTTATTGCATCTTCTCAAATGTGTAGCATCCAGCGTTCGGCACAATTCTCCAATTGAGGTGGAAAAAAATGTCATAAAAGTTCATCATAACTCTCTAGCTTTTGTAATCTGAGCCTTTGTTTATAAAACCCGGTATATCCAATGCTTCATCAACCTGCCCTTCCACCTTTAACACTTCTCTGCATTAAATTTCATCTGCCATGAGCTGCCCATTCCACTAGCCTGTCATTACTCCTGAACTCTGTCACCATGCTCCTCAAAATTCACAGTATTTGTAAGTTTTGTAACTTAATATGGATCTAGTTTAATGGTCATAACGTATTTTTACTTGTTTTAGGTATGAATGTGAGGAATCCTTCACAACGCTGAATGTTGACATTAGAAATCATCAAAATCTGCTTGATTCGCTTGAGCAGTATGTCAAAGGAGACTTATTGGAGGGCGCCAATGCATACCATTGTGAGAAATGCAACAAAAAGGTAATTATCTTAGACTTTCTTTTCAAATTCTTTCAGTTGGAAGAATTTTCAATTTTGTAACCAGTATCATAACCATCACTCTCTGTCAGCTCTTGTTGCTGCATAATCACTGGCCCATTAAGTTAGCCTTCGACAACTCCGGTCTTTAATCTTAGGTTTTCCATGTGTCTTTTCTAAATTAACGTATACTACCATGTAGTAATCAAATAAAAGTATATAATGGTATGAGCCCATTTTTTGTGCTTGAAAATTTAGAAGATTATAATATAAATAGTCATTTGATGGTACAGAACTTATGTGTTTCTGAAAAGAGAAGCATTTTGAAGCTTTTCACCTTTCGCTCATCGGGACATCTCACAAGATTACCAATATAAGCGGAAAACAGCAATTTATACTCCCTGAAAAGAAAATACTGATTGGTTGGCAAATAGGGTCAGACTGGTAGAGGCATTGTCATAGAGAATGCACCAGGTGATAGACAGTTAACTGCCGAGTTTTGATTGAAATTTAAATTGGGCAGTTTGACACTGGTCAAGGCTTTGACTTGTGCAATGAGTCAATGAATGGCTATCATTCAGTTTGTTTATCTGAAACAGGTGCAGTGTGTATACGTGCTCTTTCTGTCTCCAAAGACCCAGGGCCCTGTGTACTAATATATAGCTTCTAGTACATGCAAATGTGCCACATTGTGACTCAAATGACCATCTTAAATAGTTTGTCAGTATAATTCTTAACACACTTTTATTTATTAAATGTGTTTCTAATGTAATGCGTCTAATGTGTTTTGACTTTTATACACATGGGATGGTTGTGTATGGGCTGTATCTTGCCCATTGTTAGCAGCAGCTGGGACATGCTGTTGATGCAGTTCACCAGTCTTTGGAACGTAGGCCTACATGCCTAACATCACAGCGGCACTGAAGTTCAAATGCCAGATTACCCATCAGTGTGTTTGGAAGAGCGTCTTTTTGCCTTGACAGCAGGATTCTGTTCGTGGTAATGGTAGGAAGGACTATTACTTACGTGGCGAAAAATTGCAGCAGGCGACGGTGCAGAGGGACCTCGGGGTCCTTGTGCATGAGTCGCAAAAACCCAGCCTGCAGGTGGTCAGGAAGGCTAATGGGATGCTGGCCTTCATAGCGAGGGGGATTGAATATAAAAGTAAGGGGGTCTTGCTGCGGCTGTATAGGGCATTGGTGAGGCCGCAGCTGGAGTTCTTTGTGCAGTTTTGGTCGCCGCACTTACGCAAGGATATTTTGGCCTTGGAGGGAGTGCAGAGGAGGTTTACTTGGCTGATACCGGAGTTGAGGGGGTTGAGCTATGAGGAGAGGCTGAATGAACTAGGCTTGTACTCGTTAGAGTTTAGAAGAATGAGGGGAGATCTCATTGAGACGTATAAGATGATGAATGGGATGGATAGGATAGAGGTGGAGAGACTCTTCCCACTCAGAAAGGACAGTAGGACTAGGGGGCACAGCCTCAAGATAAAGGGGGGGCGGTTTAGAACGAAGTTGAGGAAGAACTTCTTCACTCAAAGGGTGGTGAATCTCTGGAATTCTCTGCCCGTTGAAGTGGTGGAGGCTACCTCGCTAAATATTTTTAAGACGCGGGTTGATGGGTTTTTGATAAGAGAGGGGATTAAGGGTTATGGGGAGAGGGCGGGAATGTGGAACTGAGCCACGACAGATCAGCCATGATCTTATTGAATGGCGGGGCAGGCTCGAAGGGCTAGATGGCCTACTCCTGCTCCTGTTTCTTATGTTATATACCACTTGTGTTGCTTCTGTATGGTCACAATGTGAAACAGCTAACTTGACCTGTTGCTCAAATTTGTGCAATACTTTGCCCATCTAAGGTAGACAGGGCACTTTTCAGAGCCGAATATAACGGCTATCACTCCATTCATGAGTTTGCATGATATACAGCACAGAATGATCTCAAGGTAGCCATTGTCCCTCAAGATGCCTTTGATACGCCGTATTTTAGCAAATGGCTTGAGCCCTATTTACATCCTGATAAGACCAATTTTATGGTATGTAGAACTGAACCAATCAGCAATTTCATCTCGTATAACATAAATAGTTGTTTTTTCCCTTTGTATCAGTATTCTTCAGAAGTGTCCTAATTAGTGCAAGATGAAACACTTCGATTTTTTTTCAGTAATACTCAGGATGCTTTCTTTCATTCAATATCTGTATACATTTGAATTATAACCTGTTTTCCACCAGGCAGCAACCACTTTAGAATGCACCCCTTCAGGAAATTTTTCTTTAAAGATGTTATTCTTCCTTACTAGTCCGAACAATTTCACTGTATGCTAGGGTAAAGCAAGTTGTCAGCTATTGGTTCCTTTTTTCTTCCTTTTACAATAACCACAAATGGCTGTTCTCCAATTATCTTGTTTCCAATTATTGTTAAATTGTTCTCTGTTTTATAGTAACTTACAATTAAATTTATGCTTTTTTTTGTTTCTTCTATATTTGGGTTGATTTCTGCTGTTCATTCTCCTCTGGCTGCAAATCTCCATTCAATTCGAATTGCTAGAAATCTCTCCTATACAATTCTGTCTTCTGTGATGTTGTTTATAGAGTTAATAAAACACAATTTTTTTCAGACCAAACAGCTTTAGAGACTAGACCCAAGGCAGTAAAAGAGCATGTTGTTGGTAGGTAGGGAAAATTTGGGGACGCAAGTGCAGTCGGTCAGATGGAGAGGGCAAGGAGGGAAGTAGGGAGAGCAGGAAAGGAGGTAGGTAAAATGAGAGGGGAGTGGAAACAAGTGGAATGAGGAAATAACCAACATTTATCTTTTCAGGAAAGCAGTGATTCCTCCAGAAATGGTTAGGAGGTGCCTGTGGTAAGATTAATGTAGTCCATAACTGTCTCAGAACTGTTGCAGTGTTCCTCAGTGAAATTTCACACTTGGAATGGTGAGAAGCGCTACAAGGATCCTTATGGAAGGAGTGGTAGAAACCAAAGTTTCTGAAAAAGCCTGTTGGAAAGTATATGTGTAGATATCAACAGCTTTGTCAGGGAGATCAGGCTGCAACACTGGAACCGGCCACTGGAACTCAGTTTACAAAAATGTAGGAACAAAATTAGGGGAAGGCCAATTTTAATATGGTAAGCGCTGGCCAAACTTGAAAGTCCAACAAGTTTATTTGGTAGCACAAGCCACCAACTTTTGGAGCGCTGCCCCTTCATCACGTAAGTAGGAGTTCTGCTCATAAGTCTGTGAGGAGGGCAGGAAGTAGGGGGAGGAGGGTAGCAAACCGGGGTAGGAGGCCAGCAAGAGGTTGCAGAACTGTGACAAAACTCCCACTTACTTGATGAAAGGGCAGTGCTCCAACAGCTAGTGGCTTGTGCTACCAAATAAACCTGTTGGACTTCAACCTGGTATTGTGAGATTTCTTACTGTGTTTACCCCAATCCAGTGCCGGCATCTGCACATCATGTCAAGGGATATATAGTAAAAAGATAACTTACAGCAAATATAAGGGGCTTGAAACATTAGATGCCCAAAAGAAGTATAGAAATTGCAAGGGAATACGTTTTTTTAACTTAAGAGAATGAAGAGGAGGTATGATTCAAACCAAGATCAAGTTTAGAAAAGCCAAACCAATGGAATACAGGACCAGAGGGGGTTTGGGTGCATGTCCAGTGATCCCTGAAAGCAACAGGGCAGGTAGAAAAAGTTAAGAAGCCACATGAGATGCTTGCTTTTATTAGCCAAGGCATAGAATATAAGAGTAGAAAGGTTATGTTGGAGCTGTATAAATTATCCATTAGGCCACAGCTGGTCATCACACTGTAGGAACAATGTGATTGCATTGTAAAAGGAGCAGAGGAGATTCACCAGGATATTGTCTGGGCTGGAGTGTTTCAGCTTTGAACAGGGGCTGGTTAGACTGCAGTTGCTTTCTTTAGAGCAGAGAAGGCTGAGGGTGGACCTGACTGAGGTGTACAAAATTATGAGGGATACAGGTCAGGTAGATGGGAAGAAACTTGTCCCCTTAATGAGGGATTGCTAACCAGGATAAAAGCTAAGGAGCAGGAGATTTAGAGGGGAATTCAGAAAAACCTTTTTTTCACCCAGGGGGTGGTAGGAATCTGCAAATTGCTGCCTGAATGGATGGTAGAAGCAGAGACCCTCAACATTTAAGAAAAATTTAGATGAATACTTTAGTTGCCATAGCATACAAGGCTATGGACCAAAACTGGAAATTTGATTAGAATAGGTAAGTGCATGATGCTGGCACAGACATATGGGCCAAAGGGCCTCTTTCTGTGCTGTAAAACTCTGGCTGTATCTGTAGATTAACGGCATCAGATCAAAGCTGCAAAATCAACCACAATACAAATCTGTTACTAAAGTTGGTTGGGTAAAGAGGAGAATGGCTAAACCTCCAGGTTAGCTGATTAAAGTGGACAATCTTTCCAAGTGCTGCTGGTTCCAGTTTCTATCTGATTTGTTTAGGCTGTCAACTACTTGCCTGAAGTTTTGTTTGGCAGAGTATTTCTTCATTCTGTGTGTTGACTTCAACTTCATTGCAAAAGTAAGTTGAAATTTCAAAGTTGGTAAAACCATGTCACTTCAATGTATGATGGGGGTAGGGGGCGGTTTGAGTATGTTGTCACAATGTTAGTTGACCCCTTTTTATTTGAGATATTGCATAATGTGCTCATAACATTTATCAACAGGTGCAGTGCTATTATTTTATTCCTCTGCAGTTATAAGAACATAAGAACATAAGAAATAGGAGCAGGAGTAGGCCATCTGGCCCTTCGAGCCTGCCCCGCCATTCAATAAGATCATGGCTGATCTGTCGTGGCTCAGTTCCACTTTCCGGCCCTCTCCCCATAACCCTTAATCCCCTCTCTTATCAAAAACCCATCAACCCGCTTCTTGAAAATATTTAGCGAGGTAGCTTCCACCACTTCAACGGGTAGAGAATTCCAGAGATTCACCACCCTTTGAGTGAAGAAGTTCCTCCTCAACTCCGTTCTAAAACGCCCCCCCCCCCCCCTTTATCTTGAGGCTGTGCCCCCTAGTCCTAGTGTCTTTTTTGAGCAGGAAGAGTCTCTCCACCTCTATCCTATCTATCCCATTCATCATCTTATACGTCTCAATGAGATCTCCCCTCATTCTTCTAAACTCCAACGAGTACAAGCCTAGTTTATTCAGCCTCTCCTCATAGTTCAACCCCCTCAACTCCGGCATCAGCCTAGTAAACCTCCTCTGCACTCCCTCCAAGGCCAAAATATCTTTGCGCAGGTGCGGCGCCCAAAACTGCACACAGTACTCCAGCTGCGGCCTCACCAATGCCCTATACAGCTGCAGCAAGACCTCCCTACTTTTATATTCAATCCCCTTCGCTATGAAGGCCAGCATCCCATTTGCCTTCCTGACCACCTGCTGCACCTGCAAGCTGGGTTTTTGCGACTCATGCACAAGGACCCCGAGGTCCCTCTGCACCGTCGCCTGCTGCAGTTTTTCGCCACGTAAGTAATAGTCCTTCCTACCATTCTTCCTACCAAAGTGGACCACCTCACACTTGCCAACATTAAATTCCATTTGCCATTTCCTGGCGCATTCGCCCAGCCTATCTAGATCCTTCTGCAGACTCTCCACACCCTCCGCACAATTTGCCGTTCCCCCAATCTTGGTGTCATCTGCAAATTTCGACACCCTGCACTCGGTTCCCTCCTCCAGATCATCTATATAAATGGTAAAAAGCTGAGGCCCCAGCACCGACCCCTGGGGCACTCCACTAGTCACCATCCGAATAGCACCTGTTGACCCCCACTCTCTGCCTCCTATTTGACAACCAATCCTCTATCCACGCTAACACCCTACCCCCAACTCCAAGTCCCCTGACCTTCTGCAATAACCTCTTATGAGGTACTTTGTCAAACGCCTTCTGAAAATCCAGAAAGACCACATCCACCGGCTCTCCTCTATCGACCGCCCTAGACACATCCTCATAGAACTCCAGTAAATTTGTCAGACACAACTTCCCTTTAATGAAACCGTGCTGCGTCTGCTCTATCAAGCAATTCCCTTCAAGATGCCTCGCAATTTCCTCCTTAATGACGGATTCTAACATTTTACCTACCACAGACGTTAAACTAACCGGCCTATAATTCCCTGCCTTTTGCCTGGCACCCTTCTTAAACAACGGCGTAACATTAGCCGTTTTCCAATCCTCCGGCACTTCCCCGGAATCCAGCGACGTCTGGAAAATAACCACCAATGCATCCACTATAACCTCCGCCATTTCTTTCAGAACCCTCGGATGCATTCCATCCGGCCCTGGGGACTTGTCCACAATCAGCCCCTCCAGTCTGTTATAGCTATCCCTCTGGAGTCTAAGTCTGGAACTTAGACTCCAGAGGGAGAGACAAGGAATTTGTAACTCTTCGTCTCCTGTTGGGTAGTTTGTGCCTCTTGCCTTGCTTGGTAGCTGCACATTTATTCAATGCTTGGCTACTTCATTTTATTCTTTTGTTGATAGCGTAGCAAAATATTTTCTCATATTCCTCAACTTGCCATTTCATTTGAAATTTGGTATGGAGGAGACAGCCTCACATAATCATTCTTTCTTTAGCTTTGGCTTGGCAGAACATGGTTTCAAGCCCATTCTGTATTATTCTGTTATTAATATTAATCTTAAAGCACATGTATTCGTTGTGTTTTCTTCAACAAAATCGCAATTTTATTGGAAGTGTCGGTTTTAAAGATTTAATTATATTTGCTTTTGATGGCCCTATCATTTGATCATTATACATTAATTCTTCACTTAATATCATTATGTTCCTGAAAAGTGCAACTTTGCGTGAAACAACATTTAAGTGAATCAGTTTCCCAGGAGAACGCATATATAAACAGGATTTAAGTTCTTCTGGACATCTCTTATCAGGGAAAAATACAATTTGATATACCTGTACAGTTCATTCCTAAACAAAATATTTAAAAGAAATTTAATATCTCAATGTAAAATATAAACTATTCAGAGGTTTCATCTTTTGAGCCAACTGACAATGAAATTGGAATAATTGAACAAGGGGCTGGTGAATGGAATGCAGGCACTAGATGGTGGCGTAAAATCAGATGGGAAAAGGGTAATTGAGCAGGTGAGCAGTGATTGAAACGACAAAGCATAATTAATTCTTGAGGATAAACAGGATGAATTTTATTGTTGCATTGTTGCCTTATGTTTATCCCCATCAGGTCTTCATTCTGTTTTGGAGAACGTCCCTTTTCTTCACAGACTGAATAAATAAATAGAATCAGTTATTCACTGATTTATTGTTTGAATAATGTGTTTTAAAATCTCTGACCATAAATTTCGTAGTGAGGCTGACTTCATCAGTGTTCTCCTTGTTGTGATCTGCTGTCAAACAACACAATAACAAACATCATGTTAAAGGGATATATTTTCCCTATTGTGTCAGCGTCTTACAACAAAACAGCATTAACTGAATCAACATTAAGGAAGCTCTATATTGTTACGCTTATAACACTGCAGATAGCTTAAAGATGTTAAATTTTAAAATTTTGTTTAATGGGAGACAGATGAGGCATTTGGGCGTTTGTAGGGTGATTAACCCTGCATTCAGTCTTTGTGCGCATTTTATTTATCAGCCTCTTGTATTGCATAGGAGGCAGCTTGCTACTACATTGCTGTGGGGTATCAGATGAAAATTAGGATCTCATAAAAGAATAATAACTTTCAAACCAAGATTAGACAACTTACATTTGAATGGCTGCAAGTACTCTGAAAAACAGTGGAATCAGGAGTGTGATGAACACAGACACCAGCAAATGAAACCCATTACTTATAATGAGGCTATATCAATGCAAATGCGCATTCGCTGCTTTGGCAGCAAATGCAACTGGATTTAAAAGATGCCAAGACACACTTTCAAAGAACAACAGGGGATTTATCTCTGATGCCCTGCCAATACTTATTCCTCAATCGGCACCGCAAAAAAATTCATCTGGTAATTCTCCCAAGTTGCTGTTTGTGGGAGCTTTCTGTGTACAAATGGGTTGCCATGTTTCCTACATTGCAACAGCGGCTACACTTCAAAAGTACTTCATCAACTGAAATGCTTTGAGGTATCTGGTGATCTTATAAAATCCTATATAAATGTAAGTAGTTTCCCCTTTATTCCATTAGTTGCTGTTTCCTGTGGTCTTAATTTAATTCAAAACAAACTAAAATCAAAATCATTCTTTCAAGCTTGAATTTAGTTTGCTCGACACAATTCAAGGTGTCTGCTTGATGGGTTAATCAGCTGTGTGCCTTGATGGATTGTTTAAATCCTAAGCCTTATGAATAGGGTTATCCTCTGATAGCAATTTTCAATCCACATAAGATTGTTGAACTATTTATTCCAGAAAAGGTTCCACCAAATTTATATTTCTACTAAAAGGGAAATAACCTGTTGGTTATTTGTAAGGCTGTTTGCGATATAGTGTCTTTCAATTTGAACAGTTAGTTTCTGAACAGTGTGCAAGACCACAACTTTGGAAAAAATCTGTGCATAAACTGAGGTTAATGTGCTGGGGATCATGAATGTATGTCTACTAAGTCATTACTTGACAGGTTTGAAGTGACCAAGGTGAGTGGAAAGTAAGCTACTTGTGTAGAGGCTGCTACTTGAAGCAAAATACAAATTATTTAAAATGCACAATCTGGAGTAGTGCATATCACAAATAGCTTTAAATTGGTGGTCCAGTCAGGATGCACAGTAGTACTCCGAAGCTGACCTGACGTGTACCTTAAAGAAAATCACTGCCAGAGTTCTGTTTTGTACGCTAAAGATTCACACAGGATTAGAATAAATAATGAATAACATACCATTCAGCAAGTAGTAATCTTGTTTATTTTGAAGGTAGGCTGTCGCATATGGATCTCAGCCATTGGTCCTCCACTTTTTTGATGAGATGTTTTGAAACTCTGTGTGTGCGAGGTGTTTTCATTCAATTGTTGAACATTCCATACCCTTGCTGTACGAACTTGCATTTTTATGATGGCAGCACTCTACAGGCAGCAGCAATTAATTAATTTGAAGTGTAATGTTATGCAGCTAGACATGGTAACTATTTCGTAGTGCAAGATCCCATGGACTGCCACAACATCAGTGAGAAGTTAATTTATTCTTGATGTTTGATCATACATGTTGGCCAGATCACATGGTGAACTCACTGGTTCACTGAACTGTTATGCAAATGTTATGTGTTAACATTCTACCTGACAAGTTCACCATCACATCTGAAAAATGGCAATTGGGATTCTTTTCATCACATTTTAACCTGGCACATGAAAACAGTAGTCAACTATTTAGCCATTTATTGAGCTCATTATTGACCTGTGACCTTACACTACATGCCCATCTTTGCCCATTTCCCTTAATACTTTCATTTAACAAAAACCCATCAATCTCAGTTTTAAAATTAACAGTTGCATTTGCATGAAATATGCTCTCAGGTAGAGTTCTAAACATCTAGTACTCTTTGTATGCAGTTTTACTGATTTCATTCCTTGTAGGTTTCTAGTTAACAATTTAATGTTGGCAAGTGTGAGGTGGTCCACTTTGGTAGGAAGAATGGTAGGAAGGACTATTACTTACGTGGCGAAAAACTGCAGCAGGCGACGGTGCAGAGGGACCTCGGGGTCCTTGTGCATGAGTCGCAAAAACCCAGCTTGCAGGTGCAGCAGGTGGTCAGGAAGGCGAATGGGATGCTGGCCTTCATAGCGAAGGGGATTGAATATAAAAGTAGGGAGGTCTTGCTGCAGCTGTATAGGGCATTGGTGAGGCCGCAGCTGGAGTACTGTGTGCAGTTTTGGGCGCCGCACCTGCGCAAGGATATTTTGGCCCTGGAGGGAGTGCAGAGGAGGTTTACTAGGCTGATACCGGAGTTGAGGGGATTGAGCTATGAGAAGAGGCTGAATAAACTAGGCTTGTACTCGTTAGAGTTTAGAAGAATGAGGGGAGATCTCATTGAGACGTATAAGATGATGAATGGGATGGATAGGATAGAGGTGGAGAGACTCTTCCCGCTCAAAAAAGACACTAGGACTAGGGGGCACAGCCTCAAGATAAAGGGGAAGCGGTTTAGAACGGAGTTGAGGAGGAACTTCTTCACTCAAAGGGTGGTGAATCTCTGGAATTCTCTGCCCGTTGAAGTGGTGGAGGCTGCCTCGCTAAATATTTTTAAGAAGCGGGTTGATGGGTTCTTGATAAGAGAGGGGATTAAGGGTTATGGGGAGAGGGCGGGAAAGTGGAACTGAGCCACAACAGATCAGCCATGATCTTATTGAATGGCGGGGCAGGCTCGAAGGGCTAGATGGCCTACTCCTGCTCCTATTTCTTATGTTCTTATGTTCTTAACTTGGAATTGTGTAGCTACTTGAACGAAGTTGCTTAAAAACATAAGTTGCATGGAATTCAAATCGCTGCAGCTTTTTTCAGATTAACATAATTTGATATTTAAGGCTCATTTGCTGACCAGCATTTTGAAATCCGTGCCCATGTTTGAACCTTTGTTCACAAGATTAAAGTAATATTGAATCCAATAAATGTTGCTAAAACTCAATTCAGTAATGCGTATGTGTGCTCATTGAGGTTGGCTTTTGTGCATCTCAGGAGAATGTAAGACAGATGTTAGCGACTGTGCCTAATATTTAGCCTCTGCTTTAGGAGTGAAGAAAAGTGGTGGGAAACGCAGATAAGAAACTTGATGTAAAACTTGTATTTTCTAATTTCTTTAGGCTAAGGTTATGTTTACAATAGCAAAGTTTTTCTAAACTTGATTATGCCTTTGATGTGTTCTGTCTTGCAGGTCGACACAGTGAAACGTTTGCTAATAAAGAAGTTGCCACCAGTTTTAGCAATTCAACTGAAGCGATTTGACTATGACTGGGAGAGGGAATGTGCAATTAAATTCAATGACTATTTTGAGTTTCCACGAGAGCTGGATATGGAGCCTTATACTGTGGCCGGCGTAGCCAAGTTGGAAGGGGATGACATCAACCCAGAAAATCAGTTGATCCAAAATGACCAGCCAGATAATGAACAGCCTGGTAGCACTAAATATAGACTAGTTGGTGTGTTGGTGCATAGTGGTCAGGCCAGTGGTGGACATTACTATTCGTACATCATTCAACGAAATGGTGGAGATGGTGAGAAAAATAAATGGTATAAGTTTGATGATGGTGATGTAACTGAGTGTAAAATGGATGATGACGAAGAGATGAAAAACCAGTGCTTTGGTGGTGAATACATGGGTGAGGTCTTTGACCATATGATGAAACGTATGTCATATAGGCGGCAAAAACGATGGTGGAACGCCTATATACTTTTTTATGAACGAATGGACACAATAGATAAAGATAATGAATTAATTAAGTACATTTCTGAGCTGGAGATTAGCATAAAACCGCACCAGATAAAGATGCCAAGTGTCATTGAACGAAGTGTACGGAAACAGAATGTGCAGTTCATGCACAACAGAATGCAGTATAGCCTGGAGTATTTTCAATTCATTAAGAAACTACTGACTTGTAACAGCGTCTACCTGAATCCCCCACCTGGTGAGTATACTTGTATCTTTGATAACATTGCATCCAGAGAAACATGAGGGTTTTTTTGTTATCTCATTGTTAAATCCTTATTGATATATTTATGTAAGACTAGATCTATATTCTGAGGTAAAAGTTAATGAAAATATCATGCAGTCTGCTGATGTGCTTCTGTTGAGAATTCCAGCTTCCTTGTAAATGTGTATAAATATACTGGACAAGAAGCTGAGTTTAATTATTTTAAAGTGGGTTTTTAAAAAACACCCAAAATCCAGTGTATTATGTTACAAGTTTTCAGGCTGTACAAAATGCTCTCATCTCATACAGAGGCACTCTGCATTGTCTTTAATCTGGATAATATCTTTAATACCCATAACCTAAACAATAGTAACCCAGCAGCACTTAGCACCAAGACCATTTGTTAAGTGACTTTAACGCGAGTATAGAAGCTTACTGTATGGGTGACCATTTAGCCATTGTTTCTGTGCAAGCTCTTAATGGAACAATTCAGATTCAATGCCACTGGTCCACTGTTTGAGAAACTGAACAGAAGAGCATTCTGCTGAGACGAAGCACAATTGCAAACCACAATTTGGTTCATTTTCCATTAAATAGGTTTATCACAATGTGCACTACAGTGAAATGCATCTAGAGTACCTTTGTCTCTTTCTGGCTGATTAGAAAGCAATTAAGCACTATCTAGCATGCATCTTTCTGATGTGGGAGGCACGATAACAGAGATGTCTGTGTTAACTGTTTTCCACTGTCAACATCTTAAATAGAAACTATAGTTACATTAGTGGTACAAGTGCTCTGGAATTCCTTTACACACCCTCTCCTTGCTGAGTCCTGACATCTCAAAATGTTGGGAGGTTAACAGATTAAACAGCCAACTGATCTTCCCTTGGATTGCCGTGTGTAAATTCCAAACTTTCCTTTCTTTTACTGTCTCCCCTTTTTTCTGCTTAGCTAGAACTCGGGAATTAACATTTTGGCCTAAATCTGACTTGCTTTTAGGAATGCAACATAAACTAAAGGATCTTTTTAAGCCAAATAAATAAAATCTGTGTAATAAGTGCATTATTGGACACTAACTAATTCCATAATATTTAATTATATTCTATGAACATTTCACTGTTTAGTATGGTGTTGTTTCTGAAGATGAAATGCATATTTAAATGGTGTTTTACTTGTATTTTTCTATTGAACACCGATCCAGTAACCTAAATCATTTAAGTTACAATTTATTACGGTGAAACCAAAACCTATGCAAGTATGTAACTTTGCTCTGCACTGAGGATATGTGGCCCAAGATTGCTTCCAGGCTATGTAAAATTTCAGGAGTTGCAGGACAATACCAGTTTGTTTTGTACAACTGAAGTTGACATTTGTTGTTTCATGCATTGCACATCACATTGTTATTTTATTTTTTATTTATTAGTGTCACACATAAGCTTACATTAACACTGCTATTGTGAAAATCCCCTTGATGCCACATCTGGCGCCTGTTCAGGTATGCTGAGGGAGAATTTAGCATGGCCAATTCACCTAATCAGCACGTCTTTCGGATTGTGGGAGGAAACCGGAGCATCCGAAGGAAACCTGCTTAGACACAGGGAGAATGTGCAGACCCCATACAAACAGTGACCCAAGCTAGAGTTTCAGTATATCCAACCAAAAATGGCTGGTAGTTGATTTTTTTTTAAATTTTCCCTGTAAACAGCAGCATCAGTTCCAGCCCTGACCAATATCAAAGAACATGGAAAATAAATTATACAAAGCCATCCTTATTGGTATAGATACGTTGAAAATAAATTAAATAGCACATTGAAGCCTAGCAAAAGAAAGCAGAGCTATACTTGTAAAAATCTGTGGTTATGATCCAGTCAGGGACCAGTAACTTTTTTTTCTAAAATAAACAAAGCTTGAATCCCTACCTACTCGCTTGGAGATTAAAGTCACAAGATTCCACAGTTCTAAATTAATTACTATACAAAGTCAACAAATTTATGCCAACATTTAAGATTAACATGAGGTAAATATGAATTAACAGGATTGAACACACCACACTGTACATTAAATGGCAGGTGCAACTAAGACTGGTCCCATGGATTTCTCAGCAACCTATCCAGATTTTGCTAATTACTGTGAATCATAATCTCATT
Source organism: Carcharhinus amblyrhynchos (assembly GCF_965287045.1). NCBI lineage: Eukaryota > Metazoa > Chordata > Chondrichthyes > Carcharhiniformes > Carcharhinidae > Carcharhinus > Carcharhinus amblyrhynchos. Next base: position 38,713,748 of record NC_137338.1, on the reverse strand, counting down.
AAAATTCTGTGTCAAAGATCTCGCTTCTGAATTCCCTCAAAAAGCTGTTCCATCTTGAGCTGCCTTAACAGCTGCTCACCACCTTATGTTTCAATCTCTCGTTCTGAGATTGAGCTCCACAGGATTCACAAAGCTGCCCTTCTGTCTCTAATTACCAGGTTTTTTCAATTTTTCCACAGACCACGAGCTTCACTAAGCTGGCATTGCCGCTCAGTTTCTCCAAACTCCATTCTCTGGTTGCGCAGTGCTCTAAGTAGATCCCGTTGTTTTTCTGAGCCCTAACAGCAGCAAACAGTTCCCAAGACCTTTTTCAACGTCCACAACTGCAGCCAAACATCTCTCCCAGTAAACACATGTATAAATTAAAACCAGAGACTCTCTTTAAGCTCCACACGTTTCTGTATTGATGTTAGCTTTTGGGGTTCATTGAATCAATGCTTTTAAACTAATTTAACTCTACCTCCCAAAAATGAGACATCTGTCGAGACTGCACATTTTTGTGAGCAGTGTGGATGTCATGTTTCCTATTCTCCAACTAAGAAAGCCCACCTGCTGTTTTATGGCACCATCTTTTCTATTCTGACTTTATTAAACAAGCATGGGTAACCTTCAGAACTGTCATCTTTTAGGTGTTCTGTCAGTCTCAAAAGCCCAGCATTTAAGCTGCCTTACCTTCACAGCAATCTCCCCAGAACCAAACATTATCTCTAAAATATTAACATGAACTCCGTATTAGATATTCGTCCTAAATCAAATTGGTAGATTTTATACTCAACTACATAGTGATTTGCTAAAATTGCCAAAAGCCAAGTTTTATTACCATACAAAATGGGAAATATCTCAAATTAGTAATTTACACACTCGTAAATTGCCTCCATCAAAATGCCTGCACAAGTTGAAAACTGGAACTTAGATTAGTAACCGTGGATAAAGCATCCTGTTGCACTAATGTTTGCAAAATATATCAAGATTTGGTGCATGTGCCTTTGGTTCAGAGAAGAATTGCATAAGGATTAGGGACACCATTTTATGTACTGTTCAGAACAAAATTAGCCAGCCTAAGAAACCCAGCAAGCCCAAGTATTGAAAACTGCTGATTAGTATCAAGGGCTCAATTCAAGCAGTTGATATTGGAAATTTACTAATGTTGGATCATATTGAGCATGTACTATTGTTAATTGATGCGAAGGAACCCCTTGGTTGCATTATGTTTTTGACGAGCTAAAAAAAAAACTATCCTTTCAAGAAACAATCATCATCAGTGTAATAACATGAGACTTTCTTTGTTCCAAGGTCTCTAACAATGAAAATAACAACTGCCTTTAAATAAGATTTTCTTGAGACAAATGGAGAAACTTTTTTAAGAACAAAATTTTAACAGCAGTGATGGAATTTGGGATGGTTGTTGAGGTGGTTTGTTTTTCATAAGTGGTATCTTTACCTGAGTCAAGAGCCATTGCAACACAGAAGGCGATAATTCAGCCCATCAAGTCCCTGCTGCTTCCCTACACCAATCCAATAGGCAGGATTTAATGTAGACGATGGGGTTCTTGCCTGTTGGCTGGATAGCTGGCAAGTGTACTGTGCCTCTTTTCGGGAAAGCCTGCCATACTTAGTGCCAATGAGGCACTTAGCTGGATGGTGGGCCTTCTCCTGGGATTAGGGATCCCAGGGAACTAAATCCTTCTTCCCAATAGTTACCATTGCCTGAGAAACCGCCTGAGAAGGAGATGAAATCAATAGGAAAGGTACAGAGTTGGTCATGAGGGCAGAAGGCAGTGATGGAAATTAAGATTCAAAAGTTAAATGTTGGACAATCTGACAACACAAGTGGTTAGAGTTTGAGAGAAATGATTGATAGGTGAGGGCTGTTTGTTATTAGTATTCACGTGCAAGCTTCCAATCATACATTTAACACCAAGGCCATATCTTTCAACCTTGGTAACATGACTTAATGTTGCCGGTTTCAGTCCATCTGCTGCTGAATCACTCATCTATGCCTCAATTACCTCTGGATTTGCATATTTCCATGCAATCCTGGTTGGTCTCCCATCATTCAAAGCGTTGCATGTGTCCTAACTTGCATGAAGCCCACGTTCCCCTATCACCTTTGTGCTGGCTGATCAACGTTGGCACTTGAACTGGTAACGTGTTCTCAAATCCCTCCATGGCCTGCCCTTCCTTGTCTCTGTTATCTCCTCCAGCTTCCTCAAAGATATTTGCATTCCTTATTCTGGCCTCGTGCATACCTGAAAAGCTTGGAGAATTGAGGCCAGAGACTCTGTAAAATGGAAAACTCTGCAGCCCATGAGGCTCCAAATACATATGAGACTGACTATCACAGGATTGTTAAAATGTGGGAGGTGATCATTCAGGCCATTGTATCACCACCAACTCTCCGATTGAGCATTCTACCTATTGCCTTCCCCGCAACTTTCTTCTAATAGCCCTGAACATTTGAATGCCTCAGTTGAACTGGCCTCGACTCCACTCTCCGGCTGTGCGTTCCAGACCCTAATCACACATCATGTTTTACTAGTTACCTTAAATTTGTGCCACCTCATTCTTGATGCTTCGCAGTTGGGAACAATGGGACAGCGTGCTGGCACAATGGTTAGCACTGCTGTCTCAAAGCTTTTGGGAGCCTGTGTTAGATTCCTGGCTTGCGCCGCTGTCAGTGTGGAGTTTGCATGTTCTCCCTGTGTCTGTGTGGGTTTCCTCTGGTTTCCCTTCTCAGTGGCCATGCTAAATTGCCCGTTAATGTCAGGGGGACTCGTTTGGGTAAATGCATGGGTTTTGGGATAGGGCCTGGGTGGAATTGTGGTTGGTGCAGACGTGATGGACCAAATGGTGGCCTCCTGCACTATAGGGATTCTATGTTTCTATTTGTTCAGACCCCTCATGATTTTGAATACCTCTATCAGATTCCCTCCCCCTCAGCCTTCTCCAATGGAAACAGTCTCAACTTCAGTCTATCTTCATAGCTGGTTCTAGGGCTGAAGAACTTCATTCTCGTGAACTTTTTCTGTTTTCTCCCCACTGCCTTCATGTCTTTCTGAAAGTGCAGTGTCTAGAATGGAGCATAATACTCCTGCTGAGGCTAAACTAGTGTCTTATATAAGTTCAACATAATCTCCTTGCCCTTGTACTCCAAGACCCTATTAATAAAGACTGTATAATGTATGCTTTATTAACCATTCTCTCAACATGTCCTGCCACCTCCAAAAACTTGTATACACGGATCCCTCTGCATCTGCATCTCCTTTGGAGTTGTATCCTTTAATTTGTATTCCACATTCTTCCTACCAAAATGAATTTCTTCACATTTCTCCATTTGAACTTCATCTGCCACATGTCGGCCCATACTACTAACTTGTCTGTGACCCTTCAAAATTCTACCACTAGCCTCTCTGTTCACTATGCACCCAAGTTCCATATCATTCACAAATTTTGAAATTATACCCTATACACTTTGGACTAAGTCATCAGTATATATCAGAAATAACAAGGAGCTCAAGAAATGGATTTTCTTTTTTAAATGTTTTGTTCTGGAAAATTACCCTCAATTGCAGAAAGAGAACACTAAACTCTTGTCCTCCAACTACATCAGTGCAGATATCAAGATCTGGTCCAGTGGTATAGAGTCATAGAAGCCTGCAGCATGGAAACAAGCCCTTTGGACGTGTCCATGCCCCAATTACCCATATTTGGCCCAAATCCCTCTATACCAATCTTACCCATGTAACTGTCTAAATGCTTTTAAAAGACAAAATTGTACCCACCTCTACAACTACCTCTGGCAGCTTGTTCCAGACACTCGCCACTCTGTAAAAAAAAAATTGCCCCTCTGGACACTTTTGTACCTCTCCCCTCTCACTGTAAACCTATGCCTTCTAGTTTTAGACCACCCCTACCTTTGGGAAAATATATTGACAATATAGCTGATGTATGCCCCTCAATATTTTTAGACCACTAATAAGATCACCTCTCAGCCTCCTGTGCTCCAGAGAAAGAAGCCCCAGTCAACCCAGGCTCTCCTTATAACTCAAACCATCCCAAGTCCTGGTAGCATCCTAGTAAATCTTTTCTGCACTCTTTTTAGTTTAATAATATCCTTTCCAGAACTGTACACGGTATTCCAAGTGTAGCCTTACCAATGTCTTGTACGACTTCAACAAGACGTCTCGACCCCTGTATTCAATATTGTGACCAATGAAACCAAGCATGCTGAATGCCACCTTCATCACTTTGTCCTCCTGTGATTCCACTTTCAAGGTGCTATGAACCTGTACCCCTAGATCTGTTTGCTTTGTAGCCCTCCCCAAAGCCCTACCATTAACTCTGTAAATCCTGCCCTGGTTCAGTCTACCAAAATACATCATCTTGCATTTATCTAAATTAAACTCCATCTGTCATTCATCAGCCCATTGGCCCAATTGATCAAGATCCCATTGCAATCCGAGATGATCTTCACTGTCAGCTATGCCACCAAAGCATGTTTGAATTCCACAAAGTCAATCTCAAGCTAGAAATCTTAGTTCATCATTGAAATTTTCATTCAAGATCATTTCAGATAATTTCAAATGAAAAGGCAGTTACGGTTGTCTTCTTGGGTAGAACCTTGTTTCTTAGTATTACTGTCTTACACAGGGCAAGATCATCTGTTACCAGAAGCTGAAGAACTGGCTATGATAAGTATTCAACTTGCTGCTAGATTCCTGTTTAATACTGGGTTTCACACAAAGAAAATAGTCCGTGGTCCAGCAAGTGAATGGTGAGTGTCTTTCTTTATAGATGTATTTTTTGTGCTTTTCTTTCCAAGCTGACTATGTAACTTAAGCCAAGAACCAAGTGTAACATCATTGATTATTTAAAATAGAAATTTGACTGTTAAATGTAAAACTTTAGAAAAATACTTGTATTGCAATAAGTGTATATTAGAACCATAGAAAATTACAGCTCAGAAACAGGCCTTTTGGCCCTTCTTGTCTTTGCCTAACTGTTTTTTGCCTAGTCCCACTGACCTGCACTTGAACCATATCCCTCCACACTCCTCTCATCCATGGACCTGTCCAAGTTAAAAGTGACCCCGCGTTTACCACTATATCCGGCAGCTCATTCCACACTCCCACCGCTCTGCATGAAGAAGCCCCCCCCCTAATATTCTCTTTAAACTTTTCTCCTTTCACCCTTAACCCATGCCCTCTGGGGTTTTTTTTCTCCTCTAGCCTCAGTGGAAAAAGCCTGCTTGCGTTCACTCTATCTATACCCATCAAAATCTTATACACCTCTATCAAATCTCCCTTCATTCTTCTACGCTCCAGGGAATAAAGTCCTAACCTATTCAATCTCTCTGTAGCTCAGCTTCTCAAATCCCAGCAACATCCTGGTGAACCTTCTCTGCACTCTTTCAACCTTATTTACATCCTTCCTGTAACTAGGTGACCAGAACTGTACACAGTACTCTAAATTCAGCCTCACCAATGCCTTATATAACCTTACCATAACACTCCAACTCTTATACTCAATACTCCGATTTATAAAGGCCAGTGTACCAAAAGCACTCTTTACGACCCTATCCATCTGTGATGTCACTTGTAGGGAATTCTGTATCTGTATTCCCAGATCCCTCTGTTCAACTGCAGTCTTCAGAGTCCTACCATTTAGCCTGTACGTTCTACTTTGGTTTGCCCTTCCAAAGTGCAATACTTCACACTTATCTGCATTAAGTTCCATTGACCATTTTTCAGCCCATTTTTGTAGTTGGTCCAAGTCCCTCTGCAAGCTTTGAAAATTTCCTCACTGTCCACTACACCTCCAATCTTTATCATCAGCAAATTTGCTGATCCAATTTACCACATTATCATCCAGATCATTGATATAGATGATAAACAGCAATGGACCCAACACCGATCCCTGCGGCACTCCACTAGTCACAGGCCTCCACTCAGAGAAGCAATCCTTCACAAACACTCTCTGGCTTCTTCCATTGAGCCAGAGTCTAATCCAATTTACAACCTCCCCGTCTATACCTAGTGACTGAACCTTCCTAACTAACCTCCCACGAGGAACCTTGTCAAGTTTGTCACGTTTATTTTATGCATAAGCTAAATACTCATGCAGGTGACATTATTATTCCATAGGCATTACTGTCATTGAATGTGATGAGATAATTATTTTTTACCAAAATTTTCAATGGGTTAATTTTAAAACACAAACTTTTCAAGCACTTGCATCTTGCTTGTAGTGTGAGGTAAATTGTGATAAAGCCTGAAAGTGACTGTGTAGTGAATCCAATTGAAGAGAAAAACTTGATATTTTGGGTGAGGTGGTTACTTTCTAAGATGCAATGTCATCTGGAGATATTTTCTACTGCCAAATCACCCGTACCCTCCCCCTCCTCCTCCTATGGGCTGATGGGTAATGCTATGTCAGAATTCTTGCTGCTGACCTTTGAGAAACTGTGTGGGTCGAAATGCCAGCTTGTACGTATGGGCATAAAGTAAAAGATTTCAGTGACTGTTGCCTGCGGGGCCAAATTCTTGCAAATGTTAGGTCCGTAAGTGTTAAAGAAAAATAAAATATACTGTGCGCACTTTTTAAAATTTATTTTTTCCACTCTCTCTCTTGGAAGTAATTGCTTTAGGAAGCATTGTTACCTTTCTCATATTTGGGCTCCAAGTTGCTATTCATCTGTGAACCTAGACAGATTGCCTGACTGTTTTACCACAGAATGTAATCTTAGCTGATCCCATTCTCGACTGACAGCCACAGAAGTTTTTCCCAAAGGTTTTCTGGGCAGCAGTCAAACCAGAACTTTTTTCCTTCCGTGCCCTGGCTCTTGCACCTAAATCTGAGCATTAAGACCCCATAATGCCTCAGCTGAGTTAATAGAATAGGGACTGCATCTAACTACTGTATTTGTGAGAACAAATTTACCGTTCTGCTTTTGCATTTTAGCTATTGTACACCGTTTGTGAGAAATGGTCTTTCTTTCCCCAACAGGTATGATGCATTGTGTATCCTGCTCCGTCACAGCAAGAATGTACGCTGTTGGTTTGCACACAGTGTTCTTTTTGCCTACCCTAATCGCTTCTCTGAATACCTTTTGGAATGCCCTAGCACAGAAGTGAGGAGTGCTTTTGCTAAGCTCATTGTATTTATTGCACATTTCTCATTGCAAGATGGACCATGCCCTTCCCCTTTTGCATCTCCAGGACCCTCCACTCAGGTAAGAATGTTATGTAAGATGGGAGAATGCCAGTTTTTACATTTGTTTTATAATATCATTTTACAGGGAAAACATTTTAATTGTTTTGATTATTAGCCTCGAGTCTTATGGTTCACACCTGCAATGGTGTAATCTGTCCTTGATCGTTTCTAATGCTGAATGACCTGCTGTTGTAGCCAGAAATTTCTGTTTTCTTGAGTTCGATCATTTGCAGTTTTTCCTTTTTGTTCACATATTTCAGTATGTTGTATGCTCATTTGCAAATCTCCCTATTGTACTTTGAAGCAACAGTGGTATTCAGTGGTTTTTATATTGCAATGTGTAAGATTTTTTTCTGGATTATTTGATGAAGTAAGTCATGTTTATGAAACCTGGAGTATATAATCAAACCAATGAATATTGAGACTTGTTTGGAAATTTAGCATCAAACAGCAGGTTTTTTTGTCATAATATTATTGGTAACTACTATTGTACTGATTTATATAATTGGTTGAGGAGCAAAAGACTAAGCATAGGAATCAAGGGCATGCACTCTGGCAAGATATGACTATTGGTGTTGGAGCTTCAAGTATTTATTATTTATTAATTTAGTTGGTGGATAGAAAGCCAAATATCCAAGTTTGTTGATCACACATAAATGGACAGCAGTGTAGCTGGAAGTGTAAATTATAGTGAGATATTGATAAATTAAGTGATCAAAAATAAATTTCAGTGAGGAAATCAGAAAAAATCTTAGTCACCCAAAGAATTGTGAGAATGTGGAACTTGCTGCTGCAGGTTGAAGCAAATTGTATGGATGTATTTAAGGAGCAGCTAGATAAGCCTGTGGGGAACAAGGAAATAGAGGGTTACAATGAGAGATGTGAGGAAAAGAAGGACGAGGTTCAAGTGGAACATATAAGCCTGCATAGACTGATTGGACAGAATGTTTCTGTTTGTGCTGTGTATTATATGAGATCATGTGTAACTAACTTGGGGATCAACTTCCTACTGCATGTCTGTACTTTAAGGCTATTTATTTCCACCTCTGCAACATCTGCCCTTGCTTCAGCTTACCTGCTGTCAAAACACTCATACATGCCGTTATCAAAAAAACTGACTACCTTGGGTCTGGAGTCATTCCTTGGTGGCATCCCACATTCTAATCTCTTTGGACTTCTCAGTGCTCAATTCAATTTTGAGCATACTGAGTTTTATAAGGTGGAGAATGGTGTTCTACAGGACCACTGCTATTCAGAAATCTGCTATGGGTATTGTGCACGACCAAAAGAGAAATGACTTGCATCAGCAGTCTGCAACCTATGTCAATACAGTGCAGCATCAACATCACAGCTAAAATAGAATAAAGAGAGAAAGAAAATTGAAAAACAGTCTTATGTCTCCATACTCCCTCCCAGCCCAGGTGCATATAAAACTAATAGTCTGATATGTCCACCAAACACACACCTGTAATGGGCACTGCTCATGTATTGAGGGGAATGGAGATGAGGTAAATGTGGAGTTTTGGGAAGCTCTCCAATCCTGGGCAGTCACAGTCCATTAGTAAAACACTTGGCCATCCTTGCAATTCTGCTGTTCGGGATCCAAGATTCTGCGTATATCCTAACTAATACCAAGTGCCACTTATCTATCAGCCTGCACACCCTGATCTACAATGGCTCCTGGTTAAGCAATGCCTTCATTTTTAAACTGTCATTCTTAGTTTGAAATTCCTCCATGGCCTCACTGTTCCTATGCTTTCTAATCTCGCCCTGCCCACAACATCCTGAGACCTGTGCTCTGCTAATTCTCAATGTTGAGCATCCCTTATTTTAATCTCAATCATTTGAATGTTTGGGCCCTAACATCTAGAACTCCTTCCGAAATCTCCCATCTCTCTACCTTACTTTCCTTAAAGATGTTCCTTAAAACCTACTGCTTGAATCATCTTTTTGAAAATCTGTCTTTAAGTCTCCTTATGTGGCTCAGTGTCAGTTTTGTTTGATAAGACCTTGGGATGCTTGTTACATTAAAGGTGCAATATAAATACAAATTGCTAGTCCTAGAATCCCTACAATCCAGAAGGAGGCCATTCAGCCCAGCGATTCTGCACCAACTACAATTCTACCCAGGCCCAATTCCCGTAACCCCACATATTTACCATGCTAATCCCCCTGACATTAGGGTTAATTTAGTTTAATGTGGCCAATCAACCTAACCCGCACATCTTTGGACCGTGGGAGGAAACCAAAACACCTGGAGGAAACCCATGCAAACATGGGGAGAATGTGCAAACTCCACACAGACAGTGGCCTGAGTTGGAATTGAACCTGGGTCCCTGGCACTGAGGCAGCAGTGCTAACCATTGTGCCTCCATGTTGAGTGTTGTTGAGATTTTTTAAGTGCTTTTGAATCTAGGTAAGTAAAGCTCTTCTGATTTGTACCATGGAGATGATGGTAAAAAAGTTTTTGGGAGTGGGGAGGAGGTGAGACATTGCAGTAAATTGAACCTCTGATTTTCTCGGGTAGCCACAGGATTTATGTAGCTAATCAGCTTAAGCTTCTGTTTAGTAATGTCCCATGGGATGTTGATGTGTGGAATTCAGCGATGCTGATGCTGTTACATGTCAAGGAGGGCTGGTTAGGCTGTCCTTTGTTGGAACTGCTCATTTCCTGGCCCTTGTGTAGCATAATGTTTCTTGCCATGTATCAGCCCAAATTCCAATGTTGTCCACAACTTGCTGCATGCAATTACCAACTTCATTGTGAGGAGTTACCAAATAGAACGGAACGCTGCAATCATCAACGGACATCATTGTGTCTGACCATAGGGGTGTCTGTGGGTTTATATACATGCATAGTAAACCTTATCTTAATTGCATTCCTCATTGTGTTGACCCCACCTACTTATTGTTTATTCTTATTGTATCTGCTTCTCCCATTCCTTCGTGGACCTTGTTTCTCTCTCCCAATGTGACTCCTGGTTTCTATACCCCTGCCAGTTTAGTTTAAATCCTCCCAAACAGCTCTTGTAAACTACCTACTATGACTAGATCCCTGCCTTGTTGCAACCTGTTCAGCCTGTATAGGTCCCACCTCCCCCAGAAGCAATTCAACAATGTTCCAAGAATCAAGCAATTTTCCCATGCAATATTACATCTTGTACAGATTGAATTTTCATCAAGCAGGATCTTCATATTGGAGATGGATAATCCAACATTTTTAGTGCATGATTTAGCCAAATAGATTGTTGATGATCATGAATTAATAATCAATTCAGGTAAGGTGAACCATGTTGCAGCTAAAGTCAATGCCTTTAAAATAGGTGAGAAAAGTAGTGTTTAAAGAAGTGCCTAATCCATACTTGTGTATTATTATGAATTGGGCTAATTTTTTTTGCTATTTATGCTTAACAGGCTTTTGATAATTTAAGTCTAAGTGACCACCTTCTCAGAGCTGTTCTGAACCTACTACGACGGGAAGTATCTGAGCATGGGCGGCATTTGACACAGTACTTCAACCTCTTTGTTATGTACGCCAATCTGGGTAAGGATATAACTAAAAGCTTCACGTTAATAACTGGATTTCATTTTTATGCTGTAATTCCTAAAAACAAAATTTGCATCATTTTCTACTGAAAATACAGAAAGTTAGATTTTTATTCAGATACACAAAGGAAACTTTTTGGAAGTTTGCTATAAGCAGCAATCATTCAACCCTTTGTAATCACGAAATATATCTGCCCTACTATTCCAAAAGCAACTTTGTTTTCATTATTTTTAAAAAATAATTAAACATAGCCTAGTTTTACATTTTGAGAATCAGTGCTCTTAAGATATTGTGGTTTGGATAGTTCATTCTCCCATCTATTATTTCAAGGTTTGTGTTTTAAAATCGTTCTCTCAAACTTTTGTCATCATGATCTTCTCTGCTCTTTTTAGCCAAGGGCTGATAATCACAATGGGCTCATCAACTTGCTTTCTTGTCTCTTGTGCCTTCCCTGTCAGTTTCTACAACAGCACGTGCCTCTACAATAGAGCAGACAGCTTGGCAATTCTTATAATGTTGAATGTCACAAATACTGTTGTAATTGGGTACAGACTTGTGTGTTCTTAAAAATCACAAAATTGGGCAATTGATTTTTCATCTGTTCGCCTGATGCAGTAATTTAAAGAATTGTAGTAAGAGGATGAGGATGACTAAGAGGGTGATCAGTAAGGAGACCTCTAGGAATGGGTGCAACCAGATTTGGCAAGCCTAAATAGATCTAGTTAATGAGATGGCTCATGAAATTTCTATCCCTGCCATACTTGAGTTTCTTGCATCAGTTGTAGATATTTTATTACATTGATTTCAAAAATGTATAGTGTGATGTGGAAACTAAAAGATACTGGAATAATGAATGCCGGCAACTTATTGTACTAACTTACCTGTTCTGAAGTAATTTTCAGTTGTTTCTGGCTTTGGCCCTTTGCCCACTTCATTGAAAGCTCGTTTCAGCTTGATACCCACTGCAAATTCACCTGAAGAGCCTGGACCTAGATTGATTCTTGTCATTTTTTTAAAAATTAAGGACTTTAATTTCAGTGGCATGGTGATACAGTGATTAGCACTGGTGCCTCAGCACCCAGGAATGTGGGCTTAGGTGACTGTGAAGTTTGCATGTTCTGCCTGTTTCTGCATGGGTTTTCTCCAGGTGCTCTGGTTTCCCCTCGCAGTCCAAAGATGTGCACATTAGGTGAATTAGCCATGTTAAATTGTCTGTTAATGTCCAAACATGTGTAGGCTAGGTGGATTAGCATTGGTGAATGGGGGTGAAGGGGAGTGGGGAATGGGGGATCCTTGGTAAGATGCTCTTTCAGAGATTTGATACTGACTTGGGGGGCTGAATGGCCGTCTCCTGCACTGTAGGGATTCTATCAACCCAACTTGGCATTCTTTCTATTCCACACATCTTAATGGTGCAGAACATTCTGGCAGTGCTGTTTTATTTTTAGTGTATATGGGAGTTCTCTATCTTCCCCCTCCTTTTACTGCCCATCCTTAATGTTTATGCAACTGGGGGTATTTACTTTTTTAAAATCACTCTAATTTGACTGAGTTACAAGCAAAGGCAGAAGAACTGAGGATCCGAGCACAAATGTAAAGATACCAAGAAAAGAAGCTCTGCTGGGAATGAATTATGATCCTTGGATGTGAGGGATGAACTGAGTCATCAGCTTAGATACTTAAGATGTTTTGCTAAAAAAAGAAATTTTCATCCTGCACTCATCTGGACAATTGCAAGAATACCAATGAATTTTCATTAATAACATAGTAACTGAATAACATAATATCTGTAACAAATGAAGCAGTTTAACTACTAACAGTTGAACAATACTTAAACATAAAAGGAAATGATTTCTAACTTATCACTGTTTCAGTTCACAATAAGCAACATTATGCCACATTCAATACGGTAAGCGCGTATAAATATACTTGCTATGAATATAGTCAGGCTTGAAGCTTTGAGAGAGAAACAGTTGGTTTTAGCACAGCTTGTAGAACTCTGTCTTCAAACAAACCCAACCAGAACTGAGAAGATGTTTTTCTCTATGACAGATTTATCTACCTCCCATTAACTACATCATTATCATGACCCTGCCTATCTAAACCCAAATTCCATTCTTTTAATCAAGACCCCCCTGGTGAACACTCCATCCATAGACAAAAATCCAATAGCTCTATCCTCAGTAAACACTACATGGCTAAAATGAGTAATTATCCTGTTATAGAACATAGAACCCTTCAGCACAGACAGGCCCTACAAGTTGCGGTGATCATATCCCTACCTACCAGGCCTATCTATAACCCTCAACTCCTTTAAATCCCATGTACTCATCCAGAAGTCTCTTAAGAGACCCCCAACGAGTTCGCCGCTGCCTCCACCACCACCTCAGAGCTAAAAGTTTACGACATGCTGACTGCCTGCAAAATTGAGTTGAATTGGCATGTTGGCATCAAAATAGCATCCTGTAAACACAAAACGAAATCATTCATACAACAGCAGGACACTACGGTATTACAGAGCAAACGCCAGTGGCCAGCTCCTCTCCAACTGCAGCGAGTATTCCAGCAATCAGACAAATTATGGAGACACCCCAGATCCAAACACCAGCATGTGTTACTTTGTGGCAAAGAGATCTCGAGGACTTGTGATGTGACTGCTACCTTAGAGTTTCAGAATGCTGGTCTGACCATTGACTTGCCAGGAATATTGAGCTTCTGATGATAAAATCTTACGTGCTTCAATACAGTCAAGTCACAAGAAAACTTGCTGTAACTGTTCTTAAAGACATAGCTAAGAGAAAAGCTGGAAAACAAACTAGCCAGAGGAATTGTTGATTTCCCGATGGTAAATTTGCACATTTGCACTCTTGAAAGAGCTTTCTCTAGGGGACATCCATAGTTTGGAGACTCTCTAGTTTATTCTGCCTAATAGGAAACTAGGGCACCGTGTCCTAAGATTACAAACATCTTGCCACAGCTTCTGTCTAGAAATGGAAAGGGAGCAAGTTCTTTTGTCACAGTCATCATCATGGAATATTGCTTCCTTCAACAGCAGGAAACGTTTTGGCAAGAGTTCTGAGAGTCTCACTCACTTATTACCATCCCAGCTTATGATACTATTGGATAGTTAGGTCCAAGAATGGAACCCTGGCTCAATAGACCCTAACTATTTTTAAAAGAGGGGGATGAACAGAGTCACAGGACTGCCAATTAACTTTTAACAAAATAATGAAGCATTTATTAAACGTGAAAAGATTGACTATCATAGAATATGCCTTCAGCCAACTTATTCATAGATGTACACAGATATTTAAGGATAATGCAAGTTACAGAATATATTTTGATCTCAGTCTCAGCAAATACACAGTCACTGTAAACCAACAGGCCAACTTGTGGCCAGATACTCTACTCTGAAGCCAAGTGGCAAATGCCACCCAATGCAATTTACGTGGATGTCTCATAACTAACTAACTAACCAACCAACCAACCCCCACCCACCCAGCTGCTTATTACACTGCAAACTATCTGACCTCACTGAAATCTGATATCTGCATAAAGGTTTCCAATCACCACAATAACACGCTTTTAAATCTCCTCCCATACAAGACTCTCAATCTTTCATCAAGAATCCATATCCAGGATTTCAAATTCTCCTTTCAGTATCCCTTTGCATTGGATTTCCACATGCCTTCATTCTCCAACAGAATCTCTTCGGTAGCCAGTCATGCAAACAGAACACCACTGCTTCACATGTTGTGCTAAGGGATCACAAAACTTTTGAATTTGAATTATTATTGTCACAGGTACTGACATACAGTGAAAAGTATTGTTTCTTGCATGGTACACAGGCAAAACACACAGTTCATAAAGTACATAGGGGAAAAGGACAAGGTGCAGAATCCAGTGTTAGTTACAGGTAGAAAGAAAAAAGGGCAGCGCAGTAGCATAGTGGTTGGCATAGCTGCCTCGCGGTGCCGGGGACCCGGGTTCGGTTCCCAGCTTGGGTCACTGTCTGTGCGACTTTGCACATTCTCCCCATGTCTGCGTGGGTTTCCTCCAGGTGCTCCGCTTTCCTCCCACAGTCTGAAAGACGTGTTGGTTAGGTGCATTGGCTGTGTTAAATTACATTTTAATGTTAGAAAGTAACACTTACAACATAGAAGTACTGAAGTGTTTAAACCCAAGAAAATAATTTTGTTAAATGAAAGCCTCAAAATTACATCAACATTTGACTGATACCCAAAAAGCCACTGGAGTGTGGTGACTAGGGGATTTTCACAATCACTTCATTGCTGTGTTAATGTAAGCCTACTTCAGATGCTAATAGATAAAATAAACTTCTAGTTGAAATATGCCACAAATTATTTGGATTAAGTACATGTCTGACTTTTTAAAACATCATCAAGTTAAATGAAATATATACCTTGAATCTTCAATACAATTCGAGTTCTGAAGGGAAGTGTTCATGTTGCTCGTGTATTATTTACCATTTGATCAAGAAAGAGATGTTGTGAAGGGTATGTGTATTGTTTACTAGCACAAGGCTTTTATAATATTTTGTTCAACTTAATTTGGTTTAAATTGTTTAATTAGGAGTATGGTATCTTTGCTCCCGAGTTTTCCACCTCTGAAACCAATAGTGCTCCGGTGTTATGGTTCAAATTGTAATGGTAGCTTTCAGGTAGCTTCCTCCATTGCCATTCTTCACGCATGAACCAGGAAAATGGATTAAAAATAGGCCTATTTTAACATGTTCTCCAGCACTGATTTATAGATCAGGAGCCCTCAACCAGGGTCCACGAAAAGGTTTCAAGAGATCCGCAAAATAAGCAAGAGGGGCAGAAAATGAACTGACCTGATATTAGACTATTCAGAATCTGAGTCAGAACAACTGGAAGCTAAGATGCCTTGTTAATCAAGGGATGCCACCCAATGAGAGTGAATCAAAGTGTAATGTCTCTGTATTCACACATTTTTTTTGAATTGTGGAGGTGCTGAAAAGGCAAGCTGGTCCACATGCAATGCAGCGATTGATGTTTGGACGCAGAGTGTGGAGGCAGACCCTGGAAGTGGATAGAGAGGGAAGAATACCCTGGATGAGGTGGGGTGACTACGGTGGGGAAGGAATACCTTGGACATGGTTGTTTGCGGGGCTGGGGAGGAGGAGGTGGAAGGAACTCCCTGGATGGGAGTGGAGGAAGACTCTGGATTGGGTGGGGGGGCATGCCATCACACAAGAAATAGAAGCAGGAATAGGTCATCAGGCTATTCTAATCTATCCTGCCATTCAATATGATCATGGTTGACCTATGTCAGCCTCAACTCCTTTTCTGTGCCTTGTCTCCATAGTCCTCTGTTCCTCAATCTATTCAAATATTTACCCACCTCAACTTTAAATACCTCTAATGATCCCGCCTCCACTACTGTTTGGGGCAGAGAATTCCAGAGAATCACCACCCTCTATGAGAAGTAATTTCTATGCACCTTAGTTTTAAATGAACAGCCCTTTATCTTGTAGCTATGTCCCTTTGTTTGAGACTCTCCCACTAGTGTAAACATCTCACCATCTACCCTGTCGAGTCCTCTTAGGATCTTATATGTTCAAATAAGATCACACCTCGTTGTTCTAAACTCCAAGGAAGAGAGACCCCAGACTATTAATTCTGTCTTGATAGGGCAACCTTCTCGACCCAGGAATTAACCTGGTGAATCTCCTTTGGACTGCTTCCAATGTTACTGTATCCTTTTTAAGGTAAGGGGACCAAAACTGTACACAGTATTCCAGGTGAGGACTCACTTGTACAGTTGTAACAAAATCTCCCTGTTTTTAAACTCCAGCACATTTGCAATAAGGGCCAAAATGCTGTTTGGAGGCTGTTTACCTTCTTACCAGCTTCTTGGACCTTTTTCTCTCTCCATTTATACATTTATACACGTATGATTGTGGGGCCAAATTTGCCTCTAACTTGAGTTTCAAGTTTGCTGATGACACCAGCTTCGTGGGTTGGATGCATACAAGAAGAAATATTTTTCATTGTGGACTAATACAGTGATGATAATAAATCAAATACATTTAGTTAATCTGCCTTTTGATTCCTCCTACAAAGTGAATGACATCACACTTCCTCATATTAAGCTCTATTTGCCAGGTTTTGCCCATCGTCCAATCTGTCTGTAAGGAAGGGCACGGAGATATGATACTGAATCTTTGCCTGGCGAACAGCACTAAAAAACAATGCCAAAAAGAGGGAGCGAGATTGTGTCTTGTCTTATTTCCCCAGCGACATGATTAGATGGAGAATCATTTGGCAAAATTCTGTGGGCTTGTTTTCTTCGTGATTCCAATTTCAACTCCAACATTTCTGCTGCATGTGATTTCACTGTCCAAATCTCCACTCAATTTCTTAGCTCTTTGATTTTCTTATTTTCTTCCAGTTGCTTTATGTCTCAATAATTTAGTTCATGGGCTTCAAAAATTTATTATGCTGCCCAAATTTGCAGCTTCTAGCAGTTGCGGTGTTTATAATTGTGATGTTGCTCCTGGAAAGCCAGACCCAGATGCTGGAATTGTCATGCGGAAAACTGGGCAAATCGGGACAATATTAGTGTTTGCAAGATAAAATCTTTTCTGCTCCCAGAGATTTGTTGTAAAATACACAGGAACCTGGCAATAAAGCTTTGTATAGGTATATTGTGTATTAAATCTTTTTTCCTAATGGAAACCATCCCCCTTGTTGATGTATCATCAATAAAACAGCAGTATTTAACAAATCCTTATTCCTGAAGTAGAAGCTGACAAAGGTAATATCTGTGCTGGATGGTTACAGCCATTGCACTAAAGCCCACATTTTGGAGAAGTGTTTTTGTGGATTCAGTATATACTTGTGCCATTTGAATGGAAAAACACTAGTCAAGACAGAGCTTTTAACAAATTGTTTTCAACTTGAGCTAACTGTCTTGCTAAGGGAAGGTGATGACCTAATTGTATTATCACTGGATTATTAATCCATCAACTCAGCTAATGGTTGGGGAACCCGGTTTGAATTTCGCCACAGCAAATAGTGAAATTTGAATTCAATAAAAAAAATCTGGAATTAGGAATCTATTGTTGACGTGAAACCATTGTCGATTTTAGGAAAAACTATCTAGTTCACTAATGTCCTTTAGGGAAGGAAATCTGCCATTCTTACACGGTCTGGCCTTCATGTGACTCCAGAGCCACAGCAATGTGGTTGATTCTTAACTGTCCTCCAAGGGCAACTAAGGATGGGCAATAAATGCTGGCCAGCCAGCGATGCCTATGTCCCATGAATGAATAATAAAAAAAACTAAATTGTCTTGAATGCGTTAATGCAGATATTGCTTATGTATATCATGAATTTGTAATTCCTTGAGTGAATTTATCAGCGTTGGAAAGTTGCAGTGGAGTTTCTATCTGGGAATTAGAACTGTGTCCAGTATCTCATTTATGCAGTATATGCAATTTAAAAAGTTGCTTGCTGGAATTTTGAGCAAACAACTTGCAAATTGAAAAGATAATTACGTGAGATTCAGTGTGCAGAGAGAAGTGAAAATCTCAGCCCAGAAAGAAAAAAAGTGGAAGAAAGCAACTGGGTTTTAAGTAAAATAATGAATTTAAATATTTAATTGTTCAGTTAATTTTTATACAGAAAAAGAAGTGTGTTTACATGTGAGGAGGCCCTAGAAGCAATTAGGTTAAGAATCCCCATTATAAACAAGGGGACTATTTTGGCGCTAGGCTAAGAGAATCAGGCTGATTTTAGGAGGATGACTTCACCTGGAAATAGAACATCAAAGGGAACATAAAAGAATGAATAATTATGGAGAGGAAATTCTAAAGCTTGTATGATTGAGGCAGAAGGGGAGGACCAACATAAAATAGAAAGTGAACTTGGATATAATAAATACAAATAGGTTAAAATCATGCTTTATAGTGTTAAAACTTTTTTTAAAAATGTCTTGGTTACAATAGCAGAGTAATTTCATCTGAGTTCATCAACCTATGGAAATATACACTGTTGATTTAAATCTCCTAGAAATTGAATATAATATAAAAGAGAATCATGTTAAAAAAAAAGTGTCTATCCTGAGAACTGGAAAGATTTAAAAATAAAATGCTCAAGTTAGAAGCATACTCATTGTGAAGAAATAAAAGAGGGATGTGTTGGAAATATTCAGCAGGTCAGGCAGCATCAGTAGAGTGAGAAACAAGATTAATGTTTCAGGTTGATAATTCTCTCAGAAGTGAGGAAAGATAGAAAGACGCAGGTTGATAGGTTTTTGATAGGCAAGGGGATTAAGGGTTATGGGGAGAGGGCGGGAATGTGGATCTGAGACACGACAGATCAGCCATGATCTTATTGAATGGCGGGGCAGGCTCGAGGGGCTAGATGGCCTACTCCTGCTCCTGTTTCTTATGTTCTTAATATATGATGTATGATCATTCAAGAATCTAATGACAGCTGTTGCATCTGTTGGTATGTGTTTTCAGACTTTTGTATCTTTTTCATGATAGAAAATGTATTTTTTGCCTCTGATGTCTGGTTTCCCACTTCAAATCTGATGACTGCAGTTGTTTCTTTAACGCAAAACTTTTTTTTTTTTACTTTAGCTTTGCCAACAGGATCTTGTTCACCTTCTTGTATTTTGTCCCTTTAACTTGTCTTTTTCTGGAACGTTCTTTTTGTTCCAACTCATTGGCTCCTAGACTTTCTTCTTTCAGCAGCCTGTTTCTCCCAGATCCCTGGTCCTGTCCAGCTTAAAAGTAAAGGCAGATATTCTTTCTAAGCTAAGGTAGCCCCTAGTTGTTAAGCAACACCTAGTCTTTCCTTAGACTCTTTTTGTTTTCACATCCTCAACCCTTTAATTACAATGTAGGCTCAGTTTGAAATGAAACCAAACCCCACAGAAGTATTACCATTTCTTACACAGAAACACACAATTAAATTGAAGCTGTGCCTTGTTTCTACTATCTATAAATACAAATATTGTTTGCTTAAAACTACCTCTGTCTGTCTGCTTAAAACTACCTCTGTCTGTCTGCTTAAAACTACCTCTGTCTGTCTGCTTAAAACTACCTCTGTCTGTCTGCTTAAAACTACCTCTGTCTGTCTGCTTAAAACTACCTCTGTCTGCCTGCTTAAAACTACCTCTGTCTGTCTGCTTAAAACTACCTCTGTCTGTCTGCTTAAAACTACCTCTGTCTGTCTGCTTAAAACTACCTCTGTCTGTCTGCTTAAAACTACCTCTGTCTGTCTGCTTAAAACTACCTCTGTCTGTCTGCTTAAAACTACCTCTGTCTGTCTGCTTAAAACTACCTCTGTCTGTCTGCTTAAAACTACCTCTGTCTGTCTGCTTAAAACTACCTCTGTCTGTCTGCTTAAAACTACCTCTGGCAGAATCAGGATGGTTTTGTGAAAGGCAAATCATGTTTGATCAATTGTCTTTAAATGGGTCACTTGTACTGTAGATAATGGGGAGCTTCAAGGTTCATGATGGGAGATATAGGACGGATGTCCAAGGTAGATTCTTCACTCAGAGTAATTGGTGTGTGGAATAGACTGCCTGCTGTGATAGTAGAGTCGTACACTTTAGGAACTTTCAAGCGCTTATTTGATAGGCACATGGAGCACACCAGAATTATAGGGAGTGGGATAGCTTGATCTTGGGATTGGACGTAGCTCGGCACAACGTTGAGGACCGAAGGGCCTGTATTGTGCTGTTATGTTCTGTGAACTAGTGAATGTAATGCTCTTAGATTTTCAGAAGACATTTGATAAGGTGCCATATCAAAGGTTATTGTGGAAAATAAAAGCTCCTGGTGTAGGGAGCATTGATAGAAGATTGGCTCGCTAATATGAAAAAATTTGGCTGTAACTAATGGCGTGCCAGAAATTTTTAGAATTTATATGAATTACTTGGATGAAGTGACCAGATATGGTTGTGAAATTTGCTAACAACACAAAAGCAGATAAGCTCATTGCGAAAAGGGCATAAAGAGGCTATGAAGGGACATGGAAAGGTTAATATTTAGTGAATGGAGTAGTGAGAAAATGTGAAATGCTCCATTTTGACAGAATAAAGAAGAAACTTAGTTAACTGGTGAGAGAATGCAGATCTCAGATTTACAGGGATCTGGATGCCTTAGTACATGAATTACAAAAGGTGAGAATACTACAGCAAATAGGAAATTGAACAGAATTTTGTTGTTTATTGTGAGGGGAATGGATTACAAAAATTCAGTTATATAGGGCACAGGTGAGACCACATCTGGAATACATAATGATCTCCATTTTTAAGGCAATGTGTTGGAAGCAGTGGCAAGAGGAGACTGAACTGTCTCCTTGGCTACCATTTATCAGAATCCAGGACAAATGATGTCCCGGAAAGCACGTGCACAGGACATGAGACAGGAAGGCAAATTCCAGGGCATCAGTCACCCTATCAAAAATGTACTTCTACTGGGTCACTTAAGTAAATTTTTGTGATGTCTTTAGATCCAGAAGAAGTGCACAGTAAGGAAAGATTGTAATTTCTTTAAAAAGGTTTGTGGAATCTGTAATTTTTAAGAATAATTGAAAAGGACTTGTCATAATTTGCAGCAGTTATAAAGGCATCAGTTGTAATTTTCTTTAAGAATTATTGTGGGTTTGTGTGAACTGATGACCCTTGACCTGGAAACAGTACAAACAGGAAGTAAGTGCGAAGGACGTAATGGCTGGCAGACAGAGGAGAGCTACAAGCAGAGAAACTGGAGGATAAAGTTGTTTGATGCTCAGATGCAGACACAAAGAGGAAGCAAACTGATGTAGAAACAAACCCAGGGAATACTCAAGGAGAAGCAATTGCTGTCAGGAAGAGCTTTATTAGCTCTTCTGTTTGGCACATTGTGGGGATTGAGCAGTTAGTTACGCTTCTTGAGTCTATTAATTTGCTGAGGGCTTCCCGTTCAATGAGTGTGACCTAGAAAATGCAAGGGAAAGGCATGAGACCCCGGCTGGAGGCAAAAACACAGTTGATTTTATTATCGTTGCAACAAGAGATGTTGGTTCCACCAGATTAACATCTATTGAACGCAAGCATGTATCCAGTTTTTCACGTAACAGTTTCATTCTTTGCTATGTCTAACAACATAGTGGAGATAGTAAATGATATGCAGAAATTGTTTCCCATCTCTCATTAACAATTGCACACAGTCAAGTTCATGTTACAATGCAGCGGAGGTAAACTCTGGTCAGTATTGATAGCCTGTTAATGATTGAAGATGAACTCCAGTGAATATTGATAGGCTCAGACATTCCTCTCTCTTTAACTGTCCTCAGTTACCAAGGTTATGAGTGTTCACAAGGCCCAGGTGATTCTGACTGCTTGGCACATACAGTACACAAACAGCCCATGTCAACGTCTGTCCCTATTTTACACAGATTAAGGATGTTAACTAGCTCAGCCTGTTATCTGAACTGACGCAGGTTGTCTCATGGGCAGCAGCAGAGGTCCTTGATAGAACATTCCTCATAACAGGCAAGACGAGACAGGAGCTCCTGGGATTACTATGCATCTGATCAAAACAATTTAAAACCTAGAAATCTCTATAGACAGTTCAGAGGTGCTAAAGAACTTAGTGCTTTCCTAGAAGTGGCCAAACTGAATTGGGGTGTTGGTCTGTTGATAAGGAGCCTGGGAAAACTACATTGCCAGAACTATTATACCTTGAAGGAGAGAGAACTTCGAAGCATAGTTTGCTGCTGCTGATCGTACCCATGAAACTCATTGATAAAAGCTGTTGTCAGAGAGGACATCTAATCAACCTTGCATGAATGAAGAATGACACATTATTGGGTTGTGGCTATATTGTGACGCACATTGTGCAGGAAGTGGTGCAAATGATTTTGATTGCATAAGACACATTTTTGTTGTGTCAACTATTTGAGATGGAATTTACATTTTTATTAGCAAAGTCATTTACTTGTTAATTTGTGTAATTTGCATTGTCATTATTTTAATGAATCTGAACAATGTGGAAACTAGTTGGTAATCTGTTCATTTTGGAGTTATTCAGTAAATTTGGTTATTTTGCTTTACAGGTTCTCCATGGGTAATGCAACAATTCTTTTATGATACCAAAGGTGGTTGTTTTCAAATTATAATTGTTTCATGAATCTTTTTCACCAGGTGTGGCTGAGAAGACACAGTTACTAAAACTGAATGTGCCTGCAACATTTATGCTTGTAGCTTTGGATGAAGGCCCAGGACCACCTATCAAATACCAGTATGCTGAACTGGGCAAACTCTACGCTGTGGTGTCACAGTTAGTTCGTTGCTGTGATGTATCATCACGCATGCAGTCCTCAATTAATGGTAAAGAATGCAGATTTTTCAAACCTGGATGTTCGTGAGTGGAATGGAAAAAATTAACTGTTGTTTGCAGAAAAAGCTCTGTGATGTGCACATTTGAAGTTAATGTATGTTTAGATAGTTGTCCAAAATTGAGTCATATTTGCCATATACTGAGTTACTAAATGAATCAGCATCACATACAGTGCTTGTGTAACAGAACAAGTAGGATTTGAAGCCTCAATTTGGCAATCCATCATGCTGTGGTAGAAATTGTATAATGGTGGGATAAAAGGTGGCACCTTCCAAGAAAAGGTTCACGTAAATTTAAGTAGTTTTAGTTTGTCTTGCAGTACCTAAGTATTATTTATGAAATAAAAATCAATAACAAAAACCAATGGTTTGCTTATGTTGGATTGGAGTTGAAAATTCCAAATGTGTTGCAATGGGCATAAACTGATCATGCACAGACCCATTTTTTATTTTAGCTGACGAAAGAACACTGTTAGAATTTTGTATTTGTCGACTTGCAATCCTCCCAACCCTTTGTCTTGAAGGAAAGGAATACTTGGGAGGGGAAAAAATAAACTCCCTCCATCTAGAAAGGAGTAACAGTCAAATTTGAAAGCTTACTAACTTATGCTATAAAAATTATTTTTAATAGTTAGAAATTTTTAAAGATGAATAGTAATAAACAATGTTGTGTTTTTTTTAGGAAATCCACCTTTATCAAATCCCTATGGTGATCCCAACTTGTCCCAACCTATAATGACTATCCAGCAGAGTGTGGCAGACATCCTATTGGTACGAACTAGTTATGTGAAAAAGATTATTGAAGACTGCAGCAATTCTGAAGAAACGATCAAACTACTTCGCTTCTGTTGCTGGGAAAATCCACAGTTCTCTTCCACTGTGCTCAGTGAACTCCTCTGGCAGGTGTGGAAATGTTTATTTGGGGATTGCAGACTTTTGGGGAGAAAGAAGACTACTTAATGAAAATAAAATCAGTAAACATAAGCATTGCACAATCCTGGAATTGTAAGCAGAAAATACTGAAATCATTCAGCAGGTTAGGCAACATCAGTAGGGAGCCACAGTGGGATGAATGTTTTAGGTCCAAAGCCTTTAGTTAGAACTGGATACGACAGTGTTCTTTCATTTAAATGCAACAATCAAATTTATAAATAGATGACAATTTGTGTCTTCACTATTTCCAAAATTGCCGAAACTGGCAAAAATAATTTAATAATTCTGACTTGTTTGCATAAAGGCAAATTTCATTGCAGATACAAAAACAAAATCTTGAAATAAAAGCAGAAAATGCTGGAATTGCTCAGCAGGGCTAGTGGCACCTCTGGAGAGAACACATTTAATATTTTAGATCTGTGGCACTTGATCAAAACACAAATGTAATAAGATCTTGAAGTGAAAAGGGGGAATGTTGGAGGAACAAGAAAATAAAATGCCTGAGATAGGCTGTGGGGGATTAAATGGTGGGATTTCAAAATGTAAGACCAAAGGGGATGGTAAGAGGGTAGTTAAAAAATTAAAAGATGTGTAGAGGAAATGTGAGTGGCATGATCCTGAACAACTGCCACCTGAAAGGAAATGAAATAAGGGAAAAAAACAAAATAGGGATAGTAAGTTTGTGTTGTGCTTCCTTGGAACACTGCAGCAGACCAAGGGCACAAAGGTTTGTTCCAACAAACTCAAAACATTGGCTCTATTCTCTCTCCACAGATTCTATCAGACCTGCTGAGATTTTCCAGCATTTTCTGTTTGTGTGTTGATGCAAAGGTCAGAATGGGTGCATGGTAGAGAATTCTGGACTGAATGGTGATGTTTTGTAAAGCAGTTACTGATTCTGCATTTGGTCTCCCTAATGTCCAGGAGGTCACATTGTGAACAGCAAAATATGACATACTAACTTGAAAGAATTACATGTAAATCTGTATCACCTGGAAGATGTATTTAGGTTTTTGGATAGTGGAAAGTGGGGTGTTGCATCAACTGTGCTTTTACAGAATAGTGCGGAAAAGGAGCGAGGTGCTATGAGATGGGAGTGGACCAGGGAATGGTTCTGTTAAAATGCTGAAAGAGATCGGGTAGATGTGTGTGGTGCTGGCATCATGTTGGAGGTGTGACAGAGGATGATCCATTGAATAAGGAGACTGGGGAGATGTGAGGTGAGCAGAAGGTGATCCCTTTCCATAGTTCTATGAGGGAGTGAAAGGGATAAGAACAGTAGTGTCTGAGATGGGAGCTGAATGTCCAGGGGTATCAAGTGTTTAGGAAGGATAGGCGGGAGGGAAAAGGGGGGAGCGTAGCTCTGCTGATTAAGGATAGCATCAGGGTGGTAGCAAGGGATGATATTGGAGCCAAGGAGCAGAAAGCAGAATCGTTGTGGGTAGAGATTAGGAACAGCAAAGGGAGGAAGACGCTGGTGGGTGTCGTCTATAGGCCCCCGAATAATGATCTGGAGGTGGGGCGGGCTGTTAACGTGCAAGTAAGTGCGGTGTGCAGGAATGGGACGGCCGTAGTTATGGGGGATTTCAATCTACATATAGATTGGTCGACCCATGTTGGACGCGGTGGGCTCGAGGACGAGTTCTTGGAATGCTGCCGGGATAGTTTCCTGGAACAGTGTGTGTTGGAGCCGACGAGGGATCGAGCTATCTTGGATCTGGTGTTATGTAATGAGGCGGGTAGAATTAGGGACCAAATTAAAAGTGGAGGCGTTTAGAGTAGCTAAGTAGTGGGCGAGAAGAGGATTGGGAGAGGTTTAAATGTCAACAAAGATTGACAAAGAAGTTGATAAAGAAGGGTAAGAGAAACTGTGAAGCTGGGCTAGCGCTTAATATAAAAAAGGATAGCAAGAGTTTTTATAAATATATAAAAAGGAAGAGGCTGGCTAGGGTGAACGTTGGTCCCTTAGAGGATGAGAAGGGGGACTTAGTGGTAGGGGATGGGGATATGGCTGAAGTCCTGAATAACTTTTTTGTTTCTGTCTTCACGGAGGAGGACGTGAATAATTTGCCGGGTGTTAGAGATGGAAAGGTGGTAGGACTGGAGGGTCTTAATGACATTACTGTTACTAGAGAGGAGGTGCTCGACAGACTGGAGGGGCTGATTGTGGACAAGTCGCCAGGACCAGATGGAATGCATCTGAGGGTTCTGAAAGAAATGGTGGAGGTGATAGTGGATGCCTTGGTGGTTATTTTCCAGACATCGCTGGATTCTGGGGAAGTGCCGGAAGATTGGAAAGCGGCTAATGTTACGCTGTTGTTTAAGAAGGGTGCCAGGCAAAAGGCAGGGAATTATAGGCTGGTTAGTTTAACTTACGCAAGGATATTTTGGCCTTGGAGGGAGTGCAGAGGAGGTTTACTAGGCTGATGCCGGGGTTGAGCTATGAGGAGAGGCTGAATAAACTAGGCTTGTGCTCGTTAGAGTTTAGAAGAATGAGGGGAGATCTCATTGAGACGTATAAGATGATGAATGGGATGGATAGGTTAGAGGTGGAGAGACTCTTCCTGCTCAGAAAGGATAGTAGGACTAGGGGGCACAGCCTCAAGATAAAGGGGGGGCGGTTTAGAACAGAGTTGAGGAGGAACTTCTTCACTCAAAGGGTGGTGAATCTCTGGAATTCTCTGCCCATTGAAGTGGTGGAGGCTACCTCACTAAATATTTTTAAGACGAGGGTTGATGGATTTTTGATAAGAGAGGGGATTAAGGGTTATGGGGAGAGGGCGGGAATGTGGAACTGAGCCACGACAGATCAGCCATGATCTTATTGAATGGCGGGGCAGGCTCGAAGGGCTAGATGGCCTACTCCTGCTCCTATTTCTTATGTTCTGTTATGATAGAGCAGACACAATCAAAGACCACTCAGTCAGGGTTGCTCTGTGTTGACATCAGATCTCAGTTCATCTCTGTGAAGGTTGGCAAAGTATCCTTGGGCCTGTGTGTAAAAGATGCTCATTTCTAGTGAACAATTTGATATTGACAATATAAACACATTCCTGAATGCAAGACCTGCATGTTTGTGGGAATCATCATTGCACTTATTACAAGAGAGAATATCCAAGGAAGATTTAAAACCTGCAACACTTAGTTACATACTAATTTTATCAATAGAGGGATTAAATACATTGAATGTCATTATAACCATTTCTTTGAGTGTCTACTTGTGTGCTCTAGTGCAGTTGGTTCCATTGAAGGTAAAAGAATCTCTACTCACACAGTAGAACTGTTGTTATTCTGAGGAAAATTCAACATATTTTGTTCTTTTTGGACTTCCAGAAGTTCAGCATGTTAACAAATATGCAATTTGTAGTCTCTGCTGCAGTTTGTACTGCACACGTGCCTCTTCTCATCTTCCTTACGCTCATCTGATCACCCTATATTTCAGTTCCTTTCTCCCTCAAATTTATTTAGCTTCCTCTTAAATGCTGCCTGAGCATAGTTCCCCCTGAATTCTTGTCTGGATCTGATGATGATTGTCTTGTATTTTTAGCCACTACTTTTTGTATTCCTCACAAATAGAAAACCTCTATATTGATCCTATCCAACTCCTTCCTAATTTTAAAAGACCTCAATCAGGTCATCTCTCTTGTCTAGAAAAAAGAACTTCAATCTGTTCAATCTTTGCTGCATTCTGTTATCATCTTTGCTGAGCTTTTTTGCACTTTCTTCTGTGCCCTTGTATCATATTTGTAAAATAGAGCAATTGACTGCAGAACTCTGTGCAGTCTTAACATATTTTTGTTCCTCTAGAAATGAACTCGGATGTTTGGTTTGTCTTTTTTATGCTTTTATGCCACACCTCAGTCTCCTATTTAAAATTTGACCAAAGGTTCATGTATTTCTTTCCAGTTTCCAACAAGTGGGAGAATTTTCTGTCTGATTTGTTCCTGTTCTGTAATCTGCCAGTGATGAGTCTGAAATATAAAACAAATGATGTCTCCTACACTCTTGAAGTGTCTGTATTTTAAAGAAGCACTTCTGGCTATTCTCAAAACAGAACCTAAGATAGTTCTGTGATTTGTTGTGTTGGTCTGAAGGCAGTGAATCATGATTTCCACAAAACAGCTTCTTCAGTTTAACACACTCTGATCAAGCAATCAATAAATCCCTTGTCTCTGTTGCAACAGCCTGCATTTTCTTGAACTTGTGAATATACTGTTTAGCACAGTTAAGGAATGACTTGTGTTTAGATTTCATGCAAGCGGTGGGAGGGTGATAAAGCAAAGGTCATGGTATTTGTTGATATCAATGACATTGGTAGAAAGAGAGATGAGGTCTTGCACCAAGAATTCAGGGAGCTAGGGAGTAGACAAAACCTCTCGGATTGTAATCTCTATTACTCCCAGTGGCACATGCTAGCAAGCATAGAAATAGGAAAATAGTTCAGATGAATGCGTAGCTTGAGTTGGTGCAGGAGGGAGGGTTTTAGCTTCCTGGATCACTGAGACCATTTCTGGGAGAGGTGGGCCCTGTACAAGCGGGGACGGTCATCCATAGAAAATTACAGCTCAGAAACAGGCCTTTTGGTCCTCCTTGTCTGTGCCGAACCATTTTTTGCCTAGTCCCACTGACCTGCACTTGGACCATCTCCCTCCACACCCCTCTCATCCATGAACCCGTCCAAGTTTTTCTTAAAGGTTAAAAGTGACCCTGCGTTTACCACTTTATCCAGCAGCTCATTCCACACCCTGACCACTCTCTGCATGAAGAAGCCCCCAGCTAATATTCCCTTTAATCTTTTCTCCTTTCACCCTTAACCCATGCCCTCTGGTTTTTTTCTCCTCTAGCCTCAGTGGAAAAAGCCTGCTTGCACTCACTCTATCTATACCCATCAAAATCTTATACATCTCTATCAAATCTCCCCTCATTCTTCTACGCTCCAGGGAATAAAGTCCCAACCTATTCAATCTCTGTAACTCAGCTTCTCAAGTCCCGGCAACATCCTTGTGAACCTTCTCTGCACTCTTTCAAACTTATTTACATCCTTTCTGTAACTAGGTGACTAAAACTGTACACAATACTCTAAATTCAGCCTCACCAATGCCTTATATGACCTTACCATAACACTTATCATTGCAGAATGTTTTGCTAGTGCTGTTGGGAGAAGTTTAAACTAATTCAGCAGGGGTAGAGGACACAGACTGTTAGCAAGTAAAACAGTCAAGTCTGAGGGAGTACAGCTGTATTAAGTTTCAAGGAAGTAAGGTGACGAAGGATGGCCTGTAATGCTAGGTGTATTGCAGGTAAAACTGATGAGTCAAGGGCGATGGTTGATGCATGGAATTGTGATATCATGACCATCACAGAGACATGGTTGAGGGAGGGAAAGATTGGCAAGTCAACATATAGAATCTTTAGGGGAGATGGTGGAGAGGGTCAAAGAGGAGGAGGCATTGCATTATTAATTAAGAAATCGATTACTGCAGTAAGGAGAGATGATATCTTGGAGAGGTAATCAACACTTTGTGGGTGGAGTTTAGAAATAGAAAAGGGGCAGCCACATTGTTGGGTGTTTATTATAGACTCCCAGATTGTCAGTAGGAAATTGAGGAGAAAATATGTACATAATTTGTGGAGGTGCGGAAAAATAATAACATTAGGGTAATTACAACTGATGATTTCAACTTTCCCAACAGTAACTGGGATAGGCATAGTGTTAAGGGCTTGGATGGAGTGGATTTCTTGAAATGTGTGCAAGAGAACTTTTTAGGCCAGTATGCAGAGTCCAACAAAAGAGAGTGCCGTGCTAGATTAATTCTGGGCAGTGAAGCTGGACAGGTGGTTGAGGTAATGGTAGAGGAGCATTTTAATGATTGTGATCACGCATGGCACAATTTAAGCTTGCTCTGGACAAAGAAATAGACAAGTTGCAAAAAAATGTTTGGATTGGGGGCTGGCAAGCCGATTTTAGTAGGGCAGGATCTGGCCAAAGTAGACTGGAAACAGCTACTAATAGGGAAAGCTACAGAAGAACAGCAGTGGGGATGGGGCGGGGGGTGGTATTCAAAAAGGAAATGGGAAGGGTACAAGCTTAATGTTTCCTCTAGTTTGTTGTGAAGGAGTAACAAACCTAGAGAACCATGGATGAACATATACATTCAGGATACGAAGAAATAGAAAAGAAATGCTTTTTGCAGGTATAAAGAGAGCAAATCAGCGGAGGCATTAGTGAAGTACAGAAAGTGCAAGGTTGAGCTTAAGAGAACAATTAGGAAAGCAAAGGGGATATTAGAGAGCTCTGGCTGGTAAAATCCCAAGATATTGTATGAGTATGTCAAGGGAAAGAGTAGGGACCAATCTATGAATAGTATGTTGAATCTTCACCCCAGAGAATGAAGATGAAGGTATGGAATTAAAGAAGAGAGACTATGGTGTTCTTGAGCAAATTGACAGCAAGAAAGACAAGATATTGGAGGTGTTGGCAGGCTTAAAAGTGGACCAATTTCTAGGTCCCAATAAATTGTCCCAGTCTGCTTCGGGAGGCAAGGGAGGAGATTGCAGAGGCTCTGACCCGAACTTTTAATTCCTATCTGGCCATGGAGAGATGTCAGGTGACTGAAGAATGGCTAATGTGGTTCCACGATTTAAGAAGGATTGTAGAAGTAAGCTGGGGAACCATAAACCAGCGAGTCTCACTTAAGTGGTAGGAAAAGTATTGAAGAAAATTCTGAAGGAGACCACCTATCTCCACTTGGAAAGGCAAGACTTGATCAGGAATAGTCAGCACGGCTTCGTCAGAGGGATATCATGCCTAACAAATTTGTTTGAATTTTTTGAGGTGGTTACCAGGTGTGTCGATGAGGTAGTGCAGTTGATGGTAGTTCATAAGGATTTCAGTAAAGCTTTTGACAAGGTCCCACATGGGCAACTGATAAAGGTGGAAAATGCACATGGAGTACAGGGTAATTTGATTCAAATTTGTCTGCATTGTAGGGTGATGATAAAAGGCTGCTTCAGTGACTGGAAATCGGTGTCCAGTGGTACACTGCAGGGATTTGTGCTGAATCCCTTATTGTTCATCATTTATATAAGCAGCATGGATGATTATGCGAGGGATAGCATTAGTAAGTTTGCAGATGACACAAAGATTGGACAGGTGATTAACAGTAAGTTTGACTGTCTTGAGCTACAAGAAAATACAGGCAGGATAGTCAATTGGGCAGATAAATGGCAGATGGAATTTAACCTTGAAAAATGTGAGGTGATGCATTTTGGAAAAAGTAATTTAACAAGGAAGTATTCAATGAACAGCATGACACTAGGAAGTTCATTGGAACAAAGGGTCATTGGCATGTTTGTCCATAGGTCTCTGAAGATGGAAGGACACATTAATAGTGTGGTGAAAAGGCATATGGGACACATGCTTACATCAATTGAGGCATAGACTACAAAAGCAGGGAAGTCATGTTGGAGTTGTCTAAAAGTTTGATGAGGCTACAATTAGAGCACTTTGCAGTTCTGGTCACCACATTATAGGAAGGATGTGATTGCAATCACACAATGTAGAAGAGGCCCTTATGTCCATCAGGTCTGCACCAACACCTGACCTCCCACCTAATCCCATTTACCATAGGAGAGGATGCAGAGTAGATTCATCAGAATGCTGCCTGGGGTGGAACATTCAAGTTATGCAAAGAGGTTGAATAAGCTTGGTTGTTTTCGTTTGAGCAGAGAAGACTGAGGAGCACCTGATTGAAGTGTACAGGATTATGAGGGGCATAGACAATGTGGATAAGGAACAGCTGTTCCCATCACTGAAGAATCAGATGTGAAGGGACATAGGTTCAAGGTGAGGAGCAGGAGGTTTTTACCAGTGGATGGTGAAGGTCTGCAGTGTGCTGTCTCTGAGGGTGGCGAAGACAAGTTGCCCTGTCCTTTAAAAAGTACCTAGATGAGCTTCTCGCATTATAACATTCAAGGGTGTGGCCAAGTGTTGGTAAATGGGATTAGGTGGGAGATCAGGTGTTTCTCATGTGTCGGTGCAGACTTGATGGCCTCTTCTGCTTTGTATGATTCTAAGGCGTATCCTGACTAGAGAATAAGATGCACTTTGAAGCTTAGATTATAAAATGTTTGTGTACTGCATAAAAGCAGAACTCATTTACTATTATGTTCTCTGCTCTGGCAAAATTGAATTTATTCATTTTGTCTGATCCATTTTATGCAGAAATTCACGTCTTTAAAATCAAGCTTGAGAGGATTCTTTGAAAGGATTATCTTGAACATGAGGTATATGCAGTCACTTTATTGAAACCGCTGTTGCACATTTAACATTTAACATTTTCTTTCCCAGGTGGCATATTCTTATACCTATGAACTTAGGCCTTACTTAGATCTTCTACTGCAAATCTTGCTTATTGAAGACTCTTGGCAAACCCACAGGTGAGTGTCACTTTTGGTGTGTAATGAGGCTGCAAAATTCTTTTAATAAAGTGTCTTACAGTAGTGTTGCAAAAGATGTTTTGTGGTTTGGGAAAATAATAGTTGTAATTGAGCATGCAATAGCTGAATAAAGTTTTTTTTTAATTTCTTCCACCTTTGTCATTTGCTCTCACTACCACAACCAACCACCCACCCATCAACATTTTCTCTTCCCTGATGAAAACATTAAGCCATGATGAAGCACAGATACTCAGCGGTTGCTGCCTTTTATTGCCTCGCCAAAATGTATTCTTCGTTTGTGAGCCTTGGTTGAGCTTTTGACAATGGGGCTGGACCATCATAGCATTTGAACCAGTGTAGATCACAAGATTTGTGATCAGGACTTGAAACATTAGCTCTTTCTTCACAGATGCTGTTGGACCTGCTGTGATTTTTCCAGCATTTGTTCCAGTTTACAACATCTGCAATAATTTGTTTTTACCTTAGCTTTTTTCTTTCTAGCCCAGAGATAGTGACCATTAAAGTGTGACCGCTGTTGGCCAGGCTAAGCTAGGTTTGTCACAGAAAAGGGATATTTTACTCTGGTACAAGGTATATACTACCTTTGCCAAGTACACCATTAGAGTGCACTCGGAATCAGTTTAGGTTTGGGCATGCAAACGAGCTGCCCCTCCATACATTCAGATTCTCGAGTCATTGTGTGTTCGTAATAGTTGTGTCAAGTATTCAATTGATCATTTTGGAAAACTAATTTTAGCTGCTAATGTCCATTGGTTGATGACCTTGTACAAAATGGTTTCTTTTGCGCATCTATGTACTTCAGCCAAGCAGATTGTTCACTTCAAATTGTCGTCTGTAATTTACTATACCCAGAATTGCTGGAGATTTGTGCCCTTTTAGCCACATATTTTTCCAAGGCTTTTACTGCTAGATTTTTGTTTATCTGAAAACTCAGATCACTTTCAAGTTTCCTTAAATCTTTAGACAATAAATGATGATTTAAGGGGGTTGCTTAAAAAAAACTTATCTGAATCTCAGAAGGTTAATTCTTCTGGATGTATCTGGAATGTTGTGTGTTATGGGTGCCACATTAATAGAATCCCTACAGTGTAGAAGAGGCCATTCAGCCTCTTGAGTCTGCACCAACTCTCTGACAGATTGTCTTACCCAGCCCCCTTTTCCCCCACCCTATCCCCATAGCTCTATACGTTCCTTGTGGCCAATCCACCTTACTTGCACATCTTTGGTACCCTGGGAGAAAACAGGAGCACCCGAAGGAAATCCACGCAGCCATTGGGAGCATAAGCTCCACGCAGGCAGTCACCCGAGGCCAGAATTGAACCCAGGTCTCTGGAGCTGTGAGACACTGTGCTAACCACTGTGCCATCATGGCACCCCTGTATTGCTGTGTTGAAGATGGATTGAAGAAAAGTAGTATGAATCTTAAGATAGAGAGAACTCAGAATATCTAATATCTGGGAGGTGGGAATAATGTAGATGTGAGCAGATTTCTTTGCCTTGAAATATAACCATGGAGCAACAGGCATAAATGTAAAATTGATGAATAGGATCTGAGTAGGAGGGGGAATTTATTTATATGAAGCTCTTTCTACTATATTGAACTAAAATAGTTACAGTCAACTTACTTTCCAAATTGTATAGAGCATGTTAATTATGTACTTGTACCTAGGATTGGAGGCTAAACACTTGCATTAGCACTTCGCATATACAAAAGTTGGAGTTTAAACTTTGTGAAAGTGGGAAGTCAGCTCCTGGAGGAAGGGGGCTAGTGTGTGGGGAAGATTACCTTTAGTGCTCCATTACATTTCTCAGCATTGATATATGGCAGGTCCGGCTGGTCTTGGAATAGATTATGTCCTTGTCTGTTTAGTTAAGGCCAGAGACCTGAAATAATGAGTTGAAGGATACAAATGTGTGTTTGAATGCCTCAAACGTCCCAAGTCTCTGTTCAGATCCTAAAACTTTAAAATTTCATCTTTTCCTGCAGAATACATAATGCCTTGAAAGGGATTCCTGATGACAGAGACGGATTGTTTGACACCATCCAGCGTTCTAAAAACCACTATCAGAAAAGAGCATACCAGTGTATTAAATGCATGGTTGCTCTCTTCAGCTCATGTCCTGTAGCCTACCAGATCCTCCAGGTAATTTTTTTTAATAAATGAAATCCCAGGAGCAATGACATATGTTTCCCTGAGAGTTTGGCTCAACTTTTCTAGCTTGTGTCTCTGACAAACAATTCAGCCCCATATATAAATTGTTCTTTAGCAAAGAAAAAATATTATTTTATTCAGTAATTTGCAAGATTAAGTTGTAGTAATCAGTGTTGTGAAATCATGTCCCTCTCCAGAGGGTCTTAATTTATGTGAGAATTATAGATTTGTTGCCCTTTTGGATTCCTGTAGTTCTTTAATGATTTTTTTGGGTGAGAAGATCATGTGACTTAGCAAGCTTGGTCTGTCGTTGATGGCTATTAAATCTAATTTTTAAAATGGAAAAATGCTTAAATTAATATCAGTATGTCATGCCATCAGAGGAAAATAACTGGGGCAGTTGGGAAAGAACTTTGACCCTGCACGTCCCCCACACAAGAAACCTAAAGCTATTTTTTGTCTTTCTATGGGTGGTTATTGCAGAACAAACTGATGATGAAAGCTTGAATTTTCCTGAAATATGTGGATAAGTGTAGTATTTAATGATGATTATTCATTCACACAAGTTGTTCGAGAAAATTGGTTGACCTACTTTGCCTTTCCTTCCTAGTCTGGAGACTACTTATACATCTGTTGCTGAAAAAAATGTAACTACATGTAACAAAGGAGCCAAACATAGACCTTTCACAAACTAAACAACGCAGTGTCATACATGATTCTGTCATGCAGAATCTTAAGAAAATAAAGATGTGCATTTGTGATAGTGCCTTTCATCAACTATTGAGCTATGAGGAGAGGCTGAATAAACTAGGCTTGTACTCGTTAGAGTTTAGAAGAATGAGGGGAGATCTCATTGAGACGTATAAGATGATGAATGGGATGGATAGGATAGAGGTGGAAAGACTCTTCCCGCTCAAAAAAGACAGTAGGACTAGGGGGCACAGCCTCAAGATAAAGGGGGGGCGGTTCAGAACGGAGTTGAGGAGGAACTTCTTCACTCAAAGGGTGGTGAATCTCTGGAATTCTCTGCCCGTTGAAGTGGTGGAGGCTGCCTCGCTAAATATTTTTAAGAAGCGGGTTGATGGGTTTTTGATAAGAGAGGGGATTAAGGGTTATGGGGAGAGGGCGGGAAAGTGGAACTGAGCCACGACAGATCAGCCATGATCTTATTGAATGGCGGGGCAGGCTCGAAGGGCCAGATGGCCTACTCCTGCTCCTATTTCTTATGTTCTTATGTTCTTAACTCTGGCATGTCAAAGCGTTTACGGCCAATAAAACACTTGTGAATTGTGGTGATTGTTGTAGAGAATCTGTGTAAGTTTTAAATATACATTTATTGTAATGATCATACAGAGTAATGGGGATCTGAAAAGGAAGTGGACCTGGGCGGTGGAGTGGCTTGGAGAAGAGCTGGAACGAAGGCCATACCCTGGAAATCCACAATATACCTATAACAACTGGTCACCCCCTGTACAGAGCAATGAAACTTCAAATGGTTACTTTCTGGAGAGGTCGCACAGTGCCAGGATGACTCTTGCAAAAGCATGTGAGCTATGTCCCGAAGAGGTAAGGACTTGAGCAGTTTCTATCTTGGATTGTGAAATCTGCCCTGCAGCTAAATTTCAAATATAAAGATGGACCACCCCCCGCGGCCACTTCTCAGCCTCCTTTTCTGCCTCGGCCACCACTTCCCCCTCCATTGGCCTCGGCCACCTCTTGACCCCCCTCGACCTCTTCTGCCCACTCAAAACTCATGTTTAAACCCCATCAGTATACAGGTTTATATTCTACTTTCCTTCTCATTCTGCATCCAATTTTGCTTTAATATATATTTAAACATCCTGTGCATGCTTCTATTTGCTTAGTAAATGTATTTACGTTTTAGGAGCCAGATGATCAGGATGCACCAGATGATCATGATTCTTCACCACCAGAAGATGCTCCTTTATACCCTCATTCACCAAACTCCCAGTATCAGCAGGTAAGTTTTCTGTCTTTAGAATCATAGAATCCCTAAAGTGCGGAAGGAGGCCATTAGGCCTGTTGAGTCTGCACCTTTTCTTACCCAGGCTTTCCCCATAACCCCACATATTTAGCCCGCTAATACCCCTAACCCATATATCTTGGGACATTAAAGGTCAATTTAGTATGATAAATCCACTTAACCACATCTTTGGGGTGTGTGAGGAAACTGCAGCCCCTGGAGGACATGGGGAGAATGTGCAAACTCCACACAGACAGTGACCCAAGGCTTGAATTGAACCTGGGACCCTGGCGCTGTGAGGCAGCAGTGCTAAGCACTGTGTTGCCCTTGTACTGCCCTGTTTTTCTTCAGCTTGTGCATGCCAAATTAACTCATTGTTACTGTGTATTAGATCTGCAGGACCACTTTGATTTTTGCAAAATGAAAATAGGCAATGTACAATCTTTGAAGTTCCATGCAAAACATGATAGCAGTATAACACGTTCTTACCATGGGTGTCTATTTAAGTAAGAATTTGGAGATTTAAACTTCTTGAAATATGGTTTAAAAACCCATTTGAGATAAATTGCCAGTCTTAATTTGAGAAGAAAACTTATGTTTGTAATTACATCTAGCAACATAAATGGTACGTCATTTCTATTCACCAGCTTTCAGGTAAAGAAAATAGTGACTTTGCGTAATTTAAAAGCATTGTTCCACATCCAAGTGAATTGGGTTATATATGAATCAAACAGCATTTCATTTTTATTTTTTATTTTGACTTTTGAAGAAAACTTCCTTATCTTTATATTCAATTCAGCAATGTATCAAGATTGCAGCATTGTATTTGAGTACTACTTTGTTCTCTCCTGAAGTTGTCAGTTACTTTTCAAGTAAGTTGAAGTGATGAATCACAACTTGGGCTAAAGTTGTGTACGTCTCATCAAACTCTGCTTCCTGAATAATTTATGTTGATGCCTTGCACTAGCACCCTTTTCTTCTCACTTGCTGAGAGTTTCCTGCTGGTAAAGGACAGAGGAGCCTAGTGATTAATTACACAAACTGTATTCATAAAATTATTTTCACTGTAAAAACTTGATTTTTTTTTTGCCTCCTCTTCCCTTTTTGAGTATTCTTGACGCAGACCCTGACCTATTTAAATGATTAGTCCCAGACCATCACCTGCCACTGTTTTGCAATTAGGAGTTGTGTAAGAGTGACTGATTTATCACATTTTGAAGAAAAGCCTTTGGTTTGCATTTACTATTTACATTTCCATGGTATTATTGGATTGGGCGTTGATCATTCCACTCTGATGGTCTGTCGGTGCTCCATATATTTTGTTTTGCTTAATGATGACGTGAGAAAAATGGAAGGGCTTGTACAAATCACGACTTTTTTGTGAAAGAGAACAGGACTGGAACATTGAAGTTAAAGCAATATTTTCTATTTAACATAGAGTTTTCATAGCTATGAATGAAAAGGGAAGGGGAGTTATAGAATCCCTACAGCTCAGAAGGAGGCCATTCAACCTATCAAGTGCATGACTCTCTGACAGAGTATCTTACCAGGTCCTTTTCCCCACCCAATCCCTATAACTCCATACGTTTACAATGGCTAATCCATCTAACCTACACATCTTGGAACTGTGGAAGGAAACCCATGCAGACACGAGGAGAATGTACAAGCTGCACAGTCACCCAAGGCCATAATTGAACCTGTCTCTGCGCTGAGGCAGCAGTGCTAACCATTGTGTTCCAAACAATTATTCTAAGTGACAAATTCTACTATTGCCATTCAAACATGTGTTTTTAGTAAATATTTGTCATATTTCATGTTAATTTTAGAAACAGTCCAGTCATTGATTCTAAAGCATATCCAGTAGATGTTGCCTTTTTGCTTTGCTGACTGGGATGAAAAGTCATCTTTGACTACTTTGAAAAGCCTCCTTATGCTTGCTAAAGGAGCATTGGTCATAGCCTGAGTACAGACTGTCTATCCATGATTAAATGTTAGAGCACTCAATTTTGGAAAAGTTATTAAAAATGAGAGTTCTAAGAACATTTATAGCCATCCCTGTAAGGCATGGCTGAATTTGATGAACTCTGTGTAGAAATTGAAAGTGCAAACTTTCTGTTGTGAATGAATCAGTTCAATGTGTTGTGGCATCTTTACCTGTTGAGATATTGGGAAGCCCTATTTCATTCACACAAAATTAAAATGCTTCATCGTACAAGGTACATTTTAATATCTGAAGCTGCCATGGTTGAAAGACTTCAGGTTTCTCCCATACAAAAACTAATTATTTTTATATAACCCCTTCAACACACAGAAAGCTCCAGAACATTTCCGAGAGGCATAATCAAGTCCAGTTGCTAATTGGACTAGGGCACTCACATTATTCATGCTTGTTTTTGAAGTCGTATGCCATAATTTTGCAGAATTAATGACACTGAAACAGCAACTTCTCAAGTCCATGCACAGTTGAAGCAGAAATGCACAAGTGACTATTAGTGATTTGAGGCTTTGCCCATAGTGCATTGTTGAAGTCCCCACAAGTGACAATCAATTCAAAATCACAGAACTGATGAGACTTTTTCCTATTAAGCTGAAATATCACTATTCAAAGTCACCAAATGGTTGTGCCTTGTTAATGAGATACAACTGGGTTTTGAAACTTCATACGAAGTCAAAACTACTGCTGAGAAACCTCTTCAGCCCTGGAAAACATTGATTTGATTTGAAAACTGTCAAATTTTCCCACTATGATGCATATAGGGAATTTTCACGGTAACTTAATTGCACTGTTAATGTAAGCTGACTTGTGACGAATAAACAAACTTTGAGTTTTAATATTTTTGAAGTCTCTATAAAATCTATTTAACTAAAGGTTAATCAGTGTACTTTACTACAGTAAAACAGAAAATGCTCCAAAATTCTCAGCATATCTGGTAGCATCTATAGAGAGTTAAAAATAGAATTAACATTTCAGGTTGATGACATTTCAGAAGTTCATTTTACATCCTGTTTTGCTGTCTGAGAAGTTTACATGATTGGTTGTTCGCACTGTTTAATAAACTCACTGTTGATGAATGCATGAAGATCCTCCATGACTTTGCGCAAGATTCAAATTAATGTTGGGAAATCAAGCCACAGAGATTGCTAGATCATTGTGGGCAGCTTTCTTTAAAGATGAATGGCAAGCATTATCACTACAAAATCTGGGCAATTTGTTGTCTTTTTTTGGTATATTAGTTCACCAAAAAAATGAACAGTAGGTTTTTTTAATATAAATGGCTTCTGGAACTTCACACTCCTGCCACTGGTAGTGATATAATGCCTCATTTGAAAGAAGGTTCTAATTAACTATATGAAAAATGTATGAACTTTTTGCAACCTAAATGTAGGCATTGTGATTTATAAAAGAAATTGTTCGTGGGTAGTATGCATTGAGACAATATTTTAATATATTTCAACAGTACCTACTTGCATTTGAATCTTTTTTATTCATTCACGGGATTTAGCCACTGCTGAAGTCCATATGGTGTAGGTACATCTATGATGCTGTTAGGGAGGAAGTTCTAGGACTTTGACCCAGCAATAATGAAGGGATGAGTGATGTAGTGGTGGAGAGGGTGGTGGATTGATAGCTCAGTCACATATGATGCGGGTTGCGAACACTTTTAATTTATCTCCAGCGCTGTTGCACATGATAAGTTGAGACAATTTGCATTTTGCAGGTAAAGCGTGGATAGAGGACATAACTAAGAAAAGCCCATTTTAAAATAATGCATTTTGCCTTTGTTGTAATACCTTGAGGATTGTGATGTGAAGAGGAATTGAGATGGAGGTAAAGGCAATGAGTGCAAGTCATGTAAAATCAAAGAAAATTGGCTTAGAGATGGCAGAAAGGTTAGAATAGATGGCAAGAAACAGCATTCTGAGATTGTCTTATTATCTAAGAATGTTAATGTTATTTAATTCACTGGTGAGGGGTGTTGCTGACAAGGATTGAAACATGGCTGAAGTTTCAAATTAGCTTTTAATTTTGAAAACCTAGGGTAACAATTAAAAGTTAACCACGGGAAAATCAAGACATCTGTGAGCTAGCAGGCCATTAAGACAATTTCTCTTAGATATGAAAAAGGGCGGCACAGTGGTTAGCACTGCTGCCTCTCAATGCCAGGGATCCGGGTTCAATCCCCGGCTTGGGTCACTGTCTATGTGGAGTTTACACATTCTCCCCATGTCTGCGTGGGTTTCCTCCGGGTGCTCCGGTGTCCTCCCGCAATCCAAAAGAACTGCTGGTTAGGTACATTGGCCATGCCAAAGTCTCCCTCAGTGTACCCAAGCAGACGCCAAAGTGTGGCGACTGGGGGATTTTCACAGTAACTTCACTGCAGTGTTGATGTAAACCTAATTGTGACTAATAGTCATAGAATAGAAATTATATTGTGAAAAGTTGACAAATTATGACAATAGAAATGTCTAATGGTACAGTTTTAAATAAAGATAACCATGACAGCTTCAACAGCTTACATTTATCAGTCTTATGAGGCTGCTGATGTAAACTTATCATACTGTAGTTATGCCTTTCACCCAGTGGTGACAAGACAGCACTTCAGTT
Organism: Carcharhinus amblyrhynchos; assembly: GCF_965287045.1. NCBI lineage: Eukaryota > Metazoa > Chordata > Chondrichthyes > Carcharhiniformes > Carcharhinidae > Carcharhinus > Carcharhinus amblyrhynchos. Next base: position 38,672,466 of record NC_137338.1, on the reverse strand, counting down.
CTGTGTTCCTGAGTTTCAACCAACTGTTTTTTGCATGCCAAAGAGCCTTGATTTTTTTCTATTTATAAGTAACATCCAAGAATTAAAATAATCAGGACAGAATGTGTAATTTCAAATGGAGAATGAATTATATCTACATACCTTGATCCAATTATCTGCAATTCCATTTCATTTTAACACAACACTTCATTTTTACCAATGGTGTACAACACTAAAGGAGATGTTATGTGCCATATGGAGTTGTCCTAAGTTGGCCATTGGTAGCATTGTGGACCAAATCTGATTTGTTTAACCATGTTTCAGTGCCATCTTGATTTTTTTTTTATTAATGTAATTTGTCACTTGAGGTAAGTTAAAATCGCTTCTCAGCTTTTTGACTAAGATCAAGTGTAGTATCAACATGCTGTGCTTGGTTGAAGCGATTTTTTTAAAAGTGGCATCTTGGCCTTTTGGCTAAAATGCAAATAAGATCAAGCCTTGGAGGAGGAGATATTCCTACTCCAATCAGCTTGGATCATGTAGATCAAGCCCAAGACAGGAGGTGAGAGTCCTGTCTTGTCAGCTTGGATCAGGAATGTCTCAACTTGTTGAGACTCTGAATTGGACTTGATTGGATTGAATTGGAATAAAAAGAAAAAAATAATTAACTATTTAACCTTTAAAACCCCAGGTTAAGTTTTTGTTGTTCAATATCAATGACCATTTTCATTAACTTTTGTCTTATGTCTATTGCCTGTTCCTGTTAAACCCAATCTGCCATACCCCTGTCCCCACTGTTTCACTGGACTGGCAATTCAACCCCCCCATGATACTTCATCAGCCTGGAGACTTGTTCTCGAATGCCTTTGAAAGGCTATCTTAAATCTGATTAGATTGCTGAAATATTTTTAGTCGCTACAGGCCCTTGCTCATCAATACTTCAACAAATCATCCAAAGCAATCATTGTGGGATTGTTATTTATCAGCTGCTTTCCCTCAACTATGCAAATTATACATGAAAGTGAACAACCTCTTTGTATGATGGGTAACCATTCACTCTGAACAGTGTTTTGTTGATTGTTGGCTGCTGCAATTTCTGCTGATACTTTTGAGTCAAGATGCTTAAGTCTAGACACTGCTGATCTTATTTGTCGCTCAGAACCAGACTTCACAAGCAGCAACACATGACTACCTGCTTTTTTATAAAATAAATCTGCTCTCACCATGCCCTAATTGCCCTTCTCTTTCCCTCCTTATTCCCCTTCAGTTCTCTCCAGCCTTTTCCTCCTTCTCCTCAATTTCCCTATCTGCTGTCCTTCCACAACCTTCCCTCCTCTCCAACTTGTTCTCAAGTCCCTTTGAGCCCTCCCCAAATGTCCCCCATCTTGCCAGGCTCCCAACCTTCTTCCTGATTTTCTCCCTGCTCCAAAGCGTCAGTGGTTGGTGTATCCGTTAATGTAACCAATTCCTCTGTCATTTATTCCTCTTTTCTCTCAGCTTTCTCCCCAGCCCACACCAGACTAAAACAATCAGGTTTGTTAGTAGGCACTGCAGTTTTTCAGTTTCTAATCTTATGTAACCTTTATCCTCCTTCATCACCTTTAATCAACATATCATCTAAATTTTTTTCTTGCCTACTTATTCCAGTGTGTGAGTCTTTTAAATTTTTATATTTGACTGTCTGCTCATGACAAGTTAGAGACTCTTGTGTGGCCTACTTGTGAACTTCCAGATAGCTGTGCAGCAGAGGGGGAGCACTACTATGAGTGTTCCTCCAGCAGACTTTTAACTTTGCTTCCTCCTCATTCCATCCTGCTCTATCTTCTGATCTCAGCTCTTTTGCCTCCAGCATCACAGTCCCTCAGATGCAGTCAACATCTTTTTCAATCAAACTTAAAACGCACAATCTCAGTTCCTTGTGTGCAATGTTTTGGGAGATGGAAAAAGGAATAAAAGGTTTTGTGTAATGCCTTTTTCCTGACTGTAAACCTCCTGTCATGAATCTGAGTAATGCTTTTTATGTCAAAATTTAGGAATGCTTTGTTTATTTTTAAAAACTGTTTAGCATTGCCCATTTAAGGGGGTGAGTATACTAATACAAATGCCACTGTGCTTTATTTGTCTCAGTTGATAGCACAATTGAGCACACACATTCTTGGCTGATACCTCAGTGAAGTACCGAGGGAGTTTTGGTCTGTCAAAAGGAATGAGACATTAAACCAAGCCCCTGTTACATTCTCAGATCAACATGAAAACTTTTGTACTATTCAAAGAACAGCGAATTCTTCCATTGTTCCAACTACCATTCTTCCCCAACCAAACTGGATTATCTGACCCATTTTGCTGTTTATGGGGTTTTGTGTACAAATCAACTGCTGCATTTAACTACAAAACAGTAGTGACTGCTTCAAAAAATTCATTGATTCTGACATGCTTTGGACCATCCTGAAGATGTAGTAAAATGCTGCATGAACACAGCTTTAAGTTGCAAGACAGGAATATGAGAAATAGGGAGTGCAGTAAGCCATTTGGCCCTTCAAACCCATTTCACTATTGAATGCCAAGATGGCTAATCTACCTCAAGTCCAGCTTCCTACGATATTTCCACATCCCACAAATCTGTTGTACTTCAAAAATCTATCTTGACACTTCTGAACAATCCAGAGATCTTCAACCTAGAGAATTTCAAATATTCAGAATCCTTTGAAATAAATTTCTCCACATCTCAGTCCTAAATGACTGAGACCTTATTCTGATAGTGGGGACCTGCATTCTAGATTATCTAGCGAGGGGAAACATTTTTTAGCATCTACCCTGTATAGTCCTTTAAGAAGCTTGTGTTTAAATTAGATGACCCCTCATCCTTCTAAACTCCAGGGGGTTTGGGCCTAGTCTACTTGATCTCTGCTCAGGATAATCCCTTTACCAAGGAAACAGTCTAGTGAACCTGTGTTACACTCCCTCTAGGGCAAGAATGTCCTTCCTTGGGTAAGGAGACCAAAACTGCACAAGTACTCCAGGTATGGCCTTGCCAGTGCCCTGTATAATGTAGTAAAACCTCTTAACTCTTATATGCCAATTCCTTTGTAGTAAATACTAACATACCATTTGTCTTTCTAATTACATTCTGTACATGCATGTTATATTTCTGTGATGCTGGATTCTTGGGTACATTTAATTGTGGGAGTGGGTGTATTGTACATCCATTGGCTGGAACATAGGAACAGGAGTAGGTCATTTAGCCTCCTCTTGCATTAAATAGGATTTGGCCGATCTGCAAAGTAACTCTATTGTGGCCTATCCCCATTACTTCTCCCTACCTTGGGATAACAAAAATTCATCAATCTCACATTAAAAATCAAAAATAGATCTAGCATCAGTTGCCATTTGCAAAAGAATAATTTTAAGTTTCTACCACTATTTTGGGTTTCTTAATTTTGTTCCAGAAAGACCGGACTCTAACTTTTAGGCCCACCAGTCCTGGCCTCAAGCCGTGAGGAATATTTTGAAAACTTGGATCTGTTCACTCTTAACTTCAATTCCAGGAGTATATCACCAGTTTCCAAGCTTTGGTGCCCAGAATAGCATTCTGTATTCAAGGTGTTGTCAAACTGGGGCTTTCTTTAGTTGAAGCATGACTTCTCATCTTTAGTATCTAGTCATCTTGGTATAAAGGCAATACTGGAAATCATATAAAGAGAACTAAATGGAATGTTTTTTTAAGAAACAAAGATTTTTAAAATTTTAATTACTAATTTATTTGCACACAAGTTGGTGACAAGTACATGTCTCTCACAGTCTGAAGGCATCTCTACCAAGAGAGAAATGTGGCTTTCAGAATCTCTGGATGTTCCAAATGCATTAACTCCTTGGATTGTCTTTGAAAAGTGCCTTGAGATCTGGCAGGTGTGGGGCCTTGGTTTAACATCTCATCTGAAAGATGGCTGCTCAAAGACGCAGCACTCTTTCCATTCTTCACTGAGGTGCCAGTCTAGGTTATGTGTTCAAATCTCAGGTTTTAGAATGAAGACACACTCCAAATAGACCATCATGTTAAGTTATTCTGAGGGTTGTTTTACCTGAAAGATCACTTCCAAAAGACAAGGATAGCAATGGACCTTGCATGCTGAATGTGTTATCTCTCTTTTTTCCCACTGTGCACCAATATAGCATGGATCAATTTTCATTATTTTTATTTTCCTTTCTTAATTTTATACCCCCTTTACTCTCTTCCCTTTTCCTTCCACCTGCGAGAAAGTGAACAGCTGTGCTATATGGCTTCCCAACCATCCAGTTGTGATTGGGAACTTGCACAGTGCGCATCACACTGACATTCTGTGCCATTGTATTTCTTTGCCGACTGATTTATTTAAAAATGTTCTGCATTTTATTTTGCTTAGACTTGCATACAAAATGTACAAACTTGATTTAATTTTGCTGCTAAAGCATTTTCAATTTATCTTCTTTTAATTCACAGAATAACCATTTGCATGGTCAGCCATATACCGGCCCAGTGGCACACCATATGAACAACCCTCAGCGAACAGGTCAGCGAGCACAAGAAAATTGGGAAGGCAGTGAAGACATTCCTGCATCACAGGCAAAAGATTAACTTGCAGATAATTCTCCAGTGTACCTGATAAAGACACTGGCTCTAGCACATGCCCAGGCCTTACACTTCAACCTTCTCTGGGTCTGTCTACACCAGTGCAAGAAACACCTTTTTAAAAAAGAAACTGTCCAATCTGGAGTGGAGAGAGTCTATTCACTGTCTGCCCTGCAGAGCAATGCTGTTGACATATAACCTGCCTGCAGTGGAAAAGTGTATAGTGTTTTGTAATAAATGGCCTGATGCTAATGTATAAATGGCAAGGTGTATATAGTATATTAATGTTTGACTGTTAATTCCTCAGCAATGCTGATTTGCTTGAGGAGTGTTGCAGACCTACAAAACACACAAAATCTAATCTTTGCTTTATCAGCTGTGCTCAGCTTTGAGGGTTACCTGCCTGAAGGCAGTGTGAATCAGATTATTTTCAAAATACATGTCCATGTCAACCAGACAAAAAAAATTAACTCATGCCACCGGAGTTGCTTTTACTTTGAGTTATTTGATGGTGACTTTTTAACATTTGGTTGATGTGGGACAATGGTGATGTAACGTTGATCTGGAACTCTTTTTCATTGCCTTTTTTCATTCTGGTATTAGTTGAATCATTTTGAAGCTCTAGTTATGCTGTAACATTTAGCATGGCTTCACATCAAATTAGTGTAGCCAATGAGAAAAGATGATTCTAATGACAGCAGTTTTTTAATCCCTGAGCAACAAATGCTCTGCTCAGAGCTTTTTCTTTTTTGTTACACCTTGATGGTTCAATTGGAGAAAAATGTGAGTATAAGTGGCTTTCAATTGCACATATATTCAAATCTAATATTTGACAGTCTATGGGTGGGAAAAAGGATTATTAGTTTTGAATTATAGGAATTTAAAGGAAAAAATATATGCAACAGTTGCTATGCCAGGATGCCTGGAGCATAATAGACAGTACTTTGTGTGCTTGTTTTATTTCCTTGGTAGAGCTTACTTAGATTAACTTCTAAACTTCCCTCCTACTGCAGCCCAGTGAAGTAGAAGTCAAGGTGTACATGACTGCCACTGTGGGGGCAGCTTGCTAGTGTGTTGCATTCACAATTCTACTTGAAAGCAAGAAATTGTCTTAGCTCCTTGTCCATCCTGTCAACTTAATTCAGATATAAGCAGGGTTGTAATTTTAAGAAAAACTGCTGGTTAGTCATGATTCTTGCAGGATTCTCAATTCCAGAACTAGTCTTTTGTTTATGGATTTTGAGGAAATCATCAGTAAATACTGTATTTAAAAAGGAAAAAAAAAATTGGTAACTTGAATGTGTATTTTTTGGAATTTGTCTCAAACCAAATACCCCCTGCAAAACAGACTCAACCCACCCTATTATATTTAAATATTTTGCAGTTTTATTTTATAGAAATTATTTTGCTGAATTCAAAAAAGAACATGAATTAAAAGGAACATTTTTTCCTGTGTTCTTATTTAAAAAAAATAAAAAAATGACTGTGCAGAGTTCCATGCCAAGTTTTGCTGCTTTTGTTTTGGCCATGACGTGGCGTTGAATTCTGAAACTACAGTCGCACTGTGACCTTTCACCTGGTATTTTTTTGTGCACAGAGGTATACTTACAACTAAACTCCCCCTAGCAACAATAAAGAAATTGAAATATTGACACAGTGAACATTTTGTCTGTCATTTCATTGATAAATATGCTGAATTTCTGAAGCTTCAGTCAGCCTGAAGAATTAAATTGTAATGGATTTTATAAGGACAACAATGCCAACCATAGGTATATGGGTTCTTGTACGTTATTTAAATAATTCCTAAAATTTCTAAGCAAGCTGAAACAAGGACAGAGTTTTAGTATTAAAATATAGCCAACACATTCTCTGTAGGAACCTGAGATGAGACGTGGTGATCATTGTATGAAATAATATGAATGTTATGACTTCTGGATATTTATGTCCCCAGTTGAGGTGAGTGCAAGCGTCAATGTTTCCATTTAATTTAAACCGAGGAAAATATATTTTCCTAATTTTTCTCATCCTACTTATCTGGATACATGGTTCAATACATGGCATGACTCTTTGTGACAATTCTTTGTGACCCTGAACACTAACTGGTTTGTTATTTGACTTTGAAGCACATCTGAACCTGGCACCATGATGGTCTATTATCCATCAATGTGTATTTCAGCAAAGATTGCTGGATGAACGTCAGAGGGAAGAACACTGGATGATGTCACCCAGTCCCCTTTGTTGGTATCTGAGGGTCATAGCCCAACAATGTCTTCGAATTCTCAGCTCAGACAAAGATATTGAATTTAATGACAGAACTATGTGGCACAATTATTAACTGAGTCAATTGAATAGCTTTTTAACAGGCTATGTAGTTGACCGCCACACTGCTGGGTTAATGACAGGAGAAAAATAGCTTGATTCTGACTCTTGATTGCTTCCAATGATCTTGCTGGAAATGTACTATTGGATGGAGTTATGTTCTGATGGCACTACTGTCAAGACTCTTACGAATGGTAGTACTAGAAAGCACTAGGTTCAAACAACAAAGGCACAAAATTCCAGTTGGAAGGTAAGGAAAATTGACAAGATTGCGTATCTGTTGTGATTTTTAATTATCAGTGGTAATTCTATTTAAATTTAAATGGAAAGCGTAAAGCTTTGATACTGCTTTCTTAGGACAATCAAATCTTGAAATCTAGAGGAGTTAGTGCAAAAACACTAACTCCTAATATAAAAACAAAAATGCTGGAAATACTTGGGTCAGGCTTCATCTGTGGAGAGAAACAGGAGCACTAGCAGAAGCTCAGTGCAAGCCACAGGAACAGCACTTCTTTCATCTTAGCAGTCTACATCTTTCTGGACTCAATATTGAGTTGAACAACTTTAGATTGTAACCTCTACCTCCATCTTGTTCCTTGTGTTTATCTTTGGGTGTTTTTGTTGGCTTGTTTCTTTATTTCCACTTCGCATTCAGATAGCTGCAAAAGAGCCATTCACACTTACAAAGATGTGACAGAGGCAGAGGAGCTGAGAAAATGGGATGGAGTCAAGTTGTGAGGAGCTGCAGGCTTGTGAAGAACATTGGTAGACTGCCTGTCATGAGAAATGAGGCCATAAAATCATAGAATCCTACAGTGCAGAAGGATGCCATTTGGCCCATTGAGCCTGCACTGAGGACAATCCCACCCAGGTCCTATCCCCGTAACCCCACATATTTACCCTCGTCATTCCCCTGACACTAAGGGCAATTTATCGTGGCCAATCAACCTATTTCGCATGTCTTTGGGAGGAAACCAGAGCACCTGGAGAAAACCCATGGAGACATGGAGAACATGCAAACTCCACAAAATGACCCAAGGCAGGAATTGAACCTGGGATCCTGATGCTGTGAAGCAGCAGTGTGTCACTGTGCCACCATGCCACCCGGAAAGTGAAGGTTTGAGAGATTGGTTTTTGGGGTCACAAACTCTGATGCAGCAATGGTTGTTGTGGAGCTCAGACTGTTAACTGACAGGGCCCTTTTAATTCCATATGTTTTTTATATTTGTGGATTTGCCTAACCAATCTTTTAAGACCTGATTGCTGCTGAATGAAAAGGTCGGTGTTCATATATTTTTTAAAGTAGCCCTACAGATTAAACAATTCTCACCATGCTGAACAACTTCTCCTTCCCCCACCCCAGCATAACATGAAGTCTGAAGTATTAAAATGAGACTACACTGGAAAATTGTTTGGAATTAATCTAATTGAATTTCTTGAAGTAACAGAGAAGGTTGATGGAGACAATGCAGTGGATGTTGTCCATATGGACTTTAAGAAAGGGTTTGTCAAAGTTGTTATTGTCGGCGGCCCATTGGTTTAAGGATGTCTTCTCATGGTTTCTACCATGGATAGTTATGTATTGAGACCAGTTCTTTGGGCCCATAGGATCAGACATGCCTAGAGGTGGCAGGATCTGGAGTGGAGAATTTGCTTCTTTGTCTTAACTTCTCTGCCACCCCTCTACCTCATGGTTCATGTGTTTGAACTTGATGCATCTTGATGGACAAGTTGTCACCATTTTGAACAATGTGTCACCGGCACTTTTCAATTATTAATGTTAATGCTGCCGCGCTTCAGGGAGAGCTTCAGAGCGTTTACAAAGAGCTTTCTTTGCCCTACCTTAGAACACTGGTCATGTCAGAGTTGAGAAAATGGGACCTAACGGTGGAGACGCTTTTCAGCGATCAGGACATAGTGGCTGATCCATTGTGATTGATTTTGCAAGTGTTTTGCCTGAATGCTTATGGATTTGTCTTCATGAAGGACAGTACATTTGTTTGAATCTCCCAATAATTTATTGAGTCAAATGCTTTTGTCAGATCACTGAATGAATTGAGGAGTTCCTAGTATTATTCTCAACATTTTTCTAAGGTATATCTGGCAACAAAGACCATATCAAAGGTTCCCCTGGAAGATCTAAAGCTGTTTCTCTAAAATTGACTGAGATGTAGATGATTCAGGAGATTTTGTGTTGGGGTTGTCCCTAATGTGGACAAGTGGGAAATAGCTCAATAGTTTCACAGTATGGTTTATTTTCCTCCTTGAGGCTGGTCACAACTGTCACAGTCTTGGTGGGGAGGTGATCTTTTCCTCCATCTAGAATGAATGCATGGAGAATGATACCAATCAACTGCAGTAAGACAGGGTAGTAAAATGGGCAAACAAATGACAGACAAAATTTAATATTTATTTGTGAAGTGATGTATTTTGTAAGAAGGGAGAGGCTATCAAGACTTAATTGCACAATTCGAGAGTGTGCAAGGACAACAGGACCTGGGTGTTTGTGTGCATCAATGTTTGAAGGTGGCAGATATATTGAGAGTTGTTCACAAAGCATAATGATTCTGAGGATTTCATCAATAGAAGCATTGAGTATGAAACCAGAAAGTTATGCTGATCCTTTATAAAGCTCTGGATAGGCCACAGTTGTAGCAATGGGTGCATTTAAGGAAGCATGTAAAGGTCCTTAAGAAGGTACAGAGGAACCAGAATGGTTCCAAGGATGAAGGAATTCACCTACAAGATCAGGTTGGAGAAGCTGGTGTTATTCTAGGAGTAAGGGGTCATAGGATCATAGAAACCTTATAGTGCAGAAAGAGGCCATTTTGGCCCATGGAGTCTGCACCGACCACAATCCCAACCAGGGCCTATCCCCAAATCCCTATGTATTTACCCACTAATCCCTCTAACCTACGCATGTCAGGACAGTAAGGGGCAATTATAGCATGGCCAATCAACCTAACCTGCACATCTTTGGACTGTGGGAAGAAACCAGAGGAAACCCACGCAGACACGAGGAGAATGTGCAAACTGCGCACAGACAGTGACCCAAACAAGGAGTCGAACCCAGGTCCCTGGAGCTGTGAAGCAGCAGTGCTAACCATTGTGCTACCATCCACCTTAATATTGTGGGAAGATTTGATAAAGATATACAAAAATATGGCAGGTTTAGATCAAGTCGACAAGGAAAAGCTGATGGTACAAGGACCGGGGGGGGGGCACAAGTTGAAGGTTTTGGGAAATAGATGTAGAGTGAATGTGAGAACGTTTTTATGCACTTTAATGATCTGTAACTGCTACCATGAAGAGGGGATAGCAGGAGTGACCATTGTTTTCAAAAACAAATTAGCTGGGCACTTGAATTAAATAAACTTTCAAGGCTGCATGAGTAGGGTAGAAAAATGGGACAGGTTGAATTGTTGCACAGCTGACGTGCACTCAATGGGCATGTACCACATGAGATGGTATGAATATGGGTGACGAAAATTGAATTTAGCTATCACCTGGATCTTCACACAGAAGGAACAAATATATTTTCAAACAAGATGGTGCATGTTTATAGGATTTTATCATTACTTCCCCAGTTGATTAATCTAGTAAATGACTAAGCTGTACAGTTCATCCAAAAAGGAAATGGTGTGAAGAATTTATTAGAATTTTTTAAGGATGTAGATAAAGTGGAACCAGTGGATATATAGTTTGATTTCCAAAAGACATTCCATAAGGTGCACCGCAAAATGTAAATAGGCGGGATGCAGACTCAATTAGTTGAGGGTAATATATTAATGGATTGGTTAATGGACAGGAAAAAAAGGGTAGGCATGATTGGAACATTCTCACATTAGCAGGCTGTGACATGTGAAGTGTCACAAGGATTACAGATGGAGAGAGTCGGGGTAATATATCCAAGTTTTCTGACGATACAGAGATATAGTCAGGATAGGTGATGGAGAAGATGGCAAATGGAGTATAATGAGGGGAAGTGTGAAATTATTCACTTTGGTGGTGAGAATAGAAAAGCAGATTTTTATTTTAAAATGTGAAACTTGTAGATGTTCGTAAAATTTATACAAAGTTGGTATACAGATACTTCAAGAATTTGAAAAACAAATGGCATGTATGCCTTTATTGCAAGGAATATGCAAGAAGAAGAAAGTCTGCAATTGTGCAAGGCTTGGGTGAGACCAGACCTTCAGTACCATGGAGTTTTTGGTCTCCATATTTAAGGAAGGGTGTACTTGAATTAGAGGCTGTACAGTGAAGGTTCATTACTTAATCAGATCTAAGCTCTGCAGTCCTGCCACATCTGGTTGTGAATGGTGGTGGACAATTGAATAACTAACTGGAGGGGGGTCTCCACAAATATTCCCAACCCCAGTGACAGAGTGCAACACATCAGTAAAAAGAAAAATGCAGCTGAAATTTATACAACAATCTTCAACCGGGAGTGATGTTTGGATGATCCATCTCTGCCTCCTCCTGAGGTCCCCAGCCAGCAGATGCCAATCATCAGTCAATTTGATTCTCTCCACATAATATCAAGAAAATGGCTGAAGACGCTAGACATTGCAAAGGCTATGGTCCTGACGATATTTATGTTATGTTATGTTAATAATTATGAAGACTTGTGTTCCAGAACTAGGCACATCCCTAATCAAATAGTTCCAGTACAGCTACTGACATCTACCTGAAAATGTAGAATATTGTTCAGGTATGTCCTGTAAACAAAAAGCAAGACAAATTGAATCCAGCCAATTACCACCCGTCAGTCTGCCCTCCATCAACAAAGTGATGGGAAGTGTTGTTGCCCTTGATATCAGGTAGCATGTAGTCAGCAGTAACTGATTTTTTGCTAGTAGATCATGTGTCTGTGACTGCTTCTCAAGTTCAGAGACATTCCAGAAATGATCCTGTGATGGGGAAGGTGATGCCTGTTGGGGTCCTGCCTGGGCCACAGCTTCTGAACTCATTACTGCCTTAGTTCAAGCATGAACAAAAAAGCTGCATTTCAGAGCTGACGTGAAAGTGACAGCCCTTGACATCAAGGCAGCATTTGACCGAGTGTGACATCAGGAGCCCTAGCAAAACTAGTGTCAGTGGGAATCAGGAAAATTTCTCCACTGGTGGAGTCATACCTGATACAAGGAAATTGTTGTGGTTGTTGGGGGTCAATCATTTGAGCCCCAGTTCACAATTGCAGGAGTTTTTTATGGTGGTGTCCTTGGTTCAACCATCTTCAGCTACTTCATCAGCAACTTGGTGTTCACGGATGATTGTACATTTTTCATCACCATTTGGAATTCCATGTCCGTATGGTGCAATACCTGGACAACATTCCAGGTTTGAGTTGATAAGTAACTTGCATGCTATGTGACTGGTAGGGTGGCACTGTGATTAACACTGCAGCCCCACAGTGTCAAGAATCCTGGTTTGATTCCAGCCACGGGTGACTGTTTGGAGCTTGCATGTTCTTGTTTGCGTGGGTTTCCTCTGGATACTTCAGTTTCCTCCCACAGTCCAAAGATTTGTAGGTTAGCTGGATTGACCATGCTGAGTTGTCCTTTAGTATACAAAGATTATAAATAAAACTATATAAACTTTAGATGTATCGACCATAGTCGATGTGCACGGTTGGCCTGGTTGGAGAATTAGCAGATTTGATAGGCTGGATGGCCTCTTGTTGCACTGTAGGGATTATGGTTCATAAAATTGTGATACCATGACCAAATACAGCAGGAGCAAATAAGTAATATTAACCATTGATGAATCCCTCACCATCAACATGCTTGGATACCATTAATAAGAAACTGAACTGCATCAGCCATATAAATATTCTGGCTACAAGAGCAGGTCTGAGGCTGGGAATTCTACAAAGAGTAACTTACTTCCTGATTCCCAAAACTCGTCCACCATCCACAAGGCATAAGTCAGGAATGTGATGGAATACACTCCACCTGCCTGGGTGAGTTCAACTCTTATGAAGCTTGACATCATCCAAAACAAATCATCTGCTTGATTGACTCTCTTTCCACCACAGTAAATGTTCATTGCTTTTATCACAGATGCAAATGGTAGCAGTGTGTACAGTCTACAAGATGCACTGCAGTAACTCACCAAGATTCCTTCAACAGCACCTTCCAAACCTTTGATCTCTACCACATTGAAGGCCAAGGACAGCGGATCTGTGGGAACACTAATACCTGCAAGTTCCCCTTTAGTCACACACCATTGTGACTCAGAACTATATTGCCATCCTTCACTGTCACTGGGTTAAAGTCCTGAAACTCCCTCCTGAAAAGCACTGTAGGTATCCCTACAACACTGCAGCAATTCAAGAAGGTAGCACATTGCCATCTTTTGAAGAGCAATTAGGGATGGTAGTAATGCTAGCCTAGCCAGCAAAGTCCACGCCCTGTAAATTAATATAAAACAAAAGTAGAGTTGAAATCCAAGATCGGCTATGAGCATATTGAATGGCAGAGCAAGCTCTACAGACTGGTTTCTACCATTTTTGTTGAAAGATGCTTATGATAGGAGAAGGCTGTGCAGCTGTCTTAATTCATCGATCTAATTGAACACTCAAGTCTTAGGATATGCAATCAATCCGTAATAAAATTGACAATTGATCTAGCATCAAATGCTGTTTGTCGAAGAGAGTTACAAACTTCTACCTCCCTTTGCAGAAAATACTAATTCCAAGTTTCACTCTTGAAAGGTCTGGTTCTAACATTAAACTTTAACTCACTTCATCAACTATAGTCTATTTATTCCATTTAATACCTTTAAAAACTTAAATCACAAATGTCACACCTTACCTTCTAAATTCCAGCAAATACAAACCCAAATTTATTTAATCTTCTCTTGTAGCTTAATCCTCGGAGTCCAGCATTATTCCAGCAAATTTACACCAAACTCCCTCTTGAGACCAGTATGTCCTTTTTGATGTCTTGTGCCCATATCTGCAACAAAGGTGTGTTCTAACCAGGGCTTTGTGTAGCTGAAACATGACATCTAACCACTTTCCTAGTCCTCCCGACATAAAGACCACCATTCTATTAGCTGGTTATTTTTGGTTATTTTATGTAATTGTCCATGACATTTCAACATTTGTGTATCTGGACACACGAATAATTTTGGACCTTTACTTTTCCTAGCTTTTCACTATTAAGGATATAACCCTGTTTTGTTTCATAGTGGGTGACCACAGATTTGCCTCCATTGAAATCTATTTGCCTTAACTTTACTCATTCAATTAATGTGTCAGTATCTCTGTAATTTTATGCTTTCATTTACATGAAATTTGCATGAGCGCTATTCTCATTGGCGGTTGGTAACTAGTGGAGTGCCACAGGGATCAATGCTGGGGCATCAGCTTGTTATACGCACCATTTATATAGATGATCTGGAGGAGGGGGCTGAGTGTAGGGTGTCGAAATGTGCGGAGGGTGTGGCAAGTCTGCAGAGGGATCTAGATAGGCTGAGCGAGTGGGCGAGGACCTGGCAGATGGAGTACAATGTTAGCAAGTGTGAGGTTATCCACTTTGGCAGGAATAATAGTAGGAGGGATTACTATTTAAAGGGTGAAAAGCTGCAGCATGCTACGGTGCAGGGGAACCTGGAGGTCCTTGTGCACAAGTTGCAAAGACCCAGTCTGCAGGTGCAGCAGGTGATCAAGAAGGCAAATGGGATGCTGGCCTTTATAGCGAGGGGGATAGAATATAAAAGCAGGGAGGTCTTGCTGCAACTGTACAGGGCACTGGTGAGGCCGCAGCTGGAGTACTGTGTGCAGTTTTGGTCGCCGCACGCGCAAGGATATTTTGGCCTTGGAGGGAGTGCAGAGGAGGTTCACTAGGCTGATACCGGAGATGAGGGGGTTAGACTATGAAGAGAGACTAAATAGACTGGGTCTGTACTCATTGGAGTTTAGAAGGATGAGGGGGGATCTTATAGAGACATATAAGATAATGAAGGGGATGGATAGGGTAGAGGCAGAGAGATTCTTCCCGCTCAAAGGACAGCAGGACTAGAGGGCACAGCCTCAAGATAAGGGTGGGGGGAGGGCGGGGGGTGCTGCAGTTTAGAACGGAGTTGAGGAGGAACTTCTTCACTCAAAGGGTGGTGAATCTCTGGAATTCTCTGCCCGTTGAAGTGGTGGAGGCAACCTCACTAAACATGTTTAAGTCACGGGTAGATAGGTTTTTGGTAGGCAAGGGAATTGAGGGTTATGGGGAGAAAGCAGGAAAGTGGAACTGAGCCACTTCAGATCAGCTGTGATCTTATTGAATAGCGGGGCAGGCTCGAAGGGCTAGATGGCCTACTCCTGCTCCTACTACTTATGTTCTTATGTTCTTACTACATGGATTACAGTGCAATTTATCTATGTGTCATTAGCAAATTTGATTGTAGCCTTCTACCCCATCATCCAAATCATTTGTAAATGCAGTGAATAATTGAGGCTCAATATAAGAACGGTTTGATAAGCAGATGCAGTACGGATTTTTGAGGGGGAAGTCATGTTTAAGAAATTTACTGGATTTTTATGAAGATGTGACTAGTGCGTAAGACAGAGGGGAACTGGTGGATGTGTGTTTTTAGATTTCCAGAAGGCGTTCGATAAGGTGCCTCAGAAAAGGTTGCTGCAGAAGGTTAGGGTACACAGAGTTGGGGGTAAAGTGTTAGTGTGGATTGAGGATTGGTTATCTAACAGGAAGCAGAGAGTTGGAATCAATGGATGCTTTTCTGGTTGGCAGTTGGTGATTAGGTGAGTGCTGCAGGGATCAGTGCTGGGGCCTCAACTGTTTACCATTTACATAGACGATCTGGAGGAGGGGGCTGAGTGTAGGGTAACAAAATTTGCTGATGACACGAAGATGAGTGGAAAAGCGAGTTGCGTGAAGGGCGTGGAAAGTCTGCAGAGAGATCTGGATAGGCTGAGTGAGTGGCAAGGACCTAGCAGATGGAGTATAATGTTAGCAAATGTGAGGTTATCCACTTTGGTAGAAATAACAGGAGGGATTATTATTTAAAGGGTGAAAAGCTGCAGCATGCTACTGTGCAGAGGGACCTGGGGGTCCTTGTGCACGAATCGCAAAAACTCAGTCTGCAGGTGCAGCAGGTGATCAAGAAGGCGAATGGCATGTTGGCCTTTATAGCGAGGGGGATAGAATATAAAAGCAGGGAGGTCTTGCTGCAACTGTACAAGGCACTGGTGAGGCTGCAACTGGAGTACTGTGTGCAGTTTTGGTCCCCTTATTTGCGAAAGGATATATTGGCCTTGGAGGGAGTACAGAGAAGGTTCACCAGGCTGATACCAGAGATGAGGGGGTTAGCTTATGAGGAGAGATTGAATAGACTGGACCTGTACTCGTTAGAGTTTAGAAGGCTGAGGGGGGGTCTTGTTGAGACTTACAAGATAATGAAGGGGCTAGATAGGGTAGAAGTAGAGAAATTCTTTCCACTTAGAAAGGAAAACAGAACTAGAGGGCACAGCCTCAAAATAAAGGGGGTGGCGGGGGGGTGCAGGTAGGGGCAGTTTAGAACGGAGTTGAGGAGGAACTTCTTCACTCAGAGTGGTGAATCTCTGGAATTTTCTGCCCCTTGATGTGGTGGAGGCTACCTCGTTGAATATATTTAAGCCACAGGTAGGTAGATTTTTGATAGCCAAGAGAATTAAGGGTTATGGGGAGAAAGCAGAAAAGTGGAACTGACCCACTTAAGATCAGCTATGATCTTATTGAATGGCGGGGTAGGCTCGAAGGGCTAGATGGCCTACTCCTGCTCCTATTTCTTATGTTCTTAGATCCTTGGTGGATTCTACTACTACTCATCCTGTCAGTTAAAGTACACGGCATTTATTTGTACCACTGTTTCCTTTTGCTCAGTTAAATTCTTAGCCAAGATGTTAATTTGCCTTCAATTCCATTAGTTTCATATGAGATTTTATCAACAGCATTCTGCAAGTCTATATAAATAGCATCCATATGCATTCCCCTGTCCACTACTAACCTCTTTTTAAAAAAAAGTCAATCATTCATCAGGCACTTTACAAATGCATGCAGTTTCTCTCTGATAACTTTGAAGGCCTGGAGTAAACTTATCCTTAATTATATTGACTTAAACGATTCCCAGCAACAGATGTTAGGACATCAGTTTCTTCCATTACCTTTTTTAAACCGCAGTTTTCCAAAACAAAGAATAGTTCACAAATTGAGAGAGTTTTGCAAGGTTACAGTTAGGCTATCTGCAGTATTCTCACCTTTTAAAACTCTGAAATGGAAACCATTGTTGACATAGGGATTTGTTGCTTTTTAGTGCCGTGTATTTCTCCACGAGTCATATTGCTTGTATGCATGTTATTGAGACCCTGCCCCTGATTCAGTAATCAACTCAGTGTTATAAGAGCACATTGAATCCATCCTGATAGCCTTTCAAATTTAATTCCGTCAAGTGCCAATCCAATTATCTTTTTAAATAACCGCTTGTTTCCACTTCAATCTAGCTCACCAAGAGTTGGTCACATTGAATTTGAGAGTATGGTCGGGGTTCTTTAAGTAGCAGAACCCTCAATGGGGCATAGGGTGTCTGAGTAGGAGGGATTCCAGCCACTGGAACTCGTATGCAAACTGGGGCATCACCATAAGACAGGAGCCTTCCCTTGCTGCTGGTGAAATGCCAGCAGTGGGAAAAAAAAATAAAGGCAGGACATCTGCCATCTACCTGTTTGCTCATAAATAGTAGTAGAGGGAGGTAGGTGACAGGCATGACTTGCTTGCCATCCCACTTGATTTTACATTTCCCCCACGTACCAACTCTTTCTCGGGGTGAGGTGCAGTCAATCCTGTATCTGTGTACCCCTAGTTCCATCAATTAATGTGAGGTTTTTTTTGTGTTCTCTAAATCTATCATAGTCTTGTTCACCACCCCTTAATTGCCCCTTAATCCTCTTTGCTGTAAGGAAAACACCTAACCACTTTATCTTGTAGCTGAATTCCCTCAATCCTGAACTATCTTGGTAAATCTCCTCTGTACCCTTTCAAGGACATTCACATTCTTCTGAAAGTCTGGTGACTAGAATTGGTGCAATGTTTGAGATGTAGCCAAACTAAAGTTTTATAAAGATTCAACATAACATCCCTAATTTTGTGTTCAATACTTTATTTATGAAGCTAAGACCTGTTAGCGACTGTGATATAGATGAACTTTTGGAGTGGCATGAGTAGCATTGCTATAAGTTGCAAAGAGCTATTCACACAATGTGAAAATGATCTTTTGAAGTGTTTAAAGAATGTTTCTAGAATTGTACCAATCTTTCAGTGTATCCATTGGTTGATGGATGAAACAGCACAGATTTTATATGATGCTTACAACTTACATCAAGACAATCAAACTCTTGTGAAGTAAACTGAACAATTATCACTAATCATCTGTTCTGGTTTACTACATCTTACAAAATGTTGTTGAGTTTATCAATGGTTTGTTCAGATGTAGTAGATCTCATGATAACATCTGCCTATTTTGAGTGTGCATCAGTTGTGACTAAAAGCATGTAACCTTCAAACAGATCAACAAAATCTACATGAAGTTGTTGCCATGCTACTCCCAAGGATGTGAAACAGACATTGGTGATGTATTTCTTATTCATGTACAGGATTGACACTGTCCCACTTTTTCTTCGCTCTAAGCATCCAGACTCAACCACTAAAACTAATTAGGTGCTAATTCCTTCATCTAGGCGGCTAGGACATCCTTCATATGGTTGTGAAAGAGCTCTTCCATGCAGACTAGGAGGAATGATCATTTGGATTCCCCACAATAGACACCTATCTTGGACAGTCAACTCAGCTTTCTTGATATGTATGGTTTTAAATCAGGATATGTGTGATGCATTCCAGGTATCATTCCTTTCTATACCATATCCATCACCTTCCCCATCACGGGATCATTTCTGGAATGTCTCTGAACTTGAGGAGTAGTCAGCAATAGATGATCTGCTAGCAAAAAATAAAGAATACCAACAAGACTATTTGGCATTTGTTCAATAGGTAAAAGTGAGTGTGGTAATGCATCAGCATTAATATGGCATTCTAATTCAAGTTTATATTGTAGGAGTGTGCAGATAAGATCAATGACCAGCTTTGCAATCGGTGAGCAGTTAATGACATTCTGCATTTGTATGCCCTAAAAATAATGGTTAGGGGTCAATGATCAGCCAGTAAGGTGAAATGATAACCATATCAATAATAATGAAACCTTCGAACCCCCAAAATTATACTCAATGCTGCTTTCTCTAGCTGAGCATAGTTAGATTCAGCACTAGTCAGAGTACACAAAACAAAAACTATTAGCTGTTCTTCTCCCATTGGCATGGTGTGTGAAACTCCTGTCCCTACTCCATATGGTGAAGCAAGCAGTAGTAGTAGCTTTGGATTAAAATGAACCAATACTTCAGACTTCTACAATGCATCTTTGACATCCTTGTGTGCTTTCTCACATTCTCTTGTCCAGTCCCATGACTGTTTCTCACAGTAAATTATGCAATGCCTTCAACAATGTAGCTAAATTAGGAACAAATTTGCGGTAATATTTTACTAATCCTAGAAAGGACCTCAATTGCATTACATTCATCTGATGCAGTGCTTCTAATAAAGTGTCCATATTTTTAGGTACTTTATGTAGGCCTTTACTATCAGTAACATGACCCAAACATTAGACTGGCATGTGGGGGGAAAAAAAACATACTTTTCTTCCTTGAAGGCCATATGCTTGAAGACATTCCAGTGTTTCTTCTAAATTATTCAAATGCTCTTGTTCACTGGATCATGTAGTTAGAATATCATCCAGGTAACATTGTATACCAGAGAGACCACTTAAAATCTGATTCACGATGTTTGAAATAGAGCTCGTGCAAATGTTATTGCAAAAGACAAATTTTTAGTGGCAAAGACATAGATGATTAACAATGGTGAGCAATGTTGAGATTCAGCAGTAAAATTCATCTGTTTAAAAAAAAAATCAATCTTTTTGAATTTCTGCCCACGTGATAACTCAGCAAATAAATCTTCAATTAAAGGAAGTGGGTATTGATCAGCATGCAACACAAGATTAGTGGATGTTATAAAATCACCACAAATATGAACTGAACCATCTGGTTTCATGGTGGGTAGGTGGGGGGCTCAGTCATTCATTGTGAACAGCTATAACACCAGTGTTAACAAATTGTATTAATCCTCCTTTGACCCTGGGACAAATTGCATATGGCATCACTCTTTGTTTTAGACTTTTTGGTTGATTATTAGGATTTATCTTGAATTTCACTTGAACTCCCTTCTCTTCAAATATACTCTTGTATTTATCCATAAGGTGCAGTACATCTGTTTTGGCAACAATCAATGACAGTGTACTCCAGTTAACTTTGTCTTCTCTAACCATGATCTTCCAAATAGAACTGGAAAATTACCATGGGCTACAAACAGCAGAGCTGTCTCTCCATGCCCAATCAACTCTACGCTGGTATGATGTAACCTTTTAATGGTACAATCACTTCTGTGAATGTCCTTTTAAAATCAAATCAGTTGCTTTTAAAGGAAGGTGCTTCTGATGGTATGCAGTCTCAGGAATAAGCAATACGGCAAAACCAATATCATCCTTCATCCTAATTTGTTCTCCATGTCGGGTTTGGTTGATTCCAAAGTTATCTGATTCACCCTGTATGGATCAGATGTTCAGCTGAAACTCTTCATTGCACTCCTTGACATTCTCCTCTTCACAGTGATAATTATTTTCTTCCATGTTGCGAATTATTTTGGTAAATTTCAATTTGCTCCTCTTAAGGTACCCAGCTTGTTCTGAATATTATTCTCAAGGAAAGCTGATCTAGCTGAATAGGCTTTTGCAATGTGATCCATTTGCCACAACTCTTTCTTTGATTATCCTTCCTCCAGCATTCACTCATTGGCCCATTTTGGCACATCTGTGACATGTTTGTTGCTGTTTTGACTTCTTATGGGCAGCTCCCAACATAATAAAATGAGTCAAAGTATGTTCAGTAAACAATCTTCTTTGGATAGCCTCATTTTGGAGACCATAAGCTAGATGATCTCAAAGAGCATCTTCTAATGACTCAATAAACTCTCAATGTTGTGCCAGCCTTTTTAAGGTTACCACAAACTGAGCGATGCTTTTGCCTTCCATTTGATTTCTCCAGTGGAACCTGAACCGCTCTGCGATGATCAGTGGCTTTGGAGAGTAATGCACTTCAAGGGTTTTTGTCAAGTGTTGATTCCTGACTTAGTTGGGTGAACCAAGCTCTAGAGCAAATTGAAGGTTTTACTTCCTACTGTACTGAGACTAGTTGGTACAAGCAATTTGTTTTCAACTTTATTCACTTGTACAAAGTACTGAAAATGCTGTGCATTGGAACTCCATGATTCATTTTCTTAATTGAAAGGATCCATAGCTCCTAATAATTGCATCATTTGAGCACACTAGCAATTCAAGACTGCTCAGTGTAAATTTATTTTATCTCTGTCCTCCCTAACCTCCCCTTTTCATCCTGTACATTGTTGGTTTGATGTATTTATTTTCAAAGGACAGCAGCCATACAGAAAAAGCATCCCTTCTTTCCAAATATGACATTTTGGAAACAGGGTGGTGTGAGTGGGGGCAAAATAGGCACTTGGACAAGTTTGAGTTAAGAGGAGCCAGCATGGATGTGTAAAAGACAGTTGTGCTCATCTAAGGGGAAGCAGTAGTTGTTGGCTATATGGATTTTCAGAAAGCATTTTACAAAGAGTACATAAAAGACTAGTGAACAAACTGAGCATCATGGAATAGGAGGGTCAATGTTAGCAAGGATAAAAATTGATTGAAAAAAAAATTAACGTCTTCGTAAATGGTTGTTAGACTGACCCCAGCCATACAGCAAAGTGTCCATTCTATCCAAATATGCCAGTTACTGCCTGGAATTTCACCTTTCTCTAAGCAGAAAAGCCCTCTTTTAAAACTACACGGAGACCTTCCTCGCTATCTTTGAACTGAATAGTGAGTCTCCTGTTCTGCCTCGACACACTACAATACATGCATGGACCTCTGTTTTTTTTTTCCTGGTAAGAGATGCAATTTCTTTTCTTACTTGGTTTTCTCGTACTTCAATCTTTAGTCCTGCTGTTGATTTTCCTCGGCCTTCTAATATACAAAGTGTGAGGATCCACAATTTTTTTTCTACTTGGGAACTGCTCTTGATGAAACAAAGTCCTGATTCGTTAATAATTTTCTTCTTGTAATATCCTCAACATGTTAGGTGTCGTGAGTTTTATATATGAAGAAAAATGTGGTTTGCTCACATAGATTCAAAATAGCAACAGTGGTTTATTGCAAGAGATATTGCCTGTACAGAGTAGCACCTGAAACTAAGCAGAAGCCTGTGAAACATCCCAATGACATCGCTATCAAATCATGTGACTAACTCCCAAAGCAATCATGCAGACACTATAATATATAACTATTTATACATGTATCAAAAGGGGAAGTAGTTTTAGCACTGACCCTTGAGGAGCACCTAGCTATCATCCTGCAGTCTAATAAATAACCATTTACCAAGACCCTCACTTTTCTGTCCTTGAATCAATTTTTTTTTATCCTTGCTGACATTGACCTTCCTATTCCATGAGTCTTGGTTTGTCAACCAGCCTTTTATCTGGTCCTTTGTAACATGCTTTCTTTAAAATCCATATAGCCAACAGCCACTGCTTCCCCTTAGTCGAGCATGACTGCCTTTTACACAGCCATGCTGTTTCCTCTTCATTCAAACTTGTCCAAGTGTCTATTTTGTTTCCGCTCCTATCACACTGATTACTGTTTCCGAAATGTAATTCATCACTAATAAAATGACCCCTCCCCCAACCCCCATTGTGGTTGCTAGGACTGTATTTGCACCCTTTCTTGCACAAGGATGTCACATTTGTCCCTCTCCAATCTTTTGCCCACCCCCCCTCATATTGAAGGAATATTATGACGAGCTCTTCCACTATTACACTTTCACATTCTTTAGCAACCTGGAATGCAAGCCATGTGGACCCATGCAACTTATTTACTCTCAGCATGGTAAGTCTTTCCAGTTTGTCTTTCCCATCAATCTCACCACATCCATTATCTTAAATATCTCCACTTCTCCCAATATTTTGACTGCATTCTCTTTCTTAGTAAACACCAATATGATCGTCTTGCCTGCAGATGTCAGTTTCTTTGTCCCCAATAGGTCTCACTCCACCTTTTACTATTTAGAGTCTGGTAAAAGATTTTTGGTTTACCTGTTCTGTTAACTGCCATTCTTTGCTGGCATTCTGACCTCTTAGTAAACTATAAATATTGCTGCAAAGTAATCGTTCAGCGTGACTGCCATTTTCTTTTTCA
Source organism: Carcharhinus amblyrhynchos (assembly GCF_965287045.1). Lineage (NCBI taxonomy): Eukaryota > Metazoa > Chordata > Chondrichthyes > Carcharhiniformes > Carcharhinidae > Carcharhinus > Carcharhinus amblyrhynchos. The sequence continues at coordinate 38,649,149 of NC_137338.1, read as the reverse complement.
TTAACGTCAGTTTTCAAGGGGTTCACATTGCTTCCGACCAGCCTCTGAATGTAATTATAAATATGGTAACTCTGATTATACCTTGCAAGTTTGCTTTCATACTTTTTCATAGTTCTTGCTATCTGCTTGGTCAACCTTTGCTTTTTGCATGTTTCCCTTTCACCAGTTTTTTGTTTTGCATTTTTGTATGCTTTTCCTTTTAGTTTCATGCTGTCTCCTAACTCTTGAGTTTGCCCCATTTATTATTGTATCATTGCTTATTTGTTCTCTCCAGCTCTACCAAGAAATCCATTGCTGGTGCTGATCATTCTCTTAATCAAATGCTTCTCAAGTTAATTGTTACCAATTTGAACTTTGGGAACCTAATCTTTCACACTATATCATCTGATCACAGATTAATCTTTTTCCGATTTATCATCTCTTGTTATCTCTTGAGACGTGGCTGGGGCTGGCGAGGTTGGCATCTGATGCCTATCACAATCAAATATTTTCAAGTGTGATCGTTACTCTAGTGAAATGTGACGACCAGTTTGAGTTTGGCAAGGCCCTACAACTGCCAGAGAGAGAAATAACTGGAGAATCTATAGTGTTGTTGAATGGGGAATAACTCATAGGCAGAGCACCAGAAGAATCCCCTTTTTAAATATTGGCATCGTATCTTTTACTGATAGGCATGACCTCAGTTTAGCATCTCACTCATTCAACATTACAAGTAAGAGAGAAAAATAATGAGAAATGGGGGTTAGAGAAATGGCAGGATGGGACAGAGGGAAAAAATCCTAAGAATGCACGAGCCATCAAGACCAGATGTTGCAAAGATAACAAAAGGACAAAACTAAAGCCTCTTTCTGAATTTGTAAACAGCACACATTGAAAGACATAAGCATTTATGTGATAGCCATTACAGAGATGTGGTTACTGGATGACAATGATTGGGTCCTGGATATTGACGGGTATGTGACATCCAAGAAAAATAAGAAGTTAAGTAAAGGTGAAGGGATAGCAATGTTAATCAAGGAAGGCATTGGGTCAATACTTAAAGATTCGGGAGATCAGCATATGGTTTGGGTGGAGATGAGTAGCAAGAGAAAGAACTCATTAGTTTGGCTTGTCAACAGGTCCCATAACAGTAACCACAGTGTAAGATAAAATATACAATGAGAAATATGTGGTGCTTGTGATAGAGACAGCAACATGAGTGATTTTAATCTACATGTAAACTGGAAAAATTAAATTGGCAGTAATAGCCTAGATGAGCTCGTAGAGTGGTTTCGAGATAGATAGATAGTTTCTTAGAGTTTCAGGAATGAACCAGGGAGCAAGTTATGTTAGACTTGGTATTATGTAATGTGACAGGATTCATTGATAATCTCAGTAAAGGCATACCTAGGAAGCAGTGAGTAGAACATGATTGAATTTCATATCTAATATGACCGGGAGAAGATGGGTCTAAGAGTAGTATTTTAAACTTAAATAAGAGCAACTATGTAGGCATGAGAGCTGAGTTAGCTGAAGTGAATTTGGATACTAGGCTAGGGAATAGATCAATGGAGAAGCAGTGGCAGACATTCAAGGGATATTTCAGAATGGTCAGAATAAGTAGCTACGAGAAAGAAAAGTAATAAAAAAGAGGATTCGCCTTTCATCGTTAACTAAAGAAGTGAGGGAAAACATCAAACTTAAGGGAAGAGCAAATAACTGCGAAAAGCTGATTTACACATGCTGAGTCAGAATCTAAAGTACAGCAGAGTACGAGAGGAGGCTAGCAAGAAATGTAAAAATGATAGGAAAAGTTTCTACAGGTATTTACAAAGGAAAAGAGCAAGTAGAGTGTGTGTCCTCCAGAGAGTGACAATGGGAAATTAATTGTAGATCATAAGGAAATATGGATGAAATTAACTATTTCTTCAATACAGAGGATGCAAAAAACATAGCTGTAAGCCAGGACGTGGAAAGGAGAGAGGAACTTGGTAAAATTACAGTCACTAGGGAAGCTGTACTGAGCAAATTGATGGAGCTGCAGGCTAACAAGTCTCCAAGTCCTGATGGACTTCACCCTAGGGTCTTAAAAGAGGTGGCTAAGGTAGATGCCTTGGTGTTATTTTTCCAAAATTCCTTGGATTGTGGGAAGGTTTCTTCAGACTGAAAAGTAACAAACAGGAAACTATAGACCCATTAGCTTGTGGTGTGTCATGGGAAGCTGTTAGAATCAATTATTAAGGAGGTTATAGCTACGCACTTAGAAAAATTTATAGCAATTGGGCAAAATCACCATGGTTTCGTGAAAGGGAAATCATGTTTAACCAATTTATTAGGGTTCTTTGGAGGAGTAATGTGCTGTGGATAAGTGAAGACAAGTAGGTGTACTGTACTTGGATTTCAAAAAGGTATTTGGATATTGTAGTAAATTAAAGCTCAGGTGTCTGTGGTAACATATTAGCATGGATTTAAATTTGGCTGGCTGATAGAAAACACTATGCATACATTGTTCTTTGTCTAATTGACAGAATGTGATGAGTAAAATTCCACAGGGGCCTGTGCTGGGGCCTCAACTTCTTACAATTTACATTAATAACTTAGATGAGGGGAGTGAAGGCATGGTAGCTAAATTTGCAGATGACACAAAATCAGGTAGGCAAGTATGTTGTGAAGTAGACGTAGGAGTTTCAGGCAGCTATTGATTATTTGAGTGAGTGGGCAAAAGTCTGGCAGATGGAGTATAATGTGGGTAAATGTGAAACTGTTCACTTCGACAGGAAGAATGAAAAGGGAGAGTATTACTTAAATGGAATGACTGCCAAAGGTGCAAAGGAAATTTGGATTTAATGCGCAAGTCAGGAAATGCTAGTTTGCAAGTACAGTGCATAATCACGAAGATCGACTTATATAGGACATTGGTGAGACCACATCTTGAATATCGTGTGCAGTTTTGGTCTCCTTATTTAAGGAAAGATATAAATGTGTTGGAAGTGGTTCAGAGGAGGTTTATTAGATTTATGCCTGGAATGAGGAAAGACTAGATTGACTGGACTTGTTTCCATTAGAGTTTAGGAGAGAAGGGGTGACTTGATTGAAGTATACAAAATCCTGAACAGTCTTGACAAGGTAAACGTGCAAAGGTTGTTTCTTCTTGTTGGTGAGTCCAGAAGTAGGAGACACTGTTTTAAAATTAAGGGCCACCCTTTTAGGAGGAAGATGAGGAGGATTGTGGGTTCTTAAACAAAAACAGAGATTGGCTCTTCAGAACTTGCAAGCATTCTAAATATTAACTGTGTTTTCTGTCTTTACAGATCCTGCCAGACCTGTGATTTTTCAACAGTTTCTGCTTTTATTATAGATTCTTGTAAGATGAGAGAATCACAGATTATTAGGGGCAGTTTGAATGTAGAACTCAAAACACAATCTGATCAACCTTGATTTTCTTAAATGGTGAAGCAAGCTCAAGGAACCAAATGACCTACTGATCCTATTTGGTATGTTCATATGTAAAGCAGGAAACAACAGGTCAGTTAGTTTATCATCTGCTGTAGGGAAATTCTCTGAATCTATTATTGAGGTTATAGCAGGGCGCTTAGGAAATCTCAGTGTAACTAGGCAGAATGAATATGGTTTTGTACAAATCATGTTTGACTAACTTTTTGGAGTTCTTTAAGGAAGCAATGTGAATTGACAGTCTGTGG